>NC_091067.1:97763948-98388948 GCF_000393655.2 Nicotiana sylvestris
AATGGTTTAGGATTAAAATTAGATTGCTAAATTTTTTTTAATTTGACAAACTGAGAACATGCCTCGTATAATGTAACTAGGTAGCAACATGTGAATAAGACGGCTCAGGTCTAGTTTTAAGTCATACACGTTAGGCCTGGGCCCGCAGTGGCAACAGACTGTCCGGTTTGCATCAATTTCAGATTTATGAATCATATTCAAAATCCATCTATAAAGTATGTAAATAATTTAAGATATTTTCTCTTTTATTTTGTAGAGACAAATTTAATAAGAGAAAAATGTAGGCATTTTAGGATTGTCCTTTAAAAATAAAATGAGATGAGCCTCGCCCAATAAAATGCACCAATTGCGGGGCCCTCGATAAATGTTTAATTGAGTATTTAGAATTCGGGATGGACTGTTTAGTGAATTCCACGGTGTTACCCATAAATAATAATACGTTAATCGCTTTAGGCACGATGTTAATAATAATACATTCTTAAACACGGGTGCGCATTTTTGCGACCCAAATCCAAATCCCAAAACATTGAATAAAATGTGTTCCGGATTGCGGGTGCATTTCATGTGACGTAATCCAAAGACATGTTTTAAACAATGTTCACATTCTTGTAAAAATAATAATAATAACAATAAAAGCGGTTAAAAGTTAAAATTGCACTATAGTTTTTGAACATGTATTAAAATCAGATATTTTAGCCATTACAACAGTTTAAGCGACCGTGCTAGAACCACGGGATTCGGGGGTGCCTAACACCTTCCCTCGGGTCAACAGAATTCCTTACTTAGAATTTCTGGTTCGCAGACTTCATTTGGAAAGTCGAATATTTTCCTCGATTCAGGATTAAATTGGTGACTTGGGTCACCCTAAATTTCCCAAGTGGCGACTCTGAAATAAATAAACAAATCCCGTTTCGATTGTCCTTTAATTGGAAAAACTCCCTACGCCCTCCGCGGGGGCGGAAAAAGGAGGTGTGACAGCTCTGGCGACTCTGCTGGGGAGTTTTTTTTTAACCCAGAACCACTGGTTCAGGGTTAGAAATTCGAGCTTAGATAAATTGTTATATTTGGCTTTATCTGATTTTTACATGTTTGAGACTAATGTGCTAAATGCTGCTTTTACCGCTTTAATATTATTTGACTGTATATATAAACTGTGCCGAATCCTTCTCTCTTCACCTCCGGGGATGTGCTTACTGGTTGAGACTCCCTATTCTGTTAGTGTCATACCCTGAAATAAAAAAGAGGCTCGGACAAGTTACGAAGCCGGATGGCCTTTTGGTTCCCGGTAAGTTGCCCCCTCCTCGACTTGAGTTGTCCGCTCGGGTACACAGTCTAGAACACCGACTCAGGTTTTGAACATAAAATAACATGACTTCATGCCGGATCCCTAGTAGGAACGATTATTTGCATCATGTTGCATTTGACTTAGGGGACTCAACACAGGGGTTGGGTCTGTCTAGGGCTAGCAACCTGAAATGAAAAAGACCATCTTGATGCATCCTATGTGCTACATGTTGCATTCCTTCAAGGGTAAAAGGGTCATTTGGCGGACCAGTGATAATTGAGAGTGAATGAAAAGGAAAAAAGGAAAAAAGAGAGGGTGAAGTGCGAAGATAAAGCAAATAGGGCCCGGTTATGTTTTGTTATATTTTTATTTAAAAAAACAATTTAAAAAAAAATGAAAAATTCAAAAAAAAAATTCTTTGCACTTTTTATCATTTTTGAAAAATCAAAAATAAAAAAAGGGAAAAAGAAAATCCAAAAGATTTTACATGTTTCATCACCTTTTAAGTAAAAGCAAAAGAAAAAAAAAGATACGTTTTCTCTGAATTAGTTATTTTTTTTATTCTCACCCGTATCCAATCTGCCCGAACTACGCGGGTTTGATTCTCACCGGATGTGAGATAGGCAACCCCCATCAGGTCCAACCCCACCTTTTGCTAAAATAGCCAAAAACAAATAAATAAACAAAAAAAATATGTCAAGATTTTTAATTTTGTCATAAATAAGTCGGGTGATGTCCAACTTCCCCTTTTACAAAAAAAAATAGCAAAAATATATATGTCAAATTTCTAAGAAGTCGGGTGATGCTGTTTTATCAAGACATAGTCGAATGTTCCCGAAAGGGATGCCGGAAGGCTGACTTTGCATAAACGGCCACTTTTGGGTCAGGTTAAGATTTGGTTCAGTTGACCCACACAGCCTTAAAAATCTTCGTCCCCGAGGCGTTGAAAGGCCGTGTTTGCAATGTTGAGTTTTCTATTTTTTAAAAATGATAAAAAGAGTCATAAATAAGTCAGGGTGATTCTGTTTTTGTCAAAAATAGCCGAATGTTCCAGAAAGGGACGCCGGAAGGCTGACTTTGCATAAACAGCCACCTTTTGGGTCATGTTTAGGAGTTTGGTCCAGTTGACCCACACAGCCTTAAAAATCTTCGTCCCCGAGGCGCTGAAGGGCCGTGTTTGCAACACCACGTTTTCACTGTAATTTGAAAAAAAAACAAAGAGTCAGCGGTCAGATGAATACCGTTTGAATTTTTTTAGTCAAAAATAAGCCGAGACAACTTCGGCAGTGTCTTAAACCGTTCTTGTCAAAATAGCCTTAGAGTATCTTTCAATTGTCAAAAGGTTATTTTCGTAAAAGAACGGACAAGTTTGTAAAAGTGTCATAAAATAATCCTCCCCGACCTCAAAATTCATGTGGAATTTGGAAGGGGCCACGTTTGCAAAAATAACCGTTCGGTTGCATTTGTCAAACGGAGAAAGGAAGCTGGCCATTTGCTTTGGAGTTTGTAAATCTTTTAATTAGAATACGTGGGTTGTTTGATTTTCGAGTTTGTAGGTCATCTTCAAACCTTTGAAACCCAGTTTGTTTTAATATGAAAATTAAAAAAAAATGTTGAGTATTGTTTATCTTTTATTGGTCCGAACTACGCAAGGTCTGATTCATGCGGGGTCATGATACGTACGCAATCTCCATAAGATTCGACCACAACAAAAAAATGAAAAAAAAAAGAAAGAAAAAAGAAAGAAAAAAGAAATCGAAAAAAAAATCAAGAAAAAAAAAGAAAAATGAAAAAAGAAAAGAAAAGATGTTGTTAATAATGAGGACCGACTGAGTCCATTTTAACCTATTTTGTTTTGAATCACAAAGAAAGTTAAGGTGGTTGGTTTGTGGTAAGCCGGACAATGACACCCAGAATATCGCGCGGAATCTTTTACCTGCACATCATGATATACACTTTGCGGGGATCAGGCCTGATGACAGAAGCACTCGAATCCTATTGGGAAATTGTTGACTAAGGTTGATGATATCGAAGTTGACAATAGTCTGGACAATACTGATGCTAAGCTCAGTGGCTAAGATGCCAATTTTGATAAAGTGGGAGGACGCTCCGTTCCTTGGTTAGCAAGAGAGAAGCTTGTGGTGGCTTATTTTGTTGTCATTTCTGTTGTTCGGATTATTAGGGTTGTAATTCGGATATTGTCTCGTGTCAAACTGTCTTATCTTTCCGTTTTGTCATAGCGGTTTGTTTAAGTTTGTCCAGGTTGTTTTAGGATTTTATTCTGGTTTGTTTTTGTTATTCAAACCATTTCACCGGTAGTCTAATGCAAAATCCGGTCTTTTATTATTTCCAGTCATCTTTTGTTTAGTCCTTTTATCATTTTGGTCAGCGCCGATTCTAGTAACATGACATGCGCACACAGTTTGGGCCTAGTCTTTAAAGTTAATCATAAAACCCCGGAAAGGCAATCAGAACATTTAAAGGAAATAAGAACGGTTTGAGATTATTTGAAGCCCGAGTCATGTGGAACTGGGGCAAGTAAAACATAAAGAAAATCGTTAAATGCAAGATTCGCCAAATTGGCATGAGGGTCGTTCATGAGAGTGAGAGTGTCGCCCAACGGTGCTTTAGAAATGACAAATGAAAAAGCAAGTGTTTAACATAATTGTCAAGTCCAGCACCATCGGAAGAGACTATAAATCTATGATCAATTGTGTTGTTTGCACTTGGCATGTTTTGAAGACTGGAATGACGAAGGCATTTTGTTCTGCTATCTAAACACTTTATCCTTCGTTACCCCCCTTTGAGCCTTATTTATTTTCTTTCATACCCCTCGTTCGGAATCAATAGCAACGACTAGGAAATACGAGCCTGGAAGGTAAAGAAAAAAATAAAAAAAAAACGAAAAAAAAAGAGAGAAGAGAAAAATGATAACAAAAAAAAAGTTAAATGAAAACAGAGGAATTGGGAACTATGTTTGACCTGATTCCTCAAAGATGATACGTAGGCGCTTCACGGCAAGGTCATAGGGTGCATAATGGCCACAATGGTCACAGTGTACATGGTGTAATAATAAAAAAAATATAATAATTAATAATCCCCAAGCAAGAAACTGGGGCAAGGGTTGCACTTGTTGTAAACAAATATGATTTCGAAGGTTGTAATTTTGAACCCCAAATTTGATTTGTTTTTGAGCCTTTAATACCCTTTCTTTCTAGCCTATCCAAAAACCCACATTACGGTCCAAAGAAAGACCTTCTGACCAGTCTGCAAAAGATGCCAAGTCAGACAAATGAGAGTCTTACCGGCGAACATAACATTCTGTTCCACAACATAAAGGACTCTAATCTCCAGCAGAGAGAGTCATACTGGCAACACTCCAAATCCCCAGCTGGAAAGTGATACAAATCAGAGAGTCTTATCGGTGAAAATCTTCACAGACACCATAAGGCGATGAAAGCTGAGAGAAAACCCAAAATGAGAGAGGCTTGATAGTGAAAACCCTTCGGGCACTACAAGTCGAATAAGATTGAGAATCAGATGGGGAATTGCCAATTGAAGATCTTGAAAGATGATTGGCGGTAGAGGATAAGCCACATGCGCATGTCATGACCATTAGAGTCGGTATCTGCATTTGATAGATTTTTATTCTTTTTTAAAGAGTCATTTTTTCCTTTGTCTTTTTATTCTGTTCCCTTTTATCTTTTTCCTTTCACAGAAAAATCCCCAATAGAGTCTGTTTGGTCAGAACAAGTGTGAATTGACTTCAAAATATGCCATCAGCTTTCCAAATATGCAAGATGAGATCTGACTAGTACATCCAGGTGGTATAGTCAGCAAGGAACAAGCGCGAGGCCAGTGTCAAAAAAGATATCCCCAGCAAAAGGGAATTGACAAAAGGATTGACGAGTGTCAAGAGGGATATCCTTGCCAAAACCAAGGTTATAAACCTCAAGGCCAAGGCCCATGAACAAAGCAAGGAAAGCAGTGAGCATGATTTGGAGAAATTCATGCGAGACTAAAAGGTCGGAAAAATGCAAGTTTCCGAGCTATGCCACAAAAGAAGAGGGATATCCCCAGCAGAAAGGGATTATCCCCAGCAAATAATATCATCCCCAACAAGTTGTGGAGCGCAGAGCAAGGAAGGAGAAAAGGAAAAGCCATCCCAGTAGGAGTATCACAACCAACCACCACGTTTTAAACTAACAAATTTTGTTTGATTTGAAACAGGTAAAGGAAATGGCATTGATGACAGAAATGCATGCCATAAGGGAGACTGTCAAACTGGGGCAGAAAATTTTCCTTTCATTTGGAAAATTTTCTGGAAGTCAGGTACCCATTCGAGGAAGAATAAAGATAGCACCAGTCTCAAGGGAAGTGGGTGTTTGAACCAGTGTTGCCCCAACATAATAAGTTTCAATGGAGGAAGTATTCCCCAGCAGACAGAATAAAGGGATGACACTTGTGCTCAGAAAAGCAAAAAGCCATTATCATCCCCAGCAGCTTCCAGAAGAATGAAGCATCGATTTGAAGGGATAAAATTCCCCAGCAGCGTTATCCTCAACAACGTTATACTGAGAAGATAACACTTTTATCCCCAGCAGTGTTGAAAAAACAAAACAAAAAAAAAATTGAATTTGAAGGAGGGGAAGAAAGGAGACTACCCCAGTAGTATTATCCCCAGCAATCAGGCGTCCACCTGGAGAACAAGGAAGAGCAGTTGAAGTATCAGCAATCAGGAGCCCACCTGGAGAATAAGGGAATACAATGGAAGTATCAGCAATCAGGAGCCCACCTGGAGAATAAGGGAATACAATTCAAATTTTAAGTAATCAGGAGCCCCCTGAAAAACAGAATGGCGTTTTTATTTTTGACATTATTGGTTGAAGTCAGGAGCCCCCCTGAAGAACAGAATGGCGATTTGTTGGTTGAAGTTGGGAGTCCGCCCATATAACAGAGGAATACATTCAGTCTTTTCATTTAAAAAAAACGAAAAAAAAAAAAGAAAAAGGGGGAAGTAGTTTGCAGAGGAATGAAACATCCTACTCAAAAAGAAGTAATTTTGGAAGGAGTAAGATAACATATTTACTCAGCAGAGTTATCCACAGCAGTGTTATCCCCAGTGGATCATCGAGATGTAGAAGCATCCTCGACCAAGTTTCAAGAGGGTCGGACAACCCAGAGTGGGTAAGGAAGAAAAGTAAAATTCATCCTCAGCAAAATAATTCCCAGCAGTTTCGAGGGAAGACAACACAGGTAAGTAAATAATTCAGGAAGAAGGAAATAGTTCACCCATAGGAGAGGCATTTCCTCATAAGTTTAGTTTCACCCATAGGAGATGCATTTGCTCCTAAGTTTAATTTTTACCCATAGGAGAGGCATTTCCTCCTAAGTTTAGTTTCACCCATAGGAGAGGCATTTCCTCCTAAGTTTGTTTTTACCCATAGGAGACGCATTTCCTCCTACGTTTAGTTTTAACCATAGGAGACGCATTTCCTCCTACGTTTAGTTTTACCCATAGGAGATGCATTTCCTCCTAAGTTTGTTTTAGTTTCACCCATAGGAGATGCATTTCCTCCTAAGTTTGTTTTAGTTTCACCCCATAGGAGATGCATTTCCTCCTAAGTTTAATCTTACCCATAGGAGAGGCATTTCCTCCTAAGTTTATTTTACCCATAGGAGAGGCATTTTCTCCTAAGTTGTTGTTGAAGTCAGGAGTCCGCCTGGAGAATAGAGACATTCAATTTCAAATTTAGCAATCAGGAGTCCGCCTGGAGAACAGAGACGTACTTTTCAAGTTTGACGTCAGGAGTCCGCCTGAAAAACGGAGACATACAGCTTAAAATTTAAAAGTCAGGAGTCCGCCTGGAGAATAGAGACATTCAATTTCAAATTTAGCAATCAGGAGTCCGCCTGGAGAACAGAGACATACTTTTCAAGTTTGACGTCAGGAGCCCGCCCATACAGTTTAAATTTCAAAAGTCAGGAGTCCGCCTGGAGAATAGAGACATTCAATTTTAAATTTAGCAATCAGGAGTCCGCCTGGAGAACAGAGACATACTTTTCAAGTCTGATGTCAGGAGTCCGCCTGAAGAACGGAGACACACAGTTCAAGTATTGGTTGAAGTCAGGAGCCCCCCTGAATAACAGAATGGTGATTTATTGGTTGAAGTCAGGAGCCCGCCTGAAGAGAGGAATGGCGTTTATTTTTAAGGTTGTTGTTGAAGTTGGGAGCCCGCCCAGATAACAGAGGCATACATTTCAGTCTTTACATTTCAAGCATTGAAGTTGGGAGCCCGCCCAGATAACAGAGGCATACATTTCAGTCTTTAATTTTCAAGTATTGAAGTTGGGAGCCCGCCCATACAACAGAGGCATACATTTCAGGATCAAGTCAGAGGACAATAAAACAGAGGGTTACAATAGGAATCCCCAGTAGGAAACAATAAAAATCCCCAGCACCGGGAAGCAGAAGGTTGCAACAAGAGGTACCAGCACAAACTCAAGTACATGTGTCAAAAGAAGAAAAGCACCGGAAGAAATGCAAGCAGACAAGGAAGCAAGGCAACAAAAACAAATTGTACTCTAGCCTAGCTTCTTGTTTTCTTTTAAGCATGGTGTAACAAGGAGATCGGTAAGCAGTGGTAATAGCATGCAACAACAGTAACATTGCAGTCTCACGGTAGTCCCAGCTACCAAAACTTCCCGAACTACATTGACCTGATTCTTGTTTAGCCCAGGATATGTAGGAAACCTTTGAAGCAAAGGTTCGGTCAAATCTTTTTTAAAAAAAATGCTTCACACGGAGTACTCAGATGGGCAAAAATCGCTCGCTTTATCTTTGCACGAAAACCCTTCGTGTCTTCGGTCAAAGAGGGGCAGCTGTAAGCACGTGATTTTTGCCCTATATGAGAATTACTCCCAAAAAAATTCAAAAAAATAAAATAATTTTCCTTGGTGTGCAATTTTGTGATATTTTGTGATATTTTCAATAATTATTTGTATTTGTCTGTGCATGTTTATTTGCTAAATTAATAAAAAATACAAAAATATGTCGCATTTTGCATGTAGGATTTAATTCTACAATTTGTTAGTAATTAAGTTTGTTTACAAAAAAATAAAAATTTACAAAAATAGGCATCGTTTGCATTTTTAGCATTTAATGTCCAAATATACAATTTTATGCTTAATTATTACTTAATTGTGCGTTAATTGTTATTGGGAGTTAATTTGCGCTTTTATAACTTAATATAGTTCTTAATAATAAGTTAAGGATTTTTATAATTTAGTTTTAGAAAAATAAAAGAAGAAAAGAGAGCAAAAAATAAAGAAAGTCGGAATTGGGCCTCTTCTTCTAATTCAAGCCACAGGCCCAAAAAATAGCCCAATCTTCCCAAACGACCCAGTCTATTTCAAACCGGGTCGACCCAATCCATACCCAAAGACCCAACACCCCTAATATCTTACATTTTTACAAAACAAAACAAAAGAAAACCCTAAAAAAGATCTAAACCATCCGCCCCCCCCCCCCATTTTCCTTCTTCTTCCTCAAGCTCCCCTCCCTAGCATCAATGGCTACCCTCCTCTTCATCACGCAGCCATGGATTGCCCGCTGCCTCCGTCTCCGACCAAACGACCACCATCACGGCTTCATCTTCGTCGTTCGACGTCAAGCTCGAGTTTGAGCTCGACATCCATGGTTGCCTTCAACCTTAAGTCCAAACGACCAGCTGCTACATCCAATCATCGACGACGAATGGTTCGTCGACCTCCAGCTCCTCCGTGCTTCCGTTTCTACTTCGCCGCTGCTACTGTTCTGCTTCCTTCTCCAACTGCTTCCCACGGCTTCTACATGAAAATTCCTACTGTATCTTCTCCTCTTATTCCTATTCCTTTTTTGTTAATTATCTTTATTTGGTCGAGAATTAAAAATCTAAGATGATGATATTGTCCCTTTTTCGTTGATGTCTGACAAGTCGTATAGATAATATTTTAGCTTCGGATTGTTGATCATTTGATTTATTTGCAACTAGTTATTTTTATCTTCAGCCATGAAAGCCAAAATGTAAGTAAGCTTCGCAAGTTAAGCTTGGATTCAGGAAAGGCATAGTTGGTTTTGAGTTTTATTTTTGTCCATATTTTGTTTTTATATTTCTCGAAGTAAAAAATCGATAAATGTTCGATCCTTGTTTTGTTCATGTCTATCGTTTGAATTAATTTTTAGTTTGTTCATGTGTTTTGTTAATTTAATTTTCAGATTCAAATGGGAAATTAATTAGTTGTTTTTCATGTTTATTTCATGTTAATTTTATTCATTTTTGTAAAAAAGGGATTGTTAGTTTAATGTTTGTTAGATTCAAATTGAAATTTTAATTGATTATTTCTTCAATTTGTTTCATGTTGTTATGTATTTTCCAGAAATTATTAATGTTGTTTGAGTCATTTAATCCGTCATGTTTGTTGTTTTAAAAAATATATTCATTCATGTTCATACTTTGTTTGGTTGATCTTGAATCCGAAATTTGTATAGTTGGATTTCTTGTTTATCACTTATGATTATTTCTTGAATTTGTCTCATAATCTTATTTAAAGTTTAATATAGGAATTGTTTGTTGTAATGTTGTTAGAGTTGATTTTAAGTTCAATATTATTGAATTTAGAAATCTGAATATACTTGTTTGTTATTGTTGTTGTTGAATCTGAAAATAGGATTGTTTGTTGCTAAAAAAATATTGTTCAATCAAATTTTAGTTGTTCTTTGTTGTTCAATTTGTGTTCATGTGATTTGTTGTTGAAATGTTGAAGAAATCATGTTCATGTGATTTGTTGTTTAAATTTGTGTAGAAATTGGTCATATTGGCTATATTTTGGTTGAGTGTGATTAATTGATTTGTTATAGCTGATGGGGTAGTTTGGTAATTTGCAGTACGTTCAGGGGTAGTTTGATAATTTCAGTAAGGTCGGAGGGGTAGTTTAGGAATTGTACATTTTTGTAATTTTTTTATGTGAAGCATGAGGGACAAAATGTAATGGGGTGGGTTGTGATATAATTGTTTAATATAAAGGGGGGACAAGACAAAATTTAGTGGGGATGAATCTTGTATTTGTTTAGTGAAGCATGGGGAACAAAATATAATGGGGTGGGGTTGATATATTTATTTAATGTAATGGGGATGAGTGGGAAGATAATGGTTTTGGTAGGAGAAATTGATTGATTTTAATTGATTAAAGGGTTGGGGTTATATATAGAGGTCTTGAAGAAGATTAAAGAGACAGATACAAAAGAGGGAGGAGAATAAAAAAGAAAATAAGAGAGAAAAAAAGGGCTGAACATTTAAGAGAGAGAAAATTCCGAAAAATATTTAAACTTTCAAAAAATATATAAAAAAAACTAAAAAAAATCTTCTGCTTTCTTTCATTGTTTGAAATTAGCATTAATTTTTGTTGTGTCATCAAAGCTTGAAGCTTTTGTTTTGGGATTAATACTCCACCGGTTTGCAAACTCTGTTCCTGGGTTGTTACTGCTGCTGACTATTGTTGCTGTGCTATATTGTTATTACTGCTGCTGATTCTCATCTTCATTTTCTTTTGCTTCCAATATCAGGTGCACAACTGACACGCTGGTTATTGTAATCCGAAATATGAAGCATGAATACGAAAAATGAAGAGTTTAAATTCTAAATTTGTTTTAATTATATTCTGAATTTTATTTGTATGTACAAATTATTTAGCTTGCAAAAAATCAGAATCATGTAGTTAGCAAAAGGTGTAGTAACTCCGTCGAGTCATCAAACGAATAGGCCATCTAGTAGGAACTGGGTAGTAATATGTTTAGTTAAATAATATTGGTTAATTTCAGCATGTAAATGGTTTAGGATTAAAATTAGATTGCTAAGTTTTTTTTTAATTTGACAAACTGAGAACATGCCTCGTATAATGTAACTAGGTAGCAACATGTGAATAAGACGGCTCAGGTCTAGTTTTAAGTCATACACGTTAGGCCTGGGCCCGCAGTGGCAACAGACTGTCCGGTTTGCATCAATTTCAGATTTATGAATCATATTCAAAATCCATCTATAAAGTATGTAAATAATTTAAGATATTTTCTCTTTTATTTTGTAGAGACAAATTTAATAAGAGAAAAATGTAGGCATTTTAGGATTGTCCTTTAAAAATAAAATGAGATGAGCCTCGCCCAATAAAATGCACCAATTGCGGGGCCCTCGATAAATGTTTAATTGAGTATTTAGAATTCGGGATGGACTGTTTAGTGAATTCCACGGTGTTACCCATAAATAATAATACGTTAATCGCTTTAGGCACGATGTTAATAATAATACATTCTTAAACACGGGTGCGCATTTTTGCGACCCAAATCCAAATCCCAAAACATTGAATAAAATGTGTTCCGGATTGCGGGTGCATTTCATGTGACGTAATCCAAAGACATGTTTTAAACAATGTTCACATTCTTGTAAAAATAATAATAATAACAATAAAAGCGGTTAAAAGTTAAAATTGCACTATAGTTTTTGAACATGTATTAAAATCAGATATTTTAGCCATTACAACAGTTTAAGCGACCGTGCTAGAACCACGGGATTCGGGGGTGCCTAACACCTTCCCTCGGGTCAACAGAATTCCTTACTTAGAATTTCTGGTTCGCAGACTTCATTTGGAAAGTCGAATATTTTCCTCGATTCGGGATTAAATTGGTGACTTGGGACACCCTAAATTTCCCAAGTGGCGACTCTGAAATAAATAAACAAATCCCGTTTCGATTGTCCTTTAATTGGAAAAACTCCCTACTCCCCCCGCGGGGGCGGAAAAAGGAGGTGTGACAGGCGGTCTCACCTCTGCACGAGCAGGTTGTGGAGGGTACCTCAGTGGTAAGATGCGACACGAGAATGACAGCCTTAGAGTAGGAAATGGCAGGGTTGCGTACTTCTGACACGGACTTGGGCACTCGAGTGGATACCCTTGCTACCCAAAATGCTAAATCTGAGATGAAGATTATGGCTTGGCTGCGTGCGCTTGGCAGGGCTTGCCATCTCGATCCCAGCACTGTCTCCGACCAGGACTGACTCTATCAGGGAAGTTTCCTTTACCTTACATTTTTCTTTGTGTGACATGGGAACATGCCATCATTTAAAGTGTAGGGTGGCAGATATGTTGTATTTATGTTGTATATATATAGTAAGGTAGATTAGTCTTAGATTCTTTGTTTAGTTTGAGCAGTATCTAAAAAAAAACTCAATAGTTTCGACTTTTTCCAACGATGGATATCATTCGACGGGTTTCATGAGGGATCAAAGTCGAAAGAAAAAGAAAAAAAATTCTTTGTAGGTAGTGTTGTAATTCCCCCTTGGTTTTTCTTTGTTCTGCGGTTCTTTTCCAAGGTTTCGTTTGAATTGGGTATAGTTAGTTTTATCTTTTTTAGAAGTAGGAACCCTTGGGCTATGAGCTAAAATAAAAACAAAGTCTCTTAACTTCGTTATTCCTTGAGAATAGTGAGTGATTTACTGTGACGCTTAGGCTTAGTTGTTGACTCTTATACAAGTCCCTTAAATTGTATGTTCTTAACTTGGCTTAAGTGCTTTGACTCGAGCGTTGTTGATGATCCAATCTTGAGTGAGTCATGCGCCATGTGCGCGCGAGTTTTGTTGTATTATGTGCATTACATATGATGTCTAGAACTTGCCCGATGTGTTTGCGAAGCGAAATAGTAGTTTTGTTCAGTCTTGGAAGTGATATAGGTGTTTCTTTGTTGAGCTAGTGATATAATTTTACCACCTAATTGTTATGTATCTTAGTTAACCCCTTTGAGCTTGTAATCCCGTTTCCTTGGCAATCACATTACAAGCCTTATCCATTTGTTTAAATTAACCATCTATTTAAACCTTTTCACCTCTCATGAGCACTTGAATTGTTATGAACTTTATAAAAGTTAAAGTGTGGGGTGGTTGATTGGATTTTGAGTGGAACTAATGAAATAAGGAGAAAGGTGCACCGTTTTGAAAAAAATAAGTAAGAGCCATTTGAATTGAAAAAAATAAGTAAGAGCCATTTGAATTGAAAAAAAACAAAATATAATTGTATTGCTGTGAAAATAAATTATTCCTTGATAAGTGGTGACTCTTGATGAAAAGGTGCTTAAATAATTGGGAGTTAATGTATATTAATTAGAAGGTGGAGTGTGATTTGACATAAGTGTGGGGTTCCAATTGCTAAAGTGTATGTATTAAAGTGCTTAGGGAGGTGTAGTCACTCTTATATCTAAATGTATCATACCCGTCACGCACCCTACATTATAACCAGTTAAAAGTCCTACTTGATACTTGACTGAATGAACTCAATTATTAGAGTAGTACACTAAGGGCAAGCCTATGGTACATTTCTTGTGGCACATGAATGTCGTTTCTAAGAGTGAGTGAATTCTTTCTATGTTGAGTTCCTAATTATTCTTAAATTGTATTGTGTATGGAACTACTCTCTTTTGTTGTGTGAGGGCACTTAATTCATGAAGGAAAGGTGATTCTAGACCTCAGTGTAAAGTAAGTGTGTAAGTTGTGGATAATGCGTGGTGCTTGTAAGTCAATGCTTGAGGTGAAGATGTTACACTACTGTATTTAGACTATTTCAGTTAGGAAAGTCGCTTAGTGAGGTAGTGTCTATGTAAGGTGTAGTTTGATTGCTCGAGGATGAGCAATGGTTTAACTGTGGGGTATAGATAGTAGGCTATAACTATGTATTTTGGCCAGTATTAGCACTTTAAATTGGATGCACTTTACTAATATTTGAGCGTTAAATGGTAGTAAATTGCTCTGATTGAGTATTTTATGCTTTGCAGGAGCAATTCTAGGCTACAATAAGGTTAAGGAGCATTTTGAGCTAATATGGAGCGTTGAAGGCCAAGTAAAAGCTTATGGATTAAATTGGGAGTTCGTTAGAGGATCGAAGGAGGTTAGAGCACTTGAAAAGAAGAATGAAGAAGAGTGCAGAAAATGTCCCAGGTGCGCGTCCGCGCACTGGGCCATGCAAGTCAGGCAGAAATTTCACAAAGTGCAGGGCTAGATGTGCGGTCACCTGCCCAGAAGAGGAAAGAAGCAAGACAGAAGATTCGGCAACGAGTTTTTTTTATCTTTCTTCCTCTTGTTTTTATCATTAATGATGAATTCTATTGTTATGATTGTGAAAACAATTATGAGTAGCTAAACTCATAATCTAGGGTTTTGATGGAACATATTGGAGGATGATTTTCCTATTACATTAATATAGATTTGCCGTAGTATTCTCTCTATTTGTTCAACTATATTATTATTGTTGTTGATTGAAGGGACCGCAATTAACTGTGCATATTTTAGTCGAGAGAGAGTGCATATTTAGGTAGTTGTTGAACAACATCACTCCTAAAGTATATGAGGGATCAATACGAAGGGTTTAAAAGTGGGATTAGGGATAACGAAACCTTGGTGCGATCTGAGTGAGTTGTACTTAATGCCAGCTAGTGTAATTCGGGAGAATATGTCTAGTATATTATGGTAATTACTCGGGAGAGAGTTACAACAGTCAGAGTGCTCATGATTGGTAGAGAAGACTTAGGCAAATTTATAGAAAACGTAGCGGAAAAGATTCTGATAATAGGGGAAATCATAATCCTAGATCATTTCAATTCTTGTCTACAACCCGTTCATAGTTAGTTAGAATTTATTGCATTTTCATTACATATAATTTAGTTAGTAAACATCCAATTTATTACTTAAATATTTCTGAAGATTAATTACGTAAATTTCTGTGAGTCCAATAGCTGTGTTTAATAGGCTAATTTCCTGTGGGATTCGACTCCGAACTTGTTAACCGGAATATATTTGCAACGACCACTTAGTCCTTTTTATAAGGCATAGTTGGGCGTGATCAAGAATAATAAGGATTCTCAAAATAATCCTTCAAACTGTGAAAGTAATGTTTGTCATCGATGTCACATGAGATTTTGTAAAGCACGTATAGATGATTATGGTCCATTCATAATATTATGTGACAACATCTGATTTATGAATACATATTCATTCTTGGAAGAATATGAATGTGCTAGTGGTAGTGAATATTTCACACTTACCTCTAGAAAGAAGTTTGAGATGAAATAAGAAAATAATTTCATTATTATGGCGTGAATGGTCATTGACCACGTACCTATTGTGATTATGCCAAATATTATGGCAATGTGATTATTAAAAGACAACAGTAATGCAAGAAACAAATCTTGCATATAATTCTGATCATAACCATAATAGTATAACTTTCTCTTTAAAAGAGATATTCACCATATGGATGTTGATGAATATGTGATAGTACCAAATTGATTGAGAGCTCTCGAAGAGCCAATTATTACTATTTTGGAGAAATAAAATTGATTATCAATAAGGTATGGTATCGTAGTAAGTCTCAAATAAACTTATTGAGTTTCTAAAGTATACGCGAAAGCGATTGGTTATATATATTGAGACTATAAATAAAAGAAAGATTTAATATATTTTATTACTACAACTTATAGTAGGGTAATATGTATGAGAAAAGTTACCCCCTTTACTCTCCAGTTTGTACTACACAAATAAAAGAATACCACAATAAAGTGGATGTCTATTGATACAAAAACCCATATCATAATAAAATTGGAGTTTATTGATAATTGCACATGTCATGGTGTAAATATGAACTTTATCAATGTTGATAATTTATTCAGTTGGCATAATTGGTTTAGCCATTAATTTAAGTATGATGTGCAAAATAAAAGAGAATTCACATGGGTAAATATTAAAGAACTAGAAAGTTCTTTACGAATTCTCTTATGTTGTTTGTTCTCATTAATTAATAGACCAACTAAAATTGGGATTGAATCCCATGAATGCTGGAAATATCAAAGGTGAATATGGGCCCGTTCACCTTCCATGTATACCACATAAGATGCATCTATGAGATGGTTACATGTGAGATTATTATTTACCCGCAACTTGATATTTGCGAGGTAACTTGCTTAATAATTTAATTTAAAGCATAATTTCTAGATTTTTATTCAAGACAGTTTATCATGATAAGTTGGTTTACATCACAGTTAATTTAGCAAAATAATTTACTGAGTATCTCCACTTAATAGCTAAATTGTTGCTTATAAGAACAAAATTATCTATATCAATTTGATATAGGTTATATACGAAAATATATTACATTCTCCCCTTATAAGTGATTTATGGTCGGGAACCAAATAATTCCATCTTAATATTATTATTTATGTGCGGTGTATATTTTGATCAACACCATAATACACAAAGGTGAGTTTCCAAACTTGAGGAAGCAAGTTAGTTTTTCTAACATGAGGGGGAGATAAGATAAACAATTGAGAAAACGTTATGTGAAATGAATTATCATTTGTAAATCTAGATCCTCGAATAAAATAATATGAACTTGAAGTTCATAAACAGATAATTCATCTTCAATATATTACAAAATATGTCAGACGCATTTGCTGACCTAAAGAAAGTAACTATATTCTCAATGCAAATGCTCCTATTTGAATAAGTCCTAGAAGGACAAAGTCTGTGGTACGCTTAAGGCGTATAGACAAATCGGTTTCAAATAAACTTCTTGATAAAGAAGATGAGCAAATGATCATAATAAGGAGGTAAGTGATCTAGAAGATCACATGACATAACACTTTATAAAATCTCAGGAGACGTTCAGGTACCTGAAATGATGAAGAGATCTCAATGTTATGTCTTTATGAAAAAATATTGGAACCGATATAAAATGTTCGTCGACTAAATCTATGATAGCTCTAAGTATAGATGATGATTTTAAGTTTGTCGAATACATACACAAAAATATTGGCCAAATAGAAGAGACAAAATTCAAATAGAATTGGTTTCATATGAAAGACATGTAGTTTTGGACATATAGTTCAAACACTTAAAAGTATAAATTCAATGGTATGTGCAATCAGTTTTCGATATCTTATTTGTCTAGCATGACATAAAAACTTGATATGCATCTAAAGTCTATTTATATGACAATCCTTGAAGGATTTAAATCACTTAAAGCATATACAATTCTTGGTCTTGAAGTACCACATCCTAAGTGCAATTTGTGCACATACGTATCTTGCTATAACTATAAGCATGATAATGTGATAGCGAGAATACCTCTATGGAGATATTGAAAAGGCTATTCCACGACATTATATGAAGACATTACTTATCTATCAAGAATGATAATTTCAAGGTTCAACATATTCACTCAAGTTAATATGGCCGATTTGTTTATCAAATCTCTACCAATGATATTTTAAAGATGGTGCACAAGATTGGAATGCAAAGGCTTAAAGATGTGAATTGATGTGCTCATCAGGGGAGTTAATACGCATTGTACTCTATTTCCCTTACAAGGTTTTATGTCACGACCCGGATTTCCCACCCTCGGGAGTTGGCGCCTACTAGTGAAAGCTAGGCAAGCCACTATTTCGATTAACTTACCCTTTTCATTTTTAATTTCTTACAATTTCAAGTAAACATATAATAAATAGTGAAAATAATAAAGCGGAAGAATGAAATTTAACGATTAAGCTAATACCATTACGAATTCATAAACATAAACCACCCATAACTGGTGTCACAATCTCACAGACTATTTAAGAATACTACAAATAGTGTCTGAACGAAATAAATACATGTCTGTCTCTGGGATAGTAAAGAACAGAAAGAAACTAGATAGGGAGGGGACGCAAAGGCCTGCGGATGCCTGCAGGACTACCTCGGGTCTCTTGATGGACTGAAGGCAACAACCCCTAGCTAAGGTCCGTATGCTCCAGTACTGGGATCTGTACAAAAGAGTGCAGAGTGTAGAATCAGTACAACCGGCCCCATGTACTGAGTAAGTGTCGCGCCTAACCTCGGCAAAGTAGTGACGAGGCTAAGACACAACAAACAAATAACCTGTAATTTAATAGTATCTAGCAGCATGACAGTAATAAAAGTAAATCAAAAGTAATGGGGGAAGGGTAACATACTTTGGGGAAAGTACCAACATAAAGAATCGATGTAACAAAGGAATAAAGCAATTAAAGTATTGGAACCGTAAACAGCAAGAAATCATGTCAAACAGGCAATTAGTGCACGACATCACCCTTCGTTCTTTTACTCTCAAGCCTCACCAATGCAATCAAGTAATGAAAACGTGCACGGCATCACTCTTCGTGCTTTTACTCTCATCCTCACCATATAAATTAAAGAAATGGCACGACATCACCCTTCGTACTTTTACTCTCAATAATAAGGCACGGAATCACCCTTCGTGCATTAACACTCACAATATCGTCACGGCATCACCCTTCGTGCATTAACACTCACAATATCGGCACGGCATCACCCTGCATGCATTAACACTCTCTCACAATATCATGCACGGCATCACCCTTCATGCTTTACACTCTTTTCTGGCCATATGCATAAGTATGAATGTGCACGACATCACCCTTCATGATTTATTTCTCTTTCCTCACACAAACAATAGCAACAACAACATCCCGGCAAAGGAATCAACAATAAGAATAAGTACATCCCGGCAAAGGAGTCAACAATAAGAGTGAATACGTCCCGGCAAGGGAACCAGCTATAACCATACTTGTACCAGCAATTAACTTCACAACTTAACCTCAACTGGAGCCAATGCTCAACAATAAACAAATATCAAGAAGATAATCATAAGTCTTGCTCAACATGGATAATCAACAATGTAGGCATTTGTGGTACTTATTAAGAAACACAACGATCACAATTTAAGACTCACAAGCATGCTTGACACCATGGATACTTGTCACCATACCTATACGTCGTACACTACATTATCACATAGAAAATAAGGTACAATACCTATTCCCTCAAGCCAAGGTTAGACCAAACACTTACCTCAATGCCACGAACACAATCAAGCCTCAATTACCGCTTTACCTCTCAATTCCACTTCCAATTCGCTCGTATCTAGTCACAATTTATTTAATAACATTAATAAATACTAAATAAACCAATCCTAATGCATGAAAATAGGTTTTCTAGTGTTTTCCCCAAAAAGTCAAAAATCGACCCTGGTCCTGCTTGGTCCAAACCCGAAATTCGGACCAAAACCCGATTACCCATTCACCCCCGAGCCCGGATATACAATTGGTTTTAGAATTCGACTTCAATTTGAGGTCTAAATTCCCAAATTTCAATATTCCTAAGTTCTACCCAAAATTCCCAATTCCACCATGAAAACCCTAGATTCTGGGTTGAAATCTTGTAAAAGAAGTTAAGGAGTGAAAGAAATGAGTTAAAAATCACTTACTTGTGTTTTGGGGAAGGAAGTGTGTCTTGAAAAATTGCCTCTAATGTTTTAGGGTTTTGAAAAATGAAAAATGGCTAAAAAGTCTCGTTTATATATGCCCCTCTCAAACTCTCACCGCTGACCGCATAAAAAGGACCGCGGCCGCGGAATCCACCGTGGACCGCGAAATATCGAGCGCGGCCGCAAAAACATGCCTTGCCCACCACTAACCCCGAAGACCCCACCACAGTCGCGAGAAACCACCGCGGACCGAGAAGCCCGGTTCAGAGACCTGCAACTTCTCTGAACCTGCAATAGTTGTTTTCTAAGTCTAAATTCACTCTGTGGCCTATCCAAGACTCACCTAAGCCCTCGGAGCTCCAAACTAATCATGCACGCAAGTCAAAAAATATCATACGGACTTGCTCGTACGATCAAATGTTCAAAATGACATCAACAACTACGGATTCATTCTCAAATTCATAAAATTACTCAAGAACATTGAAAATTTTCATTTTCTCAACTATCGGTCCGTTTTATACCAAATAAATTTCGATCTTTACCAAATTTCACAGATTCAACTAAATTATTATTTTAAACGCGTGTCGAGCTCCAAAACCAAGATATGGGCCCGATACCATCATGAATTTCATCAATTCACTTCTAAAAATCTTATATTTTCCAGCAAACAATTTTCTTTATAAATTCTTTTCTCGGGCTTGGGACCTCGAAATTCGATTCCGGGCATATGCCCAAGTCGCATATTTTACTATGGACCCTACGGGACTGTTGGATCACGGGTCTGGGTCCGTTTACCAAGAATGTTGACCACAGTCAATTTTAACCAAATTTTAAAGGGCAAATTCATAATATTTCTTATTTTTCACATAAAAGCTTTCCGGAAACGCGCCCCGACTACGCACGCAATACGAGGTAAGACAAAAAGAGGTTTTCAAGACCTCAGAACGCAGAATTTATTTTTTTAAAACAAGTGATTACCTTTCGGGTCATCACATTCTCCACCTCTAAAACAACCTTTTGTCCTCGAACGGACATAGAAAAGAAGTACCTGAGTCAGGGAAAAGATGGGGATAATGGCTCCGCATATCAGACTCGGACTCCCAGGTTGTTGCCTCAACAGGCTGACCCTTCCACTGAATACAAATTGAAGGGAAACTCTTCGACCTCAACTGACGAGCATGCCCGTCTAGAATGGATACCGGCTCCTCCTCATAGGACACGTCCTTGTCCAACTAGACAGTACTGAAGTCTAACATATAGGATGGATCGCCGTGATACTTTCGAAGCATGGACACATGAAACACTGGATGCACAGCTGATAAACCTGGCGGCAACACAAGCTCGTAAGCCACTTCTCCCACTCTCCGAAGAATCTCGAAAGGGCTAATGAATCTAGGGCTTAGCTTGCCCTTCTTCCAAACCTCATCACACCCTTCATGGGCGACACCCAAAGCAACACTCGCTCTCCGACCATGAATGCCACATCACGAACCCCTCGGTCAGCATAACTCTTCTGCCTGGACTGAGCTGTACGAAGCCTATCTTGAATGATCTTAGCCTTATCCAAGGCATCCTGGACTAAATTTGTACCCAACAACCGAGCCTCTCCCGGCTCAAACCACCCAACCGGAGACAGACACCGCCTACCATATAATGCCTCATAGGGAGCCATCTGAATGCTCGACTAATAACTGTTGTTGTAGGCAAACTCTGCTAATGGCAAGAACTGATCTCAAGAACCTCCAAAGTCAATAACACAAGCTCGAAGCATAGCCTCCAAAATCTGAATGGTACGCTTGGACTGTCTATCCGTCTGAGGATGAAATGTTGTACTCAACTCGACCCGCGTACCCAAATTACGTTGTACTGCCCTCTAGAAATACGAGGTAAACTACATACCTCGGTCAGAAATGATAGACATGGGAACACCATGAAGACGAACAATCTCCCAAATATAGATCTCATCCAACCGCTCCGAAGAATAGGAAACGGCCACATGAATGAAATATGTTGACTTGGTCAGCCTATCAACAATAACCCATACTGCATCGAACTTCTTCTGAGTTCGTGGGAGTCTAACAACAAAATCCATAGTGATTATCTCCCACTTCCACTCAGGAATCTCAATCTTCTGAAACAAACCACCAGGTCTCTGATGCCCGTACTTTACCTACTGGCAATTCAAACACCGAGCTACATACGCAATAATATCCTTTTTCATCCTTCTCCACCAATAATGCTACCGTAAATACTGATACATCTTGGCGGTGCCTAGATGAATAGAGTACTGGGAACTATGGGCCTCCTCTAGAATCAACTCATGAAGTCCATCCACATTAGGCACACAAATACGACCCTACATCCTCAGAACTGCATCATCTCCAACTGTAACATACTTGGCACCCCCGTGCCGCACCGTGTCCCTAAGGACAAGCAGATGAAGATCATCATACTACAGATCTCGGATATGCTCAAATAATGAAGAACAAGTGATTGTGCAAGCTAGCACACGACAGGGCTCAGAAACAACCAACCTCACGAACTGATTGGCCAAAGCATGAACATCCAAAGTAAGCGGTCTCTCACCGACTGGAATATATGAAAGGCTGACCATAGACTTCCTACTCAAAGCATCATCCACTACATTGGCCTTCCTCGGATGATACAAAATGGTAATATCATAGTCTTTCAACAGCTCCAACCACCTCCCCTGCCTCAAATTTAGCTCCTTCTGCTTGAACAAGTATTGCAAACTCTTGTGATCTGTGAACACCTCACACAACACGCCATATAAATAATGCCTCCAAATCTTCAGCGTGTGAACAATGCCTGCTAACTCCAAATCATGAACTGGATAATTCTTCTCAAAGATCTTCGACTGTCATGAAGCATATGCAATAACCTTGCCATTTTGCATCAACACCGCACTAAGTCCAACATGTGATGCATCACAATACATTGTATGTGGCACTGCCCCTGTGGGCAATACCAACATTGGCGCCCTAGTCAAAGCTATCTTGAGCTTCTGAAAGCTCGCCTCACACTCGCCCGACCACCTGAACTAGGCACCCTTCTGGGTCAACCTAGTCATCGAGGCTGCAACAGATGAAAACCCCTCCACAAACCGATGGTAATAGCCCGTCAAACCCAAGAAACTCCGGATCTCTGTAGTTGATGTGGATCTAGACCAATCCTTGACTATCGTAATCTTCTTAGGATCCACTTGAATACCCTCTGCTGATACAACATGACCCAAGAATGCAACCTAACTCAACCAAAACTCACACTTCGAAAACTTAGCATACAATTGACTATCCCTCAGAGTCTGAAGAACAACTCAAAGATGCTACTCGTACTCCTCCCGGCTGCGGGAATAGATCAAAATATCATCAATGAGACAATCATGAAGGAATCCAAATAAGGCTTGAACACTCGGTTCATCAAATCCATGAAAGTTGCTGGGGCATTTGTCAACCTGAATGATATCACTAAGAACTTATAATGCCCGTACCGAGTGCGAAAAGCTGTCTTAGGGACATCGGATGCCCTAATCCTCAACTGATGGTAGCCAGACCTCAAATCAATCTTCGAAAACACTTTGGCACCCTGAAGCTGGTCAAATAAATCATCAATCCTCGGCAATTTATACTTGTTCTTGATGGTGACTTTGTTCAACTGCCGATAATCTATGCAAATCCTCATCGATCCATCCTTCTTCTTAACAAACAACACCAGCACACCCCAAGGCGAGACACTAGGTTTGATGAAGCCTTTATCAAGCAAGTCTGTTCTTTCAATTCTTCCAACTCTAGCGGAGCCATGCGATACGGTGGAATAGAAATGGGCTGAGTGCCCGGTGCCAAATCAATGCAAAAGTCAATATCCCTGTCGGGTGGCATACCCGGTAAGTCTACGGGAAATACCTCTGGAAACTCACGAACAACGGGCACAGAATCCATAGAAGGAACCTCAGCACTAGAATCACGAACATATGCCAAATAGGTCAAGCATCCCTTATCAACCATACGTCGAGCCTTCATATATAAGATAACCCTACTGGTAGAATGATCAGGGGTCCCTCTCCACTCCAAACGAGGCAACCTCGGAAATGCTAAGGTCAAGGTTTTGGCATGACAGTCCAAGATAGCATGATAAGGGGATAACCAATCCATCCCCAGAATGACATCAAAATCCACCATATCGAGAAGTAGTAGATCTACTTGGGTCTCAAGACCCCCAATAATGACCATGCAAGCACGATAAACACCATCTACCACAATAGAATCACCCACTTGTGTAGACATATATACAGGAGCACTCAAAGAATCATGTGGCACAACCATATAAGGGGGCAAAATAAGATGATACATAAGAATACGTGGACCCTGGATCAAATAGAACTGATGCATCTCTACTGCAACTGAAACCGTACATGTGATAACTGCATCGGAGGCCTTAGCCTCAGGTCTGGCTGGAATAGCATAACATCGGGGCTGGGCCACACCACTCTGAACTACATCTCGAGGATGGCCTCCTGCTGGCTGGTCTCCGCCTCTAGCTTCCTGGCATCTACCTCTAACGACCTGGCCTCCACCTCTAACACCTCGACCCTTACCTCTAGCTGGCTGAGTGGGCGGTGGAAAACCTGGTGCTGGAACCATAGCACGACAACCCTGATGTTGAGAACTGCTCGAGGCTCGAGGGCAATACCTAGCAATGTGCCCCAGATCACCATATGTATAACAAGACTTTGGTTGCTGATGCTGCTGACCCTGAAACTGACCCTGACGACTTGAGTAACCACCATGATAACTCTAGAGTGGGGGTGCACTTATAGGAGCTGATGGTGCACGGTAGGACTATAGATCAGAATACTGCACATAAGAACCACGGCCACCTAGAGCACCCTGAAAAGTCTGAAGTGCTGAATGAAACGGCCTGGGAGGATGGCCCCTACCGAAATAATCCCTGCCTCCAGATGAGGCACCACCGAACCTGCCCGAATGACGGGACCTCTTGTCAGACCCCTTACCACTCCCCTGCAATAGAACCATCTCGGCTCTCCTGGCCACATTGGCCATATCTTGGAAAGAAATCTCGCTCCCAGTCTCGTTAGCCATCTACAATAGAATCGGCTGACCGAGTCTCTCAATAAACCTCATCACCCTCTCTCTCTCTCTCTCTCTCTCGATGGGAAGTATATAAGAGCATGACGGGCTAAAGCAATTAATCTGGTCTCATACTGAGTTACAGTCATAAAACCCTGCTGGAGACGATCAAACTGCCTCCGATAGTCCTCCTTCTGAGTGATAGGAAGAAACTTCTCCAGAAATAGCTGAGAGAACTGATCCCAAGTCATAGAAGGTGACCTAGATGGCCTAGCCAAACAATAATCCCTCCACCAAGTCTTGGCGGAACCTGACAGACGGAAACCAGCAAAGTCGACCCCATTGGTCTCCACTATCCCCATGTTCTGAAGAACCTCATGACAATTGTCTAAGTAATCTTGGGGATCCTCTGAAGATGTACTACCATAAGTAGTAGTGAACATCTTGGTGAACCTGTCTAATCTCCACAAAGCATCGACAGACATAGCTGCCCCATCACCAGCTTGAGCTACTACACCCGGCTGAACTGCTACAATTAGCTGAGCGGCTGGAGTCTGAAACCGGGGAGTCATCTGCTCTGGAGTGCGGGTAGTGGGAGTCTGTGCTCCTCCCCCAGCTTGAGAGACGACTAGTGCTACAGGAAGTAAGCCTGCCTGAGTGACACTCTCCATAAGGTCCACTAGACGGATTAGAGCATTCTGGAGTACTGGGGTAGTAATGAACCCCTCTGGGACCTGAACTGGGCCGACCGGAATTGTCTGGGTCAGAACCTCATCATCAAACTCAACTTGAGGCTCCACCGTTGGTGTTGCTATTCTAGGCTAAGCTCTACCCCTACCTCGGCCTCATCCTCTGCCCCTCGTGGGAGCTTCTGCTCGGGGCTCGGGCTGCTGATCGGTGGATGAAGAAGCACGTGTTCTCACCATCTGCGAAAGAACAAAGTAGAAGTTCAATTAGCATTGGGTAACCAAATCACACGACAGAGAAGAATAGAAGTGAAACTGTTCCTAACTCTATAGCCTCTGGGGGATAAGATCATACGTCTCCGTACCGATCCCTCAGACTCTACCAAACTTGTCTGTGAATTGTGAGACCTAAGCAACCTAGAGCTCTGATACCAACTTGTCACGACCCGGATGTCCTACCCTCGGGAGTCATGATGGAGCCTACTACTGAAAGCTAGGCAAGCCACTATTCCGATTAATTTTCCCTTTTTATTTTTAGTTTCTTACAATTTCAAGTTAACATATAACAAACAACGGAAATAATAAAGCGGAAGAATGAAATTTAACGAATAAGCTAATACCATTACGAATTCATAAACATAAACCACCCAGAACTGGTGTCACAATCTCACGGACTATCTAAGAATACTACAAATAGGGTCTAAACGAAATAAATACATGTATGTCTCTGGGATAGTAAAGAACAGAAAGAAACTAGATAGGGAGGGGACGCCAAGGCCTGCAGAAGCCTGCAGGACTACCTCGGGTCTCCTGATGGACTAAAGGCAGCAACCCCTAGCTAAGATCTGTATGCTCCAGTACCGGGATCTGCACAAAAGAGTGTAGAATGTAGCATCAGTACAACCGACCTCATGTACTGAATAAGTTTCGAATCTAACCTTGACGAAGTAGTGACGAGGCTAGGACAAAACAAACAAATAACCTGCAATTTAACAGTATCTAGCAGCATGACAGTAATAAAAGTAATTCAAAAGTAACGGGGGAGGGGTAACATGTTATGGGGAAAGTACCAACATAAAGAATCGCTATAACAAAGGAATAAAGCTATTAAAGTATTGGAACCGTAAACAACAAGAAATCATGTCAAACAGGAAATTAGTGCACGGCATCACCCTTCGTGTTTTTACTCTCAAGCCTCACCAATGCAATCAAGTAATGAAAATGTGCACGGTATCACCCTTCGTGTTTTTACTCTCATCATCACCATATAAATTAAAGAAACGGTACGACGTCACCTTTCGTGCTTTTACTCTCAATAATATGGCACGGTATCACCCTTTATGCATTAATACTCACAATATCGGCAAGGCATCACCCTTCGTGCATTAACAATCTCTCACAATATCATGCACGACATCACCATTCGTGCTTTACACTCTTTCCTCACCATATGCATAAGTATGAATGTGTATGGCATCACCCTTCGTGCTTTATCTCTCTTTCCTCACCCAAACAATAGCAACAACAACATCCTGGCAAGGGAATCAACAATAAGAATAAGTACATCCCAGCAAGGGAGTCAACAATAAGAGTGAATACATCCTGGCAAGGAAACCAGCTATAACCAAACTTGTACTAGCAATTAACTTTACAATTTAACCTCAACTGGAGCCAATGCTCAACAATAAACAAATATCAAGAAGATAATCATAAGTCTTGCTCAACATGGATAATCAACAATGTAGGCATTTGTGGTACTTATTAAGAAACACAACGATCACAATTTAAGACTCACGGGCATGCTTAACACCAACGTATAGATACTCGTCACCACACCTATACGTCATACACTACACTATCATATAGCAAATAAGGCACAATACGTATTCCCTCAAGCCAAGGTTAGACCAAACACTTACCTCAATGCCACGAATACAATCAAGCCTCAATTACCGCTTTACCTCTCGATTCCACTTCCAATTCGCTCATATCTAGTCACAATTTACTTAATAATATTAAAACTACTAAATAAACCAATCCTAATGCATGAAAATAGGTTTTCTAGTATTTTTTCCAAAAAGTCAAAAAATCGACCTCGGGCCCGCTTGGTCCAAACCCGAAATTCGGACCAAAACCCGATTACTCATTCACCCCCGAGCCCGGATATACAATTGGTTTTGGAATCCGACCTCAATTTGAGGTCTAAATTCCCAAATTTTGATTTTCCTAAGTTCTACCCAAAATTCTCAATTCCACCATGAAACCCCTAGATTCTAGGATTAAATTTTGTAAAAAGAAGTTAAGGAGTGAAACAAATGAGTTAAAAATCACTAACTTGTGTTTTGGGGAAGGAAGTGTGTCTTGAAAAATCGTCTCTTATGTTTTCGGGTTTTGAAAAATAAAAAATGGCTGAAAAGTCTCGTTTATATATGCCCATCTCAGACCCTCACCGCTGACCGCATAAAAAGGATTGTGGCCGCGGAGTTCACCGCGGATCGCGAAATATCGAGCGCGGCCGCGAAGACATGGCCTTGCCCACCGCTGACCACAAAAACCCCACCGCGGTTGCGAGAAACCACCGCGGACCGCGAAGCCTGGTTTAGAGACCTGGAACTTCTCTGAACTTGCAACAGTTGTTTTCTAAGTCTAAATTCACTCTGTGGCCTATCCAAAACTCACCCCGAGTACTCAGGGCTCCAAACTAATCATGCACGCAAGTCTAAAAATATCATACGGACTTGCTCGTGCGATCAAATCATCAAAATGACATCAACAACTACAGATTCAACCTCAAATTCGTAAAATTACTCAAGAACATTGAAAATTTCCATTTTCTCAACTCTCGGTCCGTTTTATACCAAATAAATTCCGATCTTTACCAAAATTCACAGATCAACTAAATTATTATTTTAAACTTGTGTCGGGCTCCGAAAATAAGATACGGGCTCGATACCATCAAGAATTTCATCAATTCACTTCTAAAAATCTTTATATTTTCCAGCAAATTTTTTTTTTCTCGGCCTTGGGACTTCGGAATTCGATTCCGGACATACGCCCAAGTCCCATATTTTTTTACGGGCCCTGTGGGACCATCGGATCACGGGTCCGAGTCCGTTTACCAAGAACGTTAACCACAGTCAACTTTAACCAAATTTTAAAGGCCAAATTCATAATTTTTCTTATTTTTCACATAAAAGCTTTCCAGAAACGCGCCCAGATTGCACACGCAATACGAGGTGAGACAAAAAGAGGTTTTCAAGAACTCGGAACGCATAATTTATTTTTTTAAAATAAGTGATGACCTTTCGGTTCAACACATTTTGTCCACTGGGTTTTCCTTGCAAGGTTTCTAATGAGGCAGCCAAAAGGCGTATTTCTAAACATGTGTATTCTTTTTCCTTCTCTAGAAATTTTTTTCTATTAGGTTTTATTTTAGTTAAGATTTTAACGAGGCACATTATCTGTTGGATAGACATTCAAGGGGGAGTGTTATAAATAATATTTTATTTATGGTGAATGTCTATATTTTAGAGATATTTTAGGATTTGTTACTTGGTGACTAAGTCACTTTTTCCTATAAATAGAGGAGTACTATTCCATTGTAATTCATCCCAAAAATAATAAGAATTCTCTCTTTCTACTTTTCTCTGCAATGCTCTTCTTCTTTTATTAATTCATAACACATGTAAACTTAGAGAAATTTTCCGGCAAAACAGTGTTACATAATAACACTGGAGATATAATAACACTGGAGATTGAACTTTAGTTAAATTCTTGTACGGATCATATTCAATAAAAAAAATATTTGATCATAACCTACAAGAATATAATTATGAGATAATCATAATCTCTTCTAATAGTAAGACAAATGTGTTTAAGTACTAAAGAGATCAGGATCACAGAATATCAACAATAGAATTGAATTAAAACACATGTGGTGACCACTTACATAATTTCGGCTTGCACAATTGAACTATATTATTAAGCAAAAAACTAATCCAAATGGACATCTAATCTTCATTATTGGTCATTGCATCGCAACTGGTGGCCTACCACCATAAGAATAATGTCCGTTTAATTTTTCTTTATTGTTATTTAAATATTACTCCCTTCGATCCAAAATAAGTGATTTTTTAGTTGTTTTCATACAAATTATGAAATTCACCTTTTAACATTAATTAGCAACGAAATTGATCATATTAACATTTACTATCTTTTCACATAAATACTTCTAACACATACTCCAACACTATTTACTCCAAGGGCAATGTAGGAAAAAAATAATTAATTCATTTTTAAAATCTAGAAAAAATACTTATTTTGGACTACAAAAAAAGTAAAAAAATCGCTTATTGGACCGGAGGAAGTAATTAATAAAACCAAAAAAGAAGATTATTTCCAATCATTTGTATGCTAAATCAACTAAAGGTTCTCCAATAAATTGCATTCATAGTGTAATGCACATTTACTTGAACTTATTTGCCAACCTACTACACAGTTGTAGTAGGTTAGCAATGTATACATATTTGTTTTTCCTAAAATACCCTTATTATTATTGCCACCATATTAAGGCTTAAGGATTTTTATGTCCATTCACCAAAATTTCACCAGTAAACCTAAAAGCCAAATCCAAACTTATTCAGGTTTCACTCTCGTTCGTAGCTCTACCTCTTTTCTCTGTTCAAATCGATGCCTAAGTTGCAGAGAATAGTTTTTGATAATTTGAGTTTCATCTTCTATTTTCAAGATCAATTTTGTAACCAAAATCTAAATCATCCATGAATTTCACCTAAATTCCTTCAATTTCTTCCTTTTCCTTTCAACCAAATGTTAAAATTTTATTTTCCAAGTGTCCATATATGTTCACCCATGTTGCCAGATTTTTGTAATTATACAAGTAAAAATGATGAGAAAAGAAGGCAGTAGTATCTACGCTGGTGGTGGGTCTTACTCGCCGCAAGCACCGCCCAGATCGGTAAAAGCAAAATTGGCACAATAGTCTGATCAAAGAAAGAAGAGACATTGGAAGACTGAACTTCTACTTTCATTATAGTACTTTCCGAGGTGCAAAGAGAAAAGATATTGAAAAAAATTAGATTTTGAGAAGAACCATGGTTGGAGATGGAAAATGAGGTCTGTGATATTTGTTTCCCGCCGGAATATTGCAGAGTAGGAAATGGGGGATGAACGGGTGAAATTTTAGTGAATGGACATAAAAATCCTTAAGCCTTAATATGGTAACAATAAATAATAAGGGTATCTTAGGAAAAGTAAATATGTTTACCTATATATATATATACTAAATATTTTTCCTTTTTCATTATGATTCATGTGGTATTATTGTGAGGAATGTCTCGTCTAAAACTTTCAAAGGAGTACACTTGAGAGAAGAGAAAATCAATATAAAAAATTGAGCAACACAGATAGGCAGCGTGAATGGGAAGAGCAAGGTGTAATTATTTAAATGTTATCCGATTTAAATACATAAAATAATTTGGATCATATTAAATTCTAGACATTAGTCCAAACAAATATTGTGGCTAGTAAATTGGGCAAATTATTTAAATCCAATATATATGTGTTGGGCTATTACCCATCTTAAAGTCCAGGCTCATACCACGTGTCAACTGATGTGGCAATTCAAGTCAAAAGAATGAGCCAATAAAATAATATCACGTATCAAGTGATGTGGCAATCCAAGCCAAATAAATGAGCCAATAAAATCATGTCATGTGTCAAAAAAAGTGTGGTATACCAAGTCAAATCAACAACTAATAGAGTTGCGCCAAGTGTCTAGATGGTATTTGTCAGTTCAAATAGACAAATCAAGTCACAGAGCCACATCATTCCCTACAACTATAAATAGATGTTTTTTTAAAGCTATAAGACATCAAAATTGAGAATAAGAAGCAAGCAGAGAGTTCGTGGATCAAAGGCTGCAATTTTCTCTATAAGCTACAGGTTCAAACACTTAAGCTACAAGTTCAAGTTCAAGATCAAGAACGAAGGCAAATCAAACACCAAGACGTTCAAGATTAAATTACTTGTTCATGGTCAAATCCAAATTCAAGTTCAAGAAGAAGATTCAAGACCAAGCTTTACAAGCCCTAGAATCAAATTAAATCAAGCTCATTAAGATACTTTATATTCTTGAAGAATCAAAGGAATACTATAGGGATTGTAACGCTCATCATTTATTGAAATCAAATACTATACTACATTTGTTACGCAATTTTCATGTTTTCATTATTATTTTTCTCGATGCAAAAATTTATTGTGGCACGCTTAGTAGGTCTATTTCTACATCTCTTCTCTTCAATTACTAAATTTCAAGAATACTATATTGGCTCCTAAAAAGAATAATTTCAAATCCACTGCTGCTAAGACTACGGATTCCAAGTTTTTCTCTGATGTGGAAAATTTACTGGATGCTACTATGGAAAGCTTAGGACCCAAAGGCGGATCTAGGACTTGAGCACGATCGGAGCACCATTATATGCTAATACTAACGATAAAATTTGGCGTGTAGCTAATTAAAAACTTAATGATTACGATGACTTATCATCCAAGTATTAATAAAAAAAAGTAAATAAAAGAAGCACCAAAAAATAATAAGATACCATTATATATTAGTACTAAATTATAATTGAATTCAAAAAAATAAGATAAAATAAAAAATAAAGCAATTTGTTATTAAATATAAATTGCATTGTACTCAAAGAATAAAAATAGAAAGGAGGAGAAAAAACCTGAAAGTGAGGTTCGAACCTACGTCACCAACAAAATTGGGAATTTAAGCACCCAAAACAACCACTTCTCCCATCCGCCTGTTTCTGTTTGGGGGCACACTTAAAATATATATATATATATATATATATATATATATACACACATGGTTTTTGCCAAGACTAATGGGGTCCCATGACCCATCAACCCACAATGTACGTCCGCCTTTGTTAGGACCTACCACTAGGAACAAAGCAAACTTGTTGGGACAACAAGCATTCAACTGACGTTGCATCGATTCCTATCTTTGATTTCAATCCTCAAAAGAAAGATCCTCTTTAACTGAATTGGAAGGAGCGAACATTGATGAAATCGTTGAAAGACATTGTCCCTACTTAGCCCTTCTAGATCTAAGAATCTCATCACACAAAATGATGATGCCTTGATCACTGGATCTGCTCCATCACTCCACGTGAGTTGTTCCACGTATGAGAAAATCCATGCTTTGCTTCACCATCCACAACGGTTATCCAAGCAATGTTGACTAACACTTCAATTATTGAAGAACAACTTGCAAATTTCACAAAGGCAATTGAAGGGTTAACGAAGCATATTCAAGATCAGGATAATCAAATTATCAAGCTGACAGATATAGCTGAAAGCATAACTTAAGGAGATTCAGGTCATGCACCTGGGAAGCTATGATGCAAGATAAATGAGACTCATCTGTAAGGCAAACAATGACCCCTAAGGAACTTCAGATTTTACCTGATGGGGTAATTCCCATCGACCAGTTGAAAGACTTCATTATGGGAACCACCAACGATAAGTACGACGTTGCTTCTAAATTTTCTCTCGCATATGCGAACACATACAATTCGAGAATTAATAGTTTAAAGATGCATGCGGGTTACCAACCTCCAAAATTTCAACAACTTGATGGCAAAGGAAATCCAAAGAACCACGTTGCATACTTTGTCGAAACTTGTAATACTGCTGGAACATATAGAGATTATCTTGTCAAGTAGTTCGTTCGCTCCTTAAAAGGAAATATTTTTGATTGGTACACTAATCTCGGGGCTGGTTCCATCGATAGCTAGGAGCAACTTGAACATGAGTTTTAGCACAAAGTTCACTGTAAGTATGGTTAAACTCACAAACACGTGTCAATGGAAGGATGAACCGGTTGTTGATTTCATCAATCGATGGAGAAATGTAAGCCTCAACTGCAAAGACAGACTTAGTGAAGCTTCTGGAATAGAAATGTGTATCCAAGAAATGCATTGGGACTTCATTACATCCTACAGGATATCAAACCTAAGTCTTTTGAAAAATCAGCTTCACGTGCTCATGACATGGAGTTAAGCATGTCTTTAAGTGGAAATCAAGGACCACCTATTTATGAACTTCGCAAAGGGAAGGATAAATAAGAAACAAAGAAAGGAGGCAAATTTGTGCCAAAGTGTGAGAGCAAGGAATCAATGAATGTTAATGCCTCACCATTAAATATCACTACAAAAGTGAGTAAGAAGTAAAGTGTGAAGAAAATGTCCTTACAGGATTAAGCCGGCCGAAATTTAACTTTGAAGGAAATTCAAGCAAAGGAGTATCCATTCTTGGACTCTAATGTTTCAACAATTTTTGAGAACTCATTGAGTTGAAACTCATTGTAACGGCCAGCTTGTCGTTTTGTGAATTTGAGCCCCATTTTCTCTTTTGATATTCACGCATATGTATTTTTGGTTTTATAACTTGCAGAGTTGGTTAGTTTCGTTCAGGGAAGGTTTTGGATTGATTTGGACCATTTGGTTCTTGGTTTAGAAGCCTAAGTTGACAATATTGACCGAAATTTGACTTCCGTGAAAATGACCCCAGAATAGTATTTTGATGTATTTGAAAGGTTCGTATTGTGATTTTGGACTTGGGCGTATGCCCGAAATCAAATTCGGAGGTCCCTAGGTTGATTTGACTTGTCTTGCCGAAAGTTGGCAATTTGAGGTTTATAAGTATTTTCAAGTTTGACCGTTGGTTGACTTTGTGGCTTCAGTTTCAAATTTAGTTTTGGGACTTGGAATAGGTTCGTGTTGCTATTTGAAACTTGTCTGCAAATTTTGTGTAACGACCCGGCTGTTCGTTTTGAGAGTGTCACACCTCTTTTTTACCTACACCCAGAAGGGAGTATAAGGGAGTTTTTTCCAACTTAAGTGACAATCGAAATGGGATTATTTATTTATTAAATTCAAAGTCGCCACTTTGTATAATTTTATGGTGTCCCAAGTCACTGATTCAAATCCCGACTCGAGGAAAAGATTGTCTCTGTACTACAGTCGCGAACACAGAAATCTGGGTAAGGAATTTTGTTAACCCGGGAGAAGGTGTTAGGCATTCCCGGATTCCATGGTTCTAGCACGGTTGCTCAACTGTTATAATCGGCCTATTATCTAATTTTAATACATGTTTTATCATATTGTGCAATTTTAAACTTTATAACCGCTTTTAATTATTTTTAAGGAAAAATTGTAACGTCATTTAAAATACGTCTTGAACCACGTCACATAAATGCACCCGCGGCTCTCGACATATTTTATCTAACATTGTTGAGATTTAGATTTTGGTCACATAAATGCGCACCCGAGTTTAGGAAGGTAAATTATTAAAACAACGCGCCTAAAGAAACTACGCGTTTTTAGCTTTGCGAGGGCCACGAAAATTTCACTAAGTGGCACGCCTCGAATTCTAAGGATTAAAACAAACTTAATTAAAACGAGGGCCAAGCGGTTGTCATTTTTGTTGGGCATGGCGCCTCGAAGTATTCTAACCAAGTTGCTAAATTAACTCATGAGGGCCATAAATTGTTATATATTATAATATGGCTTGCCCCAATTAATCCAAGAGGCTCGATTAATTGATTAAAGGACATGGGAACTTCTTGAATCATTGTTTTAGGAATCAGATCTGATCGAGTGCCGGCCCAACAAGAAAATAACATATGGCAAGCACTTCCATTTCCAGCGGCTGAACTTCAAAGCCTTGGGCCCACGTTGAGCCCAAGTTTGACAAACGAAGGGACCTTAATGTGCGATCTTAGGTCGAGTCCCTGCAAGCCCAACTCAATCCCATAATAGAAATTAAGCCCCAAATGACCACAATGAATTCGAAATCCCCAATACAATCACTGATATTCAATGTTAAGCCCAAACAGACCATTAAGCATTCAAAATATCTCATATTCAACATCATCCAACCGAGTTTTCAAGCTGTGATTACACGTTCTTATTTACAAGCAATTTATCCACTAATCTATTTACTAACATGGCTTTTAGATTCAGTATGCAAATATCAATATATTCTTTACATTTCTCACTTTAGATCCCCCTATTCTACATGTATTCTAATCAAATAATTGATAAACAAAACAATGAGAAACTTAACGAAACATGTTTATCCCAACATGCTAAATGCAGAACCCAGCCATAGGTTATTCACCATAACAGATTCTAAGATGGACTCATGCAAATCAGGGAGTATCTCCTAACTTACCTCACTAATACAACCTCCAACTTCGAAGACAAAACAAGAGGAACACACAGGGTAAAGCCAAGCTGATTATAGAATCCGGCAACAAAATCATAAAAAGATCATATATACTAAGCTAGTATAATCTAGACTTCAATTACAACCCCTATGGTGATAAATACATCAATCAAAAATCCAAATAGGGTATGCTGATTACAAAAACTGAAGGAACAGAGATGACTTTCAATGAATCAGCACCACACTTCATCTTATTTTCAATCCAAGCTTTGCATTACACATTAGGTGATGTCCATAAGGCTGCGTAATACCTGGAAATGAGAATAAAAGGGGGGGGGGTGGTAAGGTTCAACAGTAGCGACAACAGGATCCAGCAGCAGAAATAAACCAAGGAAAACAGCTTTAAACCAAAAATTGATGCTCAACAATCAAAATCCAAAATCCAAACTTCAAAACAAGCTTCCAAAACACCAGATCCCAGAAAAACTCAATGAAACAGGAACTTTAGCAAACTCCTAACCAAAAACCCCTTCTAAAACACATAAAATAACACCAAGTTCAATCCATTTCAATCCTCAAGCTATTCAGAAGTTGTTTCAGAAGTTGAAGGCTTCGGAAATCAAGGGAAAGAAAAAAACTCAATGAAACAGTAGAAATTGTTTTTTTGCCTTTTGTGTTTCTGGAATTCTATCGCTGAAGTTCTGCCTTGAAAGGCAAGAGAACATGCCTTTATAGGCAAGGAAGTAGGGCAGCCTAGAAAAGTTCAGCTTTGCAATTAGGCCCTTTTCCAATTTTTGTTTTTTCTTAGATAGCCTTAGTTAAAAATCTAAAAATCAACTTAAACCCCCTATCTAGCTTCCTAGAAGCTTCTCAATCAGTTACCAAAAGATTCCCTAACCACAGTCCCAAATTACCCTTCAATGACTCTGAAATTTACCCTTGAGTCTCAGGTGAGTTATGGGTCAAGTTGACCCTGGGATGACCCATCAGACAACCAGCCCAATACTGAACCTCAAACCAAAATACAAGTGGACCGAATTTTATGAGTCAAAATGAAATAGGCAGAAAACAGAAATGATTCGAGTAATTTTGAAAGTTCAACTAATGAACAAACAACTAATGAAAGTGAAACTAATAATAATAGACTGTTTATACTAATCAAATAAAAGAAAATTTCTTACCAACTAACATGCATGTAAATGACACTCTAAAACCGGGAAATCAAGAGAGTTCAAAAGAAGGGGGAAAAGCAGATGCATAGAAGAAAAATATAAACAAATAGACCAAATGAACACAAATAATACCTAAAAACCGAGCTAAGAGCCAATTCGCCCAATTTTTGAAGGGCTTCCAAATTCTTGACCAGAATAAGCTTTAATCGTGTGTTTTCATATGAAAACACACGAATAAGGGTCACTACAATCTAAAATCCTCCACAGACTCGACGATTTGGACTTTTAGGGTTGTCCCTTCAAATTCAAATTTGAGGAGCTTCACTACAATTCGAGGGAAACGAAGTCGATTTCTGGAATGAGGGTGAGACGGGGGTTCAGGGGTGTTATTTTGGTGGTGAATAGAGTAGCCGCTGCCACCAACGACGGTGGGAATTTACGGGCGGCGGGCTAGGGTTCTGTCTCTAATAGAGGTGGGTTTCTGAGAGATGATGAGAGGAGGGGGGTCAACGGGTTAGGACAGATTTATATTAAGTAGAACCCACTTCAGGGCTGTTGGATCTCCTTACCTCGACGGTCCTGATTACCTTGGATGAAACGACGTTGTGTGGGGTAGAGGGATCCGGACCGGGTTTTGAGGAGACTGGGCTAGCTTGGAATGGGTAAACTTGGGCGAGATTGGGCTTGGGGAAGCTGATTTGAAGTGGCCCAATTTTATTCTCATTTTAAATCCCTTCTCCTTTCATTTCTTGTCACAAATTCTTTTTTGTTGTTTTCTTTTTTCCAAAATAAAAAACAAATCTAAATTAATTCCTAGACCCTAATTGACCTAAATACACTAATTAAGCCTAAATGATAATTATCAAAATTAATTAACCAACCAATTAAAAGGAAAACTACTCCAAATTGAAGTTTAGAATAAAAGTGCAAATTAAACTATTTTTGTGATTTCCTTTTACATAAAATAACTTAATTACTAATTAATTCTTAAAAATGCAAAGTCAAACCCTAAATGCAAATGCAACATATTTTTTGTATATTTTTTTTTCACTAATTAAAATGCACAAACAAAAATGAAAACAATTATCAGAAAATGCCACGAAAATCCACAAAATTGCAAACACTGAAAGAAATTATTTTGTTTTGAATTTATGGGAGTAATTCATATAGGGCAAAAATCACGTGCTCACAGAGAGTATTAGCCCCGATCCCTTTTTTATTTCTCCCTCTATCTCATTTTGTGGTTACTTGACTTGTTGTGATTCTTGGTGTCGGGTTAGGGAGACTTTCAAAGTGGAATGGGACACATAGTCCATAAATTGAAAGTTAAAGTCGTAGGAGTTGGTCGTAGTTTGACTTGTGTGAAGATGACTCTAGAATAGAGTTTCGTCGGTTACAATAGCTCCGTATAGTGATTTTGTTCTTATGAGCATGTCCAGATGTTAATTTAGAGGCCCGTAAGTCATTTCGGCGTTAATTGGCGAAAGTTGGAAAGTTAAAATTTTTTTGGAAAGTTTGACCGGGAGTAGACTTTTTGGTATTAGGGTTGGATTCCGATTCCGAAAAATGGAGTAAGTCCGTAATGTCAAATATGACTTGAGTGCAAAATTTTAGGTCAATTAGACGTGATTTGATAGGTTTCGGCATCGGAGATGGAAGTTAGAAGTTCAAAAGTTCATTTGGCTTGAACCGATGCGCAATTCGTGGTTATTACATTGTTTGACGTGATTTGAAGGCTCAACTAAGTTCGTATGATGCTTTAGGACTTGTGGTTATAATTGGTTGAGGTCCCGGAGGCTTCAGGTGTGATTCGAACCATGTTCGGTGCATTTCGGATCATTGACGAGTTGCTGAAATCTGGTGTTGTACTATGCGATCACGATTGGGCTAACGCGATCGCGAAGGGCAGTTTGGAATTAGGGAGAAATTGTTCTATGCGTTCACTTGATGTGAGCTGCGATCGCAGAAGGCTGGGCTCCAGTGAAATCGCAAACGCGTGCAGGTGGTCGCATTCGCGTAGAAGAATTGAGGGTCTGTAGGTCAAGCATGTTTTTCATTGATGTCGCATGGGGTTTTATGCAATCGCGTAGCTTGGCAAAGGGCAGTAGTACGCGTTCACATAAGGGTTTCCTCTTTCGCGTAGAAGGCTTTTTGAACTGATGGTAATTTTGTTCTACGCGTTCGCATGAGAATTTTTGCGATCGCGTAGTGTAAACACCTGGGCAGCTGATTAAAATTCCAAAATCGAGGGTTTATGTCTCTTTTCACCATTTGGACTTAAGATCTTGGATTTAGGCAATATTTTGGGAGACTTTTAGAGGGATTATTGGGATAAGAGTTCATAACTCATTTTTTATTTGTTTCCACTAATCTATCTTCGATTTTTTCATCTATTTAAGGATTTGGGTTGAAAAACTGAGGGGAAAAGGTGTAAAGTTCTTAGACCGAATTCTCGAGTTTTGAAAGACGAAATGAGGTCGGATTTGGATAATTCTTGTATGGTTGGACTCGATATCGAATCGGTGTTCTGTAAGGCCCCATAAAACAATTTCACCTAGAACCCAAAGTTTGGTGGTGTCAAAGTAGGCTAAAGCTGCGGTACGAACTTTTTGGGATGTTCAGTACATCCGGGAGTTGAAGGAATCGTGTTTTGGACAATGGCATTTTTGCGGTCCACTATGCGACCGCAGAATCGCTGCAGAGTGAAGCAGAAAATTGGGTGAATTTTGGATGACATTTTGTGGTCAATTATGTGATTGCAAAATCGTTTTGCGGGCCGTATACCAATCGCAGAACCAACATGGATATTTTTTAGAGGGAAGTTCTGTGGTGCCTTATGCGACCGCAGAACAGCTCTGTGGTGCATTATGCGACTGCATAACCAGTCTGTGGGTTGCAGAACTGCTGCATACCTGTTCTGCGGTCACTCTACAATCGCAGACTTGGAATCAGAGGGTTCATTTTCTGTTTTTATAAACCTGAACCCATTCTTATAAAACAATCTTATGGGTCATTTTAGAAGGTTCAAACTTGTGCTTTGAGGATGGGGATGTGATCTAGAGTGTGAGAGGATCCCTCAACTAATTGTCCCTCAATTCTTGCTCAAATCTTGGAAAATTAACAAGGAAAACTCACTAGGTCTTCATCCTAGAGGTAAGATTCCACATCATGACCCTCAATTTCGAAATTTAACTAAAATAGGTAATTAGTAAGGCAATTCTTGGGAGTAGGAGTTGTTCATTTTGCATGCATGTTCTATTAAGAGTTGTAGGAAGTTTTTTGAGCTAAAAATGGTAGATATTGGATTGTGGAATGATAGAATCCACCATTGGAGAACCTTGAAACCTTAATTCACACCTACTGTTTCATAAAATGCTCAAATGAACTGGAACCGTGATCATCTTCCTAATTTTTGGTTCAATTTGTTATATTTCTAAAATAGATCGAAGTTGCTAAGATTTTCGGAACATTTTAGAGTTTAAGGAAGATCAAGTGAGGTATGTTGGCTAACCCTTCTCTTAGAATTGAACCCCACAATACCCGTGTAAGTCTCGAGTGGTTTATCAAAAATCGATTAGTCCGAATAAGCTTTGTGACAAAAGATATATGTTCAATACGTGTCCCAAATGTTCTTATTATGTTAAGTTGCTGTTTAAGAATGTATTCAAGGTATGGATTGCACATCTAAATGTCATGACTTCACATCGTGTTTCAAATGAAAGCTATTATGCCAAATTATGTAGAGACTGTGAATGAGGATTACACCTCCACCCGCATACATTGGGGGTGAGGCTGTAGGGTGCTTTGTGTAGAGTTGTGCTATTGTGGTTACACCTTCACTCGGATACATTGGGGTGAGGCAGCGGGGCCATTTTATGTAGAGTTGTGATATTGTGGTTACACCTACACTCGCATATATTGGGGTGAGGCGACAGGGCCACTTTGTGTAGAGTTATTGTATTGTGGTTACACCTCCACCAGCATACATTGGAGTGAGGCGACATGGCCGTTTGTGTAGAGTTTGTGTTATTGTGGACATACCTCCACCCGCACACATTGGGGTGAGGCGGCAAGGCCACTTGTGTAGAGTTTTTGGTATTGTGGATACACCTCCACCCTTATACATTGGGGGTGAGGCGGCAGGACCACTCGTGCAAACTTTGTGGTATTCTGATTGCACCTCCACCCACATACATTGGGGTGAGGCGGCGGGGACGCTTTGTGTAAAGGTGGTTATAGAGGATCTCGACTTAAAATTTGTAAATGTTATTGAAAGATCTTGATAAATTTGCTTTGGCTTTACCATCTAACTATGCCATTCTATTGTTACCATGGTTCATCATATTCATGTTGTGTTTTCAAGTCCTTCATTTCGGGGTCGTGCATCTCATTTACAATAATATGAACAATAATATTCATATTGTTACCATGGTTCATCACATTTACATTTAAAATTTGTAAATGTTATTGAGCCCCACCTCATTCCGGGGTCGTGCATCTTTTGTTCCGTGTGTATTATTATGTTTTGAGGTATAGCCGGAGCCTTGTTGCCGGCACTATCATTGTACTATTTTGTATCTACTAGAGGCTCTGTAGACATAGTGTGGGTTGTGTATTTGTGTGGGAAAGTTAAACTAAAGATGTTGCAATTGTATCACATACTTCCGCTGTTAACTAGGGTTGTGAAATGTATTGTCTTGGAGACTTATAAATGATGCAACTAATAGTACTGAACTGGAGTGGTTCACATGACTATCTCATTAACTAATTAATGAAATGTATCCATTCTTTATTTATGGGTGAGTTTGGTAGAAGGAAGTCTGGCAGGCTTGCTCGGTCGAGTTATCTCGGTTGAGCGCCGGTCTCACTCCCCGAGGTTGGGCCGTGACAAACTTGGTATTAGAGCCTAAGATTTCAAAAGGTCCTAGGATGTTTTGGAGTCATGTCTAGTAGAGTCCTTATCGGTATGTTATCGACCACATATATAATTAGGAAGCTACTTGGACATTTAGGAATAATATCCTTCTTTGATGTTCTCGATCGTGCGATAAAGCTGATTGTAAGATTTTTCCTCCTTTAGCTCGTGCATTGCTCTAACTTTCAGTACATGGAACCTAGGAAGAAGGAAAGAACTGGACAAGGAGCCAATGCCACCCCAGGAGTGACAGTTAATTCTATATTTGACGATGTGGACAAGCACCCAGGGGGTGGGGATATGACCCCAACTACTACACCACCTGATTCTACCATTCCTGCTCAGACTGGACTAGTTCCTACACCTGTTGAGGGTGCAACGGTTCCTCCAACTGATATTCTAGATCCATATTCAGCCTCAGCTTCTGGTCCTGGTTTTCTAATAGGGACCTTAGGGGATCCATACAGATATTGGCTCAGATAGTGGCTTCTCAGGCCCAAAGATCGAATGTTGTGCCTACTTCTTCCGGTCAGTCAGGGGAATCTGCTAGTTCCAGGGTGAACAAGTTTCTTCAGTTAGATCCTCTAGTATTCATGGGTACTAATCTGTACGAGGACCCCCAGGATTTCATTGATGAGATGCATAAGACTCTCCGAGTTATGCATGCTACTGAGATGGAGGGAGTGGAGTTGGCCTCCTACCGCCTAAAAGGGGTGGCCTATTCTTGGTTTGAGTTGTGGGAGGAGTCCCATGAGGAGGGGAGCCCTCCAGTGAGGTGGAGTGAGTTCACCAATGACTTTATAGATCATTTCTTGCCTATCGAGACCAAGGCGGCCCGTGCCGCTGATTTTGAGAGGCTGAAGCAGGGTAGCATGAGTGTGTGGGAGTACCACATGGAGTTCGCGCACATGTCCAAGTATGTTATTCACATGTTGTCCACTATGGAGGCTAGAGTGCACCGCTTTGTACAGGGTCTTAGCCCCTTGGTTATTAACGAGGTTGCGACAACTACATTGAATTCTTAAATGAACTATGGGAAGATGATGGTGTTTGCTCAAGCTACAGAGAACCGTAAATTGAAAAATAGAATGGAGCGTGAGGGTAACAGCAAGGCCCGGTCCATGGGAAACTTTGGTGGTTCTTCCGGTGGTGGTGGTAGGTCGGCATTTAAGGGAGGTTCATCAGGGCCATCTAAGTCTTCCACCCAGTCTTTGATGAGTGCACATCCATCAGGGCTAGTCAGCACCAGTGGAGTCGTTTCAAGCCCAGTCAGGGCAACAAGGGACCCCACTAGCAGGGTTGGTCTAGAGGGATATTCCAGTAGCAGCGGAAGCCCCCATGCCCCAAGTGTGGGAGGATACACTTTGGGGTCTGCTTCATGGACCTACCTACATGCTACGAGTGTCGTATGAGGGGTAACATTCAGAGGGATTGTCGCTCATCCCGGCGGATCATGGGAAGGGGTGCGACACAGCCAGCTAGTTCTGCAGCTACTACATCCATATTGCCTCTTCCATCTCGAGGCATTCCAACACCCCCCGGGGCATGGTGCAGCTAGGGGTGGTACCCATAACTCGGGAGGGCCCAACAGATTTTATGCTATGCAGAGGCGTCGGGATTCAGAGGCTTCTCTAGATGTTGTCACAGATATATTGACTGTGCAATCTCATGATGTGTATGCTCTTATTGATCCTGGTTCCACTTTGTCATATGTCACTCATTACGTTGCTATGGAATTTGGTATAGAACCGGAACAACTTCATGATTCGTTCTCTGTATTGACTCTGGTTGGTGAGTCTATTGTGGATGCGCGGGTTTAAAGGGATTGTGTTATCACGATGTGTGGTTGGGACACCTTGGTGATCTCATCACATCAAAGGGGAGAGAAGATGATAGCCTGCACCAGCTAAGCGTTGAATTGGGGATGGTTGATTTTGATGTAATAATGGGGATGGACTGGCTTTATTCATGTTTCGCTAAGCTTGATTGTTGGACTAGAACCGTTAGATTTGAATTTCCAAATAAGTCAGTGATTGAATGGAAGAGGGATAATGTGGTGCCGAATAGTAGGTTTATTTCCTACCTTAAGGCCACGAAGATGATCAACAAGGGGTGTATTTACCATTTGGTCCGGGTTATGGACACCGATGCTGAGGCACCTACACTTGAGTCTGTGCCATTCTTGAATGAATTTCCGGATGTCTTTCCAGATAAGCTCACTGGGATCCTACCAGACAAGGAGATTGATTTTGGGATTGATGTGATGTCGGGCACGCATCCTATATCCATTCCACCTTACAGAATGGCACCGGCAGAATTGAATGAGCTAAAGGAATAATTAAAGGATTTTTTTAGAGAAGGGTTTCATCCGACCGAGTGTCACACCTCCTTTTTCTAGCCCGAAAAGGGTATAGGGGAGTTTTTCCAATTAGAGTAACAATAACCGAAACGGGATAATTTATTCAGATTCAGAGTTTCCATTTGGGATAATTTATGGTGTCCCAAGTCACCGGTTTAAAATTCTGAATCGAGGAAGTTTGACTCTGTTTTACAGTCCGCGAAACACAGAAATCCGGGTAAGGAATTATGTTAACCCGGGAGAAGATCTTAGGCATTCCCAGATTCCGTGGTTTTAGCACGGTCGCTCAACTATTAATATTTGGCCTAATTATCTGATTTATTACATAATTTAAACCTATGTGCATTTTTAACTTTCAACCCATTTTTATTTGTTATGGGATTATTCTGGAACAAGTTACAATTGTCGTACACACGTTTGTTTGATACACATTGCGATTCATATCACAAAAATCGTACCCACAATTTACAACATGTTTAAATTATTAGCATTATTAGTTGTTACGGCCAGGTCACATAAATGTACCCCCGGATTTGGAAATTACGTATTACAACTACGTCACGGGAACCGTACCCTTAGCTATGATAATTTATTCTAAATGCGCCTAAAGCAAACTACGAATGTTCAAAATGTTTTCTACACTAGTTATGAATGTTCCAAGTCTTTTCCACACTTGTTTTGGTATAAATGCGAGGGCCATAGATTATGGGGTTCATTTATGAACGGCACGCCTCAATTTACTTCAAAAAAATTGTATTCAACTAAAGAGAACTACGAGTGTTCATTTTTAAAATTAATTAGGTATCACAACTATGTCACGAGAACCGTATCTGTAACTGTGATGATTTAATTGCATGCCTAAAGCAAACTACGGGGATCATGTTTAGACTAAGTCAAAGTTCAATCTAAGCCGTTAATGGTGAATATGCTTTGGATAATATGCTAAGCTTTTAATTATCTTGAGAGGAAATGGGCCAGCAACAGGCCCAATTTGTTATATACAAAAAGTCTTTAAGAGAAGAATATAAATTGGGCTCGAAAGTGAGACCAGTAGTGAGGATAAAAAGCAGGCAGTCTCAACGACTTTGACTGGGCCAATAACAGGCCCAACTTTGTACAACTGTGCCTTCGGTACCAGAAATTTATTTTTTATAGCAATAGGCAGAAAGTTTAATAAACTATTTGATCATATTTTTAGAAAACAAAATAAATGCTGGCATTATTTGGACCCTGAAGTTGGGCCCAGCACATGAGGAAGGGGTCCAGAACCCACCAGGGGTGATCCTGACGAGGCCACTCATTTAGGCCTACACTTGGCCCAATCGCTACTAAGGCTGACTGACCCTATTGAAATTACTTGATAACAATTACATAAATCATGAAAATCAAATACTAACTAATCAATAACCAAGAGTAATTAAATTAAGTTATACAAATGGGATAATTAGAAATAAATTTACAAGACTCTAATAATAACCCAGTAGTCCTAGTGTCTAACTAACCATTATTGAAGGATTCACAAAACATTCCCATCTTCTGCTAAGGAAAATGATTCTATCCTATATGACTTGGTAATTCAAAAAAAAACACTTGTATTTGTAAAGATAGTTACAGAGCTAGCTTACAAATCTGCATACAACTTGTCACAATTGAGAACACATGAAACAAACAGACAGGACTATTATGGTCTTTCATGACTTCAACACATGAGGAAAAATCATAGGAAAGACATGCTAATAACTTCTTTCAATTGTTATTTCAAAGAACTGAATCCTGAATCTATAGTGACAAGCATCAAGAGCCCACAGCCATTCAAAACATCAAAGTTAAGTCATATTGTATGCTTGCAAGCTTGAATCAAGCTCTACTACCATTTGAATTACTACAAAACTTCAATTCAAGATTTACATAACCAAAAATTAAAACCATCTTATGAACCAGTAATGAAACTTGAAATAAATGTGTGGAGACTTGAAATAATATTTCATGATAAACAAGGAACAAACAAAACACTAAAACTACTTGAATCTCACATTGCAAATCAGACCAGAAACTAGAATCATTTTTGACAATAAAAACATGCTAATCTTAGTAACCCAACACAAATATTATATAGAGAACATAATCTTTTCATTGCATGAACTTAGCATAGAATAAGATAGGTAGGGTTTGCATACCTAAATGCAGAAATAAAAGCAAAAGACCAAGCAAAAGCAATGCAAACACAAAACTGAAATCAACTTCTAGGTACAGTAGTGAAGTGCAACAACAATACTCAACACAACTTCATTGTCAAACCATGCTCAACTCAAAGACCCAAAAATTTAGAGAAAACCTTTTCCAAACGTTTATAGCAGAAAGGAAAACAAATCCAAAAAAGAGAAAGCTGGACCTCTTAGAAGATTTTTTGGGACTGTTTTTTCTTGTCTAAGGAGTGAGGGAATGGTTCCATTTATAGGCCACTAAAATGCCATGTGCTGAAAACAGAAACTAGGAAATTATTCCCTCACATAGCCCCTAAAAGCATCTTTCTAATAGAATTGGGACAGCTGACAGCCTCTAATTGGTTTCAGCATTTTGTGCTGGCCAAATAGAGCCAGCTGCCCTAAATTCTAGAAGCTTCTATCTAAATTTCTGTTTGCATACCCCTCCCATGACCACCTTAAGTTTTTTTATTGTTCAATTAACCCCCTATAAATTCCTGTCTATTCCCAAATTAGGACCAACAACACAAGACTAGAATCAACATGAAACAAAGATCAAAGGAACAAATCATTATGCAATTAAACCTTTAGACTAACCCTAAATTCATTAAACCTTTAGACTAACCCTAAATTCATTTAACATGAACCAAATTAGAAATCATAAACATTCTATCACCAAAACGAGTCTCAAAACTTATTAAATAGACTAATGAGATGAAAACTTAACAAATTCTAGTAAACATGAACACAAACACTGAGATTAATTTAAAGCTGAAACCATGCAAGCTAAACGGGAAGACAATGATGAAGGAAAAACAGAAAGAGACCTTACCCCAACTTAACCCAAAAGAAATAACGAGATGAACTCCGGTGGACGGATAGAACCAATGAATTTTGACCAGCATCCGGTGAGTCTGCCTAAATCCATTGATCTCGGAATGACTTAAAACTATCGTCAATCGATTGATCTTGTCGAGAGCAATCTATTAACGTAATATTTCAGTCAAAGCGAGTCGTATTTTGTGAGAAAATAGGGAAAAAAATTAGGGTTTTTTTCTGGATTTCCTAGATTTGAAATTGGAAGCAATCTGTTTGGTTTTTTAGGAGATTAACGATGGCTTAGTGGCGAGGTGGATGTGAGCAGTATGGGGTATGGATTTGGGTGGATTTGGAGGTTGTTTGGTGGTGTTAAGGTAGTGGTCGTGGTTGAGGGAGATGAGGGAATTTTAGGGCAGCTAGGTTAAGATGTTGAGAGAGATGAGAGGAATGAGGGTACCGTTAGGGTTTGGGGATAATGTTCCGACACTTATATGGGAGGGGATAATCAGTTCCAAACCGTCCGATATAATGAGATCAATGGCTCAGATCCAAACTCAATGTAACGACGCCGTTTGGGTTATGGATGGAACCTGGACCGGGTATAAAGGGTTGGGCTAGGGCGGAACATGGGTTAAAATGGCTTTGGACCACCAAGTTGGGTCTTTTGGGTGGCCCAAATCGAAACAGTCCTTTTTTCTTTTGTTTCTTTAATTAATTTAAAAATCCTATATTAAACCCTAAATTAGTTTAATTAAAAAATTAAGCTCATTATCTAATTATAAAAATTGCAAAATTAACTGATCCTAAATTAAAGGAAATAAAATTCCTAACTTAATATTAAATGCAAAAATAGAAAATATAAAATGAAAAGATGTGTATACATATTTTTTTTATTTTCATTTTAATAACAATTAACTAACTAAATTAATCCTAAAATAAGAACACACATCCTAATATGCAATGCATGGAATTTTGATACATTTTTAGGGTATTTTCTATGCTTTAATGCATGCAAAAATGCAGAATAAAATGCAAACACTTGAACAAATATTTCTAAAACTTTTATAAAAATCAAAATACCTAGTAAAATCTATTGTGTGATTTTATAGGAGTATTTTAGGTCAGGAAAAAATCATGTGCTCACAGCTGCCCCACTTTGCTCGGAAACACGAAGAGTTTTCGGGCAAAGATAAAGTGAGCAAATATGAGTGATTTTTGCCCGTTTGGATACTCCATAGGAATCACTTTTGAAAAGTCTAACCGAACCTTACTTCCGAGGTTGCCTACATATCCTTGGCTGTAAAGAAATCAGGTCAGTGTAGTTCTGAAAGTTTTGGTATCGGGAAGCTCTAATTTCACTGCTTGTTGCTGTTGTTACTTCTTGTTGAACTCCTTATTACACCGAAACAAAATGAAAATAAGCTAGGATAAACTATGATCTATGAGTTACAAGAATCTTATCTATATATCTTCAAACTTGATCTTGAAACTTCTGCGGTTCTGCCGTGCATCTTGAACTGTTGACTCACACTCTTGAGGTGAGATGCTGTTATTTCGGACATGAATTGACCCATTCTTCAGGCAGGTGCTTGCTGCTTGACCTGGTACTTGAAGTGACTTCCCTTATTTTCCAGGTGGGTGCCTGCAAACTTAGACTTGAAATGAATTCCCTTGTTCTCCAGGTAGGCGCTGTCGCACCTCCTTTTCACCGCGCCCGCGGGGGCGCGTGGGGGAGTTTTCTCCAATTGAAGGACAGTCGAAACGGGATTTATTTAATTATTTAAGAGTCGCCACCTGGGATTTTTAAGGCGTCCCAAGTCACCAATTTCAATCCCTGAATCGAGGAGAATATGACTCTGTTTATTATTCTGCGAACCAGAAATCCTGAGTAAGGAATTCTGTTAATCCGGAAGAAGGTGTTAGGCATTTCCGAATTCCGTGGTTCTAGCACGGTCGCTTAACTGTTTTTATTATTGGCTTAATTATCTTGATTTTATTAAATATATTGATGTTACATGATTTTTGCTACCGCTTATACTTACTGTGATTGAGGACCCTTCTTTGAATCGAATTACGCGTACGTATATTCGTGTTTAAAAAAAATGCGGACTTGTGTCACGCGTATGTGTACACAATAACTTTTGATAATATATTTATTAAGCAATCATTTTTCGAGATTGTGTTGAATCAAGAATATTTGTTTTTTTTCTTAAATATTGAACCGCACATCGTGGGTTTTTTATGAAATTGATTTAACGCCTTTGAAAACATCCTTTTATTAAATATTCGCTCGAAATTGCGAGTACGCATAATCCGAATTTTTGCTTTTAAAAATATAATCAGGGTACGCGAACGTATCCCTAATTGTGCAAAATATTTGCAATGGTATTAGAGATTTTTCCACAAATTGTTTGTTGTATCTATACATTTTATATGAAACTACTGAGAAATTCATATTCAAGTGGTGTCTTTAAATTCTTAAAAGAATTCACAATTTGTTGAATGTTGCCCGTTGATTATAATTTCCGCATATAACATGTTCATCCAAGACTATTCAAATTCTAAATAAAGAATAAAACATGATTAATACTATTCTTCACAAATACAACATATATATCTACATGCCCAATAATGAATTGTATATGAAACTAAAAATGATTTATGATGGGAAAGAAGTATAATTTTTTTTTTACAGAGATCTATTTATATTATTTGATTTGTGCAAATCCTATTTCTAGTTGTCATTGATATAAAGTATAGCAATTTGTATATTTCCTCTTATTCTCATATTATTTATTTTTATCCAGAATTATAATTGCTCAGTTTATTTATAACGATAAATAATCAAATTGATTCAATTCGAATTGTATTACATACAACATAGTTGTACGCCTAAACATTCATAACGTTTTAACATCATGATGAGCTATACCAACTTACTTTACTCATATGATTATACCTGTCATCATACCATATAATAACTTATACCAATCTAAACAAAATCATATTTGTTACAAGATATTCTACTAATGTAACTTCTTAATCTTTACATTTAGCTAATGGTATTATGGGATGTAATCAATGGCCCATTTTTATGCCTTACTCCCTGTTTTGACAATTCACATATACCTATATCAATGAGATTTCGGAATGGATAACATTATTACAAAGCTTTATATGAATTTCAAAATAAGACAATTTAACTCATAGCTATCAAATTGAATTCACTACTAGTTAACTAACATAAAAATGAAATTAAAACTAATGAACTTGGACAATTGGAAAATAGCATTTCAATTCAAGCTTCATTGATGAGTCATGTTGAATCTCTTTCCAACTTAAAATTTAAAAGACATGTACCTGAAAATGAAGGTAGGAGGAGTAAATTTCAGCAGTAGCAGCAGTAACAAATTCAGCAGAATAGCAGTATTTCCACAGATTCAAGTTGAACAGTGGAATCACATAAAGTTGAACAGATTCAACAAAAGAACAACATTTCAGATTTCAATTTCTTTTCAGTTTCAAATTCCCCATTTTTTCTGATTTTTCTGTTTCTGCTGCTATATATCTGTGTGTGTGTGTGACTGTTCTTTTTGTTCCTTTTCTGTTTCTTCTTCCTCTCCTAAAATCTCTCAAACTCTCTTTTTCTGAAAATGATCCCTATCTCTGAAAACTGACCTCCCTCTCTCTGAAAAACTGATCTTTTCTTCTCCTCTTAAAATCTGTTTTTTAAACTCTCTCTAAGCTCTTTTTTTTTCCTGGAAAACTCCTTTTTCCCCTCTTAAAAACTCTTCCTTTCTGTCTGTCCAGCTCCTGTATTTATACAGGGCTGGTTGCACCCTTTTAATGCTGGATGGACCCTTTATCCCTTTAAAAATTAGAAAGTTTCTATTAAAAACTACTTTTTTAATACTTTATATGATCCTAACCTGATTTTCAGCAGCCCCATTATCCCTTGTTCCCCATTATTATCTTAAACTATAGCCACTAACATTACATTATAATACACTAGCACTAACACCCTGTTTTTACTGTTTCATTCCCAGAAATGCCCCTGAAATCCTGATGTTATTACTGAAAAATCAGAACCTACTGCAAAACAGATTCTAAAATCTGTATAAACTTAATTATCTTTCTGATTTACAGCTATAACCAATCCTATTAACCTCCTAACACAATTGTATTTGACCAACTTTTGTAAACTTGAATTCAAACTTGACATTACAGCAATATTACACTGAATTCAGAACTAACATCATAACAACATATTACTGAAATTATCATAACAATTCAGACTGGATTTAACATTGAACCAAAATCAAACACACACAGGATCATTGTCAATACTGACAATGCCCTGAAACTTTAATGTTCAGACAATAACATATATACAACACTTATTTTGACAGATTCATATAAACCAGGATGATTTAACTGACGAGTATTAGTTAAAAATGATTATCTACAATATCTGTCAACAAACAGTACATAATAATAGAAACAGATTGTTTCAATCAGTATTATTATGAATGAGAATTCGTAATATAACTAATCGACGAACTTAATCGAGTCGATTGCTTACATTATAAATAGTCATAACCAACAGAAATAATTTCATATTTGACCATATAGACGGGCATGAGACAAAGATGACAGAATTAATCAAATAAAATCATGAAAATTTAACAAGCTATTAAGACAAACAACAATACACATAGAATACACAAAAGAAAAATAGAAAAAAATACCTCTGACCCTTCAAATGTATTCCGACTTGGACTCAACTTGGATTCGGACTTTGTTTGAAATCAAACAGACCTTAGTCAAAGTATTTTCCACTGAAAATACTTCGACTAAGGTCGATTAAACTTCAATCTTTTAATCAATTTGGACAAAAATCCAGAAGTTTGGTATTTCTAGGTTTCCTGAAGGTTCGATTTGGGACCTAATCATTTCTGGTTAGATTCGAGGGAAACCAAGTACGACACAAGGGTGAGGGAAGCCTAGGGGTCATTCGGTGTCATTTTAAAACAGATCTGGGTAAGTTCTTGTTTGGCTCGAATCTTCAAAAGAAGATTCGAGAAGCTCGGAACTGATTCGAGCCAAACAAACAACAGATCCATACTCAGGATGACTAGGGGAAGCTATGGTGTCGATTTGGGACTGTTAGGTTTAGATCAGGTTTTCAGGCCAACCTTCGATTTAAGATTCGAAGGGTTGGGGCCTGATTCGAAGGAATCTAAGGTCATATTCGTGTAGAGGATGTTCAGGGGATCTTAGGGTGTTATTTTGGTGACCGGCGGCGTTGATGCCGCCGGGTTTCAGGCGAAGGGGAATAGGGGCAGCTAGGGTTATGGGTTTTGGTTTGGAACGATGATGAACAGGAGCGGAGGGGGGGGGGTGTTTAGTTAGGGGGCCGGGGTAAGGGTTATGGGTTTATATAGGGGAATGGTGGGTGGATATTGACCGTTGGATTAGGCAGGATGGACGACTGAGATCTATTCACTTAACCAAACGGTGTCGTTTGGTTTAAGTTAGGGGGACGGGTTGAACCGGGTGTTGGATCGGGTAAAGGTCTCGGGTTAGGGTGATGAAATCTTGGCCGTTGGATGGACTTAATCCAACGGCCCTTGACGAGAGGTGACCAAACGTCGTCGTTTGGTTCTGGCTTTGAATTGGACTGGACAGGCTGTTTTGGATTGGGCTGGGGTGGATAAATTGATTTGGGCCTGGATTTTAATCCAGGTCCAAATCTTACAACTTGTATACATTTTCTATTTTCTAATTTTATTAATTAATAAAATCCTAATTAAAAATAAAAACAAAATTATCATTACAATAATATTAACTATAATATAATTTTAACTTCACAAAAATATATTAATTACTCTATAACAATTATTTAACACATAGACAAAACATCAATCACACAGTGAAACATTTGAAATAGAACCAATGCATATTTTTGTGATTTTATTTAAATTATCTTTTAAATGCATAATTAAATCCTATATGCATGCAATATGTATTTTATTTTATTTTCATTTTATTAAGACATAGTAAACATTTACGGATATAACACAATTATTTAGCATCACGCAAAATTCAAAAATTACACAGTAAAAGAAATTTATTTTATTTTTTGATTTATTTTGGAGTAGTTTTCGTAAAGCAAAAATCATGTGCTCACAGCTGCCCCTCTTTGTGCGGAAACTCGAAGAGTTTTCGTGCAAAGATAAAGTGAGCGGATACGAGCGATTTTTGCCCGTTCGAATACTCCGTGGGAAGCATTTTTAGAAAGATTTGACCGAACCTCTGCTTCAAAGGTTTCCTACATATCCTTGGCTATAAAGGAATCAGGTCAATGTAGTTCGGGAATTTTGGGTAGCTGGGACTACCGTGGGACTGTGATGTTACTGCTGCTTCGTGCTGTTTTTACTGCTTGCTGACCTCCTTATTACACCTTACTTTAAAGGAAATACAAAAATTAAACTAGACTATGGTACATGAATTATAAAAATCTTATCTAGATCATGCCCTTGCGTTTCTTGTTGTCTTGATATCCTGGTGACTCTTGGGCATTTGGCTTATTCCGTATTCCTTTTGGAACTCCTGTTGTTTCTTGCTGGGGATTCTGTTGGACTCCTCTGCTTTATTGATTCTAAGTGTGCTCCTTTTTCATGTGAGCGGGCTTTTGATTTCAACATTTCAATTTCATTCCCTCGTTCTTCAGGTGGGTGCCTTGACTGCTTCTTTTCTTTCTTCATCCTCATTCTCCAGGTGGACGCCTGACTTCTTTAATTCTCATCCTCATTCTCCAGGTGGACGCCTGACTTTTTCTCATCCTCATTCTCCAGGTGGACGCCTGACTTCTTCAATTTCTTCATCCTCATTCTCCAGGTGGACGCCTGACTTCTTTAATTCTCATCCTCATTCTCCAGGTGGACGCCTGACTTCTTTAATTCTCATCCTCATTCTCCAGGTGGACGCCTGACTTCTTTTTCTCATCCTCATTCTCCAGGTGGACGCCTGACTTCTTCAATTCTCATCCTCATTCTCCAGGTGGACGCCTGACTTCTTTAATTTCTTTATCCTCATTCTCCAGGTGGACGCCTGACTTCTTTTTAATTTCTTTATCCTCATTCTCCAGGTGGACGCCTGACTTCTTTTTAACTTCTTCATCCTCATTCTCCAGGTGGACGCCTGACTTCTTTTTAACTTCTTCATCCTCATTCTCCAGGTGGACGCCTGACTTCTTCAATTTTTCATCCTCATTCTCCAGGTGGACGCCTGACTTTTTCAATTTTTCATCCTCATTCTCCAGGTGGACGCCTGACTGCTGATTTCGACAATTATAGAATGAAAAGAAAAATCCAATTTTTGGATGACTGTTGGAAAAGGAATAAAGGACTTATCTGATTGGAATTACTGGCACCAATGATCAGGGTATGCATTTCGGATTAATCAACCCAGTCTTTTAATCAATCTCCTTTCAATTGTCTCAAGGAGTTTTCATCGATAAACTTTCCTCATTTTTCACTTCTTCACTTCCTTTTCGCCTTATGGTGCCTACGAAGGTTTTCACCAATAAGACTCTCTCATTTTACTTTTCTCTCAACTTCCGTCGCCTTATGGTGCCCGTGTGGGTTTTCACCTATAAGACTCTCTCGTTTTTACTTTCTTTTCTCGTTTGTACCAGAGTATTATGAACCATCTTCATTTGCTTGTCTCAGCATTTTTTCTAAGATTGGTCGAAAGGTCTTTCTGGTATGGGGTTAGAAATGGAAAAGCTAAACAATTTTGGTATGTGTTTAAAATTACAACTCTTGGAATCTTTTTCTTATTTCTAATACAATTCTTGCCCCAGTTCCTTGATTGGGGTCGCTTGATGTTTCTTTTTGTGCATATTTTATGTATATTGTGCACCCTATGACCGAGCCGTGAAGCGCCTACGTATCCTTCTTTGAGGAATCAGGTCAAACGTAGTTCACCAAATAATAGTGATGATTTTTTCAAAAAAAAAAATTCAATTCATTATTTCTTTTTTCTTTATTTCATACTTGATTTTCATTGATTCCAAGAGAGGGTAGGAAAGAAACAAGTATGGCTCAAAGGGGAAACAAAGGGTATAGTGTTTCGGATAGCAGAATAAATTGCCTTTGTCATTCCAATCTTGCTAAATACAAACATTCAAAAATTCATGCATAATATCTCTTTACCGCGTCAGAATTGATCGCGATGTCTATGCACTTGCCTTCAATGTCTGTTAAGCATAGTGCACCATTCGATAATACTCTGGTCACAATGAATGGTCCTTGCCAATTCGGGGCAAATTTGCCTTTTGCTTCAACCTGATGTGGAAGAATACGTTTCAGCACATGCTGACCTACTTCAAACTTCCGGGGACGCACCTTTTTGTTGTATGCTCTTTCTATTCTTCTTTGATATAATTGACCATGGCATACTGCGGTCAATCGTTTTTCATCAATCAAGTTTAACTGTTCTAGACGGGTTTTGACCCATTCATCATCATCAATCTTTGCTTCGGCGATGATCCGAAGGGAAGGAATCTCAACTTCTGCAGGAATTACTGCTTCAGTGCCATATACCAACAAATAAGGAGTGGCTCCTACTGAAGTGCGAACAGTAGTGCGGTATCCCAATAATGCAAATGGTAATTTTTCATGCCATTGTTTTGATCCTTCTATCATTTTCCGAAGTATCTTCTTTATGTTTTTGTTGGCTGCTTCTACTGCTCCATTTGCCTTGGGCCGATATGGGGTAGAATTACGATGTGTAATCTTAAACTGTTGACATACTTCCTTCATTAAATTGCTGTTAAGATTAGCACCGTTATTTGTGATGATCACCTTCGGGATTCCGAATCGACATATGATATTTGAGTGGACAAAATCGACCACAACTTTCTTGGTCACTGATTTGAATGTCTTGGCCTCAACCCATTTGGTAAAATAATCAATAGCTACCAGAATGAACTTGTGCCCATTGGATGCTGCCGGCTCAATTGGTCCAATCACATCCATGCCCCAGGCAACGAATGGCCATGGTGCCGACATTGTGTGCAACTCGGATGGTGGAGAATGAATCAAATCTCCGTGTATTTGGCATTGATGACACTTGCGCACAAAACTGATACAATCTCGCTCCATGGTAAGCCAATAGTAACCAGCTCGGAGGATTTTCTTTGCCAACACATATCCACTCATGTGGGGTCCGCAAACTCCTGAATGTACTTCAGACATGACAGCTGTAGCTTGTCTGGCATCTATGCATCTTAATAATCCAAGATCTGGTGTTCTTTTATACAAAACTCCTCCGCTTAAGAAGAATCCATTTGCTAATCGCCTAATGGTCCTCTTTTGATCTCCTGTGGCTTGTGCGGGATATATCCCCATTCTGATATACTCCTTGATGTCGTGGAACCATGGTTCACCATCAAATTCTTCTTCAACCATATTGCAATAAGCGTGTTGATCGTGGACTTGAATATGTATCGGATCTACATAAGCTTTGTCCGGATGGTGCAACATTGATGCCAGGGTAGCCAATGCATCGGCCACCTCATTATGGATTCTTGGAATATGTTGGAATTCCACTGATTGAAACCGCTGACAAAGATCATGTAGACATTGTCGGTATGGTATGAGCTTCAAGTCTCGGGTTTCCCATTCTCCTTGAATTTGATGTACCAAAAGATCCGAATCTCCCATGACTAAGATTTCTCGGATACCCATGTCTGCAGCTAGCCTTAACCCCAAAATGCAAGCTTCGTATTCAGCCATATTATTGGTGCAATAAAATCGCAATTGAGCCGTAACAGGATAGTGATTCCCTGTTTCAGAAATAATTACAGCTCCTATTCCGACTCCTTTCATGTTAGCGGCTCCATCAAAGAAAAGTTTCCAGCCAGGTTTTTCAATTTGTTCCACCTCGTCGATATGCATTGTTTCTTCATCAGGAAAATAAGTCTTCAACGGCTCATATTCCTCATCGACCGGGTTTTCGGCTAAATGATCGGCCAGTGCTTGAGCCTTCATTGCAGTTCGAGTCACATAGATGATGTCGAATTCTGTGAGCAATATCTGCCACTTTGCAAGTCTTCCCGTTGGCATAGGCTTTTGAAAAATGTATTTCAATGGATCCAAACGAGAAATGAGGTAAGTAGTGTAGGATGACAAATAGTGTTTCAATTTTTGAGCTACCCATGTTAGGGCGCAACATGTCTTTTCCAGATGAGTATACTTAACCTCATAAGCTGTGAACTTCTTGCTAAGGTAGTAGATGGCCTGTTCTTTTCTGCCAGTGAGGTCATGTTGCCCCAATACGCAACCAAATGAATTTTCCAAAACTGTTAAGTAAAGAATCAAAGGTCTTCCTGGCTCTGGCGGGACCAACACGGGTGGGTTTGACAAGTACCCTTTTATTTTATCGAACGCTTCTTGACACTCATTGGTCCATTTGACTGCAGCATCCTTTTTTAACAATTTGAAAATTGGCTCACAGGTTGATGTGAGCTGAGCAATAAACCTGCTGATATAATTTAACCTCCCTAACAAACTCATTACTTCAGTTTTGTTTTTTGGAGGTGGCAGTTCTTGGATGGCTTTAATCTTTGACGGATCTAGCTCGATGCCTCGTCGACTGACTATAAATCCCAGCAACTTTCCGGATGGAACTCCAAATGCGCATTTGGCAGGGTTAAGCTTGAGGTTGTACCTGCGAAGTCTTAAGAAGAACTTCCTCAAATCCCCAACGTGGTTGGCCTGATGTTTTGATTTTATGATCACATCATCCACGTACACCTCAATTTCCTTGTGTATCATATCATGAAACACTGTGGTCATTGCTCTCATATAGGTTGCTCCGGCGTTCTTCAGACCGAATGGCATTACCCGGTAGCAATAAGTTCCCCATGGTGTGATGAATGCTGTCTTTTCTGTATCTTCTTCATCCATTAGAATTTGATGATACCCGGCATAACAATCCACGAAAGACCCTATATCACGCTTGGCACAATTGTCGATCAAAATATGGATATTGGGTAACGGGAAATTATCCTTTGGACTTGCTTTGTTGAGATTGCGATAGTCGACGCATACTCTAATTTTGCCATCTTTCTTTGGTACAGGAACGACATTAGCCAACCAAACAGGATATCGAGTGACTCGAATGACCTTTGCTTCCAATTGTTTGGTGATTTCTTCCTTAATTCTCATACTCATATCAGGCTTGAATTTTCTCAGCCTCTGCTTGACAGGAAGCACCGTTGGATCGGTGGGCAATTTGTGGACCACTAAATCAGTGCTCAAGCCCGGCATGTCGTCATACGACCATGCAAAAACATCTTTGAATTCTATGAGTGCTTTAATTAACTCTTCTCGGATCTTTGGTTCGAGATGGACACTTATTTTAGTTTCCCGGACATTACTCGTGTCCCCTATATTGACGTCCTCGGTATCACTCAAGTTAGGTTTGATTTTTTCCTCAAAGTGAATTAACTCTTTACTAATCTCTTCAAAAACCTCATCTTCATCATATTCTGATTCATAATCACAATATATTTCTTGAATTAATATTTCGGAACCAGATTGATTTTTAAGACTGGGCTGAGGATTCCTCATGCATGCCATATCACTAGAGCCAGCGTAAAAGGAACTGTACAGAAAAGAAGAAAAAGAAAAGAAAGCTATTAGGAATGATAATAAAAAGGAAACTGCTTTTTATTGGATGATGAAAGATAACAAGGTTTTGCACACTTCAAACCAACTGTAAGATAAACTTTGGGATTACAACCTTGAAATAACCCAAACAAACTGAAAGAAAATCAAAATAAACTACCAAGACTCCTTTCGAATTGGGAGAGGAGTGGCTTTCCAATTATTGAGCTTTGTTTTCGGTCCAACGAATTGAACTTCTGCGTTGCTACACCCTTCTCCGCTTTCCAACATATTCACATCACTAAACAATTTCTCGAACCTTTCAATTAATTCCTTCTCAGGATTGACCCGGGATTTAGGAATTGTTGTTATCGGGCGATTTTTAGCGCCGGTCTTGACAAAAGACTTTGACAGATGTGGGACTGGTTTTGGAAGAACCCATGTTTGGTGTTTCAACTTCCTAGCCCTTGTCACGTCATTGGCAGTGGGTATGAACCCTAAACCGAATGTTCCCCAGTTCTCGGGGAGAGATACTGGTTGTACAATTCCTTGCAGAGATAAGCCCAGACCTTTGCCGGGTATAAAGCCATTCTTTAACATTTCATAAGCTACCATGACTGATGCAGAGGATATCCTTGGATTCGGAAGGTATTTCCCTTCTGGAATTTTCTCTACTGACACCGTGTCGGACACTTGGTATACCCATGGTCCTTGGTCAATTTCTGTTCCCTCGACCGGTACAATGGTACTGTTGTGAGCATTTAAACTTTCTTCTCCATGCACGACTATTTCTTGATGATCCCATTCGAACTTGACAGCCTGATGTAGTGTTGACGGGACTGCTTTAGCAGCATGGATCCATGGTCGACCCAACAACAAGTTGTAAGAAACAGTTATGTCCAACACTTGGAATTCCATTGTGAATTCAACTGGCCCTATTGTCAGTTCCAACACTATGTCGCCAAATGAATCTCTGCTTCCACCGTCAAATCCTCGTACGCAGATACTATTCTTCTGGATCCTCTCCTCTTTAATCTTTAATTTGTTTAAAGTGGAGAGAGGGCATATGTTTGCACTGGACCCATTGTCAACCAATACCCGGGTTACTACGGAATTTTCACATTTCACGGTGAGGTAAAGAGCTCTGTTGTGCTCGGTACCTTCCACAGGTAATTCATCATCAGCAAATGTAATTCTGTTTGTCTCAAAGATTCTGTTGGCTATTTTTCCCAAATGATTTACAGAGATCTTTTCAGGAACATGAGCTTCATTCAGGATTTTCATCAAAGCCAGGCGGTGCTCCTCTGAATGGATCAGTAATGACAACAATGAAATTTGAGCGGGGGTCTTCTTTAATTGATCCACAACAGAATAATCATGGAGTTTCATTTTTCTTAAAAACTCTTCCGCCTCTTCTTCCGTCACAGCTCTCTTTGTTGGCGTTGGATTGTTTTTAGTTTTTCTCAACTCTTCGGGAGTAAAACATCTTCCCGAACGTGTCAAGCCTTGCACCTCACACACTTCTTCCTTGATTTCTTTGCCCTTGTACATTACAGTCACCCGTTCATAGTTCCATGGGATGGCTTTGTTGTTGATGATCGGCAGCTGGATTACAGGTGTAATAATAACCCGATCTGTACGTGCTCCTTCCACGAATATAATGGGTTTGTTAGCAACCCCTGGCACTACCACTTTCGGCCTTTCTTGTTTTGCGGCAACTTTGCTCGATGATGCCTCATCGACTATTATAGACGGTTTATCACCATTTTTGTTCTGCTTAGACACCGGCTTCTCCTCCATTAACTGCTTATCTGGCTTGGTTTCATGAGTCTTGATCATCATGACAGTTTGTGAAGGCTTCTTTGTCTCTCCATCAGCTTGTATGATTTCTATCATGTTAGCCTCTTGATGGGTTGGCATTGGATTTCTATTGATATTTGGGGATTCGGGGGTTTCAACCTCGATTTTATTAGTATCAATCAGCTCTTGTATTGCATTTTTCAAATGCCAACATTTCTTCGTATCATGGCCTGGTGCACCGGAGCAATATTCACAGCTAATGATGTAATCCAGATTCTTTGGAGGAGGATTGGGTAGCTTGGATTGTACTGGTCTCAACATGTCTAGCTGTCTCAGCCTGTGGAACAGACTAGTGTAAGATTCTCCCAATGGAGTGTAAGTTTTCTTTTTCTGTTCCCTTTCTCCCCTGAATGCTGGCCTAGGCCTGAAACCTGGTCTGGGATAGGCTCGTGGGTAAGTATTTGGTGTGACAGGAGCACGCCAATTGGTGTGAACAGGTGGCTGATTGTATGCTTGAGCATGGTTAACGGCAAAATGAGGCTCTGAAGGGTGATAGTAGTGTTGGGACGAATCATGGTGGTAAGCTGATTGGCGAGGTCGCTGTTGATTATAGTAAAGCGGTGAACCTCTAGGTCCCGGCCAAATTCCTGAATCAACTACGGCTGCTTCCTCCCTCTTCTTTCTTCCGATTCCTCCTACCCCGCCTTGAATAGCTTGAGTAGTTGCCTTAATTGCTGAATAGCTCATGATTTTATTTGTCTTGAGGCCTTCTTCCACCATACCTCCCATCTTCACTACCTCGTTGAATGATTTTCCAACCGCTGAAACCAAGTGGGCATAGTAAGTTGGTTCCAAGGCTTGGAGGAAGTAGTCTACCATTTCGCTCTCCTTCATAGGAGGATCCACTCTTGCTGCCTGTTCTCTCCACCGAAAACCATACTCTCTGAAACTTTCATTGTGTTTCTTCTCAAATTTGGTCAAAGATAATCGATCTGGGATGATTTCCAGATTGTATTGGAAATGGTATGCGAATGCCTGTGCCAGGTCATCCCAGGTGTACCATCTTCCATGGTCCTGGCGTGTATACCACTCCAAAGCTGATCCGCTTAGACTTTGACTGAAGTAAGCCATCAATAATTCATCCTTTCCCCCAGCTCCTCGCATCTTGCTACAGAAACCCCTTAAGTGGGCTACTGGGTCGCCGTGCCCGCTGTATAGGTCAAATTTGGGCATCTTGAAGCCAACTGGCAATTGTACATTAGGGAATAAGCATAAATCTTTGTATGCTACACTGACTTGCCCACCTAATCCCCGCATGTCTCGGAACGATTGTTCTAGACTTTTGACCTTCCTGAACATCTCTTCTTGTTCAGCATTTTTGGCTGGCTTGTCAATTTCGGTTGGGAGATCAAACCGAGGAGCAGTTGAATTGATTTCGGAGGCTTTGAAGGTGGGCTCCGGGGGGTAATATTGGTTGTCTTGGGCCTGAAATGTAGGCTCACTAGGAGATTTGTGAAATGTAGCAGGGGGAGGTGCTACGAAAACAGGAGTCATAGGTGGAGGAAGGTACGGAACTGGTTTTGGAGGTGGAGACTGTGGTGTCTGAGAGGTGGTGCCTCGGTAGTGCTGATAAATGGGGAAACTTGGGGATAATTCAGTGGTGATATTATCCTGAGTTTGGGTCATTGATGGAGCAGGGTTATTTGGGTAAGATGGGGGTAACTGTCCTGTAGACCAAGCTTGGTACATCTCAGCCATTTGCTGCTTGAGCTTAAACATCTCTTCTTTCATTTTCCCGACATCCATCTCTTCTATCTCCATACCTGTGTCAACATCTGGGATAGACATACTTTCGGGTATTGGTCCTTTTGATCTTGTGTGATAGTGATAATATGCCAGTATACTCTTTAGAGAAACTAACTGCTTGAATTCTGAAAATGAACAAACTTGTTAGTTTTGAGAGTTTAACACATATATAATCACACGTTGAGATGCAATGCTCCTAGACAAATAATCCCTTTCTATTATGCATTTGCTCGGCTGCTTGTGTCGTCCCAGCTTTCTTGAAATTGAAAATTGTCATTCACTTTTATTTACTATATATATCTTTTATCGTAGTGGTCGAATCTTAGAGATTGCCTACGTATCATGCCTTACATGAATCAGATCTTGTGTAGTTCGGACCAAAGGCAATCACTTTTATTCATTACACAAAGATGGAATTACATTTGAAAACTTTAAGAAAATGGCTTGAAAACACACACACTTAAATCAAAATAAAGATACAATTCTTAACATCTCACAATGTGCCCCACTTTCCACTTTTGTTGTCAAATATTGGGTTATCTGCTCAATGTGGTGCTTGACCTGGATGGCCTCCCAGCGTACGATACATCCTTTCCAACTCCATTGCTAGATGACGAGCAAAAGTGGGCGCATGCTCTGTAAACCTTTCATAATCCATTCCTTGGCAGTTTACATAACTTTGAGATGTGAAGACTGCCAGGTCGTGGATTTGTGCCCTGAAACCTTGGAGACGTTGGTCTTGGTCTTGCAATTGCTGCTGACGAGTGGTGGCTATATCTCTGACACGGTTTTCACGATCTAGAGCTGATTCTAACAGAGCTCGGAGTCTGGCCTGCTCTAATCTTGCTTGCGATCTTTCCCTGTCGAGGTCTGCTTGTTGATGTTCTCTGTTGCATCTTCTTGCCTCTTCTAGTTGTGCACGAAGCTGGTCTTCTGATCGCATCCAATAGTCTTTTTCCTTCTTGAATTGTGCCTTGTCTTTTTCGGATTGCCTATCTTGGCGTTCCTTGTTAGATCTGGCTTCTTCGTTTAATTGTTGGATCCTTTCTTTTGCCTTGCTCAATGCCCTTTCGTTTTCCGCAAGAATGGAATCATAATCTTGCATTCTTTCAAAGAGATTGGCGATGGTTTTTTGATCCTTCCATTTCCTCTTTGGCATTTCAGAAATTCTTTTCATTTTTTGGAATTGAGCATGAAGATTTTCATTCTCACAAGCTAGACTCTTCTTCTCGCCTTCGGCTTCTTGTGCTTGCAAATCTTTCTCCAAACTGAGGCTTCTTAGATTTTCTTTTAGGGCATGGATAGTTGCTTTGTACCCTTTTTCTTTTTCTCCCCAGATCAACCGCTCTTGGATTTTATCATTGAAGTTTTGAACATGGGGTCTTTTTGTTGGCCTTTTTAGCTCAGGTTCTGGTACATCATCCACGCGAGACCGTTTTTCGAACCACCTTGCATATCCAGGATTTATCTCACCCTTTGTAGCGTCTAGGACTTGAGTATCACTTTTCAAGTATCGGCACCCATTCCACATCTGCTGAAGTAGAGCTTCGGGAATAGTGGCTTCTGGGTGTAATTCGATTACTTGCATACTCAAATCTTCATCATCAGGAACTATTTGATATCTCCCTAGTTGCCTTAGGACTCTTAGTGGTGCATACGGCTGAATGCTTCTCAATCCCAATAGCAGTAGATAACTATTTGAGGTTGACATATGTATTGCTTCCCTCATCGGGAGCCATCCCAGAGTCCATTCAATTTGATTTGCCGTTAAAGCCTTTAGATGAGATACCCATGCGTCTATCCCTTCTGGAGCTTGATAATTTTTTGTTCTTTCCTCATAGCTCTCGATGCAATTAGCTTTGTTTGACCCATACTGTATGATCTTGGGCTGTTGTTGGAGATGTTCAATCACCCACATTTGCAACAAAATTTTGCATCCTTCGAAGACTTTTGCTCCTGATTTGCATAAAGTCAAAGCCCGATAAATATCTGATAGAATGATGGGGACAAGGGTGTGATTTTCTTTAGTGGTGAGGATTTGCACAACTTTTGCGGTGCGAATATCAATTGTTCGCTCTTTATTTGGGAAGACCATGACTCCTAGAAAAGCCACCATGAAAGCAAATCGACGGTGCATCTGCCAAGTGTCTTTGTTTTGCTTATTAGTAAGGCCTTTCTCATGAATTTCGAACCCATCTGATTTTCCGAACCTTGAATACAAAAAGTTGAAGGAACAACATCCATTGATGACATTGCTTTTCCTGATTTGACTGCTGATGTTCAGAAGACCGAAGAATCGATGTACCGAAGGAGCCTTTGTGAATATCAAGCTTTGATTTCTTAAACTTCCGTCAAAACCAGCATATCCAGCTATCTCCTCTAATGTAGGAGTAAGCTCGAAGTCAGAGAAACGAAAAACATTGTGAGCAGGGTCCCAAAAAGTTACTAACGCCGCAATCAGATCATCACGGGGTTTAACTTTCATAATGTCCGTGAGATTTCCCAAATGCTTGACGACCCATTTTTGACCGTCTTCGCCTAAATCATACCACCACATTTGAAGCTGACATAGAAATTCTTCCGTACTTGTGGATGAGGGGCTTTGTGTGGTGCTCATTTTGTATCTGAAATTTAATTTTGATAAAGTCAAAATTCATTTCTTGAAAATTTATACTAAAAAAAAATCATTTTCGATTTTTTTTATTATTAAATACCTTTATTTCAAAATTTAAAACTATTTTTTTTCGAAATTTTTTTTTTTAAAAAAAAAACAACCCATTTTATTCCCTTCTTCTCACCATGATTTTATTTAAGCTGGTCAACAAGCATGTTCGAGGCAAATGAATGCACAAGTAACAAGTAGGATGCATCATGATGGTCTTTTTATTTTTGGGTTCACCTGTCCTAGACAGACCCAACCCCTGTGTTGAGTCTCCAAGGCCAAATGTGTATGATGCAAATAGACGTTCCTACTAGGGATCCGGTACATGGCTGAGTTATTCTAAGTGTAAAACCTTAGGTTGATTGTTCTAAACCTGGCTTACCCAAATGGACAGTTTGAGCCGAAGCGGGGGCAACGTACCGGGAGCACGAAAGTCTGCCCGGCCTAGTTACTTGTCCCCAACTCCGTCTTATTTGGTATGACTTTAACAGAAAGGTGGGTCACGCGCACGTGTACACCATAAATTCAGAAGACTCAGAAAGAAGGGGGTTTCGTAGCAGTTGTATATATTCACAATTCAAATAATATTAAAGCGGTAAAAAAAATATTTAGCATATTAGCATGTAAACAGTTGAAAATCATAAAGCCAATTAACACAGATATTTTAAGCTCGAATTCTTTAAACCCTGAACCAATGGTTCTGGGTTACAATAACACTGGTTTTTTTTTTTTAAAAAATTCCCCAGCAGAGTCGCCAGAGCTGTCGCACCTCCTTTTCACCGCGCCCGCGGGGGCGCGTGGGGAGTTTTCTCCAATTGAAGGACAGTCAAAACGGGATTTATTTAATTATTTAAGAGTCGCCACCTGGGATTTTTAAGGCGTCCCAAGTCACCAATTTCAATCCCTGAATCGAGGAGAATATGACTCTGTTTATTATTCTGCGAACCAGAAATCCTGAGTAAGGAATTCTGTTAATCCGGAAGAAGGTGTTAGGCATTTCCGAATTCCGTGGTTCTAGCACGGTCGCTTAACTATTTTTATTATTGGCTTAATTATCTTGATTTTATTAAATATATTGATGTTACATGATTTTTGCTACCGCTTATACTTACTGTGATTGAGGACCCTTCTTTGAATCGAATTACGCGTACGTATATTCGTGTTTAAAAAAATTGCGGACTTGTGTCACGCGTACGTGTACACAATAACTTTTGATAATATATTTATTAAGCAATCATTTTTCGAGATTGTGTTGAATCAAGAATATTTGTTTTTTTTTCTTAAATATTGAACCGCACATCGTGGGTTTTTTATGAAATTGATTTAACGCCTTTGAAAAAATCCTTTTATTAAATATTCGCTCGAAATTGCGCGTACGCATAATCCGAATTTTTGCTTTTAAAAATATAATCAGGGTACGCGAACATATCCCTAATTGTGCAAAATATTTGCAATGGTATTAAAGATTTTTCCACAAATTGTTTGTTGTATCTATACATTTTATATGAAACTACTGAGAAATTCATATTCAAGGGGTGTCTTTAAATTCTTAAAAGAATTCACAATTTGTTGAATGTTGCCTGTTGATTATAATTTCCGCATATAACATGTTCATCCAAGACTATTCAAATTCTAAATAAAGAATAAAACATGATTAACACTATTCTTCACAAATACAACATATATATCTACATGCCCAATAATGAATTGTATATGAAACTAAAAATGATTTATGATGGGAAAGAAGTATATTTTTTTTTACAGAGATCTATTTATATTATTTGATTTGTGCAAATCCTATTTCTAGTTGTCATTGAGATAAAGTATAGAAATTTGTATATTTCCTCTTATTCTCATATTATTTATTTTTATCCAGAATTATAATTGCTCAGTTTATTTATAACGATAAATAATCAAATTGATGAGAAAAGAGTTATTATTCAAATTGATTCAATTCGAATTGTATTACATACAACATAGTTGTACGCCTAAACATTCATAATATTCTTAATATCATGACGAGATATACCCAACTTACTTTACTCATATGATTATACCTGTCATCATACCATATAATAACTTATACCAATCTAAACAAAATCATATTTGTTACAAGATATTCTACTAATGTAACTTCTTAATCTTTACATTTAGCTAATGGTATTATGGGATGTAATCAATGGCCCATTTTTATGCCTTACTCCCTGTTTTGACAACTCACATATACCTATACCAATGAGATTTCGGAATGGATAACATTATTACAAACCTTTATATGAATTTCAAAATAAGACAATTTAACTCATAGCTATCAAATTGAATTCACTACTAGTTAACTAACATAAAAATGAAATTAAAACTAATGAACTTGGACAATTGGAAAATAGCATTTCAATTCAAGCTTCATTGATGAGTCATGTTGAATCTCTTTCCAACTTAAAATTTAAAAGACATGTACCTGAAAATGAAGGTAGGAGGAGTAAATTTCAGCAGTAGCAGCAGTAACAAATTCAACAGAATAGCAGTATTTCCACAGATTTGAGCGATAATACGACCCGAGGAAACCAGATGCACAATACAGTATTTTAAAAGACACTTCAGATTTTAACTGAACAGTGGAATCACATAAAGTTGAACAGATTCAACAAAAGAACAACATTTCAAATTTCAATTTCTTTTCAGTTTCAAATTCCCATTTTTTTCTGATTTTTCTATTTCTGCTGCTGTATATCTGTGTGTGTGTGTGTGACTGTTCTTTTTGTTCCTTTTCTGTTTCTTCTTCCTCTCCTAAAATCTCTCAAACTCTCTTCTTCTGAAAATGATCCCTATCTCTGAAAACTGACCTCCCTCTCTCTGAAAAACTGATCTTTTCTTCTCCTCTTAAAATCTGTTTTTTAAACTCTCTCTAAGCTCTTTTTTTTCTTCTGGAAAACTCCTTTTTCCCCTCTTAAAAACTCTTCCTTTCTGTCTGTCCAGCTCCTGTATTTATACAGGGCTGGTTGCACCCTTTTAATGCTGGATGGACCCTTTATCCCTTTAAAAATTAGAAAGTTTCTATTAAAAACTACTTTTTTAATACTTTATATGATCCTAACCTGATTTTCAGCAGCCCCATTATCCCTTGTTCCCCATTATTATCTTAAACTATAGCCACTAACATTACATTATAATACACTAGCACTAACACCCTGTTTTTACTGTTTCATTCCCAGAAATGCCCCTGACCTACTGTGTTATTACTGAAAAATCAGAACCTACTGCAAAACAGATTCTAAAATCTGTATAAACTTAATTATCTTTCTGATTTACAGCTATAACCAATCCTATTAACCTCCTAACACAATTGTATTTGACCAACTTTTGTAAACTTGAATTCAAACTTGACATTACAGCAATATTACACTGAATTCAGAACTAACATCATAACAACATATTACTGAAATTATCATAACAATTCAGACTGGATTTAACATTGAACCAAAATCAAACACACACAGGATCATTGTCAATACTGACAATGCCCTGAAACTTTAATGTTCAGACAATAACATATATACAACACTTATTTTGACAGATTCATATAAACCATGATGACTTAACTGACGAGTATTAGTTAAAAATGATTATCTACAATATCTGTCAACAAACAATACATAATAATAGAAATAGATTGTTTCAATCAGTATTATTATGAATGAGAATTCGTAATATAACTAATCGACGAACTTAATTGAGTCGATTGCTTACATTATAAATAGTCATAACCAACAGAAATAATTTCATATTTGACCATATAGACGGGCATGAGACAAAGATGACAGAATTAATAAAATAAAATCATGAAAATTTAACAAGCTATTAAGACAAACAACAATACACGTAGAATACACAAAAGAAAAATAGAAAAAAATACCTCTGACCCTTCAAATGTATTCCGACTTGGACTCAACTTGGATTCGGACTTTGTTTGAAATCAAACAGACCTTAGTCGAAGTATTTTCCACTGAAAATACTTCGACTAAGGTCGATTAAACTTCAATCTTTTAATCAATTTGGACAAAAATTCAGAAGTTTGGTATTTCTAGGTTTCCTGAAGGTTCGATTTGGGACCTAATCATTTCTGGTTAGATTCGAGGGAAACCAAGTACGACACAAGGGTGAGGGAAGCCTAGGGGTCATTCGGTGTCATTTTAAAACAGATCTGGGTAAGTCTTGTTTGGCTCGAATCTTCAAAAGAAGATTCGAGAAGTTCGGAACTGATTCGAGCCAAACAAACAACAGATCCATACTCATGATGACTAGGGGAAGCTATGGTGTTGATTTGGGACTGTTAGGTTTAGATCAGGTTTTCAGGCCAACCTTCGATTTAAGATTCGAAGGGTTGGGGCCTGATTCGAAGGACTCTAAGGTCATATTCGTGTAGAGGATGTTCAGGGGATCTTAGGGTGTTATTTTGGTGACCGGCAGCGTTGATGCCGCCGGGTTTCAGGCGAAGGGGAATAGGGGCGGCTAGGGTTAGGGGTTTTGGTTTGGAACGATGATGAACAGGAGCGGAGGGGGGTGTTTAGTTAGGGGGCCGGGGTAAGGGTTATGGGTTTATATAGGGGAATGGTGGGTGGATATTGACCGTTGGATTAGGCAGGATGGACGACTAAGATCTATTCACTTAACCAAACGGTGTCGTTTGGTTTAAGTTAGGGGGACGGGTTAAACCGGGTGTTGGATCTGGTAAAGGTCTCGGGTTAGGGTGATGAAATCTTGGCCGTTGGATGGACTTAATCCAACGGCCCTTGACGAGAGGTGACCAAACGTCGTCGTTTGGTTCTGGCTTTGAATTGGACCGGACAGGCTGTTTTGGATTGGGCTGGGGTGGATAAATTGATTTGGGCCTGGATTTTAATCCAGGTCCAAATCTTACAACTTGTATACATTTTTTATTTTCTGATTTTATTAATTAATAAAATCCTAATTAAAAATAAAAACAAAATTATCATTACAATAATATTAACTATAATATAATTTTAACTTCACAAAAATATATTAATTACTCTATAACAATTATTTAACACATAGACAAAACATCAATCACACAGTGAAATATTTGAAATAGAACTAATGCATATTTTTGTGATTTTATTTAAATTATCTTTTAAATGCATGATTAAATCCTATATGCATGCAATATGTATTTTATTTTATTTTTATTTTATTAAAACATAGTAAACATTTACGGATATAACACAATTATTTAGCATCACACAAAATTCAAAAATTACACAGTAAAAGAAATTTATTTTATTTTTTGATTTATTTTGGAGTAGTTTTCGTAAAGCAAAAATCACGTGCTCACAGGCGCCTGCATCTTAGACTTGAATCGAATTCCCTTGTTCTCCAGGTAGGTGCCTACAACTTGAATTTGAAATGAATTCCCTTGTTCTCCAGGTGGGCGCCCGATGCTGACTTAAGATTCGAAATAAATTTCATTGTTCTCCAAGTGGGCACCTACAACTTAAGCTTGAAATGAATTCCCTTGTTCTCCAGGTGGGCGCCTGATGCTGACTTAAAATTTGAAATAAATTCCCTTGTTCTCCAGGTGGGCACCTGTAACATAAGCTTGTAATGTATTCCTTTGTTTTCCAGGTGGGCGCTTGATGCCAAAACTTGAAATGTATTCCCTTGTTTTCTAGGTGGGCGCCTGATGCCAAAACTTGAAATGTATTCCCTTATTTTCCAGGTGGGCGCCTGATGCCAAAACTTGAAATGTATTCCCTTATTCTCCAAGTGGGCGCCTGATGCCAAAACTTGAAATGTATTCCCTTATTTTCCAGGTGGGCGCCTGATGCCAAAACTTAAAATGTATTCACTTGTTTTCCTGGTGGGCGCCTGATGCCAAAACTTGAAATGTATTACCTTTTTTTCTAGGTGGGCGCCTGATGCAAAAACTTGAAATGTATTCCCTTGTTTTCCAGGTGGGCGCCTGATACCAAAACTTGAAATGTATTCCTTTGTTTTCCAGGTGGGCGCCTGATGCCAAAACTTGAAATGTATTCCCTTATTCTCTAGGTGGGCGCTTGATGCCAAAACTTGAAATGTATTCCCATGTTTTCCAGGTGGGCGCCTGATGCCAAAACTTGAAATGCATTCCCTTATTTTCCAGGTGGGCGCCTGATGCCAAAAATTAAAATTTATTCCCTTATTCTCCAGGTGGGCGCATGATGCCAAAACATGAAATGTATTCCCTTGTTTTCCAGGTGAGCGCCTAATGCCAAAACTTGAAATATATTCCCTTGTTTTCCATGTAGGCGCCTGAAGCCAAAACTTGAAATGTATTTCCTTGTTTTCTAGGTGGGCGCCTGATGCCAAAACTTGAAATGTATTCCCTTATTCTCCAGGTGGGCACCTGATGCCAAAACTTGAAATGTATTCCCTTATTCTTCAGGTGGGCACCTTCCATTACAACAAAACAGACCAAACAAAAGAAACTTTTCTACCCCAGCTTGGTACTAGGAACATCTGTGAATGTTAATCGAATCATGTTATCCAAAAGAGCTCTAAGAATTTAAAAGCTAAATCCCATTATCCAAGAGAGCCCTGAAAATTTTAAAAATTAAATCTCATCTTAAGAGTGAAAACTTCATAGCTATATTTTATTTCCTAGAGGTAAAATTTAAGCTAAACCTTATTTTCTATGCAGGTCTTAAAAAAACATAAAACTAAATCCCATTATCCAGGAGGGTCCTGAGAAACTAAAAAATACATCCCATTATCCAGGAGGGTCCTAAAAACTTGAAATTAAATCTCATCTTAATAGTGAAAACTTCAAAGCTAGATTCTACTTCTTAAAGATAAAACTTATGCTGAATCTCATGATCTATGAAGGTCCTAACACTTAAACTAAATCTCATTATCTCGGAGGGTCCTGATAACCTAAAACTACATCCCATTATCTAGGAGGGTCCTAAAAATTTGAAATTAAATCCCATTATCCAGGAGGGTCCTGATAACTTACGGTCGAGCCTGTCTGGCACACGCTTTCCTCACTGAGGGTTCTTCCAGAACACAAAATTTCCTGCCTCTGTTTCAATCAAAGAAAAACTTATCAGTTTGAAAATGTGGTGGTTAGTTTGCGGCATTTTTGCTGAGGGTGGCCTTTCCACTGCCATGCTTTATTCTGATTAGTTGCCTTGGGCTGGCAAAGAATTGTTTGACCTTCTAATCAAATCTCAACCACAGAACCCTGAATGACCCGAGTGCCCCACACTCATCTTGCTGTTTTACATTTCTGTCCTTCCAATTTGAACCTTTGTATCTCTTCAAAGTTCATGAAATCACTTGACCACTTGAACTCTCACTAACACCTTATTTCTCATTTTGAAGCATGCTATTTCTGGTATGCTTCGGCCACACTTTGCTTTGTTCAATTGAAAGTTGGTAATAAGCTTTGAAATCTTTTCTTGCTTTCTTAAACAAGGCTAACATTGAAAAAGACTCAGAGAAGTAAACCCAAAAGAAAATGAAGCAAAGTGACTTCGAGAAACAAAGACAGAGAGGGAATTTTAGACAGAGATGACTATTTGAGGAAGAGTGGAAAAGAGACTTACCTGAGCGAGGCAACTGGCTCCAATGATCATGACATGCATTTCGGATTAATCAGCCCAAATCATTCCCCTAATCATATTTCATTTTGTGCTCCGTCTTCGTACTTCGCAACCAGGATTTTCCATGATCCAAACTCTCGACAAAGTCAACTGTAGTGCCCTGACGGGTTTTCACCAACAAACCACTTTCATTTGTTCATCTTTCAACTTACTGTCACCTTACGGTGCCCATGAGGGTTTTCACCAATAAGACTCTCTCATTTATTCATTTTTCCTTGTGTAGAACGGAGTGTTGCCCATGATGTTAATCATACCTCTATCTCGCTTGACTTGGCATTCCTCAAAGATTGATTGGAAGGTCTTTCTTTGGACCGTCGTGTAGGCTTTTGGATAGGGTTAGAAAGAAAGGGTATCATAAATGCTCAAAGCAGCTTGAAAGGGCTCAAAATTACAACATTTGGAATCAGATCTCTTACGAAAAACACAACTTCTGCCCCAGTTTCTTTGCCTGGGGAACTTTGAATTTTATTTTGATGGGATAGAACCATGAGGCTACCTACGTATCCTTAAAAGGAATCAGGTCGAACGTAGTTCAAGACATAGGAATTGCTTTGTTTTTGTTACTTTTCTTTTCTTTTTCTTTTCTTTCTTTTGCTCTAACTTTTTTTTCATTTTTCTTTTTTCTCTTTTTCCCTTATTTTTTTTTCTTTTCTCTTTTTATTCATATTTTATGTATCTATATTTCTAAACTCTGCTTCTGATTCTAAAAGAGGGGTATGAAAGAAAATCAATAAGGCTAAAAAGGGGTAACAAAGGATAGAGTGTTTAGATAGCAGAATAAAATTCCTTCATCATTCCAATCTTCAAAACATACCAAGTACAAACAACACAATTAGACAAACCAAAGAAATTATACATAATATCTTTTGACAACATCAGAATTAATAGTCATATCTACACATTTGCCTTCTATATCTATTAAATACAAAGCACCATTGGACAACACTCTTGTTACAACGAACGACCCCTGCCAATTTGGGGCAAACTTACCTTTAGCTTCAGCCTGATGTGGAAGGATACATTTTAGTACTTGCTGACCCACTTCAAATTTCCGGGAACACACCTTCTTGTTATATGCTCTTGCCATTCTCTTCTGATATAATTGACCATGACACACTGCCGCCAGTTTTTTCTCGTCAATCATACTTAATTGCTCCAATTGGATTTTGACCCATTCATCATCATCAATTTCAGCTTCAGCAACAATTTAAAGGGATAGAATTTCGACCTCCGCTGGTATAACTGCTTCAGTACCATATACCAACAAATAAGGAGTTGCATCTACTAAAGTGCAAACAGTAGTGTGGTAACCCAGCAAAGCAAAAGTCAACTTTTCATGCCATTGCCTAGAACCTTGCACCATCTTCTGAAGTATCTTCTTTATGTTCTTGTTAGCCGCCTCAACAACTCCATTTGCCTTGGGGTTATACAGGGTGAAATTTCGATGCGTAATCTTGAATTGTTGGCATACTTCTTTCATCAAATGGTTGTTAAGATTAGCACCATTGTCCGTGATGATTACCTTGGGGATTTCGAACCGACAAATGATGTTTGAATGAACAAAATCGACCACTGCCTTCTTTGTCACAGATTTGAAAGTCATAGCTTCAACCCACTTAGTGAAATAGTCGATGACCACCAGAATAAACCTGTGCCCATTTGACGCCGCTAGCTCAATTGGTCCAATGACATCCTTGCCCCAAGCAACAAAAGGCCAAGGTGCAGACACTGTATGCAACTCAGAGGCGGAGAATGAATCAAATCACCGTGTATCTGCCATTGATGACACTTGCGCACAAAGCTGATGCAATCTCGTTCCATGGTGAGCCAATAATACCCTGCCCAAAGAATTTTCTTTGCCAAAATATACCCACTCATATGCGGTCTGCAAACTCTGGAATGCACTGCGATCATGATAGTCATGGCTTGTTTAGCTTCTATGCACCTTAGCAGTCCAAGATCTGGAGTTCTCTTGTACAAAATTCCCCCGCTCAAGAAAAATCCACTAGCCAAACGTCGAATTGTTCTCTTTTGATCATCGGTGGCCTGTATCGGATACACCCCCATCTTGATGTATTCCTGAATATCATGGAACCATGGTTCACCATCAAGTTCCTTTACAACTATATTACGGTAAGTAAGCTGATCATGAACTTGAATATGCAGAGGGTCAACATAAGCCTTATCTGGATGGTATAACATTGACGTCAAGGTAGTCAAGGCATCGGCAACACCATTATGGATCCTAGGAATATGCATGTACTCTACTGATCTGAATCGTTGACAAAGATCATGTAAACATTGTCGATACGGTATGAGCTTTAAATCCCTAGTCTCCTATTCTCCCTGAATCTGGTGCACCAACAGATCCGAATCTTCAAAACCAATAATTCCTGGACTCCCATGTCTATAGCTAGCCTCAAACCCAAAATACATGCCTCGTACTCAACCATGTTGTGGGTACAATAAAAATGAAGTTAGGCCGTAACAGGGTAGTGATGCTCTATTTTAGAAATGAGCATAGCCCCTATTCCGACACCTTTCATATTAGCAGCTCCATCAAAGAAATTTTCCAATCTGGCTTCTCATCCTGCTCCACCTTGTCAATATGCATTATCTCTTCATCAGGAAAATAGGTTTTCAATGGCTCATACTCTTGATCCACCGGGTTCTTGGCCAAATGATTGGCCAATGCTTGGGCTTTCATCACGGTTCGAGTCATATAAATAATGTCGAACTCTGTGAGCAAAATATGTCACTTTGCAACTCTTCTTGTGGGCATATGCTTCTGAAAGATATACTTCAAAGGATCCAGGTGAGAAATGATGTAAGTAGTGTAGGACGGCAGATAATGCTTCAACTTTTGTGCTACCCAAGTCAGGGCGCAACATGTCCTTTCAAGGGGAGTATATTTAACCTCATAGGATGTAAACTTCTTGATGAGATAATAAATGGCTTGCTCCTTCCTGCCAGTGATGTCATGTTGACCCAACACACAACCGAATGAATTATCTAGGACTGTCAAATAGAGAATTAAAGGTCTCTCGGGTTCCGACGGGACCAACATAAATGGGTTTGACAAGTACCCCTTGATCTTATCAAATACCTCCTGGCACTCATCAGTCCATTTGACCGCAACATCCTTTTTCATCAACTTAAAGATGGGCTCATAGGTTGTTGTGAGTTGAGCGATAAACCTGCTGATGTAGTTTAAACGCCCGAGCAAACTCATCACCTTAGTCTTATTCCTTGGCGGTGGTAATTCTTGGATAGCTTTGATCTTTGACGGATCCAACTCAATGCCTCGCTGACTGACTATGAACCCCAACAGTTTCCCTGGTGAAACACCAAAGTACACTTTGCAGGGTTGAGCTTAAGATTGTACCTGCGGAGCCTCTGGAAAAGCTTCCTCAAGTCTCTAACATGGTCGGACTGCTACTTTGACTTTATGATCACATCATCTACATAAACCTCAATCTTCTTGTGTATAATGTCATGAAATACGGTAGTCATTGCCCTCATGTAAGTTTCCCCAACGTTTTTCAAACCAAATGGCATTACCCGGTAGCAATATGTTCCCCATGGTGTGATGAACACTATCTTTTCTGCATCTTCCTCATCCATCAAGATCTGGTGGTACCTCACATAGCAATCCACAAAAAACCCAATCTCATGCTTAACACAGTTATCAATCAAAATGTGGATATTTGGAAATGGAAAATTATCCATTGGACTTGCTTTGTTGAGATTGCGGTAATCAACGCACACCCTGGTCTTACCATCCTTCTTTGGCACTGGCACAATATTAGCTAAAGAAGTGGGGTATCGCGTGACTCGAATGACCTTTGCATCCAACTATTTTGTGATTTCTTCCTTGATCTTCACACTCATGTCAATATTGAACTTCCTTAACTTCTGCTTAACGGAAGGGAATTCCAGATCAATTGGCAATTTGTGAACTACCAAGTCAGTACTCAAACCCGGCATGTCGTCGTATGACCATGCAAAAATGTATTTATATTCAAACAGTGCTTTGATTATTTCTTCCTTGATTTGTGGTTCCAAGTTTACACTTATCTTGGTTTACTTGATATTATATGGATCCCCTAAATTGATTGCTTTAGTTTCATTCAAATTAGGCATGGGTTTCTCTTCAAAATGATTTAGTTCTTTACTAATTTCCTCAAATGCCTCCTCTTTATCATATTCTATTTCATCATAACACTCTATTTCTTGTATTATTATTTTAGAGTTAGATTGGCTTTTAAGATTTGGCCGAAGATTCCTCATGCATGTCATGTCATTAAAACCAGCATAAAAAAAACTGTACAAAGAAAGACAAAAAGGACACTATCAGGAGTAATGGAAAAAGGGAAATTGCATTTCATTGAAAATAAAGGATAAGAGGGTTTGTACATCAAACAAGCAAAAAATAAAAATCTGGATTACAACCCTAGAATAATCCAGATAACAGAAAGGAAAACAAAGCAAACTACCAAGACTCCTTCCGAGTAGGGAGAAGAGTAGAATTCCAATTGTTAAGCTTCACTTTTGGCCCTATAAACTGCACGTCTGCTTTGCTGGAACCTTCCCCAATTTCTACCATGTTCACCTCATCAAATAGACTCTGGAACCTTTTACTCAACTCTTCATTAAAGTCAACCACATGCTTTGGAACTGCAGACACCGGACGCTTCACTACCCCTGACTGGACGAAAGACCTAGAGAGACGTGGGATAGGCTTAGGGAGCGACCATGCCTTCTTTTTAAACTTTTTAGCCTTCTTCACATCATCCCCTGTGGGCTTGAACTCCAGACCAAATGTACCCAGATTTTCACGTAGAGACACTGGTTGCACGATACCATGCAAAGATGTGCCCAGACCCTTGCCCGTCAAAAAACCATTCTTTAGCATTTCGTTTGCTACCATGACGGTCGCAGAAGCTAGCTTTGGACCTGGAATGTATTCCCCTTCCGGAACCTTCTCAACTGACACTGTTTCAGAAACTTGGTAAACCCAAGGCCCCTTAACATCTTCAACCTCAATAAACGGGACGGATGTATCATTGTAAGCACATAAGTTCTCATTACCATGCACATCGATTTCCTATTTATCCCACTCGAACTTTACCATATGGTGCAAAGAAGACGGGACTGCTTTGGAAACATGTATCTAGGGCCTACCCAACAGCAAATTGTAAGAGACAGCCACATCTAGTACTCGGAACTCTATGGTAAATTCAACTGGTCCTATTGCCAGTTCGAGCATGATATTGCCAATAGAATCTTTTCCCTCTCCGTCAAAACCTCGGACACATATACTATTCTGGTGGATCCTCTCAACATCAATTTTCAACTTGTATAGAGTGGAAAGAGGGCAAATGTTTGCATGGAACCATTGTCAACTAACACCCTTGTGACCACAAAATCTTCGCATTTCACTATGATATAAAGAGCCCGATTGTGTTCCGTACCCTCCAAAGGTAGCTCATCATCCGAGAAGGTGATCCTGATTGCCTCGAATATCTTATTGGCAATCTTCTCGAAATGGTTCACTGTGATCTTGTCAGGGACATGAGCTTCATTCGGAATCTTCATGAAGGCTCGGTGGTGCTCGTCTGAATGTATCAACAATAATAGAAGAGAAATTTGAGCGGGGGTCTTTCTCAATTGTTCCACTATAGAGTAATCATGCACCTTCATTTTTCTCAAAAATTCTTCCCCCTCCTCTTCAGTGACTGGTTTCTTCACTAGAATTGGGTTATCTTTCAGTGACTTAGCTTTCCTTAATTCCTCTAGGGTAAAGCATCTCCCCGAACGAGTCAAACCTTGGGTTTCATTAACTTCCTCTTCCACTTCTTTCCATTTATAAGTTACTATCACTCGCTTGTAATTCCATGGAACAACCTTGGTGTTATCTGTCGGCAACTGGGTCACAGGTTTAATAATAACAGGGGCAACGCAAGCCCCTTCCACAACAATGACAGGCTTACTTGCTACCCCCATCACGACCACTTTTGGCTTTCCTTGCTTTGTTTCAACATCATATAGGAACCCCTTCGTGACTACCATAGGTTGCTTATCATTGGGCGTGCTCAGACTTTGAAGGCTTCTTGGGCTCCCCATCCTTATGCACTATCTCAATCATGTGCGTTTTGGGATGGGCTGGCAATGGATTTTGATTAATGTTCGGAGTTTTTGGACTCTAGACCACAATTTGGTTTGTATCGATGAGCTCCTGGATGGCGTTCTTCAAATGCCAACATTTTTCAGTGTTGTGCCTCAGAGCATTAGAAGAATATGCACATCTGAGGGAATAATCCAGCTTCTTTGGAGGGGGGTTTGGTAATTTTGACTGAATTGACCTCAGAATATCCAAACGGCCTCAACCTCTGAAATAAGTTGGTATAAGACTCCCCAAACGGGGTGAAATTTTTCTTCCGCTGCAGCCTTTTATTTCTATACTTTGGCCTGGATCGAAAGCTTGGACCAGTAGGGTTTCAGTATATTTGTGGAGGGGGGTAAGTGTTTTGTGGAGCTGGGGCACGCCATTGCGGGGAGGGAGGGGGTTGAGCATACGACTGTGCGTGGTGGACATGGTATTGGGGTGGCCTGACTCAACACTGATGTTCTGGTGGTGGGAAGTAGTGTTGGGGTGGATTATATGGAGTTTGGGTATATGTCTGAGGCTGGGGTCGAGGCTGGGTGTAATGGTGAGGGGAGCCCCTTGGGCCATGCCACAATCCTGAGACAACCATAACAACATCTTCTTTCTTTTTTTCCCTAACACACCCCCAGTGCCATTCTAGATCGCTTGTGCAGTTGCTTTGATGGTAGAGTAACTCATGATCTTGCTTTATTTGAGTCTTTCCTCTACCATTCCTCCCATTTTTACCACTTTATTGAAATACTTACCTATGGTCGAGATCAGATGACCAAAGTAAGTAGGCTCCAAGGCTTGGAGAAAGTATTCTACCAATTCATCTTCCTCCATTGGAGGGTTGACTCATGCCGCCTGTTCTCTCCATCGGAAGCCATACTCCATGAAACTCTCACTGGGATTTTTCTCTACATAGTCAAATACAAGCGATCTGGTACAATCTCTATGTTGTACTAGAAATGTCGAGCAAAATCCTGGGCCAGATCATCCCAAGTGTACCACCTACTGTTGTCCTGGCGGGTGTACCACTTCAATGCTGCACCACTCAGACTTTGGCTAAAATATGCCATCAATAGTTCATTTTTCCCACCGACGCCCCTCATTTTTCTGTAAAATCCTCTCAAGTGGGCCACGGGGTCTTCGTGCCTGTCATACAAGTCAAACATGGGCATTTTGAATCCGATAGGCAGTTGGACATCAGGAAATAAGCATAAATCCTTATAAACCACGCTCACTTGGTCCCCTAACCCTTGCATATTTTTCAGTGATTGCTCCAAGCTTTTTACTTTACTATATATCTCCTAGTGCTCCGTGTTTTTGTGTGGCTTCTCAGTTTTGACAGGAATATCGAAGTGGGGAGTGTAGGAGTAGTGATCTAGGACTTTGAAGGTGGGCTCTAGGGCATAGTACTGGTTATCTTGGGCTTGAAACACCGGCTCACTAGAAGATGGATGTAGTGTAGCTGGTAGAGGTGCTATGAAGACAGAGGTAGCTAGCGGAGGGGGGTATGTGGTTGTTTTGGCTGGTGGAGCTTGGATGGTTTGGGAAGTGGTGCCATGATAGTGGTGGTAAGGGGTAAAGCTTGGTGCGTGTTGTGGGGATAAATCAATAATGGGGGGATTTTGAGATTGGGCCAGTGGTGGGACGAAAGCAGGGTTGGCGGGGTATGATGGTAGAGGATGCCTATCCATGCCTGGTACATTTCGGCCATTTGGTGTTTCAGCTTATGTAACTCTTCTTTCAAACTATGCTCAGATTTCTCCTCCTCTCTCGGTGGGTCAATAACACTCGCGTTCAATTCTTTGCCAGCCATGATTTCCTTGTGTTTAGACCTGGTATTGTATGGGTGGGTTGCCAGAATGCCAAAAAATCTAACCACCTTCCTATGCTCAATGACAATAGCAAACTTGTTAGTGTTCAAGATTTTAACAGATAGGCAACCGCACGTTTGGGATGCAATGCACTTGAACAATTAAAAGTTTCTCTTCTCTCTTTTCTTTTCTTTTCACTCCTGCCCTTCTTTAGTCACTATTGACTTTTCCCACTTGGTTTTTGTCACTCCCCTTTTATTTTTGCACTTGTTTTTGTTCTCTCGTTTTGCCATTCTTTCTTTTTTATTTTATGGTTATGATCGAATCTTATGGGATTGCCTACGTATCACGACGCTGCATGAATCAGATCATTGCATAGTTCAGGAGATAAGTGTGAAAAAAAAATATTTTTGGGTTTTCAAATTTTCATAAAATAAAAATAGTTTGATTTTCCTCTATTACAACGACTCCGTCCTACAGACTTAAACATAAAAAACTAACAGACTCTAAAAGAAACTGCAATGCAGACTCGAAAGTAGGCTAACAGACTCCGAAAGAAACTGAAAATATAAACTCAAAAGTGGACTAACAGACTCCAAAAGAAACTAAAAATACAGACTCAAAAAATAAAATTAGAAATACATAAGTACCTCAATTATTGCTCCAGGGGCCCATGGGACATCAGTCGGTCTCGCCGCGGGCCTACGTGTCATATCTTCTTGGAGGTGATATAGGTCGTCCATTATCTGATGGACAAAAATCATAACTGCAGCGAAGAACATGGACCTGGTCATGTCCTCGCATTCATTTCACTTCATCATAATATAGTCAGTAATCCTTCTAATCCTCTCCCTGATGACGCCCTTCTCTTGTAGCAGACGTCCAATTTGAGATCTAGCCTCCAAAATCTGTATGGCCGTATGATTTTGCTCTTGCAATTGTTGCAGGTCTTCTTCTAGTTGCAACATCAAGGCATAGCAGTGTTCTCTTTCTTCTTTGAAGTTCTTTGCTTGCTTGGTCATTTCACTCTCAAGGGTATTGATCTTTTTCTTCAGACCCATGATTCCTTTGTCGTACTTTTCCTTCAACTGTTGAACGAAACTTGCTTGTTCCTTCGCATTTTTGGCTAACTTTGCTTGCGCCTTTGCTAGTTCACCTTCAGTCTTTTCCAAATCAGATCCATAGCCACATACTTTCTGCCTAAGATTGTTTATGAGTTTCTCATCATTTCCACTTCTGGCAAGGTTCTCAGCTGCTATTTTCATCTTCTGGATTTGGGCTCGGAGGTCTTCATTTTCTTGGGCTAACCTTTTCTTTTCACCCTCGTCTGTAGAGGCTTTCAAACTCCTCTCAAATTGAAAATCTCTGACTTGCTTTTCCAACTTGCTTATGATGGCCCTATACTAATTTTCTTTGGTCAACCAGGCCCATTGTTCTTGCGACGCTTCAACAAATTCCTGGATGTGAGGCTATTTGGTTGGCCTTTCAGGTTTGGCCCTTGCAGTGACCTTCTTTCTATGCCAAGCAAGATAACCAGGCGAGACCTCGCCGTTGGACAAGTCACGGACTCGAGTGTTTGCTGTCAAATACTAGCACTCATTCCAAATATGACGAACTACTTCATGAAATTGGCCATCAGAGCGGATTTCAACTGCATGAACACTAAGATCCTCATCCGGGGGCACTACCTGGCATCTTCCCAACTGTCTCAACACTCGATATGGGGAATAAGGCTGGATGACTCGAAGGCCCCTTAGGAGGATGTAAGGACTGATAGAAGGCATATACACAATTGTAGTTATGGAACGAAGGCGGGATATCCAATCTCCAACCCTTTCTGGCAGTTTGAACCCTGAGACCCTTGTGTCAAACTCTTCAATGCAGTCTTTCCCTGTAGATCCGTAATTCATATATCGAGGGCAGTGACACAGATGCTCAATCATCCACATTTGTAGTAATAAATTGCACCCTTCGAAAAAATCTGCTCCGGCTTTGCAGGCCGTGAGAGCTAGGAATATCTCAGATACTATCATAGGGGCGAGGGTGCTCTTGGCATTGGTAATCAAAACATTGACGACTCCAGCTACCTGTAGATCAATATTCTCATCTTTCCAGGGGAACACTAGAAGACCCAAGAATGCCACCATGAAAGCAAAGCACTTATGCTCTTCCTACTTTGATCGGTTCCATTTGCTACAGATTCCACTTTACGGGTTGTCAAATCCTCTTACATGCTCGTACCGCTGGTATATGAAGTGTAGAGTGGAAAACCCGGCCGCCAAATCCGCATATTGGACTTGCCTGGTTGTTTTTAGCAAATCCAGAAACTTGTGAGGGGTGACGGCCCTTGGAGTGACCAGGTATTTATGTCTTAGACCCTCGGTACTCCCAACATAACCCGCTATCTCCTCCAAAGTGAGTGTGTGGTCGAAGTCTGAGAAATGCAGAACGTTGTGAGTTAGGTCCCAAAATATCACCAGTGCCTTTATTATGTTTCCCCTAGTCCTGATCTTTAGTAACCCAGTGAGTATCCCCAAGTAATGGTTGACCATGTCTCGTCCTTGCTTACCCAAATCTTCCCACCACATATGTAGTTCCAATGGAATCTTGGACATGAACTTCATTGGTAAATTTTAACTCATGCTCATTCTGCATATTTAGATTAAGGTGATTGGTTTAAAACAAAGTGAGTTTTTATTCAAAAGCTAAATAAAATAAAAATAAAAAAATCTCTTTGCAAAAATTCAAAAAATAATCAAGGCTACTTTTGCACATACGGCCCTTCAGCACTTCGAAATGGAAGCTTTTAGGGATGTGTTTGCTAAGTGGCTAAAAACTGTCAAAGAAACCGTCGATGGCTATTCTTGCAAAAACGGACTTCCGGCGTCCCGTTGGGACACTTGGCTATTTAGACAAGAACGGCATCACCCACTTTTATTTATAACAAAAATAATGATACTTCACATTTTTTCAAAAGCGGGGTTGGACCGATGAGGATTGCCTACATATCCCACATCCGGTGAGAATCAAACCTGCGTAGTTCGGCCAGTTTTGACGTGATGAGAAAAACATAAACCACTTTGTACTAACCCTTTTTTTCTTATTTATTTCAAAAATCTCTTTTTCTTCTTTTTTTTCAAAATTTCAGCAGAGTTTCGGGATATTTTAAACACCAGGTTTTTGGAAAACGGGTGAAATCCTCTCTCATACCTCAAACTTGGTTTTTCTTTGATTTTTCCTACCTAATCCAGAATCCTGTCAACATGCAAGCCAAAACAAATGAATGCACAGGTAGCACGTAAAAAAAGCATCAGGTTGGTCTTTTTATTTTTGGGTACACCTATCCTAGACGGACCCAACCCCTGTGTTGAGCCCCCAAAGTCAAATGCACATTACGCGAACAAATGTTTCCACTAGGGATCCGGAATGAGGCTTTGTAATTCTATGTTTAAAACCTGGGTGTATTGTTCTAGACCTGGCTTACTCGAGCGGACAACTCGAGCAGAGGGGGGCAGCGTACCGGTAACCAAAAGATCATCCGGCTTTGCAACTTGTCTGAACCTCGTTCTAAATTAGGGTATGACACTAACAGAAAAGAAGTAACGCCAGCGTGCACTTCCCAGAAGTTTAGAAGAGAAGGGTTTCGTAGTAGTTTATATATAGTTCAAATAATATCAAAGCGGTAAAAAGCGACATTTAGCACATTAGGCCCGAGCATGTAATAAAATCAGATAATAAATAAAAGCCAGATATAACAATTATTCTAAGCTCGAATTCTTGAACCCTGAACCAGAGATTCTGGGTTTGATCCCCAGCAAAGTCGTCAGAGTTGTCACACCTTCTTTTTCTACCCCGAAAGGGGTATAGGGGAGTTTTTTCAATTAAAGTGACAATAATCGAAACAGGATTATTTATTCAAATTCAGAGTCGCCACTTGGGATAATTTATGGTGTCCCAAGTCACCAATTTAAAATCCCGAATCAAGGCCTAATTATCTGATTTATTACATAATTTAAACCTATGTGCATTTTTAAATTTCAAACATAATTTATTACATAACCGCTTTTATTGGTTATGGGATTAATCTGGAACAAGTTACGATTGTCGTACACTTGTTTGTTTGATACACACTGCGACTCATGTCACGAGAATCGTACCCACGATTTACAACATGTTTAATTTATTAGCATTATTAGTTGTTACGGCCAGGTCACATAAATGTACCCCCGAATTTGGAAATTACGTATCACAACTACGTCACGGGAACCGTACCCGTAGCTATGATAATTTATTATAAATGCGCCTAAAGCAAACTACGAATGTTCAAAATATTTTCTACACTAGTTATGAATGTTCCAAGTCTTTTCCACACTTATTTTTGTATTAATGTGAGGGCCATAGATTATGGGGTTCATTTGTGAATGGCACGCCTCAATATACTTCAAAAAAAATTTCATTCAACTAAATCAAACTATGAGTGTTCATTTTTAAAACTAATTAGGTATCACAACTACGCTACGGGAACCGTATCCGTAATTGTAATGATTTAATTGCATGCCTAAAGCAAACTACGGGGATCATGTTTAGACTAAGTTAAAGTTCAATCCAAGCCGCTAATGGTGAATATGTTTTGGATAATATGCTAAGGTTTTAATTATCTTGAGAGGAAATGGGCCAGCAACAGGCCCAATTTGTTATATACAAAAAGTCTTTAAGAGAAGAATAGAAACTGCGCTCGAAATTGAGCCCAGAAGTGAGGACAAAAAGTAGGCGGTCTCAATGACTTTGACTGGGCCAATAACAGGCCCAACTTTGTACAACTATGCCTTCAGTACCAAAAATTCATTTTTTACAGCATTAGGCAGAAATTTAATAAACCACTTGATCACATTTTTAGAAAACAAAATAAATGTTGGCATTGTTTGGACCCTGAAGTTGGGCCCAGCACGTGAGGAAAGGGTCCAGAACCCACCAGGAATGATCCTGACCAAGCCACCCATTTAGGCCCACACTTGGCCAAATCGCTACTAAGGCTGACTGACCCTATTAAAATTACTTGATAACAATTACATAAATTATGAAAATAAAATATTGACTAATCAATAACCAAGAGTAATTAAATTAAGTTATACAAATGGGATAATTAGAAATAAATTTACAAGACTCTAATAATAACCCAGCAGTCCTAGTGTCTAACTAACTATCATTGAAAGCTTCACAAAACATTCCCATCTTCTGTTAAGGTAAATGATTCCAACCTATGTGACTTGGTAATTCAAAAAAACAGCACTTCTATTTGCAAAGATAGCTACAGAGTTAGCTTGCAAATCTGCATCCAACTTGTCACAATTGAGAACACATGAAACAAACAGTCAGGACTATTATGGCCTTTCATGACTTCAACACATGAGGAAAAATCAAAGGAAATACATGCTAATAATTTCTTTCAATTGTTATTTCAAAGAACTGAATCCCGAATATACAGTGACAAGCATCAAGAGCCAACAGCCATTCAAAACATCAAATTTAAGTCACATTATATGCTTGCAAGCTTGAATCAAGCTATACTACCATTTGAATTACTACAAAACATCAATTCAAGATTTACATAACCAAAAATTAAAACCATCTTATGAACCAGTAATGAAACTTGAAATAACTGTATAGAGACTTGAAATAACATTTCATGACAAACAAGGAACAAGCAACAAACAAAACACTAAAACTAAAGGTAGGGTCATCTTTTCATTGCATGAACTTAGCATAGAATAAGAAAGGTAAGGTTTACATACCTAAATGCAGAAATAACAGCAAAAGACCAAGCAGAAGCAATGCAAACACAAAACTGAAATCAACTTCTAGGTACAACAGTGAAGTACAGCAGGAATACTCAACACAACTTCATTGTCAAACCATGCTCAGCTCAAAGACCTAGAAAATTAGAGAAAACCTTTTCCAAACTTTTTTAGTAAATAGGAAAAAAAATCCGAAAAAGAGAAAGCTGAACCTCTTAGAAGATTTTTTGGGACTGTTTATTTGTGTCTAAGGAGTGAGGGAATAGTTCCATTTATAGGCCACTGAAATGCCATGTGCTGAAAATAGAAACTACGGAATTATTCTTTCACACAGCCCCTAAAAGTATCTTTCTAACATAATTGGGACAGCTGGTAGCCTTTAATTGGTTTCAGCATTTTGTGCTGGCCAAATAGAGCCAGCTGGCCTAAATTCTAGAAGCTTCTATCTAAATTTATGTTTGCATACCCCTCCCATGACCCCCTTAACTTTTTTTATTGTTCAATTAGCCCCCTATAAGTTCCTGTCTATTCCCAAATCAGGACCAACAACACAAGAGCAGAATCAACACGAAACAAAGATCAAAGGAACAAATCATTATGCAATTAAACCTTTAGACTAACCCTAAATTCATTTAACATGAACCAAATCAAAAATCATCAACAAATCTATCACCAAAACGAGTCTCAAAACTTATTAAATAGACTACTAAGATGAGAACTTAACAAATTCTCGTAAACATGAACACAAACACTAAGATTAATTTAAAGCTGAAATTGTGCAAGCTAAACGGGAAGACAATTATGAAGGAAAAATAGAAAGAGACCTTACCCCAACTTAAACCAAAAGAAATAACGAGATGAATTCCGGTGGACGGATAGAACCGATGAATTTTGACAAGAATCTGGCGAGTCTGCCTAAATTTGTTGATCTCAGAATGACTTAAAACTATCGTCAATCGATTGCTCTTGTCGAGAGCAATCTATTAACGTAAGATTTCAGTCAAAGCGAGTCGTATTTTTTGAGAAAATCGGGAAAAAAATTAGGGCTCTTTTTTGGATTTCCTAGATTTGAAATTGGACACAATCTATTTGGTTTTTTAGGAGATTAACGGTGGCTTAGTGGCGAGGTGGATGTGAGCAGTATGGGTTGTGGATTTGGGTGGATTTGGAGGTCGTTTGGTGGTGTTAAGGTAGTAGCCGTGGTTGAGGGAGATGAGGGAATTTTAGGGCGGCTAGGTTAAGATGTTGAGAGAGATGAGAGGAATGAGGGTACCGTTAGGGTTTGGGGGTAATGTTCCGACACTTATATGGGAGGGGATAATCAGTTCCAAACCGTCCGATATAATAAGATCAACGGCTCAAATCCAAACTCAATGGAACGACGCCGTTTGGGTTATGGATAGAACCTAGACCGGGTAAAAAGGGTTGGGCTAGGGCGGAACATGGGTTAAAACGGTTTTGGGACACTAAGTTGGGTCTTTTGGGTGGCCCAAATCGAAACAGTCCTTTTTTCTTTTGTTTTTCTTTTGCTTCTTTAATTAATTTAAAAATCCTAGATTAAACCCTAAATTAATTTAATTACAAAATTAAGCGCATTATATAATTATAAAAATTACAAAATTAACTGATCCTAAATTAAAGGAAAGAAAATTCCTAACTTAATATTAAATGCAAAAATATAAAATATAAAATGAAAAGATGTGTATATATATTTTTTTGATTTTCATTTTAATAACAATTAACTAACCAAATTAATCCTAAAATAAGAACACACATCCTAATATGCAATGCATGGAATTTTGATATATTTTTTAGGGTATTTTCTATGCTTTAATGCATGAAAAAATGCAGAATAAAATGCAAACACTTGAACAAATATTTCTAAAAATTCTATAAAAATCAAAATACCTAGGAAAATCTATTGTGTGATTTTATAGGAGTATTTTAGGTCAGGAAAAAATTATGTGCTCACCGTTGTCCCTCTTTGCTCGAGAACACGAAGAGTTTTCGGGCAAAGATAAAGTGAGCAAATATGAGTTATTTTTGCCCGTTTGGATACTCCATGGGAAGCACTTTTGAAAAGTCTAACCGAACCAGGCTTCCGAGGTTGCCTACATTTTCTTGGCTGTAAAGGAATCAGGTTAGTGTAGTTCTGGAAGTTTTGGTAGTTGGGACTACCGCGAAGCTGTGATTTCACTGCTTGCTGCTGCTGTTACTTCTTGTTGAACTCATTATTACCCCGAATTAAATGAAAAGAAGCTAGGATAAACTATGATCTATGAGTTACAAGAATCCTATCTATATATCTTCAAACTTGATCTTGAAACTTCTGCGGTTCTGTCGTGCATCTTGAACTGTTGGCTCGCACTCTTGAGGTGAGCTGCTGTTATTTCTGACTTGAATTGACCCATTCTTCAGGCGGGTGCCTGCTGCATGACCTGATACTTGAAGTGACTTTCCTTATTTTCCAGGTGGGCACCTGCAAACTTAGACTTGAAATGAATTCTCTTGTTCTCCAGGTGGGCGCCTGCATCTTAGACTTGAACCGAATTCCCTTGTTCTCCAGGTGGGTGCCTGCAACTTGAATTTGAAATGAATTTCCTTGTTCTCCAGGTGGGTGCCTGATGCTAACTTAAGATTCGAAATAAATTCCATTGTTCTCCAGGTGGGTGCATGCAACTTAATCTTGAAATGAATTCCCTTGTTCTCCAGGTGGGCGCCTGATGCTGACCTAAAATTTGAAATAAATTCCGTTGTTCTCCAGGTGGGCGCCTCCAACTTAAGCTTGAAATGTTTTCCCTTGTTTTCCAGGTGGGCGCCTGATGCCAAAACTTGAAATGTAGTCCCTTATTTTCCAGGTGGGTGCCTGATGCCAAAACTTGAAATGTATTCCCTTATTTTCCAGGTGGGCGCCTGATGCCAAAACTTGAAATGTATTCCCTTATTCTCCAGGTGGGTGCCTGATGCCAAAACTTGAAATGTATTCTCTTGTTTTCCAGGTGGGCGCCCGATGCCAAAACTTAAAATGTATTCCCTTATTCTCCAGGTGGGCGCCTGATGCCAAAACTTGAAATGTATTCCCTTGTTTTCCAGGTAGGCGCCTGATGCCAAAACTTGAAATGTATTCCCTTGTTTTCCAGGTGGGCGCCTGATGCCAAAACTTGAAATGTATTCCCTTGTTTTCCAGGTGGGCGCCTGATGCAAAAACTTGAAATGTATTCCTTTATTCTCTAGGTGGGCGCTTGATGCCAAAACTTGAAATGTATTCCCTTGTTTTCCAGGTGGTCGTCTGATGCCAAAACATGGGCGCCTGATGCCAAAATTTGAAATGTATTCCCTTGTTTTCTAGGTGGGCGCCAGATGCCAAAACTTGAAATGTTTTTCCATATGGGCGCCTGATGCCAAAACTTGAAATGTATTCCCTTGTTTTCCAGGTGGGCGCCTGATGCCAAAACTTGAAATGTATTCCCTTATTCTCCAGGTGGGCACCTGATGCCAAAACTTGAAATGTATTCCCTTATTCTCTAGGTGGGCGCCTGCCATTACAACAAAACAAACAAAACAAAAGAAACTTTTCTACCCCAGTTTGGTACTAGGAACATCCGTGAATGTTAATCGAATCATGTTATCCAGAAGAGCTCTAAGAATTTAAAAGCTAAATCTCATTATCCAGGAGGGCCCTGAAAATTTTAAAAATTAAATCTCATCTTAAGAGAGAAAACTTCACAACTATATTCTATTTCCTAGAGGTAAAACCTACGCTAAACCTTATTTTCTATGCAGGTCTTAAAAAAACTTAAAACTAAATCCCATTATCCAGGAGGGTCTTGAGAAATTTTAAAATACATCCCATTATCCAGGAGGGTTCTGAAAACTTGAAATTAAATCTCATCTTAATAGTGAAAACTTCAAAGCTAGATTCTACTTCTTAAAGGTAAAACTTACGTTGAATCTCATGATCTATAAAGGTCCTAACACTTAAACTAAATCCCATTATCTAGGAGGGTCCTGATAACCTAAAACTATATCCCATTATCCAGGAGAGTCCTGAAAACTTGAAATTAAATCCCATTATCTAGGAGGGTCCTGATAACTTACAGTCGAACCTGTCTGGCGCATGCTTTCCTCATGGAGAGTTCTTCCAGAACACAAAATTTTCTGCCTCTGTTTCAATTAAAGAAAAACTTATCAGTTTGAAAATGTTGTGGTTAGTTTGCAGCATTCTTGCTAAGGGTGGCCTTTCCACTGCCATGCTTTATTCCGATTAGCTACCTTGGGCTGGCAAAGAATTGTTTGACCTTCTAATCGAATCTCAACCACAGAACCCTGAATGACCCGAGTGCCCCACACTCATATTGTTGTTTTACATTTTTGTCCTTCCAATTTGAACCTTTGTATCTATTCAAAGTTCATGAAATCACTTGACCACTTGAACTCTCACTAACACCTTATTTCTCATTTTGAAGCATGCTATTTCTGGTATGTTTCGGTCAAACTTTGCTTTGTGCAATTGAAAGTTGGTAATAAGCTTTGAAATCCTTTCTTGCTTTCTTAAACAAGGCTAACATTGAAAAAGACTCAGAGAAGTAAACCCAAAAGAAAATAAAGCAAAGTGACTTCGAGAAACAAAGACAGAGAGGGAATTTTAGACAGAGATGACTATTTGAGGAAGAGTGGAAAAGAGACTCACCTGAGCGAGGCGACTGGATCCAATGATCATGACATGCATTTCGGATTAATCAGCCCAAATCATTCACCTAATCATATTTCATTTTGTACTCCATCTTCGTACTTCGCAACCGGGATTTTCCATGATCCAAACTCTCTACAAAGTCAGTTGTAGTGCCCTAATGGGTTTTCACCAACAAACCTCTCTCATTTGTTCATCTCTCAACTTACTGTAGCCTTACGGTGCCCGCGGAGGTTTTCACCCATAAGACTCTCTCATTTTAGCTTTCTCTCGGCTTTTCGTCGACTTACGGTGCCCGTGAGGATTTTCACCAATAAGACTCTCTCATTTATTCATTTTTCCTTATGTAGAACGGAGTGTTGCCCATGATCTTAACCATACCTCTATCTCGCTTGACTCGGCATTCCTCAAAGATTGATCGGAAGGTCTTTCTTTGGACCGTCGTGTAGGCTTTTGGATAGGGTTAAAAAGAAAGGGTATCATAAAGGCTCAAAGCAGCTTGAAAGGGCTTAGAATTACAACTTTTGGAATCAGATCTCTTACGAAAAACACAACTTCTGCCCCAGTTTCTTTGCCTGAGGAACTTTGAATTTTATTTTGATGGGACCGAACCATGAGGCTGCCTACGTATCCTTAAAAGGAATTAGGTCGAACATAGTTCAAGACATAGGAATTGCTTTGTTTTTGTTACTTTTCTTTCTTTTCTTTTCTTTCTTTTCTTTTCTTTCTTTTGCTCTAACTTTTTTTTTTCTTTTTTCTCTTTTTTTCTTTTCTCTTTTTATTCATATTTTATGTATCTGTATTTCTAAACTCTGCTTCTGATTCCAAAATAGGGTTATGAAAGAAAATCAATAAGGCTAAAATGGGGTAACAAAGGATAGAGTGTTTAGATAGCAGAATAAAATGTCTTCATCATTCCAATCTTCAAAATATGCCAAGTACAAACAACACAATTAGACAAACCAAAGAAATTATACATAATATCCAGCATCAGAATTGATAGCCATATCTATACATTTGCCTTCTATATCTATTAAATACAAAGCACCATTAGACAACACTCTTGTTACAATGAACAGCCCCTGCCAATTTGGGGCAAACTTGTCTTTAGCTTTAGCCTGATGTGGAAGGATACGTTTTAGTACTTGCTGACCCACTTCAAATTTCCGGGGACGCACCTTCTTGTTGTATGCTCTTGTCATTCTCTTCTGATACAATTGACCATGACACACTGCTGCCAATTTTTTCTCGTCAATCATACTTAATTGCTCCAATCGGATTTTGACCCATTCATCATCATCAATTTCAGCTTCAGCAACACTTTGAAGGGATAGAATTTCGAGCTCCGCGGGTATAACTGCTTCAGTACCATATAGCAACAAATAAGGAATTGCACCTACTAAAGTGCGAACAGTAGTGCGGTAACCAAGCAAAGCAAAAGGCAACTTTTCATGCCATTGCCTAGAACCTTGCAACATCTTCCGAAGTATCTTCTTTATGTTCTTGTTAGCCCCCTCAACAGCTCCATTTGCCTTGGGGTGATACGGGATTGAATTTCGATGCATAATCTTGAACTGTTGGCATACTTCTTTCATCAAATGGCTATTACAATTAGCACCATTGTCTGTGATGATTACCTTGGGGATTTCGAACCGACAAATGATGTTTGAATGAACAAAATCGACCACTGCGTTCTTTGTCACAAATTTGAAAGTCATAGCTTCAACCCACTTAGTGAAATAGTCGATGGCCACCAGAATAAACCTGTGCCCATTTGACGTCGCTGGCTCAATTGGTCCAATGACATCCATGCCCCAAGCAATAAAATGCCAAGGTGAAGACATTGTATGCAACTCAGAGGTGGAGAATGAATCAAATCACCGTGTACCTGGCATTGATGACACTTGCGCACAAAGCTGATGCAATCTCGTTCCATGGTGAGCTAATAATACCCTGCTCGAAGAATTTTCTTTGCCAAAACATACCCACTCATATGCGGTCCGTAAACTCTGGAATTCACTTCGGTCATGATAGTTGTGGCTTGTTTAGCATCTATGCACCTCAGCAGTACAAGATCTGGAGTTCTCTTATATGAAATTCGGCCGCTCAAGAAAATTCCACTAGCCAAACGTCGAATTGTTCTCTCTTGATTACCTGTGGCCTATACCGGATACACCCCCATCTTGATGTATTCCTGAATATCATGGAACCACGGTTCACCATCAAGTTCCTCTTCAACCACATTAGGATAAGCATGCTGATCACGAACTTGAATATGTAGAGGGTCAACATAAGCCTTATCCGGATGGTGTAACATTGATTCCAAGGTAGCCAAGGAATCGACAACCTTATTATGAATCCTAGGAATATGCTTGAACTCTACTGATCTGAATCGTTGACAAAGATCATGCAAACATTGTCGATACGGTATGACCTTTAAATCCTGAGTCTCCCATTCTCCCTGAATCTGGTGCACCAACAGATCCAAATCTTCCAAAATCAATACTTCCTGGACTCCCATGTCTACAGCTAGCCTCAAACCCAAAATACATGCCTCGTACTCAGCCATATTGTTGGTACAATAAAAACGAAGTTGGGCCGTAATAGGGTAGTGATGCCCTATTTCAGAAATGAGCATAGCCCCTATTCCGACACCTTTCATGTTAGCAGCTCCATCAAAGAAAATTTTCCAATCTGGCTTCTCATCCTGCTCCACCTTGTCAATATACATTACCTCTTCATCAGGAAAATAAGTTCTCAATGGCTCATACTCTTCATCCACCGGGTTCTCAGCCAAATAAACGGCCAATGCTTGGGCTTTCATCGCAGTTCGAGTCACATAAATGATGTCGAACACTGTGTGCAAAATCTGCCACTTTGCAACTCTTCATGTGGGCATAGGATTCTGAAAGATATACTTCAGAGGATCCAGGCGAGAAATGAGGTAAGTAGTGTAGGACGACAGATAATGCTTCAACTTTTGTGCTACCCAAGTCAAGGCGTAACATGTCCTTTCAAGGGGAGTATACTTAACCTCATAAGATGTAAATTTCTTGCTGAGATAATAAATGGCTTGCTCATTCCTGCCAATGATGTCATGTTCACCCAATACACAACCGAATGAATTATCCAGGACTGTCAAATAGAGAATTAAAGGTCTCTCGGGTTCTGACAAGACCAACACAAATGGGTTTGACAAGTACCCCTTGATCTTATCAAATGACTCCTAGCACTTATCAGTCCATTTGACCGGAGCATCCTTTTTCATCAACTTAAAAATAGGCTCATAGGTTGTCGTGAGTTGAGCGATAAACCTGCTGATGTAGTTTAAACGCCCGAGCAAACTCATCACCTCAGTCTTATTCCTTGGCGGTGGTAATTCTTGGATAGCTTTGATCTTTGACGGATCCAACTCAATGCCTCGCCGACTGACTATGAACCCCAATAGTTTCCCTGGCGGAACACCAAATGCACACTTTTGTAGAGTTGATATTAAGATTGTACCTACGGAGCCTCTGGAAAAACTTCCTCAAGTCTCCGACATGGTCAGACTGCTGCTTTGACTTTATGATCACATCATCTACATAAACCTCAATCTCCTTGTGTATCATGTCATGAAATACGATAGTCATTACCCTCATGTAAGTTGCCCAAGCGTTTTTCAAACCAAATGGCATTACCCGATAGCAATATGTTCCCCATGGTGTGATGAACATTGTCTTTTCTGCATCTTCCTCATCCATCAAGATCTGGTGGTACCCCACATAGCAATTTACAAAAGACCCGATCTCATGCTTAGCACAGTTATCAATCAAAATGTGGATATTTGGTAATGGAAAATTATCCTTTGGACTTGCTTTGTTGAGATCACGGTAATCAACGTACACCCTGGTCTTACCATCCTTCTTTGGCACTGGCACAACACTAGCTAACCAAGTGGGGTATCACGTGACTCGAATGACCTTTGCATCCAACTATTTTATGATTTCTTCCTTGATCTTCACACTCATATCTATCTTGAACTTCCTTAACTTCTGCTTGATGGAAGGGAATGTCGGATCAGTTGGCAATTTGTGAACTACCATGTCAGTACTCAAACCCGGCATGTCGTCGAATGACCATGCAAAAATGTCTTTATATTCAAACAGTGCTTTGATTATTTCTTCCTTGATTTGTGGTTCCAAGTGTACACTTATCTTGGTTTCCCTAATATTATCTGGATCCTCTAAATTGATTGCTTCAAATTCATTCAAATTAGGCATGGGTTTCTCTTCAAAATGATTTAGTTCTTTACTAATTTCCTCAAATGCCTCATTTTCATCATATTTTGTTTCATCATAACACTCTATTTCTTGGATTATTATTTCAGAGTTAGATTGGCTATTAAGACTTGGCCGAAGATTCCTCATGCATGTCATGTTATTGAAACCAGCATAAAAAGAACTGCACAAAGAAAGACAAAAATGACACTATCAGGAGTAATGGAAAAAGGGAAATTGCATTTCATTGAAAATAAAGGATAGGAGGGTTTGTACATCAAAACAAGCAAAAAATAAAAAACTGGATTACAACCCTAGAATAATCCAGATAACAGAAAGGAAAACAAAGCAAACTACCAAGACTCATTCCGAGTAGGGAGAGGAGTAGAATTCCAATTGCTAAGCTTCAGTTTTGGCCCTATAAACTGCACGTCTGCTTTGCTGGAACCTTCCCCAATTTCTACCATGTTCACCTCATCAAAAAAACTCTGGAACCTTTCAATCAACTCTTCATCGAAGTCAACCACATGGTTTGGAACTGCGGCCACCGGACGCTTTACTACCCCTGACTGGACGAAAGACCTGGAGAGACGTGAGATAGGCTTAGGGAGCGACCATGCCTTCTTTTTCAACTTTTTAGCCTTCTTCACATCATCCCTTGTGGGCTTGAACCCCAGACCAAATGTACCTAGATTTTCACGTACAGACACTGGTTGCACGATACCATGCAAAGATGCACCCAAACCCTTACCCGGCACAAAGCCATTCGTTAGCATTTCGTTTGCTACCATGATGGTTGCAGAAGCTAGCTTTGGACCTGGAATGTATTCCTCTTCCGGAACCTTCTCAATTGATACTGTTTCGGAAACTTGGTAAACCCAAGGCCCCTTATCATCTTCAACCTCAATAAACGGGACGGATGTATCATTGTAAGCACATAAGTTCCCATCACCATGCACATCGATTTCCTATTTGTCCCACTTGAACTTTACCATCTGGTGCAAAGAAGGCGGGACTGCTTTGGCAACATGTATCCAGGGCTTACCCAACAGCAAATTGTAAGAGACGGCCACATCCAATACTCAAAACTCCATGGTAAATTCAACTGGTCCTATTGTCAGTTTGAGCATGATATCGCCAACAGAATCTTTTCCCCCTCTGTCAAAAAATCGGACACATATATTGTTCTTATGGATCCTCTCAGCATTAATTTTCAACTTGTGTAGAGTGGAAAGAGGGCAAATGTTTGCACTGGAACCATTGTCAACTAACACCCTTGTGACCACAGAATCTTCATATTTCACTGTGAGATAAAAAGCCCGATTGTGTTCCGTACCCTCCAAAGGTAGCTCATCATCCGAGAAGGTGATCCTGTTCGCCTCGAATATCTTATTGGAAATCTTTTCCAAATGGTTAACTGTGATCTTGTCAGGGACATGAGCTTCATTCAAAATCTTCATGAGGGCCCGGCGGTGCTCGTCTGAATGTATCAACAATGATAGAAGAGAAATATGAGCAGGGGTCTTTCTCAACTATTCCACTATAGATTAATCCTGCACCTTCATTTTTCTCAAAAATTCTTTCGCCTCCTCTTCAGTGACTGGTTTCTTCACTAGAATTGGGCTATCTTTCAGTGGCTTAGCTTTCATTAATTCCTCTAGGGAAAGGCATCTCCCCAAACGAGTAAAACCTTGGGTTTCATTAACTTCCTCTTCCACTTCTTTCCATTTATAAGTTACTATCACTCGCTTGTAATTCCATGGAACCACCTTGGTGTTATCTATCGGAAACTGGGTCACATGTTTAATAATAACAGGGGCAGCGCGAGCCCCTTCCACAACAATGACAGGCTTACTTGCTACCCCCAGCACGACCACTTTTGGCTTTCCTTGATTTGTTTCAACATCATCTAGGAACCCTTTTGTGACTACCATAGTCTTCTTATCATTGGGCATGCTCAGCTTGTCTGTCATCCCTTCAGGTATCGAAAATGTATCCTTTGTAATATTTGGAGTTTTGACTGGCTTACTTTCATTGGCATGGATCATCATAACAGATTTTGAAGGCTTCTTGGGCTCCTATCCTTATGTACTATCTCAATCATGTGTGTTTTGGCATGGGCTGGCAATGGATTTTGATTGATGTTCGGAGTTTTCGGACTCTAGACCACAATTTGGTTTGTATCGATGAGCTCTTGGATGGCGTTCTTCAAATGCCAACATTTTTCTGTGTCGTGCCCCGGAGCATCAGAACAATATGAACATCTGAGGGAATAATCCAGGTTCTTTGGAGGGGGTTTGGTAATTTTGACTCGATTGACCTCATAATATCCAAACTGCCTCAACCTCTGAAATAAACTGGTATAAGACTCCCCAAGCGGGGTGAAATTTTTCTTCCGCTGCAGCTTTTTATTTCTATACTCTAGCCTGGATCGAAAGCTTGGACCAGTAGGGTTTTGGTATGTTTGTGGATGGGGGTAAGGGTTTTGTGGAGCTGGGGCACGCCATTGCGGGTAAGGAGGGGGTTGAGCATACGACTGTGCGTGATGGACATGGTATTAGGGTGGCCTAACTGAATACTGATGTTCTGGTGGTGGGAAGTAGATTTAGGGTGGATTATATGGAGTTTGGGTATAGGTTAGAGGTTGGGGTCAAGGCTGGGTGTAATGGTGAGGGGAGCCCCTTGGGCCATGCCATGATCCTGAGACGACCATAGCAACATCTTCTTTCTTCTTTTTCCCTAACACACCCCCGATGCCATTCTAGATCGCTTGTGTAGTTTCTTTGATGGCAGAGTAACTCATGATCTTGCTTTATTTGAGTCTTTCCTCTACCATTCCTCCCATTTTTACCACTTCATTGAAAGACTTACCTATGGCCGAGATCAGATGACCAAAGTAAGTAGGCTCCAAGGCCTGGAGAAAGTATTCTACCATTTCATCTTCCTCTATTGGAGGGTTGACTCGTGCAACTGTTCTCTCCATCGGAAGCCATACTCCCTGAAACTCTCACTGGGCTTTTTCTCTACATAGTTAAAGACAAGCGATCTGGGACAATCTCTACGTTGTACTGGAAATGTCGAGCAAAAGCCTGGGCCAGATCATCCCAAGTGTACCACCTGTTGTTGTCCTGGCGGGTGTACCACTTCAATGCTGCACCACTCAGACTTTGGCTAAAATATGCCATCAACAGTTCATCTTTCCCACCGACTCCCCTCATTTTGCTACAAAATCCTCTCAAGTGGGCCACGGGGTCTCTGTGCCTGTCATACAAGTCAAACTTGGGCATTTTGAATCCGACAGATAGCTGGACATTAGGAAATAAGCATAAATCCTTATAAGCCACGCTCACGTGGCCCCCTAACCCTTGTATATTTCTCAGTGATTGCTCCAAGGTCTTTACCTTCCTAAATATCTCCTCGTGCTCCGTGTTTTTGTGTGGCTTCTCATTTTCGACAGGAAGCTTGAAGTGGGGAGTGTAGGAGTAGTGATCTAGGACTTTGAAGGTGGGATCTAGGGCATAGTACTGGTTATCTTGGGCTTGAAACACCGGCTCACTAGAAGATGGATGGAGTGTAGCTAGTAGAGGTGCTATGAAGACAGAGGTAGTTGGCAGAGGGGGGTATGTGGTTATTTTGGCTGGTGGAGCTTGGATGATTTGAGAAGTGGTGCCATGATAGTGGTCGTAAGGGGTGAAGCTTGGTGCGTGTTGTGGGGATAGATCAACAATGGGGGGATCTTGAGATTGGGCCAGTAGTGGGACAAAAGCAGGTTGGCGGGGTATGATGGTGGAGGATGCCCTTTTATCCATGCCTGGTACATTTCGGCCATTTGGTGTTTCACTTTATGTAACTCCTCTTTCAAACCAGGCTCAAATTCCTCCTACTCTCTCGGTGGTTCAATAACACTCGCATCCAATTCTTTGCTAGCCATGATTTCTTTATGTTTAGACCTGGTATTGTATGGGTGGGTTTCCAGAATGCCAAACAATCTAACTACCTTCCTATGCTCAATGACAATAGCAAACTTGTTAGTGTTCAAGATTTTAACAGATAGGCAACCGCATGTTTGGGATGCAATGCACCTAAACAATTAAAAGTTTCTATTATGTGTTTGAACGGTTGCATTTTTCATCCCGACTTTTAACTAACTCTTTTCACATTGAACTTTCTCTTCTCTCTTTTCTTTTCTTTTCACTCTTGCCCTTCTTTAGTCACTATTGACTTTTCCCACTTGGTTCTTGTCACTCCCCTTTTATTTTTGCACTTGTTTTTGTTCTCTCGTTTTGCCATTCTTTCTTTTTTATTTTATGGTTGTGATCGAATTCTATGGGGATTGCCTACATATCATGATGTGGCAAGAATCAGATCATTACGTAGTTGAGGAGATAAGTGCGAAAAAAAATATTTTTGGGTTTTCAAATTTTCATAAAATAAAAATATTTTGATTTTCCTCTATTACAACGACTCCGTCCTATAGACTTAAACATAAAAAACTAATAGACTCTAAAAGAAACCGCAATATAGACTTGAAAGTAGGCTAACAGACTCCAAAAGAAACTGAAAATACAAACTCGAAAGTGGACTAACAGACTCCAAAAGAAACTAAAAATACAGACTCGAAAAATAAAATTAGAAATACATAAGTGCCTCAACTACTGCTCCAGGGGTCCATGGGACATCAGTCGGTCTCTCCGCGGGCCTACATGCCATATATTCTTGGAAGTGATATAGGTCGTCCATTATCTGATGGACAAAAATCATAACTGCAGTGAAGAACATGGACCTGGTCATGTCCTCTTATTCGTTTCACTTCATCACAATATAGTCAGCAATCCTTCTAATCCTCGCCCTGATGACGCCCTTCTCTTGTAGTAGACGTCCAATTTGTTGAGATCTGGCCTCCAAAATATGTATGGCCGTATGATTTTGCTCTTGCAATTTTTACAGGTCCTCTTCTAGTTGCGACATCAAGGCATAGCAGTGTTATCTTTCTTCTTTGAAGTTCTTTGCTTGCTTGATTATTTCACTCTCAAGGGTATTGATCTTTTTCTTCAGACCCGTGATTCCTTTGTCATACTTTTCCTTCAACTGTTGAACAAAACTTGCCCGTTCCTTCGCATTTTTGGCTAACTTTCGCGCCTTTGCTAGTTCACCTTCAGTCTTTTCCAAATCAGATCCATAGCCACATACTTTCTGCCTTAGGTTGTTTATGAGTTTCTCATCTTTTCCACTTCTGGCAAGGTTCTTAACTGCTATTTTCATCTTCTGGATTTGGACTCGGAGGGCTTCATTTTCTAGGGCTAACCTTTTCTTTTCACCCTCGTCTGTAGCGGCTTGCAAACCCCTATCAAATTGAAAATCTCTAACTTGCTTTTCCAACTTGCTTATGATGGCCCTATACTCATTTTCTTTGGTCAACCAGGCCCATTGTTCTTGCGACGCTTCAACAAATTCCTAGATGTGAGGCCATTTGGTCGGCCTTTCATGTTCGGCCCTTGCAGTGACCTTCTTTCTATACCAAGCAAGATAACCAGGCAAGACCTCGCCTTTGGACAAGTCACGCACTCGGGTGTTTGCTGTCAAATACTAGCACTCATTCCAAATATGATGAACTACTTCTTCATGAAATTGGCCATCAGAGCGGATTTCAACTGCATGAACACTAAGATCCTCATCTGGGGGAACTACCTGGCATCTTCCTAACTGTCTCAACACCGGATATGGGGAATAAGGTTGGAAGCCTCGAAGGCCCATTAGGAGGAAGTAAGGATCGGTGGCAGGAATATACATAATTTCTTCAACAGGAAGCCAACCCAGTGTCCACTTTATTTGCCCTGTAGTTATGGAACGAAGGCGGGATATACAATCTCCACCCCCTTCTGGCAGTTTGAACCTTGAGGCCCTTGTGTCGAACTCTTCAATGCAGCTTTTCCCTGTAGATACATAATTCATATTCGAGGGCACTGACACAGATGCTCAATCATCCACATTTGTAGTAACAAATTGCACCCTTCGAAAAAATCTTCTCCGGCTTTGCAGGCCGTGAGAGCTCGGAATATCTCAGGTACTATCATAGGAGCGACGCTGCTCTTAGCGTTGGTAATCAAAACATTGACGACTCCAGCTACCCGTAGATCAATATTCCCATCTTTCCGTGGGAACACTAGAAGACCCAAGAATGCCACCATGAAAGCAAATAACCTATGCTCTTCCCACTTTGATCGGTTCCTTTTGCTACAGATTCCACTTTACGAGTTATCAAATCCTCTTACATGCCCGTACCGCTGGTATATGAAGTGTAGAGTGGAAAACTCGGCCGCCAAATCCGCATACTGGACATGCCTGCTTATTTTTAGCAAATCTAGAAACTTGTGAGGGGTGATGGCCCTTGGAGCGACCAGGTATTTATGTCTTAGACCCTCGGTACTCCCAGCATAACCCGTTATCTCCTCTAAAGTGAGTGTGAGTTCGAAGTCCGAGAAATGCAGAACGTTGTGAGCTGGGTCCCAAAATGTCACCAGTGCCTTTATTATTTCTCCCCTAGACCTGATCTTTAGTAACCCAGTGAGTGCCCACAAGTAATGGTTGACCATGTCTCGTCCTTGCTTACCCAAATCTTCCCACCACATGTGTAGTTCCAACGGAATCTTGGACATGACCTTCATTGGTAAATTTTAACTCGTGCTCATTCTGCATATTTAGATTAAGGTGATTGGTTTAAAACAAAGTGAGTTTTTATTCAAAATCTAAATAAAATAAAAATAAAAAAATTCTCTTTGCAAAAATTCGAAAAAAATCAAGGCTACTTTTGCAAATACGGCCCTTCAGCACTTCGAAATGGAAACTTTTAGGGCTGTGTTTGCTAAGTGGCTAAAAACTGTCAAAGAAACCGTCGATGGCTATTCTTGCAAAAACGTCCTTTCGGCGTCCCGTTGAGACACTTGGCTATTTAGACAAGAGCGGCAGCACCCACTTTTATTTATGACAAAAATGATGATACTTCACATTTTTTCAAAAAATTTCAAAAGCGGGGCTGGATCGATGAGGGTTGCCTATATATCCCACATCCGGTGAGAATCAAACCTGCGTAGTTCGGCCAGTATTGACACAATGAGAAAAATATAAACCATTTCGGACTAACCCTTTTTTTTCTTCTTTACTTCAAAAATCTCTTTTTCTTTTTTTTCCAAAATTTCGGCAGAGTTTCGGGATATTTTGAACACCAGGTTTTTGGAAAACGGGTGAAATCCTCTCTCATACCTCAAACTTGGTTTTTCTTTGATTTTGGACTAACCCTTTTTTTTCTTCTTTAAAACCTGGGTGTATTGTTCTAGATCTGGCTTACCCGAGAGGATAACTTGAGCAGAGGGGGCAGCGTACCGGTAACCAAAAGATCATCCGGTTTTGCAACTTGTTCGAACCTCATTTTAAATTAGGGTATGACACTAACAGAAAAGAATTAATGCCAGCATGCACTTCCCAGAAGTTTAGAAGAGAGGGGTTTCGTAGTAGTTTATATACCGTTAAAATAATATCAAAGCGGTCAAAAGCGACATTTAGCACATTAGGCTCGAGCATGTAATAAAATCAGATAATAAATAAAAGTCATATATAACAATTATTCTAAGCTCGAATTCTTGAACCCTGAACCAGATATTCTGGGTTCGATCCCCAATAAAGTCATTAGAGTTGTCACACCTCCTTTTTCTACCCCGAAAGGGGTATAGGGGAGTTTTTTCAATTAAAGTGACAATAACCGAAACATGATTATTTATTCAAATTCAGAGTCGCCACTTGGGATAATTTATGGTGTCACAAGTCACCGATTTAAAATCCTGAATCGAGGAAGTTTGACTCTATTTTACAGTCCGCGAAACACAAAAATTCGGGTAAGAAATTCTGTTAATCTTGGAGAAGGTGCTAGGCATTCGCGGATTCGATGGTTTTAGCACGGTTGCTCAACTATTAATATTTGGCCTAATTATCTGATTTATTACACAATTTAAACCTATGTGCATTTTTAACTTTCAAACCGCTTTTATTGGTTATGGGATTATTCTGGAACAAGTTACGATTGTCGTACACTTGTTTGTTTGATACACATTGTGACTCATGTCACGAGAATCGTACCCACGATTTACAACATGTTTAAATTATTAGCATTATTAGTTGTTACGGCCGGGTCACATAAATGTACCCCCAAATTTGAAAATTACGTATCACACTACGTCACGGGAACCGTACCCGTAGCTATGATAATTTATTATAAATGCGCCTAAAGCAAACTATGAATGTTCAAAATATTTTCTACACTAGTTATGAATGTTCCAAGTCTTTTCCACACTTGTTTTTATATTAATGTGAGGGCCATAGGTTATGGGGTTCATTTGTGAATGGCACGCCTCAATTTACTTCAAAAAAAATTTCATTCAACTAAATCAAACTATGAGTGTTCATTTTTAAAACTAATTAGGTATCACAACTACGCTACGGGAACCGTATCCGTAATTGTAATGATTTAATTGCATGCCTAAAGCAAACTACAGGGATCATGTTTAGACTAAGTTAAAGTTCAATCCAAGCCGCTAATGGTGAATATGTTTTGGATAATATGCTAAGCTTTTAATAGTCTTGAGAGGAAATGGGCCAGCAGCAGGCCCAATTTGTTATATACAAAAAGTCTTTAAGAGAAGAATAGAAACTGCGCTCGAAATTGAGCCCAGAAGTGAGGACAAAAAGTAGGCGGTCTCAATGACTTTGATGGGCCAATAACAGGCCCAACTTTGTACAACTATGCCTTCAGTACCAAAAATTCATTTTTTACAGCATTAGGCAGAACGTTTAATAAACCACTTGATCACATTTTTAGAAAACAAAATAAATGTTGGTATTGTTTGGACCCTGAAGTTGGGCCCAGCACATGAGGAAAGGGTCCAGAACCCACCAGGGGTGATCCTGACCAAGCCACCCATTTAGGCCCACACTTGGCCCAATCGCTACTAAGGCTGACTGACCCTATTAAAATTACTTGATAATAATTACATAAATTATGAAAATTAAATATTAACTAATCAATAACCAGGAGTGATTAAATTAAGTTATACAAATGGGATAATTAGAAATAAATTTACAAGACTCTAATAATAACTCAGCAGTCCTAGTGTCTAACTAACTATCATTGAAAGCTTCACAAAACATTTCCATCTTCTGTTAAGGTAAATGATTCCAACCTATGTGACTTGGTAATTCAAAAAAACAACACTTCTAATTGCAAAGATAGCTACAGAGTTAGCTTGCAAATCTGCATCCAACTTGTCACAGTTGAGAACACATGAAACAAACAGTCAGGACTATTATGTCCTTTCATGACTTCAACACATGAGGAAAAATCAGAGGAAAGACATGCTAATAATTTCTTTCAATTGTTATTTTAAAGAACTGAATCCCGAATATACAGTGACAAGCATCAAGAGCCAACAGTCATTCAAAACATCAAATTTAAGTCACATTGTATGCTTGCAAGCTTGAATCAAGCTATACTACCATTTGAATTACTACAAAACTTCAATTCAAAATTTACATAACCAAAAATTAAAACCATCTTATGAAACAGTAATGAAACTTGAAATAACTGTGTGGAGACTTGAAATAACATTTCATAACAAACAAGGAACAAACAACAAACAAAACACTGAAACTACTTGAATCTCACATTGCAGATCAGACCAGAAACTAGAATCATTTTTGACAATAAAAACATACAAATCTCAGTAACCCAACACAAATATTATATAAAGAACATCATCTTTTCATTTCATGAACTTAGCATAGAATAAGATAGATAGGGTTTACATACCTAAATATAGAAATAACAGCAAAAGACCAAGCAAAAGCAATGCAAACACAAAACTGAAATTAACTTCTAGGTACAACAGTGAAGTACAGCAGCAATATTCAACACAACTTCATTATCAATCCATGTTCAACTCAAAGACCCAAAAATTTAGAGAAAACCTTTTCCAAACTTTTTTAGCAAAAAGGAAAAAAATCCGAAAAAGAGAAAGCTGAACCTCTCAGAAGATTTTTTTGGGACTGTTTATTCGTGTCTAAGGAGTGTTGGAATGGTTCCATTTATAGGCCACTGAAATGCCATGTGTTGAAAACAGAAACTAGGGAATTATTCCCTCACACAGCTCCTAAAAGCATCTTTCTAACATAATTAGGACAGCTGGAAGCCTCTAATTAGTTTCAGCATTTTGTGCTGGCCAAATAAAGCCAGTTGCCCCAAATTCTAGAAGCTTCTATCTAAATTTCTGTTTGCATACCCCTCCCATGACCCCCTTAACTTTTTTTATTGTTCAATTAACCCCCTATATGTTCCTGTCTATTCCCAAATCAGGACCAACAACACAAGACCAGAATCAACACGAACAAAGATCAAAGGAACAAATCATTATGCAATTAAACCTTTAGACTAACCTTAAATTCATTTAACATGAACCAAATCAGAAATCATCAACAAATCTATCACCAAAACGAGTCTCAAAACTTATTAAATAGACTACTGAGATGAGAACTTAACAAATTCTAGTAAACATGAACACAAACACTAAGATTAATTTAAAATTAAAATCATGCAAGCTAAATGGGAAGACAATGATGAAGAAAAAACAGAAAGAGACATTACCCCAACTTAACCCAGAAGAAATAACGAGATAAACTTTGGTGGACGGATAGAAGCGATGAATTTTGATCGGAATCCGGTGAGTCTGCCCAAATTCGATGATCTCAGAATGACTTAAAACTATCGTCAATCGATTGCTCATGTTGAGAGAAATCTATTAACGTAAGATTTCAGTCAAAGCGAGTCGGATTTTATGAGAAAATCGGAAAAGAAAAATTAGGGCTTTTTTGGAATTTCTAGATTTTAAATTGGAAGCAATATGTTTGGTTTTTTGGGAGATTAATAGTGGCTTAGTGACAAGGTGGATATGAGCAGTATGGGATTTGGATTTGGGTAGATTTGGAGGTCGTTTGGTGGTGTTAAGGTAGTGGTCGTGGATGAGGGAGATGAGGGAATTTTGGGGTGGCTAGGTTAAGATGTTGAGAGAGATGAGAGGAATGAGGGTACCGTTAGGGTTTGGGGGTAATGTTTCGACACTTATATGGGAGGGGATAATATGTTCCAAACTGTCTGATATAATGAGATCAACGTCTCAAATCCAAATGCAATGGAACGACGTCGTTTGGGTTAAGGATGGAACCTGGGCCGGGTAAAAAAGGTTGGGCTGGGGCGGAACAAGGGTTTAAACGGTTTTGGGCCACCAGGTTGGGTCTTTTGGGTGGCCCAAATCGAAACAGCCCTTTTCTTTTATTTTTCTTTTGTTTCTTTAATTAATTTAAAGTCCTAGATTAAATCCTAAATTAATTTAATTAAAAAATTAAGCTCATTATCTAATTATAAAAATTACGAAATTAACCGAACCTAAATTAAAGGAAAGAAAATTACTAACTTAATATTAAACGAAAAAATATAAAATATAAAAGGAAAAGATGTGTATATATATAATTTTTGATTTTTATTTTAATAACAATTAACTAACCAAATTAATTCTAAAATAAGAACACACATCCTAATATGCAATGCATGAAATTTTAATATATTTTTAGGGTATTTTCTATGCTTTAATGCATGCAAAAATGCATAATAAAATGCAAACACTTGAACAAATATTTCTAAAAATTCTATAAAAATCAAAATGACTAGGAAAATCTATTGTGTGATTTTGTAGGAGTATTTTAGGTCAGGAAATAAACAGGTGCTCACACCGAGTATGTCGCCTTGAGGTGCACCGGTTCTCTTTGTAAGGAAGAAATATGGTCACTAAGGATGTGTATTGACTATCGGCAGCTCAACAAGGTCACGATCAAGAATAAGTACCCACTGCCAAGAATAGATGACATGTTTGATCAATTGTAGGGTGTTAAGTATTTCTCTAAAATTGATTTGAGGTCCGGGTACCATCAATTGAAGATCAGGAAGCAGGATATCCCGAAAATAGCTTTCAGAACCCGATATGGGCACTTTGAATTTTTGGTAATGTCTTTTGGGCTAACAAATGCCCTAGAAGCTTTCATGGATCTTATGAATCGAGTTTTCAAGCCGTTCCTCAAATCTTTTGTGATAATGTTAATTGACAATATCCTTGTATATTCACAAAGTCGAGAGGACCATGCCGATCACCTCAGGGCAGCTCTACAGTCTCTACGTCAGCACCAGTTGTATGCAAAGTTTTCGAAACGTGAATTTTGGCTGGAATTTGTTGCATTTTTGGGTCATGTTGTTGTAGAGAAGGAATTAAGGTTGACCCTCAGAAGATTTCAGCTGTGAAGAATTGGCCTAGGCCTACAATTCCAACAGAGATTCGCAGTTTCTTGGGCTTAGCAGGGTATTACAAAAAATTCGTGGAGGGGTTTTCCACTCTTGCCTCTCCGTTGAATAAATTGGCATAAAAGGCAATTAAGTTCCAATAGTTAGATGCTTGTGAAAAGAGCTTCCAAGAGTTGAAATCAAGATTGACTACGACGCCGGTGTTTACCCTACCAGAGGGTACAAAATGGTTTGTGGTGTATTATGATGCTTAAAGGATCGAGCTTGGGTATGTATTAATGCAATATGGAAAGGTGATAGCTTATGCTTCTGAAGGGAGGGAGATTAGTCCAACTGCTTCTACTCAACATATTCAAACTACCAACAAGTTTGCTGCTCTAGAGAATGATGAAGGGGAGACAACTGAGAATAATCATCTAGCATTAATGGATACCAACAATGTTATAAAAAGTCCAAATCCTAATACTAATAGCAATGTGAGAGGTTTAAACCCTGCAGCACCTATGTTCACTCCTAGTTCATCTGTTACTAATGCAGTATAAAAGGCTAATGTTACAAAGGAAAGCAATTCTAATGTGGGGAATGAAAAGGAAACAAGGAAAGAAACCACAGCTCAATAGGTATCCAGAGCTTTTGCAGGCAATAATGTCACTATGAATCAGTCATGTTAAGAAATAACATCATAGGCAACTAATCCAAAAGCACTTGCTCAGCAAGAACTTTTGAAACAAAAAATAAATTGATCAGGTGGAAGGTTATGGTGTGATTAGACAAAGGAAGATTCAGATGAATGTGATCTATCTGAAGGGTATGAGGAGGAAGATAATGCAACAATAGAATCTGATGATGAGGCACAAGGTGAAGAAATCAATGGTAAAGGGAGGAATAACAAAGATGATGTGCAGACAGGTGAGAAGGCAACAAAATAAACTGAAGGTTCAGTTGATATTGGAGGTTCAAATACTAAAATCCAAATTCTAGCCACTAGCCCCAAGTCAATCAATGATCCTACCCCTAATCCCGTCATTAATATTAACACTTCTTCTATTCTTAAAACAACTGTTGTTGAACCAACTGTTGGTGAACCAATTGATCCCGACGATCCTGGTGGAGGAGAGAAGCAGAAAAGTGCAGCTAAGGTGATTGAAAATCTAGCTCATGATAGTTTGGAAATAATGAAAAATACTGAAGGCATTACAACTACAAAGAATGTTGAACAAATGATTAAGGTAACTGCAGACAAAAATATGATTACTAAGCTAGCTAAAAATTTATAGCACCTGGCTAGCATAAGGAAATGGAGGATGATACAACAGGAAAAGGAACAGATTTAGATATAAAATTTACCTGTCAAAACTTCAGAAATGTTGCTAGACAAGGGGACATATCTCCTAGGTTTATGGAGAAGGGTAAATCAGCTGGTAGAGGTAGGAAAAAGCAAGTGAAGGAATTCCCTAGTATCCAGCCAGCTGGGGTCCAAACAAGGAGGACTGTGTCTAAATCCATTAATTAGAGATGCATGCTCTAATATGGAACATTAGATCAGTTAATACTCAAAGATCCTTTGAAAGGCTCATCACAATGCATAGAAAATACCATTTTGAGTTTATTGGAGTAATCTAGTCAATGCAGCAATCAAGAAAATTAGAAAGGTATAGGAGGCAGATTGGATTTGAACAAGCATTTGTGAACACTTATAATAAGATCTAGGCTTTCATTGATGGAAAATATGATGTAACAGTGGAGATAAATTCAGTGCAGCAACTAACTCTAAGGCTATTTGATACATAAGAGCAGAAAGAATTCATGCTTACACTTGTTTATGCTAAGTGTGATGCAATAGAGAGAATCGAGCTATGAGATTCTTTGTATTATCTAGAAACTGACATGACTATACCATGGATGGTAGGGGGGATTTCAATATTATATGGGATGAAGAAAAAAATATTTGGAGGACTACCAGTTTCATTGAATGAGGTGGATGACTTTAGACATTGTATGAACACCTGCAACCTAACTGATCTTGGGTTTAAAGGGAGTATTTATACCTAGTGGAATGGAAGAGCTGAAGAAGACTGTATTTTCAAGAGATTGGACAGGTGCTTTGCCAATTTTGAACTGCAACAGATATGGACAAGAGTAGAAGTTGAACACCTATCAAAGATTGGGTTTTATCACTGTCCTTTACTGATAACATGTAATCCAGATGTTGTCCAAATAAAAAAGAGCTTCAGATTTCTATCTTTCTAGACCAAACATGAATCATTCAAGACTGTGGTAAAGAGGAATTGGCAAGCAAATTTCTATGCTAATCCTTTTGTTCTTTTTAATCACAAACTTAAGAACTTGAAGAAGGCTTTGACAACATAGAGTAGGACAACATATGGAGATATATTCCAAAATATTTCAAGTCTAGAAGAGGTGATAAGAGTTCATGAGGCACAATTTGAGCTCAGTCCTACTTTGCAAAATAGAGAAAGATTGCAGAAAGTGCAAGTAAAACTGTTCAAATATTTAGCTTTAGAAGAGCAAGTTTGGAAACAAAAATCTGGCATGACTTGGTTTAAGGAGGGGGACAGGAGTACCAAATTTTTCCATGTACATGTCAATGGGAAAAAGAAGAGATTACAATTGAAAAGAATTCAAAATAGTGAGATGTAAATACCTAATTTTTGCCCTGTCTTTTTATTCTACTATATATATATATATATATATATATATATATATGTGTGTGTGTGTGTGTGTATGTGTGTGTGTGTGTGTGTGTGTGTGTAGGTTTTAAGAGTTTTTATTATGATTTAATTAAGAAAGGAAAAAGAGCTTGGGATAGTTTCATTTTAAACTGAAATGGGCTAAAAATTCGGACCAAATCAGTGGCCCAATTGCATTGACCCGGTCTGGATAAGGCTGGCCAAGGAGGCAAGCAAAACGGCGTAGTTTCAGGGTGAAACTACGTCGTTTTAGCTAAAGAATCAGAGATTAAATCTCATCCATCCATAGCCCTTTGATCCAATGGCCCTAATTTAATCTTAACTTATGCTATTTAAAGCTTAAAAAGGCTGAAAAATACCCCAATTTATTCCCCTCTTCTTCCTCTCTCTTCTCACCCTCTCTCACTCTCTAGCCCATGCCCCTCGCGTTGCCCAGCGCCGCCCGCCAGAATTCACCACCGGCGACGGCCAACCTCCAATCCACCCCAAATTTTCACCACTTCTTCCGCTCAACCTCCTCTCCATGAATCCAAACCCCAAAATCCCATAACCCTTCTCAATCTCCATAAATCTAAGTTTAACCGAAACCCTAGTCGCCGCCCACCACCCCAAACTTCAAAAATTTTACACCACCTGCCTCCTCTCACCCTCCTCTTCTCCATTCCCCGCCCCAAAACCTTCCAAACCCTTCCAAAATCCGACAAGTTTCGGCCAGCCACCGTCGACCCCCGTACTGCCGTCGCTTCTGTCGCCGCCCAGCCTCCGTCTAGCAAAATACGACCCCTTAGTCTCTCTTTCTCTTTGACATAGTATTGGACTCAACTTGGTTCGCCATAGTTTGTGTTTTTTCAGCATTTGTCGTCGAGAAAAAGAGGCATGGAGGTCTATTCTCCATCTAGTTGTGTTGTACTACTAATTTGGAGCTCGAGCGTTTAGGTAAAATACTAATCCCTTGATCATAAATTTTAGTTTCTCCTTTATTGACTGATTTTTAGATTTTTAGTTAGTTTAAGTTCTGTTTTTTTTTAATTAATGATTAGTCATCTTTTGTTGATTTTAGAAACTCTGTTGTTGTTTATTCGTTTAGGCTATTGCTTCAATTCTTTCCCTCTTTTTATAACTTTTGTTTATTTTCCATTTAAGTTTAAGATTTGGTTTAATTTTCTATTTTGAATCGATTGTTAATCCGTGATAGTTAGTTCGTATTTACTTTCATTAACTTTCTTCAATGTTGGTCGTTTCTTAATACTTTCAAATCACGTATAAGTTAGTCCTTTAATCTGTCATTATATTTTTGTTTAGTCAATCGGTTTTGATAATCACTTGTGAAATCCGATTAACTATTTGTAATTGGCGAAGCTCATTAATCTTCTGGTTTACGATTGATTTTGGTGTTTTGCCTTAGTTCGAAATTTGTTAGTGATCGTTAGTTCGTGTTTAGTCTCGTTTTTTATTCGTGTTTCAGTTTCCCTATCATTCGTATTCTGTGTTGCCTTTAAGTTGTTAAGTTCTAATTTCATATTTATTATTTCTAGTTTTGTCTATGTTTAAGCTAATTAGTTTAAGGCCTTAACTATATGTTTTTGTTTGTTTGTATTCATTAGGTTCTTTTGTTAGTTTAATGGTTCAAGTCTAGTTATCTGATTTTGTACACTCTAGTTTGAAGCAATAGTTTAGTTGGATATTGGTTTGTGAGGGTAGTAGAAGGTATTTGAGTGTAGGGCTTTTGTTTGGTTGCTTTTACTATTCGGGGACTGTTTGGAGTACAATTATCCAAAAATTCTGTCCACAATTGATAAGAAAAACTGTTCATTGACCAAAATTCTAGTTTTTGGACAGATTTTCTGTCTAAAAGCTATCATTTTGGACAGATTTTTGGTAAAACAAAAATCTGCCCCAACCCTTCTTCTCCTATATAAAGAGGATTTCTTTCCTCACTTGGGGCTCTCTACACACTCTAACGCACTTAGCCATCATCTTCTACACCTTAAAAAAGCACAAAAACTTCAGAAAAGATCAGCTGAGCATACTGAATAGTGAGCTGAAAATTCTGAAATTCGTGAGTATTTCTTAGAGTGTAAAACTTGTAAGAAAATAGAGGAATCCTAGGTGATTGCTTGGGGAAGTAGCTACTGACTTCAAATACTTTCTTGCTGGACTTTCCTGGGCTGTTTCTCAAGTCATAAGTTGTTAATTTTGCTGCTGTTGCATTGCTGAAATTCAGTCCCTCCCTTGCTAATATTTTTCTTTGTTGATCAGGTAATTTCCTCAATTGTTGTACTACTTTTGGGTTAAGAATGAATGGAAAGGAAGTATTTTGAATCCCTTTAGGGTATTCTATACCTTGAAAGTAATATGTTTGTGTATAATCTGGTTCCCTTTTAAGTATCAAGCATGTACAAGAGTTTTAGCTAAACTTTTTCTTTTGTGTTAGTCAATGACTTGTTTAGATGATGTTCTAATTGCTGATTTTTCTGTGTTAGACATTCCTTTCTACCTTCAATAGTGTAGATCTTGAATGGAGTTTATGGAAAGTTAGGTAATTTTGCTAGGCCCATTTTATTATGAACCAAGTCCATAAGCATATAAGGTGGCCTAATGCCTTTAAAAGCTAATAAGCAAAAATGACCCAAATCCTCAAATGCCGATTCCTTTACTAACTCCAATGACAATAGATTTTCTTAATAATTAAAATAATTTAATAATTTAATCACTCATAATTTTCTCATTTTAACAATATCAAACGCTAGGCAATTAGTAGGCACTTTAACTCACAGAATCGCTTGCGTAGCATGATGCTTAACATTCAATAAATTTATTCAACAATCTCATACCATATCTATTAGTTTTAGTTAATTTTTAATTTAATCAATCCTTGGCTAAAATTGCGGATTCGCTTGTATGGCGCGATAGCTAACCTTTCCTTTGATAATCTTCAAGAATTAATTTTCTCAAATGTAATAATTTCTAAAACGTACTACAAATAATTGATTGTTAAGATCTCGGATATGCTTGCGAGGCGCAATTATGATAAGTTAATTAATTTTGTTATTCGATCATGCATTCGCTTGCGTAGCGTGGTTATGACAACGTAATATTATCCAAATCAGTTTTTTAATAATTCCAATAATCAAGAAATAAAAGCGGATAGGTAAAACATAGAAATCCAATAAAGCATAGTTTATCCAAAATTAATTTAAGCCAAGTTTTAAGTCAATAAAGCGACCGTGCTAGAACCACGGGACTCGGGGAATGCCTTACACCTTCTCCCCGGTCAACAGAATTCCTTACCTGAACTTTGTTGTCGCGGACCGATATAAAAGAGTCAAATCTTCCTTTGAATAGGAATTCAAATAAAAGGTGACTTGAAATACCCAAAACATCAATTCCAAGTGGCGACTCTGTAAACAAAACAATTCATATTTCAAAATTGTCACTTTAATTGTAAAAACTCTTTAACCCACAAATCCATAACACATATAATCTTTTCTCGTGGGTAGAAAGAGGTGGGACAGCTCTGGCGATTCTTCTGGAGAAAACTAGAATCCGTGCTTGTACATGTTGACTTTTTGACTTTATTAATTTTGTATATATTGTGATTTATTTGTGCAATGTGCTACCTGTTCGATTTTTACCGTTTTGATATGGTTGAACTGTACATATAAATTATTTTCTCACGCACCCCTCTGAGTCTTCTTGAAATTAAAATTGGGCATTTGCTTGACATAGCCCGCTTTCTTTGAGATAGCCGAGGTGTTTGTCACCCGGTGAAGGATTTTAGTCACACATATTTTAGGCGGGGAGCACCACCAGTTAAGCCGGAAAGCAATGCTACCGGTACACTGACTCTCCTCGGCTCGAGTTGTCCGCTCGAGTAAGACAGTCTAGATACCTTCTCCACTAGGGTTTAAACCTAGAAGAACAAACCTCATGTCGGATATCCCTAGTAGGTTCGTTTTATGTGCATCACGTGCATTTGACTTAGCGAAACTCGGCACAGGGGCCAGGTCTGTATAAGATAGATATCCTCTTTGAGACCATCATGTTCATGCATGTGCTACTTGATACATCATTTGGAAGGCTTACTTGCATTGTCGATTGGCTTTTTAAAAAAAAATAGTGTAAGTATTAAAAATGAAAAAAAAATGAATAATTCTCTTTAGTTTAGTGCAAATAAACCTTTTTTTAAAAAAAGATTTTGTAGTAGTCTAGTGTGAGTTGTAAAGATTAATTTTCATTAAAAAGAAGGAAAAAATACCTAGTTTTACCGAACTACGCGGGTTTGATTCTCACCGGATGTGAGATATGTAGGCAACCTCCATCGGGTTTAGCCCACAATTTTCAAAAAAGGGAGCATAAAATTCTGCATGTGCATAAAATTTTCGGAAAAAAAATGTTATTTTGATCACCTTTTTACTGTCTTGCCCTCATGTTCCGGCTGTTTTGTCAAGACAGCCTTAAAATCTTCCTGGGAAGTGCTGAAGGGTCGTTTTTTGTAAAAATAGCTACTTTATCCTTCTTTTTTCACCTTTTACCATTTTGTCCTTATGTCCGGCCATTTTTGCCAGGCAGCCTTAAACCTTCCACGGAAGTACTGAAGGGTTGTGTTTCATAAAAATGGCCATTCTATCTAGTTTTGTCTGGTCATATTTGCCGAAACAGTTTTCGAACTTCTCCTCGGAGTAGCAAAGGGTCATTTTCGTAAAAATAATTTTTTTTAAAATTTATTTATTATTTTGTCTATTTTTTATCATTTTGTTCCTGTGTTTGGCTGTTTTTGCCGAGACATCCATTATGCCTTCTATGGAAGTATCAAAGGGTCGTCTTTGTAATAATAGCCATTTTTCCTGCTTTTGTCATCTCAACTTTTGTGTCCGGTAATTTCAAAAAAATAGATCGAGTCCTAACCCTTTTTATCTTATTCTTAGGATCACCATGAGTTCTCCACAAAGAAGCAGTTAGAAAAGGGTAAGGGACGAGGCACCTCCTATGTTCTTGATCAAAGATAAGACCCCGAGTAGTCTCTGTAATTGGTGGGCTAGTTTTGCTACATGGGAACATAATTAAGTATTTAAGCACCTCAAGTTCCTCACAAACATCATGGGAATTAAGCCTAATCGAGATTTAATCAAGGCTCTAGTGGGTTTTTGGGACCCCGTGTACAATGTCTTCAGGTTTAAAGATTGTGAAATGACGCCTACATTGGAAGAATTAGGTGGGTTCACCGAATTGGGGAGAGACCTTCGTGAGAAAAAGCTTGTTGCTCTAAGAAAAGTTGGTGTGAATAACTTTTTAAAGAAGTTATGCCTCCGTCGAATTCCAATGGTTTGCTTAAACGAAGGTTGGGTTCCGTTGGAATATCTTTATGATAGGTTTGGGGACGAGAAAGGGTTTGAAAATTTCTCGGGCATAGAATTCGTCAACTAGTTGAGTTACGACGCTTGGAGGGAGTTGAGAATCTCCGCATTCATGATATCATTTCTAGGGATCATAGTCTTTCCAGAGCGTGGTGGGCGCATCAAAATTCTATTGGTTGTGGTAGTCTCGTATTTGCAAAGTAGCGAGGATCATACCATTCTTCCCATGATTTTGGGAGATATTTTTCGAGCTTTGACCTGTTGCCAAGAAGGTGAAGATTACTTTGAGGGATGCAATATCCTGCTGCAGATGTGGTTCATAGAGCACCTTTATCATCATCCAATAGTAGTAAAATTCAATGATAATTGGCTGAATTACATTGGATGTCACCCAGACAGAGCTGCGAGTTATAATCTTCCAGAAGGGGTGAGGGCCTGGCGGACATTACTTGGTTCATTGATTGCTGATAGAATCACTTGGAACTATTATTGGTTCCCTTATGCTAGGGTCATGCATATGTCAACGTATATCCTGTTCTTCATACCCATGGGTTTCAGAGGTTTCCAACCCTACGCGCCATGCGCCAGCTAGGGAGAGAGCAAAAGAGGCCTTCGATTGAGGACATGCGTCCGTTTGTGTGGGAATTCAAGGGAGAGGAACCTCCAAGGGAGTCATATGCACAAAAGGTTTGGTTTGGTGGTCGATTTTCTGATTTGGACGAGATGGTAGATGATCGTGAACGGGGGGAGGTAAGCTTGGCATACCTTGAGTGGTTTCATAACCAGGCTATCTCCGAGCAAAGGTCAGAAAGATCCATACGGCATGCAGATGATTGGGAGGAGGAAATCGAGGCCAGAGTTAGAGAAACCAGAAAGGAAGTGGCACAAGAGTTCCAATCTCGTATTGACATTTTACAAGAAGATAAGGGCATTCTGGAGGCAGCCATGGACATACAATAGGCTGATTTTGAGCGGGAAAAGGCTTAGTGGGCACAAGAGAGGCGAGAACTCAAAGCTCAAATTAGGCAGAAAAAAGTGATCATTATCGCTCAACAACAAGAAGAAAGAGAAGCCCAGTTCAAGGTGGTCCGTGATCATGAGCGTAGAGGTTTTGCCCCATTAATCCAAGGTCTGAGGGTGCAAATATGGGGAGTTGAGTCAAGCAAGAAGAGCTAGATCGCGGGGTTTGAAGTAGAAAAACATCACTACCAAAGTATGATCAATCGGTTGGAGGGGGGAGTTACTAGAAAATCGGCGCCAGAAAGATATGGCCTTGGACCGCGAGCATGATGCGTTGGATCTAGGTGAGACTCGTGGTCAGCAAAATCAAGAGTTGTATGTGGCTCAGGATTACATTAAGGGAAAGATCCTCTAGGTAGCCACAAATACCTCAAGAGCATGCAGGAGTTGCCAGGGAATGACGCCCGAGCGGTTTGCAAAAGTATCATTGAACGTTGCTCGTCATATATCTGCAGACTTGGAGAGGATATACCGCAATGTTAGGGGTCAGCCGCAGGAACAAGCGCCTTGATTACAGTGATGCTGGTGGATTCTACTGCAGATATCAAAGTCTTCTTTTAGCTATCAGCCCTTTTTTCATTATTCTTTTGTTGTTTTTGAGTCTGTAAGAGTCTTTTGGTGTTTTGAGTGTTGTTGTTTTGCCTTTTATCCCTAAAAATTCTATTTGAGCCAGGTCTGGTCTTGTTTATCTTTATGTAATTCTTGCTTTTTAAGTCTTATATCAAAAAAAATTATTATATATATTGAAAATCAATGAAAAGATTTTGTTTAGAAAAATTCAAAAATGAATCAAAAAGATGTTTGTTTGTAAAAAAAATGGTCATGTACCTGAACTACATAATGATCTGATTCATGCGGCGACATAATACGTAGGCAACCCACAAAAGGTTCGATCAAATATTTTTAATGGCTCTAAAGTAAGGGTCAAAATAAGGCGAGTGAAAGGAAAAAAATGAAAAAAAGAGATAGCAGTGTCAATAAGCAACAAGCTGATAAGCCGGAATGAAACATAAAGCCTTCCAAAAATCATGTTAGAGATGGTGATATTTTAGGAGCATAGCGTATCTACGTGTGATTCCTATCTGTAAAATGCTTAACCCTAACACATTTGTTGCCTCTTATATAGTAAGTTTAAGGTCGTTGGTTTGTGGTGAAACTGGTAACACATCATTACTTCACAAGATCTAAGGGAGCGGTGGTAATGGATAACAGTGATGAAATTGAGTTGGTCAGTGACAATCCGCAGGGTCAGTCAGTTAGGCAAGAGTCGGAGGAAATAAGAAAATTGACACAACAACTGTTAGATATATATCAAGCTTGGGTTTCCGGTAGACCTCCACCCTAGGGTCCTTCAGAGGGAACTTCCACCATACCCCAGGCTACTCAAACACCGCTCCATGCAATGAGCGATCACATTCTACCACCAGGGTATGTACCAAACTACAGCCTCCATGCTTCCCCCGATACCTCTAACATGCGACCTCCAGTCGCACCAGTCAGGAATACCCCTCTCGTCGTGTCTGGCGCACCGGTATATACAATCCCGCCACCACCTCCTGTGATGAGGCCAAACAATGAGCCACCATCTCATGCTTATGATGACAAATGCTATTCTCCAAATATGGCTTCCGGGGTCTCGGATCCATACAATCAGATTCCTCAGTACGAGTCACCAGTGGAAAATGAAAAGCTTGCCACGACGGTTGAGCCAGATGAGATAGCCAGGAAAATGAAAAGTCTTGAACAGAATATAAAGAATATATAGGGATTAGGTGGTCACAAAAGTGTTTCATTCAGTGATCTATGCATGTTCCCTCACATCCATTGCCACGAGGGTTCAAGACCCCAAAATTTGAGAAATATGATGGACACGGCGACCCTATCGCCCACTTGAAAAGGTACTGCAACCAGCTGAGGGGTGTAGGATGAAAGGAAGAGCTGATGATGGCTTACTTTGGGGAAAGCCTTATGGGGGTAGCTTTCGAATGATTCATTGACCAAGATATCTCTCACTGACATGTTTGGGATGACATGGTCCAAGCTTTCGTCAAACAATATTAGTACAACATTGATATTGCGCCGGATCGTAATTCCTTGTCCAATATGAAGAAAAAGCCGACCAGAAGTTTTAGGGAGTACGCCAACAAGTGGAGGGAGCAAGCAACTAGAGTTAAGCCACCCATGGATAACCACGAGTTGATCACTATTTTTTTGGAGGCTCAAGAGCCTGATTACTTTCAGAACATGATGTCTGCGATGGGTATACCTTTTGCAGAAGCAATCAAAATAGGGAAGATGGTCGAAAATGGCCTCAATACTGGCAGAATTGTAAGTCAAGCTGCTCTCAAGGCCACCACCCAAGCCATCCAAAATGGGTCGGGAGGTTTGGCAAATAGAAAGAAGAGAGATGAAGGGTCCATGATGGTTTCGGGATCTAGGGAAGTTTAAAGAGGGGCATCGCACCCTTATTTGCAAGTTCAGCAGGGGCAATCCATCCACCCTCAACATTACTGTCCCTCGCCAATTCCTCAATACTTTGAGGTCCCACCACAATATACAGTGTTCAATGCTCAGTCATATGCTCGGCCTCCTAATCAGCAGGTACAGGCACCAGCTCCAAGGCCCCCCCGACCTCAGCAGCAAAATTTTTGGGCACCCTACAATGCTCGTCCTAGGCGGGATTATGGTCGAGAGCAAAGGCCAACAGAAAAATTCACTTCATTGACCGAATCATACTCTAGTCTATTCTAGAAACTAAAGCAAATGGGTGTGATTGGACCCATCGCTCCCTACCATATGCATCCTGATTCACATAGATTTCAAGCAAATGTTAGATATGAATATCATTCAAGTGCCCCGGGGCATAGCACCGATGACTATTGGACTCTGAAAAGAGCCATAGAAAGACTTATTTATGAAAAGTTGATTGTAGTGGCGAATGGCGAGGACCCTTCTAATGTGACAAACAACCCATTGCCAGTACACAATGATGTTCATTTTGTGGGAATGATTGGCCAAGATCAAGAATACAAGTCGGTCGGTCAAGCAGAAATGAGAGTGGGAGCAATTAAAGAAGGAACAAGTCTGGAACTAAGTCCAAGCCGAGATGTGTCGTTGATTGTGAAAGGTGCCCCGAGCTCAGAAAAGGTAACTTTATTTGTGCCCAAGGTCTCGAGGTTGGAGGTTCTCTCCAATGTTCCTAGCCCAAGGTTGTATGTCCTTGGAGGCCACCCCATCACAAGGCAGAATCAGGGTGGTATGAATGGCATAACAGAGCCGATCATAATCAAACCTGCCGTGCAACCCCCTATGACAAACACGAAAACCATTCCTTGGAACTACAACAAAACTGTGATGACCTACAAAGGTAAGGAAATCATAGAGGAAGTAGGGGAAACTGAAGGTTTGACTCGATCGGGGAGGTGTTACTCTCCAGAAGAGTTGAGGAAGGCCAAGCAAATCAGAGAAGGCCAATTTCCAATAAAGAAACCAGTCACTGAAGCAGAGGCGGAAGAGTTTTTCAAAAAGATGAAAGTTTAGGATTACTCAATCATTGACCAACTAAGAAAGACTCCTGCCCAAATCTCTCTACTATCTCTGCTCATACATTCCAAAGAGCATGCCCGTGTACTAATCAAGGTCCTGAACGAGGCACATATCTCAGAGGAGACCACAGTGAATCAGTTAGAGAAGATGGCCAACAGATTTTTTTGAGGTGAACAGAATCTCCTTTACTGATGATGAACTTCCAGATGAGGGAGCCGGGCACAATAGGTCTTTGAACTTGATGGTCAAATGTAAGGGGCATTATGTAAAGCGAGTTATGGTTGATGGAGGCTCAAGTGTAGATATATGCCCTCTCTCTACCTTGCAAAGCATGAAGATCAATACAGACAGAATCCGACCCAACAATGTTTGCATCCGGGATTTTGATGGTTCAGCAAGAGATACCATTGGGGAGATCAACCTTACCATGACGATTGGGCCGGTTGACTTTGAGATTGTTTTCCAAGTAGTGGACATGGTCACTTCTTATAACTTTCTTCTTGGAATGCCATGGATCCATCGGCCTGAGCTATGCCATCCACCTTGCACCAAATGCTCAAATTTGAACATGACAGGCAAGAAATTATTGTTCACGGGGAAGACGAGTCTTCCATTCATAAAGACCCGTTAATCCCATGTATTGAGGCCAAGGAAGGGTGTGAGTCCATCGTCTATCAGGCTTTTGAAGTGGTTGTTGTGGACCATGTTGAGGAAGGAAAGCCCATTATGTATCCTCGTCTTTCCGCCACATCTATAATGGTGGCTGCAGTTATTTTGAGACAAGGTTATGAGCCAGGAAAGGCTTGGGGGCATTACTTCAAGGAATTTTGGAGCCTATTTCTCCGTTCAGTAACCAGGGTACTTTTGGCTTTGGCTTCAGGCCAACACAAGCAGACAAAAACAGAGCCAAACACTACAAAAAGCATGGATGGGTCTTGCAACAACCTATCCCTCACATTTTCTACACTTTTGTCAAGCCACGACTCCAAGAGGGTCAAAATTCCTCGGCGTATTCAAACGTTAATGAAATTTTCCATGGACTCAGCCAGATATTTTCTGAAGTGAATATGATCCATGCTGGTGAAGGAACTAGTCGTGCCGATATGCAACTAATTGACCCAGACACCATGCTAACCAACTGGGAAGCAACTCCTCTCCCCACAAGGAAGGAGTCTTGGTAGTTTTCTTTTGCAGTTTCCTCTTTGTATTTTAGGTTACTTTCAGGGTTGTAATCCAAACATCTCAGTATGATTATTTTGTTTTAATGTTAACCCTTCTATCCTTTCGAATTCAATGAAATGCAGTTTAGTCTCCTATTAAGTTTTGTATCTTTTCCTTTTTCTAACTCCTATCATTTTATTTCCATTTCAGTTTTGTTAATGCCGGCTTTAATAACATGACATGCATGTGGAATTCACGCCCAGATCTTAAAAAGTTGTCTAATATCGAAATAATGCATCAAGAGGTTGAATATGATGAAGATGAGGTTGTTGAGGAAATAAAAAAAGAGTTGGAAAAATTTGAAAACAAGCCTAAGCCTAACCTCAATGAAACTGAGCCGATTAATATCGGAAGTCATGAAGAAGTCAGAGAAACGAAGATAAGCATTCACACTGAACAAAAAACCATAGATGCCTTGATTTAGCTTTTATTTGAATACCGAGATGTGTTTGCTTGGTCTTACGATGATATGCCGGGTTTAAGTGTTGATCTAGTGGTTCATAAGCTTCCTATGTGTACTGATTTTCCACCAGTCCAACAAAAGCAATGAAAATTTAAAACAGATGTGAGTGACAAAATCAAAGAGGAAATAATGAAGCAATTGAGTGCCAATGTGGTCAGAGCTGTCCGATATACCACCTAGGTGGCAAATGTTGTGCATGTGTCGAAGAAGGATGGAAAGACCAGAGTCTGTGTTGACTATAGGGACCTGAACAAAGCAAGTCCAAAGGATAATTTTCCTTTACCAAATATCCACTTTCTTGTAGATAATTGCGCAAAGCATGAGATACAATCGTTCGTAGATTGCTATGCTGGGTACCACCAAATTTTAATGGACGAGGATGATGTAGAAAAGACCGTTTTCACCACTTTATGGGGTACTTATTGTTACAGGGTCATGCCAATTGGATTAAAGAATGCAGGGGAAACTTACATGAGGGCCATGGCCACTATTTTTCATGACATGATGCACAAAGAGATTGAAGTATATGTCGATGATGTCATCATAAAATCAAAGACACAGGCTGATCACGTGTGCGATTTGAAAAAGTTCTTCGAACGGCTTCGAAGGTATGACCTTAAGCTTAATCCAACCAAGTGTGCATTTGGGGTTCCATATGGGAAACTCCTCGATTTTATAGTTAGCCGAAGAGGCATTGAACTGGATCCATCTAAGATAAAGTCCATTCGAGATCTACCACCCCCGAAGAACAAAAAGGAAGTCATGAGTTTGCTCGGGAGGTTAACTATATAAATAGATTCATTGCTCAGCTCACAACCACGTGCGAGCCCATCTTTAAGTTGCTGAAAAAGGATGACGCTATCAAGTGGATGGATGATTGCCAAAAAGCTTTTGACAGGATCAAAGATTATCTGTCAAAACCCCCTGTACTGGTCCCACCTGAACCTGGTAGGCCTTTGTTTTTATATCTATCGGTGATGGATAATTCCTTTATATGCGTTCTGGGAAAACATGATGCAACAGGCAAAAAGGAACAGCAATCTATTATTTGAGCAAGAAGTTCACCAATTATGAGGTTAAGTACACCTTTTTAGAAATGACATGTTGTGCCTTGACTTGGGTTGCTCAGAAGCTAAGACATTATCTTTTGGCCTACACTACTTACTTCATATCCAGAATGGATCCTTTGAAGTACATCTTCCAAAAGCCAATGCCCATTGGCAGGCTCGCAAAATGGCAAATCCTGCTCACAAAGTTCGACATCGTCTATGTCACTCGCACCGCAATGAAAGCACAGGCTTTGGCAGATCATTTGGCAGAAAATCCAGTTGATGATGAGTACATGCCACTTAGCACATACTTCCTAGATGAAGAGGTCAACTCAATAGAGGAAGTAGTTCCTTTCGCCTAGGGGGATCCAGCTCATATTCCGGGTAGAAGTACTCTTCGTTCAGGGTGTTTTACGTAGCTTAACTCAGGTAGAATCCTTTCGCCTAGGGGAATCCAGCTCATATTTTCGGGTAGAAGTATTCTTTGCTCAGGCTGTTTTACGCAACTTAACTCAGGTAGAATCCTTTCGCCAAGAGGGATCCAGCTCATAGTTCCGGGCGGAAGTACTCTTCGCTCAGGTTGTTTTACGTAGTTCAACTTAGGTAGAACCTTTTCACCTAGAGGGTGTCAACACGTTATCAATAATACATGGTGCTAACTTCTAATTCTTTTCCTTCCAGTAAGATAGGGTACCAACCCCTGGTTACATTTCCTTTCAGTAGTACAGGGTATCGATCCCTGGTTACACAATTATTTGTTACCAAATTTTATCTCTTTTAGCTAGTTTGTACTACTGTTTCTGTCTGCCTTTCAATAAATTAGATAGTTTATAGCTTTCGCTGATAACTCATAAAATTTTCCTCGTCCAAATTGGGGAAGAAAATTTTGTTCGTTTTGTTCGTCTTTGATGGCTTTGCAGGCCTCGACGCAGAGCACAGGTTGTGATGATCGAAGCTTGCAGTTTTTAGTTATCATCAGAAGGACGATCACATGATAATTGGAGTTAACTTTGACAACGTGTCGGTAACACAGCTTCTCAAGTTTCATCTTCTCAAATTCTGATCCAGAAAGCAAGCAATCGAGATTGAGTAATAATCTTTTCTTGAAAGAGAATCAATATCCAATCTAAGGTCAACACAAACAAGCAGGTCAAGAATCAAGATTTGACTCCAGAAGACACATAGATAGGAACTTTGTACTCTTAGTTTGCAAACATATATAATGCTCTTCTTTTTTTCTTTTGATGTAAGAAGCGAGTAACAGCAATAGCAGCAACAGTCTTAACTCTAGTGTCCGGTAGTCCTAGCTACCAAATTTTCCCAGAACTACACTGACCTGATTCCTTTATAGCCAAGAATATGTAGGCAACCTCAGAAGTAAGGTACGGTCACCATTTTTCAAAATTGCTTCCCTTGGAGTGATATATGAGCAAAAATTAGCTATGGCATTCATTTGTCTTTGCACGAAAGCTCTTCATGTTCTCGAGCAAAGAGGAGCAGTTGTAAATGCCTAATTTTTGCCTTGTCTTTTTATTCTACATTATATATATATATATATATATATATATATATATATATATATGTGTGTGTGTGTGTGTGTGTGTGTGTGTGTGTGTGTGTGTGTTCTTATTGTGTGTGTGTGTAGGTTTTAAGAGTTTTTATTATGATTTAATTAAGAAAGGAACAAGAGCTTGGGCTAGTTTCATTTTAAACTAAAATGGGCTAAAAATTCGGACCAAATCAATGGGCTAATTGCACTGACCCGGTCCAGATAAGGTTGGCCAAGGAGGCAAGCAAAACGGCGTAGTTTCAGGGCAAAACTATGTCATTTTAGCTAAAGAATCAGAGATTAAATCTCATCAATCCATAGCCCTTTGATCCAACGGCCCTAATTTAATAATTTAAAGCCTAAAAAGGCTGAAAAATGCCCCCATTTATTCCCCTCTTCTTTCTCTCTATTCTCACCCTCTTTCTCACTCTCTAACCCATGTCCCCCGCGCCGCCCAGTGCCGCCTGCCGGAATGCGCCACCGGCGGCGGTCAACCTCCAATCCACCCCAAAATTTCACGACTTCTTCCGCTCAACCTCCTCTCCATAAATCCGAACCCCAAAATCCCATAACTCTTCTCAATCTCCGCAAATCTAAGCTTAACCAAAACCCTAGCCGCCGCCCACCACCCTAAACTCCGAAAATTTTACACCACTGGCCTCGTTGTCACCCTCCTCTTCTCTATTCCCCGCCCGAAAACCTTCCAAACCCCTCCAGAATCCGACAAGTTTCGGCCAGCCACAGTCGACCCCCCTACTGCTGTCACTTCTGCCGCCGCCCAACCTCCGTCTAGCAAAATACGACCCCTTAGTCTCTCTTTCTCTTTGAAATAGTGCTGGACTCAACTTGGTTCCCCATAGTTTATATTTTTTCAGCATTTGTCGTCGAGAAAAAGAGGCGTGGAGGTCGATTCACCATCTAGTTGTGTTGTACTACTGATTTGCAGCCCGAGCATTTAGGTAAAATATTAATCCCTTGCTCATCGGTTTTAGTTTCTCCTTTATTGACTGATTTTTAGTTTAGTTTAAGTTCTGTTTTTTTCGTAATTAGTGATTAGTCGTCTTTTGTTGATTTTAGAAATTCTGTTGTTGTTTATTCGTTTAGGCCATTGCTTCAGTTCTTTCCCTCTTTTTATAACTTCTGTTTTTTTCCCATTTAAGTTTAAGTTTTGGTTTAATTTTCTGTTGTGAATCGATTGTTAATCCGTGATAGTTAGTTCGTATTTACTTTCATTAACTTTCTTCAATGTTGGTCGTTGCTTAATACTTTCGAATCACGTATTAGTTAGTCCTTTAATCTATCATTATGTTTATGTTTAGTCAATCAGTTTTGATAATCACTTGTGAAATCCGATTAACTATTTGTAATTGGCGAAGCTCATTGATCTTCTGGTTTCGCGATTAATTTTGGTATTTTACCTTAGTTCGAAATCTGTTAGTGATCATTAGTTCGTGTTTAGTCTCGTTTTTGATTTCGTGTTTCAGTCGACTCGATAGTTGTTTCACTATCATTCATATTCTGTGTTGCCTTTAAGTTGTTAAGTTCTAATTTCATATTTAATATTTCTAGTTTTGTCTATGTTTAAGCTAATTAGTTTTAGGCCTTAACTATACATTTTTGTTTGTTTGTATTCATTAGGTTCTTTTGCTAGTTTAATGGTTCAAGTCTAGTTATCTAATTTTGCACTCTCTAGTTTGAAGCAATAGTTTAGTTGGATATTGGTTTGTGAGGGTAGTAGAAGGTATTTGAGTGTAGGGCCTTTGTTTGGGTGCTTTTACTGTTCAGGGACTATTTGGAGTACAATAATCCAAAAATTCTATCCACAATTGGTAAGAAAAACTGTTCATTGACCAAAATTCTGGTTTTTGGACAGATTTTCTGTCAAAAAGCTATCATTTTGGACAGATTTTTGGTAAACCCAGCCCTTCCTCTCCTATATAAAGAGGAGTTCTTTCCTCACTTGAGGCTCTCTACACATTCTAACACACTTAGCCATCACTTTATACACCTTAAAAAATCACAAAAACTTCAGAAAGATCAGCTGAACTTACTGAATAGTGAATTGAAAATTCTGAACTTCGTGAGTGTTTCTTAGAGTGTAAAACTTGTAAGAAAATAGAGGAATCCTAGGTGATTGCTTGGGGAAGTAGCTACTAACTTCAAATACTTACTTGCTAGACTTTTCTGGGTTGTTTCTCAGGTCATAAGTTGTTGATTTTGCTGCTGTTGCATTGTTATTTTGTTGCTAAAATTCAGTCCCTCCCTTGCTAATATTTTTTCTCTGTTGATCAAGTAATTTCCTCAACTGTTGTACTACTTTTGGGTCAAGAATGAATGGAAAGGAAGTGTTTTGAATCACTTTAGAGTATTCTATACCTTGAAAGTATTAAGTTTGTGTATAATCTGGTTCTCTTTTAAGTATCAAGCATGTACAAGAGTTTTAGCTAAACTTTTTTTTTTGTGTTAGTCAATGACTTGTTTAGATGATGTTCTAATTGCTGATTTTTCTGTGTTAGACATTCCTTTCTACCTTCAATAGTGTAGATCTTGAATGGAGTTTATGGAAAGTCCTTTCAATATAATGCTTATGTTGTTTAGAATGTTGTAGTTAAAGTTCATGTTGGTCTCCTAATGAAAATGTTCTTAGTGACCAAATCTTGAAGCATGTTAGTGTCATTATAATCCCATCTTTCTCTTTTCTTAGTTATGAGTTCATATAACCGTTCTTAGAGGTTTTGCACAATTATTACATGAGTTGATGGTTTGTCCTTGTTTACTGATGGTTTCAAGCTTAGTTCGAACTGAATGTCATATGGGTATACGGGTTAAAAGAAAAACTCAAGATGTTCAAAATAGAAATATACTTGAATTATAGAAATTGAGTTTTGTTCTCTATTTAAAGGAGATATGTGATAGGAAATTAATTTTTTTTAATAGTTAGATTGCCAAATTTATTTTAAAATAATTACTAAATGATCCAATGTGGTGTAAATTTAGGCAATTTTGCTAGGCCCATTTTATAGTGAACCAAGTCCATAAGCATATAAGGTGGCCTAATGCCTTGAAAAGCTAATAAGCAAAAATGACCCAAGCCTTCAAATGCCTATTCCTTTACTAACTCCAATAACAATAGATTTTCTTAATAGTTAAAATAATTTAATAATTTAATCACTCATAATTTTCTCATTTTAATAATATCAAACGCTAGGCAATTAGTAGGCGCGCCTTAACTCACGGAATCGCTTGCGTAGCGTGATGCTTAACATTCAATAAATTATTCAACAATCTCATACCATATCCAATAGTTTTAGTTAATTTTTAATTTAATCAATCCTTGGCTAAAATCGCGGATTCGCTTGCATGGCGCGATAGCTAACCTTTCTTTTAATAATCTTCAAGAATTAATTTTCTCAAATGTAGTAATTTCTAAAAAGTACTACAAATAATTGATTGTTATGATCTTGGATTCTCTTGCGAGGCGCAATAATGATAAGTTAATTAATTTTGTTATTCGATCACGCATTCACTTGCGTAGCGTGGTTATGACAACGTAATATTATCCAAATTATTTTTTTTAATAATTCCAATAATCAAGAAATAAAAGCGGATAGGTAAAACATAGAAATCCAATAAAGCATAGTTTATCCAAAATTAATTGGTAATGCATAAAATCTTTCCCGACCTATGATCATATTACCAACTACACACCTTTTCTTTTTGGGGGTCCTATTACCCCCCTGAACTTTTTTTAAATAATATTATTTACCCCTTAAAAAGCAACAACTAGATGTGTGCAAGGTGGTGAAATACACGCACCCAAAATGTGTATTTCTTACTTAAAAACTTTTTTTCACCGTTTTATCCTTCTTCCTTATTTTCCTATTTGCAGGCCTTCATTATCATATCCGGCCAAAAGGCAAAAACCTCATTTAATGGGTTTTATATAATACTCGTTTGACATTGTCAGATTTGCCGGAGAACGAAACTCCGACGAAGACCCTTGCTCCAACGAAACTCCAGTGAACGAAACCATTTTGACGGTTTGTAGGTTCTTACTGAATCATGCTCGTTGCTCCCTCTAGTTGTAGCTCTGTTTCTATTATTAAACATATTTGCTTTTAATTTCTGGGTTGATTTTGTATTGTATTGGATTTTTGCTCCGGCATTTCACCGTTGAAATGATGTCCCCCTTGTTCGTGCAAGAAGAGGTTTAGAAGCGAAGGAGACTATTAATTTGATGTAATTAATTCTGTAATATCTCATCAAAAGATGACACTTGTACTTGTTAATCAATTTTAAAATTATTTTTGTAACTTCCACTTGCCTTTAAGAGAGTGTGCACACTCTCTACGCCATGTCAGCACTTAAGGTGGTATTTATTACACTTTAAAATAGTTCAGGGGGGTAATAGGCCCCCCGAAAAGAAAAGGTGTGTAGTTAGTAATATGGTCATAGGTCGGGGAGGATTTTATGCATTATCCCAAATTAAATTAAGCTAAGTTTTAAGTCAATAAAGCGACCGTGCTAGAACCACAGGACTCGGAGAATGCCTTACACCTTCTCCCCGGTCAACAGAATTCCTTACCCGAACTTTATTTTCGTGGATCGATATAAAAGAGTCAAATCTTCCTTTGAATAAGGATTCAAATAAAAGATGACTTGTAACACCCAAAACATCAATTCCAAATGGCGACTATGTAAACAAAATAATCCCTATTTCAAAATTGTCACTTTAATTGGAAAAACTCTTTAACCCAAAAATCCATAACACATATAAACTTTTCTCATGGGTAGAAAAGGGGTGTGACAGATACTGCAGGAATGATGCAGGAATGGTAGAGGAAGCAGTGAATTTTTTTCAAAATCAACTCCATGAAGACAAGGTTCCTACTGATTTTGGAATAATTAATCATGTACCTCACATGATCAGCACAGAGCAGAACCAGAGCTTAACAAGACTACCTACAGATGAAGAAGTAAAGCAAGAAGTGTTCGGACTTAATACTGACAGTGCTGGTGGTCTAGATGGATTCAATGGCCATTTTTTTCATACATGTTGGGATATAGTTGGTGCAGATGTGGTAGAAATGGTGAAGGCATTCTTTTCTGGGCAGGAACTTCCTAGGTTCATTACACATACTAACCTAGTATTGTTACCTAAGAAGAAGGAGATTAAAACTTTCTTAGATATGCGACCAATAAGCCTCGGCAACTTCATAAATAAGGTCATCTCTCGAGTCATTCATGAAAGACTGGTTAGTTTGCTTCCCAACCTCATTTCAGATGAACAAGCAGGATTTGTCAAAGGTTGACATTAGGTTGATAACTAAGGCAGGTCCTAATGTAATTATCAAGTTGGATATGAAAAAGGCATATGATCAACTATCATGTCTATTCTTGACAAAAGTACGGAGAAGGATGGGCTTTGATGAGAGATTCATTAGTTTAGTATTTGGGACAATATCGAATAATTGGTATTTTGTACTTTTAAATGGGCAACCTTATGGGTTTTTCAAGTCGACAAGGGGAGTTAAGCAGGGTGATCCACTATCACCTGCATTATTCATTATTGCAGTAGAGGCATTGTCAAGAGGATTGAGTGATCTTCATTTGAATCTACACTTTCGTGGTTATGGTTTACAAAAATGGAGCCCAAAGATCAATCATTTGTCTTATGCAGATGATACGATCATATTTTCTTCCTCAGATGAATCTTTATTACGCTTGATAATGGAAGTCTTGACAGCTTATGAAATAGCATATGGACTGTTACAACCCATATCCACATGTGTTAGTTCATGCCATATATTAGTTAACATAAATCCAAGAAGGAATTATCTTTGAGATGATAAGAAGTCAATCCTATTGGTCTTAAGTGATACAAGAGTGTATAAGGGTGATTAACCAATATTAGAAGTTAAACGAATCAAGGATGTTGTAACTCGTATTTTCAGGTAATCTAGCGGTGCTTAATACACTCAAGAGGTCATTTATTAAGGTATTTTAATCATATAATATCCGTATCATAAGTCTTGAAGTCAAACGAGTTATGAAACAAAAGTCGACAAAAGTTGTCGCAACTTAGGTTCATAATTTTACTTAAACATTAGGTCAAATGTTTCTAATCTTTTCTCATAATTTACAAGGAATTACGGGGTGATCTACCCACCAAATTAAATATCTATGAGTCTAGTTTCCAACGCATTAAACCGTTCATCGATACGATCTCGGAGTAGAGAGATATTCGCGTTTTCGCGAGACTGCGCCAAGCACCTCTCTATGGGGCCCACTAAGTCGGTTTAAGATATTTGGACTTATATAGGATGACCACAACCCGTTTTTAGTCATTTCTTTTCACTATTTTCAGAACTTAGAACCCTAGGAACATCCTCTCAAGGTTCTCTCAAGATTCAAGACCCAAAAAAGGGCAAACAACACAAATCAAGTGTCGGGAATTCCGTGGCGCTAGTAAGTCTCTTGTTCTTCTTGTTGTTGCTCATTTTTGTGTCGTTCCAACTCGTGTGGGAGGTTGTTTTAAAGGGTATATGTTCTGTAAATACTCCCTAATGTTCTTAATATTAATCCTAGGTGATTTCAAGCCTTCTAAAGTGATTCTAGTGCCGAAAAACACTAATTGATCGCTAGTTTCATTGTTTTGTTGTTGTGGCAGCATTGGAGGGATATTTCTTGGAAATTTAAGGTCAAATTGGAGTTGTTCTTTCTGTATAAAGGTAAGGAACCTCTTACTCTATATGTATTTAAGATTATCCAAGTTGCGGCTAAGCCATTGAAGCTAGAACTTGTGAGATATATATCGAAAGGTTTGGTAGTAGTGTTATTGTTTTGTGGACTGTTTTGCGTTGTTGTTGGGCTGCGTATTTTACTACTATCTTGTGGAGTTTTGGAGGAGGAAGGGTGTGGAGAAACACCATATATATGTAGGTTTATGGGCTGATAGTTATTCGTAACATTTCCAGGTTGTTTGACACGACTACGGTGGTCGTCGTATGTATGGAGTGATTAGGCTGTGTGTGGACTATTTCGGGAGGCTCAATATGTTTATTATTGATGATGTTTGGGCTGTTTGGTGATTGTTTTGAATGGTGTGAGGTCATATATATAGGGGAGGTGTTGTCCGTTTCATCGTAAAATAGGTTGTGGTCGATACATAATAGTTATGACGCTTAAATGATAACGATAGTATCGTTTCTCTTATTGTAGACTAAGGAGTTTTGACAATTGCATAGCTTGAGATTGGGGCAGTATATACAAGGTATGTGAGGCTATCCCTTTCCTTCTTTTGCACGACTCCGATTGTACATAATGTAATGAACGAGCTTCCAAAGATACTCTACTCTTAGAAGCTAGCAGTACTTACATTGTTTTCCCTCTTATAGAACGATTGATGTTAATGTTGCTTCTCTTATTCTTATGTTATCAATGTTATTGGTACTTCCTGATTCTTATAAGGTTCATAGTGAAGAGTTAGTCCTAATAACGTGTACAGAGGATACCGACCTTACGTCACTCCGAAAGGTTTAGAATGTGATTCCATGAGTCGAGCATGCATTATATATATGTATCTATTTTACTCTACCGAGCCACGCTATAGTTGGCCGGGTACGGCACCTATTGTGCAACCACTGATCAGTTGGGTTTTACCGAGCTCCACGTGGCCGGGTACGATTCTACCGAGCCTATTATGGCCGGGTACGATATGATGATGATGATGCCCACAGAGGCGAATGCTTTAAAGGTTTATGTATTTATACATATGTATCATGCATTTCATGTAAGTAGCCCTCAGATGTACTAAGATGTTACAGGTTGTATATTCTCTATCCTTGCTTACATTACTGATCGTATTTATGGTTCCTTGCCTTACATACTCAGTACTTTATTCGTACTGACGTCCTTTTATTTGTGGACGCTGCATGTCGTGCTGCAGGTCCTGATAGACAGGCAGGTACAGCTCCCCCACCACAGTAGATCAGCGGTGATTGGCGAGATCCCTTCTCCGGACTTGCCTTGGTCTTGGTATGCAATTTTTGTTATAGACATTATGGGTATGTCGGGGCCCTGTTCCGGCTATGTTGCAACACTTATGTTCTTTTAGAGGCTCATAGACAGGTGTCGGCTCATGTATAGTTTGGTATGCCTTGTCGGCTAGTTTTTGTTGTATAGTCTTTCATAGTAGCGTGGTAGCTCATACCTTATATGTAGTTTCTTGATTGTCTGGTCATCCCCTGCTATGTATATGCATGCCATCATATTTTATTGCTGGTTGTCCATGATCTAGGTCTACCATTTATATTGATCTCGTCAGCCTTAAAAGATAATAATGAAGGTTAGATGAAATGTACGTTGGTGCTCGGCAAGTGTGGTCGGGTGCTAGTCATGGCCCTTCAGTTTGGGTCGTGACAAACTTGGTATCAGAGCAAGTCTGTCCTAGGGGTTGTCTATGAGCCGTGTCTAGTAGAGTCTTGATTATGGATGTGTAGCGCGCCACATTTATAATCAGGAGGCTACATGACATCTAGGGTTGTTACCTTCTTCCTGAATCTAGATCGTGCGTAGAGTTGAGTCGTAAGTGTTTGTCTCTAATATTCACCTTGTTTTTTTCAGTGATGCCTTCGACTAGGAAGCAAACGATTAGTAGGCGGCTTGATACAGCAGCGGGAGAGGGTACCAGTCAGGTGCCCCAAGTCAGAGCAGGACAAAGTGAGGCTCAAAGTGAGATGCCCTCTCATACCTCATCTACTCCATCTCCTCCAGAAGGATATTAGAAGGCACCCAGCGCCTCCAGTTCCTTCGTCTGACACTCCAGACCAGGATATGCGGAGTGCTTTGCAGTTATTGACTAGCTTGGTAGCTGCTCAGGCTCAGAGGCAGAATACAGGTGCTGCTGAGAAACCAGTTAGTACAAGAGTTCGTGATTTTATTAATTTAGACCCTCCAGTGTTTACCGGATCAGACCCCAAGGAGGACCCACAGACGTTTATTGACCAGGTTCATCGTACACTTCGTGTTATGCATGTTAGTGATACAGAGACAGTAGAGTTGGCTTCTTATCGGCTACGGGATTTAGCGGTTCTCTGGTATGATAGTTGGGAGAGATCCAGGGGTCCGAACCCTCCTCCAGCTGTGTGGAAGGAATTTTCTGAGGCCTTTCTTCGTCACTACTTGCCAGTTGAGATACGACGAGCTAGAGCTGATAAGTTCTTGAACCTTAGACAAGGTAATATGAGTGTACGAGAGTACAGTATGCAGTTTGATTCTTTGGCAAGGTATGCTCCCCATATGGTGGCCGAGATGAGTGATAGGGTGCATATGTTCGTGAATGGGTTGGGACCACATCTGATAAATGAGTGTACGACAGCCTCCTTGGTGGAGGGCATGGATATTTCCCGTATTCAAGCTTATGCCCAGACCCTAGAGGATCGTAAGCGCCAGCAGAGGGCAGTTAGGGAGCAGGATAGAGGCCAGCATAAGAGGGCGAGATTTGCAGGGTATTCTGATGACTTCAGAGGCCGCATCAGGCCACAGTTTTCGAGGAGTTCGGCGCCACCTGTAGCTAGTGCTCCTCCACAGTTTCAGAGGCCTCGATATGATCGATCCTATTCTGGTCCAGGTCAGAGTTCACGGGCATCTGGCTCGCAACATCACAGGGATACTAGTCAGATGAGACCCCCAACACCACATTGTGATCAGTGCGGCAAGGCCCACTTTGGACTGTGTCGTCGAGGTTCTGATGCATGCTATTCGTGCGGGCAGCCTGGCCATATGATGCGGGATTGTCCTAATAGAGGAGGTGATGGTATGGCTCAGCCGACTGGATCTGTGTCTGGTTCTTCCTCATCAGTTCGACCTCCAGCACGGGGTTTTCAGCAGTCGACAGGTCGTGGTAGGGGTAGAGGTGCAGTGCCGAGTTCGAGTGGTGCTCAAAATCGAACCTATGCTCTAGTAGGTCGACAGGATCTCGAGTCGTCTCCAGATGTTGTTACAGGTATTATATCTGTGTTTTCTTATGATGTATATGCGTTGATTGATCCGGGATCTACATTATCATATGTTACACCCTTTGTGGCTAATAAGTTTGGCATTGAACCTGAATTGATAAGTAAACCCCTCGCGGTATCTACTCCGATAGGAGATTCTGTGATTGCTAGAAGGGTATATAGAGGTTGCACTGTGATGATTTGTAGTCGTCAAACCTCGGCAAATTTATTTGAGTTAGAAATGGTTGATTTTGATGTGATAATGGGAATGGACTGGTTGGCCTCATGCTATGCAAATGTTGACTGTCGTACGAAGATGGTTAGGTTCCAATTTCCGGGTGAACCCGTCATTGAATGGAAAGGGAACATTGCTACACCGAAAGGTAGGTTTATTTCCTATCTTAAGGCAAGGAAAATGATCTCAAAAGGTTACATTTATCATCTCGTTCGCGTTAGGGATGTGGAGGCGAAACCGCCTACTTTACAATCAATCCCTGTGGTCAACGAATTCCCAGATGTTTTCCCAGATGAACTCCCAGGCCTTCCTCCTGAAAGGGAGATTGAGTTTAGCATTGATGTGTTACCTGACACTCAACCGATCTCTATTCCTCCATACAGAATGGCCCCGGCAGAGTTGCGAGAGTTGAAGGTGCAGTTGAAGGACTTGCTGGATAAGGGCTTTATTAGGCCTAGCACTTCACCTTGGGGTGCACCAGTCCTATTCGTGCGGAAGAAAGACGGGTCGTTACGGATGTGTATCGACTATCGACAGTTGAATAAGTCTACTATAAAGAACAAGTATCCACTTCCAAGAATTGATGACCTGTTTGACCAACTCCAGGGTGCCAAGTATTTCTCCAAGATTGATTTACGTTCAGGGTATCATCAGGTAAGGGTTAGGGAGAAAGATATTCCAAAGACGGCCTTCCGGACAAGATATGGGCACTTTGAGTTCTTGGTGATGTCGTTCGGGCTAACAAATGCCCCAGCAGCTTTTATGGATCTCATGAATACTATATTCAGGCCCTATCTTGATGTGTTCGTGATTGTATTCATTGATGACATTCTAGTGTATTCTCGTTCGGAGGCGGAACACGCGGGCCACTTGCGGATAGTATTACAGACGCTTCAGGATCGTAAGTTATATGCTAAGCTCTCCAAATGTGAATTCTGGCTTGAACTCAGTAGCATTCCTTGGCCATGTGATATCTGATGAGGGTATTAGTGTCGACACTCAGAAGATCGATGCAGTAAAGAATTGGCCGAGACCTACAACACCATCAGAAGTCCGCAGCTTCCTAGGACTAGCAGGATATTATAGGCGGTTTGTAGAAGGATTTTCCTCTATATCATCACCATTGACTAAGTTAACACAAAAAGCTACCAAATTCCAGTGGTCTGACACTTGTGAACGTAGTTTTCAGGAGCTGAAGAATCGATTGACATCTGCACCAGTGCTCACTCTTCCTGAAGGAACAGAAGATTATGTGGTATATTGTGATGCCTCAGGTATAGGTTTGGGGTGCGTATTGATGCAGCGTGGGAATGTGATTGCTTATGCATCAAGACAATTGAAGAAGCATGAAAAGAATTATCCAACCCATGATTTGGAATTGGCTGCAGTAATATATGCTTTGAAGATATGGCGGCACTACTTATACGGCGTCCATGTTGACATCTACACAGATCACAAGAGTTTACAATACATCTTCAAGCAGAAAGAGTTGAATTTGAGGCAGCGTAGGTGGCTTGAATTATTGAAAGACTACGACGTCGAGATATTGTATCATCCCGGTAAAGCCAATGTTGTGGCAGATGCTCTCAGCCGTAAATCAATGGGAAGCTTAGTACATATTGAGGCGGGTAGATGGGGGTTGATTAAAGAGCTTCATCAGCTAGCCAATATGAGAATCAGATTGTTAGACTCTGATGACGGAGGTGTTACTGTACAGAATACATCAGAATCATCTTTGGTAGCCGAGGTAAAAGCACGACAATATGAAGATCCTATCTTAGTACGATTAAGAGAAAGCATTCAACAGTGTAAAAGTATGGCTTTTGGGATCGGAAAAGATGGGGCACTGAGATACCAGAGCCGATTGTGTGTGCCTAATGTGGCAGGGTTGCGAGAGAAGATTATGAATGAGATTCATCAATCCCGATATTCCATCCATCCCGGCTCGACAAAGATGTATCATGATGTCAAGGAGCAGTATTGGTGGGATAATATGAAGAAGTCTATTGCAGAATTTGTGGCCCAGTGTCCCAATTGTCAACAAGTAAAGATAGAACATCAGAAACCCGGTGGATTGCTTCAAAATATAGAGATTCCGACCTGGAAGTGGGAGGTGATTAATATGGACTTCATTATTGGATTACCTCGCTCTTATCATAAGTTTGACTCCATCTGGGTGATAATTGATCGACTTACAAAATGTGCCCATTTTCTGCCAGTGAAGACAACTTACACGGCTGAAGATTATGCGAAGTTGTATATCAAGGAGATTGTTAGGCTTCATGGTGTGCCCATATCTATTATATCAGACCGAGGAGCTCAATTTACGGCTAACTTTTGGAGGTCTTTCCAGAAGGGTTTAGGCACACAAGTAAATCTCAGCACTGCATTTCATCCGCAGACTGACGGACAGGCTGAACGTACCATTCAGACACTGGAAGATATGCTACGAGCATGTGTTCTAGATTTTAAGGGGAATTGGGATGATCATCTTCCACTCATAGAATTCGCCTATAACAATAGCTACCATTCCAGTATTAAAATGGCCCCATACGAGGCACTATACGGGAGGAGATGTAGATCACCAGTTGGATGGTTCGAAGTCGGTGAAACAGAATTATATGGGCCAGATTTGATTCACCAAGCTATTGAGAAGGTGAAAGTGATACAGGAGCGATTGAGGACGGCACAAAGCAGGCAAAAATCTTATTCTGATGTCCGACGTCGTGATCTAGAGTTTGAGGTTGGTGATTGGGTTTTCCTGAGGATCTCACCAATGAAGGGTATTATGCGTTTTGGGAAGAAAGGTAAGCTGAGTCCAAGGTATATCGGGCCGTATAAAATTCTTCGACGGATTGGACAGGTTGCTTATGAGTTAGAATTGCCATCCGAATTGGAATTTGTCCACCCGGTATTCCATGTATCTATGTTGAGAAAATGTATTGGAGACCCTTCTCGAGTCGTCCCTATCAAAGATGTACAAGTTACAGAGGACCTATCATATGAATAAGTGCCAGTGGCGATATTAGATCGGCAAGTCCGCAAGCTGAGAACAAAAGATGTAGCTTCCGTCAAAGTATTGTGGAGGAACAAAAATATGGAAGAAATGACATGGGAAGCAGAAGAGGAGATGAAGTCTAAATACCCTTACTTATTCCAGAATGAAGATAACAAGGATGCTGGTGGAAGACAGGATACATTGGAAGAAGAAACGGCTTTATGAGGTAAGCAATAATTTGAGAATACTCCTCCTTAATACAAAATGGTGATATGTAGATAATGTAAATACGCATAATGCTTTGTGTAGCCTTGTGAAGCCATATGTTGGGCTTAATTACATGCAAGTTTTTCTAGTGACCATTTTATAGGGGAAAATTGATCGGAAATTTCCATTGGAATCCACGATGATTTAAACTCCCCATAAACCCTTACATTCGAGGACGAATGTTCCTAAGGGGGGAGGGTGTTACAACCCATATCCACATGTGTTAGTTCATGCCATATATTAGTTAACATAAATCCAAGAAGGAATTATCTTTGAGATGATAAGAAGTCAATCCTATTGGTCTTAAGTGATACAAGAGTGTATAAGGGTGATTAACCAATATTAGAAGTTAAACGAATCAAGGATGTTGTAACTCGTATTTTCAGGTAATCTAGCGGTGCTTAATACACTCAAGAGGTCATTTATTAAGGTATTTTAATCATATAATATCCGTATCATAAGTCTTGAAGTCAAACGAGTTATGAAACAAAAGTCGACAAAAGTTGTCGCAACTTAGGTTCATAATTTTACTTAAACATTAGGTCAAATGTTTCTAATCTTTTCTCATAATTTACAAGGAATTACGGGGTGATCTACCCACCAAATTAAAGATCTATGAGTCTAGTTTCCAACGCATTAAACCGTTCATCGATACGATCTCGGAGTAGAGAGATATTCGCGTTTTCGCGAGACTGCGCCAAGCACCTCTCTATGGGGCCCACTAAGTCGGTTTAAGATATTTGGACTTATATAGGATGACCACAACCCGTTTTTAGTCATTTCTTTTCACTATTTTCAGAACTTAGAACCCTAGGAACATCCTCTCAAGGTTCTCTCAAGATTCAAGACCCAAAAAAGGGCAAACAACACAAATCAAGTGTCGGGAATTCCGTGGCGCTAGTAAGTCTCTTGTTCTTCTTGTTGTTGCTCATTTTTGTGTCGTTCCAACTCGTGTGGGAGGTTGTTTTAAAGGGTATATGTTCTGTAAATACTCCCTAATGTTCTTAATATTAATCCTAGGTGATTTCAAGCCTTCTAAAGTGATTCTAGTGCCGAAAAACACTAATTGATCGCTAGTTTCATTTTTTTGTTGTTGTGGCAGCATTGGAGGGATATTTCTTGGAAATTTAAGGTCAAATTGGAGTTGTTCTTTCTGTATAAAGGTAAGGAACCTCTTACTCTATATGTATTTAAGATTATCCAAGTTGCGGCTAAGCCATTGAAGCTAGAACTTGTGAGATATATATCGAAAGGTTTGGTAGTAGTGTTATTGTTTTGTGGACTGTTTTGCGTTGTTGTTGGGCTGCGTATTTTACTACTATCTTGTGGAGTTTTGGAGGAGGAAGGGTGTGGAGAAACACCATATATATGTAGGTTTATGGGCTGATAGTTATTCGTAACATTTCCAGGTTGTTTGACACGACTACGGTGGTCGTCGTATGTATGGAGTGATTAGGCTGTGTGTGGACTATTTCGGGAGGCTCAATATGTTTATTATTGATGATGTTTGGGCTGTTTGGTGATTGTTTTGAATGGTGTGAGGTCATATATATAGGGGAGGTGTTGTCCGTTTCATCGTAAAATAGGTTGTGGTCGATACATAATAGTTATGACGCTTAAATGATAACGATAGTATCGTTTCTCTTATTGTAGACTAAGGAGTTTTGACAATTGCATAGCTTGAGATTGGGGCAGTATATACAAGGTATGTGAGGCTATCCCTTTCCTTCTTTTGCACGACTCCGATTGTACATAATGTAATGAACGAGCTTCCAAAGATACTCTACTCTTAGAAGCTAGCAGTACTTACATTGTTTTCCCTCTTATAGAACGATTGATGTTAATGTTGCTTCTCTTATTCTTATGTTATCAATGTTATTGGTACTTCCTGATTCTTATAAGGTTCATAGTGAAGAGTTAGTCCTAATAACGTGTACAGAGGATACCGACCTTACGTCACTCCGAAAGGTTTAGAATGTGATTCCATGAGTCGAGCATGCATTATATATATGTATCTATTTTACTCTACCGAGCCACGCTATAGTTGGCCGGGTACGGCACCTATTGTGCAACCACTGATCAGTTGGGTTTTACCGAGCTCCACGTGGCCGGGTACGATTCTACCGAGCCTATTATGGCCGGGTACGATATGATGATGATGATGCCCACAGAGGCGAATGCTTTAAAGGTTTATGTATTTATACATATGTATCATGCATTTCATGTAAGTAGCCCTCAGAGGTACTAAGATGTTACAGGTTGTATATTCTCTATCCTTGCTTACATTACTGATCGTATTTATGGTTCCTTGCCTTACATACTCAGTACTTTATTCGTACTGACGTCCTTTTATTTGTGGACGCTGCATGTCGTGCTGCAGGTCCTGATAGACAGGCAGGTACAGCTCCCCCACCACAGTAGATCAGCGGTGATTGGCGAGATCCCTTCTCCGGACTTGCCTTGGTCTTGGTATGCAATTTTTGTTATAGACATTATGGGTATGTCGGGGCCCTGTTCCGGCTATGTTGCAACACTTATGTTCTTTTAGAGGCTCATAGACAGGTGTCGGCTCATGTATAGTTTGGTATGCCTTGTCGGCTAGTTTTTGTTGTATAGTCTTTCATAGTAGCGTGGTAGCTCATACCTTATATGTAGTTTCTTGATTGTCTGGTCATCCCCTGCTATGTATATGCATGCCATCATATTTTATTGCTGGTTGTCCATGATCTAGGTCTACCATTTATATTGATCTCGTCAGCCTTAAAAGATAATAATGAAGGTTAGATGAAATGTACGTTGGTGCTCGGCAAGTGTGGTCGGGTGCTAGTCATGGCCCTTCAGTTTGGGTCGTGACATGGACAGCTGATTAACAAAGCTAAATTAGCAGTATACTTGCACCATCTCACCGATGAATCTGTGATAAGGAAAGTAGAAAGAGCAACTGGAATAGGGAGACAAGACTTTCCTTTCACCTATTTGGAATGCCCAATCTTTTATGCTAGAAGAAAACTGGAATATTATCAAGGATTAATCAACAAAATCCTAGATAAGATACAATCATGGAAGAGGAAACTATTGTCAATAGGAGGTCGAGCAATACTTATTTCTCATGTCCTACAAAGTATGCCCATACATTTATTGTCTACTATCAATGCTCTAGCATCTGTGATCAATAGAATTCATAAGCTTTTGGCAAGATTTTTTTGGAGCAATTCAGTAGATGGAAGGAGCAGACATTGGGCTTTGTGGGATAATCTTTGCTTACCATATGAAGAAGGAGGAATAGGTTTTAGATCATTACACGATGTATCTAAAGCATTATTTTGCAAACTTTGGTGGAATTTTAGAACTAAGCCTTCTCTGTGGAGTTCTTTCATGAGTCAAAAATACTGCAAAAAGTTGAATGCTATTGTAGTTCCTTGGAGGAGAAATGGGTCACATGTGTGGAGGAAGATGATTGAGTGTAGAGACTATATAGAGCATCAAACAACATGGCAACCAAAGATGGGTTCATCTCTTTTATGGTTCGAGAATTGGATAGGATTAGGTACTTTATACTTTGTGACTCCACCGGATTTTTTTTGTGATAAAATAATACAGAATGTGTATGAAGTAGTACAGGGGAATAGGTGGAATGCAAGGCTTTTGAATCTACTATTACCTGCAGATTTAGCTGAGTATATTCAACATAATATAAAGCCTCCAGTTCATGATGGGATGTTGGATGTACCTGTGTGGAAGCTTGAACTAAGAGGTGAATTTAGTGCTAAGTCTGCATGGGACTATGTGAGGAGAAGAAGAGATCCAAGCACTGCATATAGGAATATATGGACAAAGGGGATGTCATTCAAAGTATCATTCTTCATGTGGAAGGTTTGGAAGAATAAATTGCCATTGGATGATTTCTTCAAAAGGTTGGGATATCTAATGGCATCAAAGCACTGATGTTGTGTGCTGCCCCAAGAAGAAACAATGTCACACTTATTTTTCACTTTATATGCTGCCAGAAAAGTGTGGCATTATTTTCTAGCAGCTGCAGGAATTGCCGTGGAAGGATTGACTTTCTATCAAGCTATTATGAAATGTTGGACCGTACAGGCTATTCCAAGGTTGCAACCAATACTTCAAGTGTTGCCTTCGATCATTATTTGAAAATTATGGAAAGGGAGAAATGGATATAAGTATGGGGATCCAGTTTCTGTCAATAGGGTGATATACCAGATCTCAACAATGCTTCAATTACTGGTGAAATATAGGAAACCAAGCATGCAGAATATCCCACACAAATGGCCAGATTTAGTAAGCATGATGAAGCAGTATACTCCTAAGTTGAAATATACTAAAGTGCTATGGGAACTTCCTGAGCAAGGTTGGATAAAAGATAATACAGATGGTGCATCGAGAGGCAACCCAGGGAGGAGTTCATTTGGCTATGTTCTGAGAAATGAGGAAGGGAATATTGTCTATGCATGTGGCAAAGAGATCCAAGAAGGAACAAATACAGAAGCCGAAGTGAAGGCCATTTTAGAAGCTTTGAAGTATTGTGTGGACAATGACTACATACTCATCGACATGCATACAAACTCGATGATAATCAAGAATGTGTTACAAGGGGTGTGGTATATACCATGGACAATTGCAACTGAAGTGAGGGCCATTTTAGAACTAATGGAAAGGTGCAATTTGAAGCTCTCACACACACTCAGGGAAGGCAACCAACTAGCAGATCACATTGCTAATTATGCCTTAGATGCAGGACCAATGGAATGTCACTCTTTCTGCGATTTGGATGTGAAGGGGAAGAAAATTGTGAATAGTGATAAATTACAACGCCATATTTAAGAGTGAAGGTTGCAAGAAGTTAGGAGGAGAGGAGATAGGAAGTAGCAGGAGCAGATGGAAGGCTGGGAACACACTCAATCATCATGCTCAAGTCCATATGGAGGAGAGCATGGTGATCTTTTTTCTACTAACCTAGTTTTCTTTTTTCCAAGGAATGCTACTGTGGGCATGCCCTATCCCTTGAACAACTCCTATCTGGTAGTATTGTATTATGTACTCATTCCAATGGGAGGGAAGAAAAGGTAGGCACAAGCATGACAATGCCAATTTCCAACAATACACTGAGTTATTATGTGCTTCTGAAGGAATATTTCCATGAAAATTCCCAAGTTCATGCTTCCTTATTAACCAGAAATGTAATTAACTCAGCAATTGTTTATACGATACAAGCTATCAAGGATTCAAGAAGACACAGGACACACACAATGCCCAGATTTTCATGCATAAGGCAGGGCTATTCAAAGTAATCTACAAGATGTAAAAGCGGGACAAAATGTAGTTGCTTCATACCAACAACACTACTGATATGCAAAGGACATATTTTTTAGGAGAAGTCACACATGGGGTCAAGGATTGATCTGCAATTCTGGGCACAAGAGACCACATGTATATCATTGCCCAGATTCATATGGACGAGGCACAGTATTTCATTCGTTTACACGGGATATTCTAGCTGGATATCAAGGAGCTGATCTACATCAATAAAACTACTGATCTACAAGGAATGTTTTCTGGGGAAGGATTCACAGTCCAAGATGCAAATCAATAGGAAATTCTGGACACAAAAAGCCATGGTTGCAACACTACCCAGGTTCACATAGACGAGGTACGATGATTCAATGAACTCTACATGATCTATCAGTTGGGCAACAAGGAGCTGCTTATCATCAACAACATCTACAATACTCAAGGAAGACATGCTGGGGAAGGAATGGCATTAAAAGGCAAGAATTGAGACCAAATTTTGGACGCACCTTGCCAGGAGTTTAAAACGATGGTCAGTACAGAAGTGGCTAATCATGCAATGTTTCACTACATATCTGCATAATTCATCGAAGTGCAGATTGTCAACACATGACAAGGATTACCTTCATCCAAAAGACACAACCTCCATAAGGCTTAGAATTTTCAGAAAGAAAAGCCAACATGGCATACTCACGAGCATAAATTGGAATAGTGGCCAGTTTTACAATGTAATTCTTTTTTGCACTAGCAACCTTTTATTACATTATGTGACATCAATTTTGAGCATTATACTCAAGATTGATAATAGGGATCATGTAATTACATTAGATAGCCAGCTACATCTCTTAGGTACTTTGACATTATGTTTTGATTACTTGTAGATATATATATATAAAAACCAGCCCTAGGCACCTCGCCTAGTGGATTTATTTTTAAAAAAAGATAGCTTATGCTTCTAAACAACTCAATAATCTTGAAAAGAACTATCCAACACATGAATTAGAACTTGCAGCGGTGGTATTTGCATTAAAAATCTTGCGTCATTATTTGTATGGGGTCCATGTGGATGTATTCACGGACCATAAGAGCCTTCAATATATTTTCAAATAGAAGGAACTAAATGGGAGGCGGAGAAGATGGCTTGAGTTACTCAAAGATTACGACATCGATATTCTGTATCATCTGGGGAAGGCTAATATTGTAGCGGATGCTCTTAGCCAGAAATCTATGGGCAGTTTTGCTCACTTGGAGGCATATCAAAAGTCGTTGGCCAAGGAGGTTCATCAGTTGGCTAGTTTGGGAGTTCGTTTTGTGGGCTCTAGTGAAGGAGGGGTGATTGTGCAAAATAGGGCTGAATCATCGCTTGCGGTCGAGGTCAAGGAGAAGCAATACAACAACCCATTGTTGCTACAATTGAAGGAAGTGATTCATAAACATAAGACCATGGATTTTTCTCTTGGCATGGAAGATGGTACATTAAGGTACCAAGGGCGACTATGTGTTCCAGATGTGGATAGTCTCCGAGAAAGAATCAAGACGGAGGATCATCATTCCATGTATTCTGTGAATCCAGGTTTTACAAAGATGTATCATAATCTTAAGGAAGTCTACTAATGGAATGACATGAAGAGGAATGTGGAGGACTATGTGGCGAGATGTACGAATTGTCAACAAGTAAAAGCCAACCACCAATGGCTTGGTGGGTTGGCACAAAACATAGAAATTCTAATATTGAAGTGGGAAACGATTAATATGGACTTTGTGGTAGGACTACCTCGCACTTCATGCAAGTTTGACTCAATATGGGCGATTGTGGATCAACTCACAAAATCGGCACACTTCTTGCCGATTAAGGCTACCGACACAGCGGAACAGTCAGTTGTATATCAAGGAAATAGTTAGGTTGCATGGAACTCTAGTTTCTATTATCTCAAATTGAGGGGCACAGTTCACAGATAACTTTTAGAAGAAATTTTAGCAAGGTTTGGGTACTCAGGTGAATCTTAGTACAACCTTTCATCCACAGGCCGATGGGGAAGGCAGAGCGGACTATTCAGACACTTGAGGATATGTTGCGCACTTGTGTTCTTGACTTCAAGGGTAGCTGGGATGATTATTTGTCACTCATATAATATGCCTACAACAACAGTTATCATGCTAGTATTCAGATGGCACCATTCAAGGCTTTATATGGTAGGAGATGTAGATCTCTTATTGGGTGGTTCGAGACTGAGGAAGCAGAATTGATAGGTCCAGACCCCGTGCATCAGGTTATGGAAAAGTTTAAGATCATTAAGGAGCAGCTAAAAACTGTTCAGAGTCGTCAGAAGTCCTATTCGGACGTTCGTCGTAGAGATTTGGAGTTCAAAGAAGATGATTGGGTATTCTTGAAGGTTTCCCCCATGAAGGGTATAATGCAGTTTGGTAAGAAAAGGAAATTAAATTTGAAGTATGTCGGGCCGTACATAATCATTTAGAGGATTGGTTATGTGGCGTACAAGCTTGAGCTACTACTGAGATGTTATTAGTGCACCCAGTATTTCATATATCTATATTAAAGAAGGTAGTTGGTGATCCGTCGCTTATTGTGCCAGTTGAGACTATTGAGGTTAATGAAGAACTGACCTATGAAGAAATTCCAGTTGCCACTCTTGATAGGCACGTTCAAAAACTAAGAAATAAAGAAATTGCATCTGTAAAAGTACTTTGGCAAAACCAACAGTTTGAAGAGACCACATGGGAGGCTGAGGAAGAAATGAAGAAGACGTACCCTCATTTATTTGAATAGCTATGTAATCCATTTCTATGAAATTGTTTCCTATGAATTATGTATCACTTGTACAGTTTATGCTCAGGGTGTTCACGTTCTAGTAATATATTGCTTATAAGGCCACGGTTGGTGTTGTTTCATATCATGTTGCATCGTTGGATTATGTATATGCTATTAGGATTTGTTTTTGGGGATTATCTAGCAGGTGGATAGGCCCAATTACAGGGAAGACTCTGACAGAATTTTTAAAAATTTAGAGAGTTAGAAAAATTTGGAACTGCTAGTGTATGGTGTAGCAGCTGAGTCACACTGATGCTAATGGTAAACTTTGACCCTCATTCGAGCACAAATGATCTTAAGTGGGGAAGGATGTAAGGCCTCGTAAAAAAAATTCACCTAGAACTCGAGGTTTGGTGGTGCCAAAGTAGGCTAAAGCTGCGGTACATACTTTTTGGGGTGTTCAGTACGTGCGGGAGATGAAGAAATAGTGTTGCAGACAATGGCATTTCTGCAGTCCACTATGCAATTGTAGAATCGCCGTAGAGTGAAGCAGAAAACTGGGCGAATTTTGGTAGACATTTTGCGGTCAATTATGCAACCTTAAAATAATTTCGCGGCCCGCATACCAATCGTAGAAACAACATAGAGATTTTTCTGGGGGGGTAGGGGAGTTTTGTGGTGCATCATGCGACCGCAGAATCGGTCTACATTGTCGAAAAACTACCGCAGACCCAATACGGATGTCCCCATTTTGGATCACCAATTGTGCGATCGATTTGTGGACCGCATACCTCTTCTGCAGTCATTCTGCGATCGCAGACATGGAATCAGAGGGACCATTTTCTATTTTATAAACCCGACCCCATTCTTATAAAACAATCTTAGGGGTCATTTTAGAAGGTTTAAACTTGTGATTTGTTGGCGGGGAAGTGCTCTGGAGTGTAAGAGGATCCCTCAACTAATTGTTCCTCAAATCTTGGAAGATTAACAAGGAAAACTCACTAGGTCTTGATCTTAGAGGTAAGATTCCACATCATAATCCTCAATTTTGAAATTTAACTAAAATAGGTAATTAGTAAGGCAATTCTTGGGTGTGAGATTTATTCATTTTGCATGCATGTGCTATCAAGGGTTGTAGATTATTGAGCTAAAAATGGTAGATATTGGGTTATGGGATGATATAATCCACCATAGGAGGACCTTGAAACCATAATGCAAACCTAGTGTTTGACAAAATGCACAAATGAGCTGGAATCATGATCATCTTCCTAATTTTTGGTTCAATTTGTTATATTTCTAAAATAGATCGAAGTTGCTAAGATTTCTGGAACATTTTAGAGTTTAAGGAAGCTCAAGTGAGGTATGTCGTCTAAACTCTTCTCTTAGAATTGAACCCCACAATACCCGTGTGAGTCTCGAGTGGTTCATCATAAATCGATTAATCCGAATAAGCTTTGTGGAAAAAGATATATGTTCAATACGAAGCCTCAAATGTTCTTGTTATATTGTGCTGCTATTTAAGAATGTGCTCAAGGTATGGATTGTACATCTAAATGTTATGATCACATCATGTTTTAAATGAAAGTTATTATGCCAAATTGTGTAGAGACTGAGATTGGGGATTACACCTCCACCGGCATACATTGGAGTGAGGCGGCAAGGCCGCTTTGTGTAGAGTTATGGTATTGTGGTTACACCTCCACTCGCATATATTGGGGTGAGGCGGCAGGGCCACTTTGTGTAGAGTTGTGGTATTGTGGTTACTCCTCCACCCGCATATACTGGGGTGAGGCGGCAGTGCCGCTTGTATAGAGTTTGTGGTATTGTGGATATACCTCCACTCGCACATATTGGGGTGAGGCGGCAGGGCCGTTTGTGTAAAGTTTGTGGTATTGTGGATACACCTCCACCCGCATACATTAGGGTGAGGTGGTATGTCACGACCCAAACTGAAGGGCCATGACTAGCACCCGACCACACTTGCCGAGCACCAACGTACATTTCATCTAACCTTCATTATTATCTTTTAAGGCTAAAGAGATCAATATAAATGGTAGACCTAGATCATGGACAACCAGCAATAAAATATGATGGCATGAATATACATAGCAGGGGATGACCAGACAATCAAGAAACTACATATAAGGTATGAGCTACCACGCTACTATGAAAGACTATACAACAAAAACTAGCCTACAAGGCATACCAAACTATACATGAGCCGACACCTGTCTATGAGCCTCTAAAAGAACATAAGTGTTGCAACATAGCCGGAACAGGGCCCCGACATACCCATAATGTCTATAACAAAAATTGCATACCAAGACCAAGGCAAGTCCGGAGAAGGGATCTCGCCAATCACCGCTGAACTGGACAGTCTACTGTGGTGGGGGAGCTGCACCTGCCTGTCTATCAGGACCTGCAGCACGACATGCAGCGTCCACAAATAAAAGGACGTCAGTACGAATAAAGTACTGAGTATGTAAGGCAAGGAACCATAAATACGATCAGTAATGTAAGCAAGGATAAAGAATATACCACCTGTAACATCTTAGTACCTCTGAGGGCTACTTACATGAAATGCATGATACATATGTATAAATACATAAACCTTTAAAGCATTCGCCTCTGTGGGCATCATCATCATCATATCGTACCCGACCATAATAGGCTCGGTAGAATCGTACCCGGCCACGTGGAGCTCGGTAAAACCCAACTGATCAGTGGTTGCACAATAGGTGTCGTACCCGGCCAACTATAGCGTGGCTCGGTAGAGTAAAATAGATACATATATATAATGCATGCTCGACTCATGGAATCACATTCTAAACCTTTCGGAGTGACGTAAGGTCGGTATCCTCTGTACACGTTATTAGGACTAACTCTTCACTATGAACCTTATAAGAATCAGGAAGTACCAATAACATTGATAACATAAGAATAAGAGAAGCAACATTAACATCAATCGTTCCATAAGAGGGAAAACAATGTAAGTACTGCTAGCTTCTAAGAGTAGAGTATCTTTGGAAGCTCGTTCATTACATTATGTACAATCGGAGTCGTGCAAAAGAAGGAAAGGGATAGCCTCACATACCTTGTATATACTGCCCCAATCTCAAGCTATGCAATTGTCAAAACTCCTTAGTCTACAATAAGAGAAACGATACTATCGTTATCATTTAAGCGTCATAACTATTATGTATCGACCACAACCTATTTTACGATGAAACGGACAACACCTCCCCTATATATATGACCTCACACCATTCAAAACAGTCACCAAACAGCCCAAACAACATCAATAATAAACATATTGAGCCTCCCAAAATAGTCCACACACAGCCTAATCACTCCATACATACGACGACCACCGTAGTCGTGTCAAACAACCTGGAAATGTTACGAATAACTATCAGCCCATAACCCTACATATATATGGTGTTTCTCCACACCCTTCCTCCTCCAAAACTCCACAAGATAGTAGTAAAATACGCAGCCCAACAACAACGCAAAACAGTCCACAAAACAATAACACTACTACCAAACCTTTCGATATATATCTCACAAGTTCTAGCTTCAATGGCTTAGCCGCAACTTGGATAATCTTAAATACATATAGAGTAAGAGGTTCCTTACCTTTATACAGAAATAACAACTCCAATTTGACCTTAAATTTCCAAGAAATATCCCTCCAATGCTGCCACAACAACAAAAAAATGAAACTAGCGATCAATTAGTGTTTTTCGGCACTAGAATCACTTTAGAAGGCTTGAAATCACCTAGGATTGATATTAAGAACATTAGGGAGTATTTACAGAACATATACCCTTTAAAAAAACCTCCCACACGAGCTGGAACGACACAAAAATGAGCAACAACAAGAAGAACAAGAGACTTACTAGCGCTACGGAATTCCCGACACTTGATTTGTGTTGTTTGCCCTTTGTTGGGTCTTGAATCTTGAGAGAACCTTGAGAGGATGTTCCTAGGGTTCTAAGGTCTGAAAATAGTGAAAACAAATGACTAAAAACGGGTTGTAGTCATCCTATATAGGTCCAAATATCTTAAACTGACTTAGTGGGCCCTATAGAGAGGTGCTTGGCGCAGTCTCGCGAAAACGCGAATATCTCTCTACTCCGAGATCGTATCGATGAACGGTTTAATGCGTTGGAAACTAGACTCATAGATATTTAATTTGGTGGGTAGATCACCCCGTAATTCCTTGTAAATTATGAGAAAAGATTAGAAACATTTGACCTAATGTTTAAGTAAAATTATGAACCTAAGTTGCGACAACTTTTGTCGACTTTTGTTTCATAACTCGTTTGACTTCAAGACTTATGATACGGATATTATATGATTAAAATAACTTAATAAATGACCTCTTGAGTGTATTAAGCACCGCTAGATTACCTGAAAATACGAGTTACAACATCCTTGATTCGTTTAACTTCTAATATTGGTTAATCACCCTTATACACTCTTGTATCACTTAAGACCAATAGGATTGACTTCTTATCATCTCAAAGATAATTCCTTCTTGGATTTATGTTAACTAATATATGGCATGAACTAACACATGTGGATATGGGTTGTAACACCCTCCCCCCTTAGGAACATTCGTCCTCGAATGTAAGGGTTTATGGGGAGTTTAAATCACCGTGGATTCCAATGGAAATTTCCGATCAATTTTCCCCTATAAAATGGTCACTAGCAAAACTTGCATGTAATTAAGCCCAACATATGGCTTCACAAGGCTACACAAAGCATTATGCGTATTTACATTATCTACATATCACCATTTTGTATTAAGGAGGAGTATTCTCAAATTATTGCTTACCTCATAGAGCCGTTTCTTCTTCCAATGTATCCTGTCTTCCACCAGCATCCTTGTTATCTTCATTCTGGAATAAGTAAGGGTATTTTGACTTCATCTCCTTTTCTGCTTCCCATGTCATTTCTTCCATATTTTTGTTCCTCCACAATACTTTGACGGAAGCTACATCTTTTGTTCTCAGCTTGCGGACTTGCCGATCTAATATCGCCACTGGCACTTCTTCATATGATAGGTCCTCTGTAACTTGTACATCTTTGATAGGGACGACTCGAGAAGGGTCTCCAATACATTTTCTCAACATAGATACATGGAATACCGGGTGGACAAATTCCAATTCGGATGGCAATTCTAACTCATAAGCAACCTGTCCAATCCGTCGAAGAATTTTATACGGCCCGATATACCTTGGACTCAGCTTACCTTTCTTCCCAAAACGCATAATACCCTTCATTGGTGAGATCCTCAGGAAAACCCAATCACCAACCTCAAACTCTAGATCACGACGTCGGACATCAGAATAAGATTTTTGCCTGCTTTGTGCCGTCCTCAATCGCTCCTGTATCACTTTCACCTTCTCAATAGCTTGGTGAATCAAATCTGGCCCATATAATTCTGTTTCACCGACTTCGAACCATCCAACTGGTGATCTACATCTCCTCCCGTATAGTGCCTCGTATGGGGCCATTTTAATACTGGAATGGTAGCTATTGTTATAGGCGAATTCTATGAGTGGAAGATGATCATCCCAATTCCCCTTAAAATCTAGAACACATGCTCGTAGCATATCTTCCAGTGTCTGAATGGTACGTTCAGCCTGTCCGTCAGTCTGCGGATGAAATGCAGTGCTGAGATTTACTTGTGTGCCTAAACCCTTCTGGAAAGACCTCCAAAAGTTAGCCGTAAATTGAGCTCCTCGATCTGATATAATAGATATGGGCACACCATGAAGCCTAACAATCTCCTTGATATACAACTTTGCATAATCTTCAGCCGTGTAAGTTGTCTTCACTGGCAGAAAATGGGCACATTTTGTAAGTCGATCAATTATCACCCAGATGGAGTCAAACTTATGATAAGAGCGAGGTAATCCAATAATGAAGTCCATATTAATCACCTCCCACTTCCAGGTCGGAATCTCTATATTTTGAAGCAATCCACCGGGTTTCTGATGTTCTATCTTTACTTGTTGACAATTGGGACACTGGGCTACAAATTCAGCAATAGACTTCTTCATATTATCCCACCAATACTGCTCCTTGACATCATGATACATCTTTGTCGAGCCGGGATGGATGGAATATCGGGATTGATGAATCTCATTCATAATCTTCTCTCGCAACCCTGCCACATTAGGCACACACAATCGGCTCTGGTATCTCAGTGCCCCATCTTTTCCGATCCTAAAAGCCATACTTTTACACTGTTGAATGCTTTCTCTTAATCGTACTAAGATAGGATCTTCATATTGTCGTGCTTTTACCTCGGCTACCAAAGATGATTCTGATGTATTCTGTACAGTAACACCTCCGTCATCAGAGTCTAACAATCTGATTCTCATATTGGCTAGCTGATGAAGCTCTTTAATCAACCCCCATCTACCTGCCTCAATATGTACTAAGCTTCCCATTGATTTACGGCTGAGAGCATCTGCCACAACATTGGCTTTACCGGGATGATACAATATCTCAACGTCGTAGTCTTTCAATAATTCAAGCCACCTACGCTGCCTCAAATTCAACTCTTTCTGCTTGAAGATGTATTGTAAACTCTTGTGATCTGTGTAGATGTCAACATGGACGCCGTATAAGTAGTGCTGCCATATCTTCAAAGCATATATTACTGCAGCCAATTCCAAATCATGGGTTGGATAATTCTTTTCATGCTTCTTCAATTGTCTTGATGCATAAGCAATCACATTCCCATGCTGCATCAATACGCACCCTAAACCTATACCTGAGGCATCACAATATACCACATAACCTTCTGTTCCTTCAGGAAGAGTGAGCACTGGTGCAGATGTCAATCGATTCTTCAGCTCCTGAAAACTACGTTCACAAGTGTCAGACCACTGGAATTTGGTAGCTTTTTGTGTTAACTTAGTCAATGGTGATGATATAGAGGAAAATCCTTCTACAAACCGCCTATAATATCCTGCTAGCCCTAGGAAGCTGCGGACTTCTGATGGTGTTGTAGGTCTCGGCCAATTCTTTACTGCATCGATCTTCTGAGTGTCGACACTAATACCCTCATCAGATATCACATGGCCAAGGAATGCTACTGAGTTCAGCCAGAATTCACATTTGGAGAGCTTAGCATATAACTTACGATCCTGAAGCGTCTGTAATACTATCCGCAAGTGGCCCGCATGTTCCACCTCCGAACGAGAATACACTAGAATGTCATCAATGAATACAATCACGAACACATCAAGATAGGGCCTGAATATAGTATTCATGAGATCCATAAAAGTTGCTGGGGCATTTGTTAGCCCGAACGACATCACCAAGAACTCAAAGTGCCCATATCTTGTCCGGAAGGCCGTCTTTGGAATATCCTTCTCCCTAACCCTCACTTGATGATACCCTGAACGTAAATCAATCTTAGAGAAATACTTGGCACCCTGGAGTTGGTCAAACAGGTCATCAATTCTTGGAAGTGGATACTTGTTCTTTATAGTAGACTTATTCAACTGTCGATAGTCGATACACATCCGTAACGACCCGTCTTTCTTCCGCACGAATAGGACTGGTGCACCCCAAGGTGAAGTGCTAGGCCTAATAAAGCCCTTATCCAGCAAGTCCTTCAACTGCACCTTCAACTCTCGCAACTCTGCCGGGGCCATTCTGTATGGAGGAATAGAGATCGGTTGAGTGTCAGGCAACACATCAATGCTAAACTCAATCTCCCTTTCAGGAGGAAGGCCCGGGAGTTCATCTGGGAAAACATCTGGGAATTCGTTAACCACAGGGATTGATTGTAAAGTAGGCGGTTTCGCCTCCGCATCCCTAACGCGAACGAGATGATAAATGTAACCTTTTGAGATCATTTTCCTTGCCTTAAGATAGGAAATAAACCTACCTTTCGGTGTAGCAATGTTCCCTTTCCATTCAATGACGGGTTCACCCGGAAATTGGAACCTAACCATCTTCGTACGACAGTCAACATTTGCATAGCATGAGGCCAACCAGTCCATTCCCATTATCACATCAAAATCAACCATTTCTAACTCAAATAAATTTGCCGAGGTTTGACGACTACAAATCATCACAGTGCAACCTCTATATACCCTTCTAGCAATCACAGAATCTCCTATCGGAGTAGATACCGCGAGGGGTTTACTTATCAATTCAGGTTCAATGCCAAACTTATTAGCCACAAAGGGTGTAACATATGATAATGTAGATCCCGGATCAATCAACGCATATACATCATAAGAAAACACAGATATAATACCTGTAACAACATCTGGAGACGACTCGAGATCCTGTCGACCTACTAGAGCATAGGTTCGATTTTGAGCACCACTCGAACTCGGCACTGCACCTCTACCCCTACCACGACCTGTCGACTGCTGAAAACCCCGTGCTGGAGGTCGAACTGATGAGGAAGAACCAGACACAGATCCAGTCGGCTGAGCCATACCATCACCTCCTCTATTAGGACAATCCCGCATCATATGGCCAGGCTGCCCGCACGAATAGCATGCATCAGAACCTCGACGACACAGTCCAAAGTGGGCCTTGCCGCACTGATCACAATGTGGTGTTGGGGGTCTCATCTGACTAGTATCCCTGGGATGTTGCGAGCCAGATGCCCGCGAACTCTGACCTGGACCAGAATAGGATCGATCATATCGAGGCCTCTGAAACTGTGGAGGAGCACTAGCTACAGGTGGCGCCAAACTCCTCGAAAACTGTGGCCTGATGCGGCCTCTGAAGTCATCAGAATACCCTGCAAATCTTGCCCTCTTATGCTGGCCTCTATCCTGCTCCCTAACTGCCCTCTGCTGGCGCTTACGATCCTCTAGGGTCTGGGCATAAGCTTGAATACGGGAAATATCCATGCCCTCCACCAAGGAGGCTGTCGTACACTCATTTATCAGATGTGGTCCCAACCCATTCACGAACATATGCACCCTATCACTCATCTCGGCCACCATATGGGGAGCATACCTTGCCAAAGAATCAAACTGCATACTGTACTCTCGCACACTCATATTACCTTGTCTAAGGTTCAAGAACTTATCAGCTCTAGCTCGTCGTATCTCAACTGGCAAGTAGTGACGAAGAAAGGCCTCAGAAAATTCCTTCCACACAGCTGGAGGAGGGTTCGGACCCCTGGATCTCTCCCAACTATCATACCAGAGAACCGCTAAATCCCGTAGCCGATAAGAAGCCAACTCTACTGCCTCTGTATCACTAACATGCATAACCCGAAGTGTACGATGAACCTGGTCAATAAAAGTCTGTGGGTCCTCCTTGGGGTCTGATCCGGTAAACACTGGAGGGTCTAAATTAATAAAATCACGAACTCTTGTACTAACTGGTTTCTCAGCAGCACCTGTATTCTGCCTCTGAGCCTGAGCAGCTACCAAGCTAGTCAATAACTGCAAAGCACTCCGCATATCCTGGTCTGGAGTGCCAGACGGAGGAACTGGAGGCGCTGGGTGCCTTCTAATATCCTCTGGAGGAGATGGAGTAGATGAGGTATGAGAGGGCATCTCACTTTGAGCCTCACTTTGTCCTGCTCTGACTTGGGGCACCTGACTGGTACCCTCTCCCGCTGCTGTATCAAGCCGTCTACTAATCGTTTGCTTCCTAGTCGAAGGCATCACTGAAAAAAACAAGGTGAATATTAGAGACAAACACTTACGACTCAACTCTACGCACGATCTAGATTCAGGAAGAAGGTAACAACCCTAGATGTCATGTAGCCTCCTGATTATAAATGTGGCGCGCTACACATCCATAATCAAGACTCTACTAGACACGGCTCATAGACAACCCCTAGGACAGACTTGCTCTGATACCAAGTTTGTCACGACCCAAACTGAAGGGCCATGACTAGCACCCGACCACACTTGCCGAGCACCAACGTACATTTCATCTAACCTTCATTATTATCTTTTAAGGCTAAAGAGATCAATATAAATGGTAGACCTAGATCATGGACAACCAGCAATAAAATATGATGGCATGAATATACATAGCAGGGGATGACCAGACAATCAAGAAACTACATATAAGGTATGAGCTACCACGCTACTATGAAAGACTATACAACAAAAACTAGCCTACAAGGCATACCAAACTATACATGAGCCGACACCTGTCTATGAGCCTCTAAAAGAACATAAGTGTTGCAACATAGCCGGAACAGGGCCCCGACATACCCATAATGTCTATAACAAAAATTGCATACCAAGACCAAGGCAAGTCCGGAGAAGGGATCTCGCCAATCACCGCTGAACTGGACAGTCTACTGTGGTGGGGGAGCTGCACCTGCCTGTCTATCAGGACCTGCAGCACGACATGCAGCGTCCACAAATAAAAGGACGTCAGTACGAATAAAGTACTGAGTATGTAAGGCAAGGAACCATAAATACGATCAGTAATGTAAGCAAGGATAAAGAATATACCACCTGTAACATCTTAGTACCTCTGAGGGCTACTTACATGAAATGCATGATACATATGTATAAATACATAAACCTTTAAAGCATTCGCCTCTGTGGGCATCATCATCATCATATCGTACCCGGCCATAATAGGCTCGGTAGAATCGTACCCGGCCACGTGGAGCTCGGTAAAACCCAACTGATCAGTGGTTGCACAATAGGTGTCGTACCCGGCCAACTATAGCGTGGCTCGGTAGAGTAAAATAGATACATATATATAATGCATGCTCGACTCATGGAATCACATTCTAAACCTTTCGGAGTGACGTAAGGTCGGTATCCTCTGTACACGTTATTAGGACTAACTCTTCACTATGAACCTTATAAGAATCAGGAAGTACCAATAACATTGATAACATAAGAATAAGAGAAGCAACATTAACATCAATCGTTCCATAAGAGGGAAAACAATGTAAGTACTGCTAGCTTCTAAGAGTAGAGTATCTTTGGAAGCTCGTTCATTACATTATGTACAATCGGAGTCGTGCAAAAGAAGGAAAGGGATAGCCTCACATACCTTGTATATACTGCCCCAATCTCAAGCTATGCAATTGTCAAAACTCCTTAGTCTACAATAAGAGAAACGATACTATCGTTATCATTTAAGCGTCATAACTATTATGTATCGACCACAACCTATTTTACGATGAAACGGACAACACCTCCCCTATATATATGACCTCACACCATTCAAAACAGTCACCAAACAGCCCAAACATCATCAATAATAAACATATTGAGCCTCCCAAAATAGTCCACACACAGCCTAATCACTCCATACATACGACGACCACCGTAGTCGTGTCAAACAACCTGGAAATGTTACGAATAACTATCAGCCCATAAACCTACATATATATGGTGTTTCTCCACACCCTTCCTCCTCCAAAACTCCACAAGATAGTAGTAAAATACGCAGCCCAACAACAACGCAAAACAGTCCACAAAACAATAACACTACTACCAAACCTTTCGATATATATCTCACAAGTTCTAGCTTCAATGGCTTAGCCGCAACTTGGATAATCTTAAATACATATAGAGTAAGAGGTTCCTTACCTTTATACAGAAATAACAACTCCAATTTGACCTTAAATTTCCAAGAAATATCCCTCCAATGCTGCCACAACAACAAAAAAATGAAACTAGCGATCAATTAGTGTTTTTCGGCACTAGAATCACTTTAGAAGGCTTGAAATCACCTAGGATTGATATTAAGAACATTAGGGAGTATTTACAGAACATATACCCTTTAAAAACAACCTCCCACACGAGCTGGAACGACACAAAAATGAGCAACAACAAGAAGAACAAGAGACTTACTAGCGCCACGGAATTCCCGACACTTGATTTGTGTTGTTTGCCCTTTTTTGGGTCTTGAATCTTGAGAGAACCTTGAGAGGATGTTCCTAGGGTTCTAAGGTCTGAAAATAGTGAAAAGAAATGACTTAAAACGGGTTGGAGTCATCCTATATAGGTCCAAATATCTTAAACCGACTTAGTGGGCCCCATAGAGAGGTGCTTGGCGCAGTCTCGCGAAAACGCGAATATCTCTCTACTCCGAGATCGTATCGATGAACGGTTTAATGCGTTGGAAACTAGACTCATAGATCTTTAATTTGGTGGGTAGATCACCCCGTAATTCCTTGTAAATTATGAGAAAAGATTAGAAACATTTGACCTAATGTTTAAGTAAAATTATGAACCTAAGTTGCGACAACTTTTGTCGACTTTTGTTTCATAACTCGTTTGACTTCAAGACTTATGATACGGATATTATATGATTAAAATACCTTAATAAATGACCTCTTGAGTGTATTAAGCACCGCTAGATTACCTGAAAATACGAGTTACAACATCCTTGATTCGTTTAACTTCTAACATTGGTTAATCACCCTTATACACTCTTGTATCACTTAAGACCAATAGGATTGACTTCTTATCATCTCAAAGATAATTCCTTCTTGGATTTATGTTAACTAATATATGGCATGAACTAACACATGTGGATATGGGTTGTAACATGGTAGGGCCCTTTGTGTAAAGTTTGTGGTATTGTGATTGCACCTCCACCCGCATACATTGGGGTGAGGCAGCGGGGCCACTTTGTGTAAAGGTGGTTATAGAGGATCTCGAATTAAAATTTGTAAATGTTATTGAAAGCTCCTAATAAATTTGCGTTGGCTTTACCGGCTGTCTATGCCATTCTATTGTTACCATGGTTCATCATATTCATGTTGTGTTTCCAAGTCATTCATTAGGGGTGTGGTTTTCATGCTAGTACTACTCGACATGTACTAATGTCCCTTTTACTGAGGGTGCTGCATCTTTAATGGATGTAGGTGGTTCCACAGCGGAAGGTATTGACTAGTGATAGCGGTACTCTTTCTTTCCAGCTGACTTAGTGAGCCCCACCTCATTTCGGGGTCGTGCATCTTTTTTTCCGTGTGTATTATTAAGTTTTGAGGTATAGCCAAAGCCTTGTTGCCGGCACTATCATTATACTCTTTTGTATCTATTAGAGGCTCCGTAGACATAGTGTGGGTTTTACTGGTGTGGGAAAGTTAAACTAAAGATCTCGCAATTGTATCACATACTTCCACTGTTAACTAGGGTTGTGAAATATATTGTTTTAGAGACTTATGAATGATGCAACTAATGGTATTGAACTGGAGTGCTTGACATGACTATCTCATTGTCTAATTAATGAAATGAATTAATGAAATGTATCCATTCTTTATTTATGGGTGAGTTGGATAGAAGGAAGTCTGGCAGGCTTGCTCGGACGGGTTATCTCGGTTGAGTGCTCCTCAAGGTTGGGGCATGATATGTTTGGTTTTTGTAATTTTGGACGGGTTCCGAGACACGAGCCCGAGTTGACTTTTGGGGTAATTTTCCAATTCTTTGCTAAAATCATAATTTCATTATTTAGAATAATTTCCTATAGTTATATTTATAGTATGTAATTATTTTTTCCTAGATTTGAGTTGTTCAGAGTCGGAAAATCGAGGGAAAGGCCTTCTTATTGACTGATTGAGCATGGTTTGAGGAAAGTGACTTGTCTAACCTTGTATAGGGGAAATTCCCCTTAGGATTTGGTACAGTTGTGACAATCTGTGATATGTGAGGGCCATGTACAAGGTGATGAATGCGTACACGGGCTAAATGTTGAAATTTCGGTTTTTTCTTAGTTTCCTTTTTATGCCTTAATTGAGTTACCTTAGCAGGTATAGTCATCATGTTTAGTCTAATTTCACATGTTTACTTGTCTTATCTCTTACTTACAACTTGTACTACATGCTTAGTTGAATTACCTACTTTCTTGATTCCACATTCATTATTTATCTGTGGGATTCTTTACTTGAAATTGATATCCTTGAAATATCATTGTTTCAGTTGTTATGTCTTGGTTTCCGTGATTATTGTTGAGATGACTGTTTGGTTGTTGTATGGGGGTTTTGTCATGCAGTTGTTATTGTTGCAAGAGGTTTCTATTGTGTTGTGGTTATTGTCGCACGAGCTTTCTATCATGCAGTTGTTATTGTTGCACGAGGTTTCTGATGTGCCATTGTGATTAGTGATATGCATGCGGTGGTATAAGGTCTGGTTGTTGAAACGCATGCAATGAGATAAGGTGGGCTTGAAACACGTGTCTAGTAGGGGAACTGCTAGAAGTCATGCGGTAAGATAATGTGGGCTAAAACGCGAGATGCTATTTTGGGAAAATGATTTTCAAAACAAAATATAAAGGCTCCCGCTATGATATAACGAAAATTATGAGTTGTTTAACTTTTGGGACTACAAGGCGGTACCTCGAGAGTGTGCCTGTTGATTTCCTCTGTTTACTGTATTGGTTATTGCTCCTTAACTTCTATGATTCTTACTTCCTTTGTTGTATTTGTCTTTCCTTGATTTCGCGTTGTTACTTTTCGTAAACTCTTATTTGTTTCTTTCCTTGTCATTTAATTATGTCATTATATCTTGTGTCTTGTTTCTTATTATTTCCAGTAGGGCCTTGACTTGACCTCGTCGTTACTCTACCAAGGTTAGGCTTGGCACTTACTGGGTACCGTTGAGGTGTACTCATACTATGCTTCTGCACATCTTTTTGTGCAGATTCGAGTACCTCCTACTAGTTCAGGCACCAATGAAGCGAGCTTAGTTCTGAGACTTTAAGGTATACCTGACGGCGTCCGCAGGCCTCTGAGTCCCCTTCTATCCTATTATTTTTTTTATTTATTTATATCTTTATAAACATTGATGTATAGGATCGTTTTGCACTGTATCTTGAGCTTGTGACTCGATATCACCAGGTTTTGGGGAAATTGTAAATGCTGAGTTGTGGAGTTTTTTTGTATTAAAATTGTTGAGTATTTGAGAGTTTAATTGTTATTTTAGTTATATTCCACATGTTTTGTTAGGCTTACCTAGTGTCACACCTTCTTTTTCCTACCCCGAAGGTAGTACAAGATAGTTTTTCCAATTAAAGTGACAATCGAAATGGGATTTATTTATTTAAAGATTCAGAGTCGCCACTTGGGATAATTTATGGTGTCCCAAGTCACCGGTTCAAATCCCGAATCTAGGAAAAGATTGACTCTATTTTACAGTCCGCGAACACAGAAATCCGGGTAAGGAATTCTATTAACCCGGGAGAAGGTGTTAGGCATTCCCGAGTTCCGTGGTTTTAGCACGGTCGCTCAATGCTACTATTGGCCTAATTATCTGATTCTAATACATGTTTTAGCCCATGGTACAATTTTAACTTTAGAACCGCTTTTGATTGATTATTTTTTTTAAGAAAGATTCAACATCATCTAAAACACGTCTTGAACCACGTCACATAAATGCACCCGCGGTCCCCGACATATTTTATCTAACATTGCTAAGATTTGGATTTGGGTCACATAAATGCACACCCAAGTTTAAGAAAATTAATTTAAATTACGCGCCTAAAGCACTACGATGTTCATTTTTATTTTCCTAATAGCTAATAAATATTTTCCACACACAAGTCCACAACTACAATTTGAAAGCTATAAATCATAAGTAAATCAATGCATGTTCCGGCCATATGATGTATTGTTAGCGGTATGCTTTTCAATTTGTTATGAGATTTGTCAAAGACTACAAGATGCAAGAGACACAAAGCACACTTATTGATATGTGTCAACCACAATATACAGTGATGGGCCCAATGTGAAGTAATATCCAAAACTTTAAAAACTTGACTATTAAAATATTCTAGACATTCCAACACTAATACAACATTCTAACTAAAGCAAATAGAGAGGAAAGGGCAGATGTTTGCATTAGTATAACGTGATCATCCATCTTATAATGAAAATTTTAAAACAGAGAACCAACGCAAATAAATTTCATTGTGCACGCTAGTAACAGACATACGGGTAAATATCTAGTGAAGAAATGAAAGAACGAACCTTCTATTGCTGAAATTCTGGAGCAGATTCAATGAAAATAAAAGCTCTAGAATAGCAAATCCTTAAGTGAGCTACAGACTAGAAACCCGGACCGGAATCGGCAACCTGAACAGATTCAACTCGACTGGATTTGGATGGTGATTTCGAGCTAATTTTCACACTGATTTGGTGTAGTTTCAGGGAGTTTTGGAGCTGGGTTTACCGATAGGTTCGAACTCTATTTCGCCGGATTCAATGGAAGGTCGTCGGAGCTACACGTTTTCGGTCAGATCCGGTTCTGTCTTATGTGCGTGTCCGACTATTTCTGGGCAGCAGAGAGTGGTGGAACAAGGAGCAGCGACTACCTTAGTCTAAGAAGAAGTTGTTGGTTCTTTTTGCTTCAAATGAGAAAGAGCTTCATTGAAGAAGACGACATGGGGGGGTCTAGGATACAGGGGTCTGTGGCGCCTTTTTTAGCCTTTTTCCAGGCGTTGTTTTTGTTTTTTTTCTGTTACTCTCCCTTTTTCATTTTAGGAGTTAGGGGTTATTTTATAGGGGTAGGAATTAGGTTAGGTCAAATGGGGAATGGGGTATGGGTTCAATATTTTGGGTTTGAATGGATTTAGGTCATGAATTTGGGCTAATTAACTTTGGGGTAGGAAGAATAAATCAAAATCTTTCTTTCCATTTTTTTTCCTTTGATTTTAAAAATGAATTAAAAATAACTTTATAAAGATACTAGTATATTTATGATAATAAAAATGTTTAGAGAAGATATATAATTACCATATTAATGAAATTTAAATACCACTCAATATATACTAAAATGTAAAATATTTTTTTTTAACTTTTCTTCTTATCTTTTTTGGAAAATAAAATGCCAAGACTATTTTTGTATTTTTTTCAAAAATAAAACTAACTAGACAAAATATCAACTAGCTAGAATAAGGGAAAATATTTTTGTAGTTTCTTTTTTTTAGATAAAATAAAGTAAGGAGAGCGATACTAAACCTAAACTGAATATTTAGGCTAAAATATGAAACTTTTTGAGGAGGGTCAAAAATCACATGTCTACAGCTGCCCCTCTTTGACTGGAAATACGAAGTATTTTCAGACAAAGAATGACTAAACAGAGTTTTTGACCCGATACTTATTTACAGGGACCAAAAAACTAAGAGAAATGCGAATGTGACCGAGCTCTGGTCTCTGAGTAACCTACATATCCTTGGCTATAAAGGAATCAGGCTATGTGTAGTTCAGAAGTGAGTAAGATGATGGAGTATGCCGAGGTGGAGAGCCGGTCGAGGTGTCGTTCCAGTCCACGGTCCTGTTATTACATCAAAAATCAAAAAAAATGAAAAAAACTAACTAAGTCTGTCAACTATGAGTTACAAGAATCTTATCTATAAGTCTTCTGAAGCTTAATCTGGAGTCTTGAATGGTTCTTCATTCAGACTTTAGATTTGAACCTCGGCGCTTGTTAGCTGCAGGTGCTAGCTCGTTCTTCTTTAGCTTTTTAGATCAAGATCGGACATGCAGTGCTTGTGACCTCAGTCATGTCTTGAGCAATCCGCCTCTTGTTTTAGCTTCTGCATTTTGGATTCACTCCCTTTTTTCACTTTTTTTATTTTCTTATTATTTTTTTTGTTTTTGTTCTTTTTTTTAAAATTCTGGACTGAGATTACTTCCATTGATCATCTCGTCTGTTGACTCGCCTTCTTGCTGCGAGCTTCTGCTACTTCTAACTTGAATTGTTTTCCTTTGAGACTTGAACTGTTTTCCCTTGAAACTCAAATTATTTTTCCTTGTTCTCCAAGCGGGCGCCTGATTGCTGAAACTTGAACTGTCTTCCTTTGAAACTTACACTGCTTTTCCTCGAAACTTGAATTGTTTTCCTTCGAAACTGCTTTCCCTTGAAACTTGAGTTGTCTTCCTTCGAAACTGTTTTCCCTTGAAACTTGAGTTGTCTTCCCTTGTTCTCCAGGTGGGCGCCTGATTACAACAAAACAAACAAACAAAAGAAATTTTCCTGGCCCAGTTTGACATTGGGAACATCTGTGAGTGTTAACAAAACTATAAATCACTTGGGCTGCTGATGAATGATGCAATGATGAGAGTAAAATTAATGACTCGACTAAGATGTGCGTCTTCTAAATGTGATTGAGCTTGCGGAAAACTATAAACTAAGCTTGACAAAAGTAAAAACTGACCTTATTCTTCAAGCGGGACCCCCTGATTTCAGGAAAACTAAACATTGATAATCTTAAGAAAACTAAAAAAATGACCCCCCCCCCTCCTCCCCTTTTTTTCAAATTCAAACTTCCTTATTTTTAATTATTATCCTAGGAGAAAATTCATCGGACTAGGTTTTCTATCTTAGGAGAAAGATTTATCAGACTAAGATTTCTATCCTAGGAGAAAATTCATCAGACTAGGTCTCTTTTCTTATCTTAGGAGAAAGATTCATCAGACTAAAATTTTGATCCTAGGAGAAAGTTCATCAGACTAGGTCTTCTATCTTAGGAGAAAGATTCATCAGGCTAAGATTTTGATCCTAGGAGAAAATTCATCAGACTAGGTCTCTTTTCTTATCTTAGGAGAAAGATTCATCAGACTAAGATTTTGATCCTAGGAAAGAGTTCATCAGACTAGGTCTTCTATCTTAGGAGAAAGATTCATCAGACTAAGATTTTGATCCTAGGAGAAAGTTCATCAGACTAGGTCTTCTATCTTAGGAGAAAAATTCATCAGACTAAGATTTTGATCCTAGGAGAAAAGTCATCAGACTAAGTCTTCTAATTTGTTATCTTAGGAGAAAGATTCGTCAGACTAAGATTTATATCCTAGGAGAAAATTCATCATACTAGGTTTTCTATCTTAGGAGAAAGATTCATCAGACTAAAATTTATATTGGGAGGAAAATTCATCAGATTAGGACTTTTTATCCTAGGAGGAAAAATGTGAAGATCAATGGCAAGATTTTATGCACAATAGCAAGACAAATAAAGGCAAGGATTTGAGAAATTTCCCTTTGTCGGCTCTTCTCGTCTTTTCTTTTTCTTCTCTTTTTTTTGTTGTTTTTTTTCATTTTTTTTTTCTTTTTGAATCACTTTCCTTGCACCGCTTTGTTCCTGTTTCATACAAAGAAAAATTTGTCAATTTTGAAAATGGTGGTCGGTTTGTGGCCTTGAGTCTTGGGCAGCTTGGCTTCTGCTCACAGCTTGAGTCGGTCTCAAAAGACTTTTGTTCTACACCAACTCTGATTGTTTCACACCAGTACCATTTGTATTTGCAGATCAAACAGCCTTATCCCAATTGGAGATCTTTGCTTAGGTGACCTTTTCCGATATCTTGAATGACTTCCTGCTTTTGAACAATTTGTCTGTCGGAGAGAATCACCAGTTATCTTTGCTTGCGCCAAGTAGGCTGACAAGAGTCTTTAAGGGGGGGCCTTTGCATGAATCCTCAAGGCATGTTGACAGTAACAACTGAGTGTGCTAGCCAAATTCACTTTGTGCAACTGAAAAGCTGGTAGCAGTTTTGAAATCTTTTCTTGCTTGTTTTGACAAGGACTGACTCAGAGTGGAGGACACAATGGTGCAAAGAAACAAGTATTAACAAGAAATGCCCATGTCGGAAGGACAGAAGGTGGAATTTTTTTTTCTTTTTTTTCAATAACTAGCCTTAATGATCATGACATGCATTTTGGACTTAACAGTCGATCTATCAAACTGACCAAATCTTTCATTTTACCATTCTTATGATCTTTGAAGTCGGGCCTATCCGTGCCAATCCTTTGCATCAGCTTCACGACTCACTTTCGACTAATGGTGCCCCGGGGAATTTTCACCAACAAGCTCTCTCATTTATTCATCTCTACTTACCGTCGTCTTACTGTGCCCGTAAGAGTTTTCACTAATAAGACTTTCTCATTTTTCTTTTTCTTTCCCTCTTTTTGTGAGCAACTCGACGATGTTCTACGTCGTGTGACAACTGTTGCTCATTACATGCGTCTCTTGGTATTCTTGAAGGCATATTGGGAGGTCTTTATTTGGAAGGTTTTTGGATAGGGTTGGAAAGAAAGGTCGGCATGAAGGCTCAAAATAAACTCAAAATGAGGGAGTGCAGAGTTACAACTCTTGGAATCGACTCTTTCAAAAATGAAATAAAATCTTTGCCCCAGTTTTAGATGCTGGGGATTTTTTGGGTTTTTTCTTTTTTTTTCTTTTATTTATTTTTTTTTAAATTCTTATTTGGTTGGACCGAACCGTGAGGCTGCCTACATATCTTTATTTTTTAAGGAATCAGGTCGAACGTAGTTCAAACATCTGACCTAACTATTTTTTCCATTTTTCTTTCTGTTTTTTTTTTTCTCTTTTTTTCTATCTTTTTTGTTTCTTTTGTTTTCAAAACAAATTACACCAGCTTTTATTTTTTGAGGGCATGGACCTTTGATAATTCTTTTCTTCTTCTTTTTTTCACTTGAACTTTCTAAAAGCTGCCCCAGTTTGTACTCATGGGGCATGGACTTCTTTTTTCATTTTTTTTTTCTTTTTTCATTTTTTTTTCTTGACTCTAAACTTGATTCCAAAAGAGGGTGATCAAAGAAAATAACACAGACTCAAAAGGGTGAAAGGGTATAAAGGGTTTGGGTAGCAGAAAAAGGGCCTCCCAACCTCGAGAACGTCAAACATAGTATCTTTCACAATCACTACATTGATGGACATGTTGCTTTCTGGATCTTTTTCAGTGTAAAGCTGTATGAGCAATACTTTCCTTGCAGTGAATGCCCCTTGTCAATTCAGGTGACTTTTCTTGGATTTTGTCTTGATGAAGAAGATGCATTTTGCCACTAACTAATCTATTTTAAGTTGTCTGGAATAGACTATCTTTTGAAAAACACATTCTATCTCTTAGTGCTAAACAAATTTCAACTCGTCTGATCATCCTTAAGCCCGATCTTCTCAAATGATTCAAAAAGTAGAGATCCTTAACTTCTATGAGCATGACTGCTTTGGTTCCATGTAAACTGGGCTCATGCTTTTTTCCAATTGTTTCATGTCTCTATTCATCTTCAAAAGTGTCTCTTTCTCACTTATCCAATTCAAGACTAAATAAGTTTTCTAAGATCTGGCCAAAAATTCCTCATACATGTCATGTCACCAAAAACTAGCATAAACAGAACTATGCACAAAATGGACACAAAATGACTGACTGTTTTTTACTGAATAAAGAATAGCAGGGTCCGATAACACAAAAGAAGAAAAAAATGACAAAATAAGCTATCATGCTAAAAGAGGAGTGACTTTCCAGTTACTAAGCAACATCTTAGCCACGTATTCGCACATCAGCATTACTACGGCATTTAACCATTTTGATTGTTTTGGATTCAACACTCAAATTTTGACGATCATCTCTAGCAGCCCATGTCCTATTGCTCAAATTTGGTAAAATCAACCCCACATTTGCCTCCATTTTTAATTTTTCACCGCCAACTTGCCTACTTGCCTTTTTGTGACCCTGGATCAACAACAATGGTGCTTATTCTCTTGGTTGAGAAGATACTTTTATTTCCGAGAGATCTTGGATTGTTCTTGTGACTCGCTATTGCAAACCAACAAATCGACCCCCTTTGACTAACTTTTATTTCAATACAATAATCATGTTAGAATAAACACTCTTTCTTTCTTTTCCTTTTTTTTCTTGTTTCTTTCGTTTCTCATTTTTTTGGTTTTTTTTTTTCTCTTTTTCATTTTCCCTTTTTTTAAACCATTCGATCGAACCTGATGTGGGTTGCTTGCGTATCATGTGGAAACATGAATCAGATCTTGCGTAGTTCGGGAAGATCAGAAATAAATGAAATAACTAACTCTTTTTTTTGAATTTTTTATTTTGTTTTTTCGAAAGAAAGACTTATAAAGAAGAAATGGAGTATTTTTGGATTTTGATTTTTCTTTAGCATTTTTGCAAAGAAAGACTTCTAAAAAAGAAAGATTTTTTTTTGAATTTTTTTCTGGAATTTCGAAAGAAAAACTTTTAAAGAAGAAAGAAAATATTTTTGGAATCTTATTTTGAATTTATGAAAAAAAATGCTTCTAAAAAAATATTTTTGAATTTTGAATTTTCTTTTCAATTTTGAAGGAAGAATGAAAATATTTTTGGATTTTTGGAAGAAATTAAAAAAAAATTGTATATATTTTTTAAAAAAAAAACAATTAGGGTCTAAAAGAAAGGCTTTCTAAAAAAGCAAGTAATGGAAAATATTTTTGGATTTTTTGAAAATTGGGGTCTCAAAAAAAAGACTTTTTTAGAGAGGAAGTAAAGGAAAATATTTTTGGATTTTTTGAAAATTATGGATCGGAACCGATGAGGTTTGCCTACGTATCTCACATCCGATGAGAATCAGACTCGCGTAGTTCGCCCAATTTTGACGGAACAGGAAAACATGACACTTGAAAATTTTGGCTCATTTTGAAATGACTTTTTTTCAGAATTTTGGCAGATTTTCAGAATTTTCTAAATACTCACCTCTCACTTTTTGTTTCTTTTTTGATTTCCTTTATTTTCTTTTTTTTCATTTTCTTTCCCTATTCTAGAAGTCAGTCAACATGCAAGCCGAAATAGACAGATACGCAAGTAGCACGTAAGATGTATCAAGATGGTCTTTTGTTTTTGGGTACACTTGTCCTAGACAGACCCAACCCCTGTATTGAGTCTCCAAAGTCAAATGCACATGATGCAAACAAGCGTTCCTACTAGAGATCCGGCATGAGGCTTTGTTATACTAGGTTTAAAACCTGGGTTTATTGTTCTAGACCTGGCTTACCCGAGCGGACAACTCGAGTCGAGGGGGGCTGCGTACTGGTAACCAAAAGATCATCCGACTTTGCAACTTGTCTGAACCTCGTTATATTTGGGATATGACACTAACAGAAAGAAGTCACACCAACGTGCACTCCTCAGGAGAGAGAAGAGAGAGGTTTCGTAGCAGTTTATATACAGTTCAGATAATATCAAAGCGGTAAAAGCAACATTTAGCATATTAGGCTCAAACATGTAATAAAATTAGATAATAAATATAACCAAATATAACAATTATTCTAAGTTCGAATTCTTGAACCCTGAACCAGAGATTATGGGTTCTTATCCCCAGCAGAGTCACCAGAGCCGTCACACCTCCTTTTTCCTACCCCGAAGGTAGTACAAGGGAGTTTTTTCAATTAAAGTGACAATCGGAACGGGATTATTTTATTAAAATTCAGAGTCGCTACTTGGGATAGTTTTATGGTGTCCCAAAGTCACCAGTTCAAATCCCGAATCAAGGAAAAGATTGACTCTGTATTACAGTCCGCGAACACAAAAATCCAGGTAAGGAATTTTGTTAACCCGTGAGAAGGTGGTAGGTATTCCCGAATTCTGTGCTTCTAGCATGGTCGCTCAACTGTTATATTTGGCCTATTTACTGATTTTAAAACATGTTCTAACCTATGGTACAATTTTAACTTTATAACCGCTTTTATTTAATTATTTTTTAGGAGAAAGATTCAACGCCATCTAAAACACGTCTTGAACCAAGTCACATAAATGCACCCGCGGTCCACGACACATTTTATCTAATGTTGTTGAGATTTGAATTTGGATCACATAAATGCACACCCGAATCTAGGAAAGTGTGTATTGCAACTACGTCACGGGAACAGTACCCATAGTCATGATGATTTACCATAGCGCACCTAATGCAAACTACGACGTTTATACCCTACTCAATCCATAAACCTAAATGCTTTCATGACCAAATAGTATCCTTAGGCTCAAACAAACGCATCGATAGAATGGATACATTAAAGGCGATAGCAGAAGATATGGCATCGTCAACTTGTGTTGTAACTCATTTTTCTACTAGTCTAATTTATTCTTTTCCTGTTCCACCCTTAACAACCTCAAAACATTTACAGGAAATGCATATAAAGGAACTACCAAATAAAAAGGAAGAAACAATCAAAAGAAGCAAGCAAATAAAAAATTGGATTTCAGAATTTCCCAAACCAATACTACAATATTATCATATATGCATTTGTCTATCACTGGAGAGGTGCATAAACATATAAGAGATAAAAGGTTCACAAATCATTCATCCTCAAATCATAACAATAAAAACTTAATCCAAACAGTTCATACATCAGAGAGTAACAAATTTACAGAAAGTACACTTAAGCAAAACAGAGTATGAGAAAATGAGGAACCAAACCTCAAAAATGGATCAGCACATTACTTATGAGGCAACGTTAAACTCAGACATGACAAACCATGGACGGAGCTGAAACGGAACCCATGAACAACGACCACGGCGACCTCACTTCCATACTCCTATATTTCCTCCAATCAAACAACTTCTATATATCCCAATAATTTACAAAAAAAGAAAGAAAAATTACTCCAAAACAAACGATCAAATCACTCTTTACAACTTCAGCTTTCGATCTATGGCTATGGATATTTATACTACTGTTGCTTCGTGTGGTTTTATTTTACTGGAGATGAAGGGAGGGGGTAATATGAAGAGGATGACGAAGTCAGGGGGGTGAGTCGTTTCTTTGGAGTTATACGGCGCTGCCTTTTCTGATATTCCGCCTCGGTCAGCTCTTTTCTTTTTCTCTTTTTTGGCTGATCCTCTCGAGTGTATTGCGGCCCTCCCTTTGAGTGTATAGGTTAGTCTTTTTATAGGTTTAGGGTTTTAGAGTTACATTTAGGTTAGTAGGTGTGGGCCTAGGAATTATGAGCTTGGGAATTATGGGTTAGATCCAAACTTAGGCTTAAAATGGGTTGCTTGAGCCCAAGTTTTATTTTTTCCCTGCGAACGAGATTAAAATAATCTCATTTATTAATTAGTCCTACTTAAGTAAAATAACTATTAAAATAAGACTAACCGTTAAAATAAACTATTTTTTTTTTGGTATTTTTCAAGATTAAAAATGACTACAAAACATTAATGGAATAATTTTGTAATTTTCATTTTTCTTGTAATAAAATAAAGTAAAAAAGTCAAAATTAATTGAAATAGCTATATTAGGCCTAAATTGAATATTTACGTGCTAAAATATGAAAAATATTGGGGAGGGTCAAAAATCACATGTCTACAGTTGCCCCTCTTTGACTAGAAACGCGAAGAGTTTTCGGACAAAGAACGACTAGACAGATTTTTTGACCCGACCCTTATTTAAGGAGACCAAAACTAAGAGAAAAGGGGAATGTGACCGAGCCCTGGTATCTGAGCTGCCTACATATCCTTGGCTATAAAGGAACCAGGCCACGTGTAGTTCAGAGGTGAGTGAGATGATGAAGTATACCAAGGTAGAGAGTCGGTCGAGGTACTGTTCCGTCGAGGTTCCGGTCCGCGGTCATGTTATTACATCAAAAATCAAAAAATGAAAAAGACTAACAAAGCCTGTCAACTATGAGTTACAAGATTCTTATCTATAAGTCTTCTGAAGCTTGATCTGGAGTCTTGAATGGTTCTTCATGCAGACTTTAGATTTGAACCTCGGCGCTTATTAGCTGCAGGTGCTAGCTCGTTCTTCTTTAGCTTTTTGGATCAAGATCGGACACGCAGTGCTTGTGACTTCAATCATGTCTTGAGCAATCCGCCTCTTGTTTCAGCTTCTGCATTTTGGATTCACTCCTTTTTTTCCTTTGTTTTTCTTTTCTTATTTTTTTTTGTTTTTGTTTTTTTTTTAATTCTGAACTGAGATTACTTCCATTGATCATCTCGTCTGTTGACTCACCTTCTTGCCGCGAGCTTCTGCTACTTCTAACTTGAACTGTTTTTCTTTGAGACTTGAGCTGCTTTCCCTTGAAACTCAAATTGTTTTCCCTTGTTCTCCAGGTGGGCGTCTGATTGCTGAAACTTGAACTGTCTTCCTTTGAAACTTACACTGCTTTTCCTCAAAACTTGAGCTATTTTCCCTTGTTTTCCAGGTGAGCGCCTGATTCTTCAACAAAACACATAAAACAAAAGAAATTTTTCTGCCCCAGTTTGCACTAGGAAGATTTGTGAGTTGTTAGCAAAACTATAAATCACCTACGCTGCTAATGGAGGATGCAATGATGAGAGTAAAATTAATGACTCGACTAGGACGTGCGTCTCCTATGCGTGATTGAACTTGCAGAAAACTATAAACTAAGCTTGACTAAAGTAAAGACTGACTCTATTCTCCAGGCGGGACCTCTGATTTCAAGAAAACTAAAAATTGACCCTCTTTTTTTCAAATTCAAACTTCCCTTCTTCTTTTTTTCGAATTCAGACTTCCCTTTTTTTTAATTATTATCCTGGGAGAAAATTCATCGGACTAGGTTTTCTATCTTAGGAGAAAAATTCATCAGACTAAGATTGCGATCCTAGGAGAAAAGTTCATCAGACTAGGTCTCTTTTTCGGTATCTTAGGAGAAAGATTCATCAGACTAAGATTTTGATCCTAGGAGAAAATTCATCAGACTAGGTCACTTTTTTTGGTATCTTAGGAGAAAAATTCATCAGACTAAGATTTCTATCCTAGGAGAAAGTTCATCAGACTAGGTCATCTATCTTAGGAGAAAAATTCATCAGACTAAGATTTCGATCCTAGGAAAAAATTCATCAGACTAGGTTTTCTTATCTTAGGAGAAAAATTCATCAGACTAAGATTTTGATCCTAGGAGAAAGTTCATCAGACTAGGTCATCTATCTTAGGAAAAAATTTATCAGACTAAGATTTCGATCCTAGGAGAAAATTCATCAGACTAGGTTTTCTTATCTTAGGAGAAAAATTCATCAGACTAAGATTTTGATCCTAGGAGAAAGATTCATCAGACTAGGTCCTTTTTTTGTTTTTCTTTTTTTTTGTATCTTAGGAGAAAGATTCATCAGACTAAGATTTATATCCTAGGAGAAAGTTCATCAGACTATGTCTCTTTTTTTGTGTATCTTAGGAGAAAAATTCATTAGACTAAGATTTCGATCCTAGGAGAAAATTCATCAGACTAGGTTTTCTTATCTTAGGAGAAAAATTCATCAGACTAAGATTTTGATCCTAGGAGAAAAGTCATCAGACTAAGTCTTCTAATTTGTTATCTTAGGAGAAAGATTCGTCAGACTAAGATTTATATCCTAGGAGAAAAATGTAAAAATCAATGGCAAGATTTTATGCACAATAGCAAGACAAATAAAGACAAAGATTAGAGAAACTTCCCTTTGTCGGCTCTTCTCTTCTTCTTTTTTTTCTTCTCTCTTTTTTTTTAATCACTTTCTTTGCATTGCTTTGTTCCTATTTCACACAAAGAAAAATTTGTCAGTTTTAAAAATGGTGGTCGGTTTGTGGCCTTGAGTCTTGGGCAGCTTGGCTTCTGCTCAATCAGCTTGAGTTGGTTTCAAGAGACTTTTGCTCTGCATCAACACTAATTGTTTCACACCCAGTACCATTTGTATTTGCGGCTCAATCTGTCTTATCCCAACTAGAGATCTTTGCTTAGGTGACATTTTTTGATATCTTGAATGACTTCCTGCTTTTTGAGCAACTTATCTGTCAGAGAGAATCACCAATTTATCTTTGCTTGCGCCAAGTAGGCTGACAAGAAATTTTTGGGGGGAAGCCTTTGCATGAATGCTCAAGTCATGTTGACTATAACAGCTGAGTGTGCTGGCCAAATTTACTTTGTGCAACTGAAAAGCTGGTAGAAGGTTTTGAAATCTCTTCTTGCTTGTTTTGACAAGGACTGACTCAGAGTGAAGGACACAATGACACAAAGAAACAATATTAACAAGAAATGCCCCTGTCGGGAGGACAAAAGAAAGAGTTTTTTTTTCTTTTTTTTTTCAATAACTAGCCTTAATAATCATGACATGCATTTTGGACCTAACGACCGATCTACCAAACTAATCCAATCTTCCCTTTTACCATTCTTATGACATTTGAATCGAGCTTGTTTATGCCAATTCTTCGCATCAGCTTCACGACTCATTTTCGACAAGTAGTGCCCGAGGGGTTTTCACCAACAAGTCTCTCTCATTTATTCATCTCTGCATATCGTCGTCTTACAGTGCCCGTGAAGGTTTTCACTAATAAGACTCTCTCATTTTCTTTTATTTTCTTTTCCTTTTTCTTTTGCTTTCTTGTGCGAGCATCTTGACAGTGTTCTATGTCGCGTGACAACCGTTGCTCATTGCATGCTTCTCTTAGCATTCTTGAAGGCTGATTAGGAGGTCTTTATTCGGAAGGTTTTTGGATAGGGTTGGAAAGAAAGGACGGCATGAAGCTCAAAGTAGACTCAAAATGAGGTGTTGTGGACTTACAACTCTTGGAATCGACTCTTTCAAAAGTGAAATAAAATCTCTGCCCCAGTTTCAGATACTGGAAATTTTTGGATTTTTCTATTTTTTTCTTTTTCTTTTTCTTCTAAATTCTTATTTGGTTGGACCGAACCGTGAGGCTGCCTACGTATCCTTATTTTTTAAGGAATCAGGTCGAACGTAGTTCAAACATCTGGCCTAACTAATTTTTTTTATTTTTCTTTCTGTTTTTTTTTCTTTTCTTTTCTTTCTTTCTTTTTCTTTTGTTTTCAAAACGAGTTGCCCCAGCTCCTATTTTTTAGGCATGGACCTTTGACAAATCTTTTCTTCTTCTTTTTTTTGAACTTTCTAAGAATTGCCCCAGTTTGTACTCTTGGCATGAATTTTTTTTCTTTTTTTTTTTTTTGACTCTTGACTCTAAACTTGATTCCAAAAGAGGGTGGTCAAAGAAAATAACACAGGTTTAAAAGGGGTAACAAAGGGTATAAAGTGTTTGGATAGCAGAAAAAGGGCCTCCCAGCCTCGAGAACGCCAATTATAGTATTTTTCACGATCACATTATTGATGAACATGCCTAACTTCTTGGGTCTTTTTCATTGTAAAGCTGTATAAGCAATATTTTCCTCGTTGTGAATGACCCTTGTCAATTTGGGTGACTTTTCTTGGATTTTGTCATGATGTAGAAGATGCATTTTGCCACTAACTGATCCATTTCAAGTTGTCTGGAATACACCTTCTATTGAAAACACTTTATATCTCTTAGTGCTAAACAGACTTCAGCCCATCTGATTATCCTTAAGCCCGATCTTCTCAAATGATTCAAAAGGTAGAGATCCGCAACTTCCATGAGCATGACTGCTTTGGTTCCATGTAAACTTGGCTCATGCTTATTTTTTAAATGTTTCATGTCTTTATTCATCTTCCAAAAGTGTCTCTTTCTCACTTATCCAACTCAAAACTACGTCAGTTTTCTAAGATCTAGCCAAAAATTACGCATGCATGTCATTTTACTAGTACTAGCGTGAAAAGAATTATGCACAAAATGGACACAAAATGACTGGCTGTTTTTTATTGAATGAAGGATAGCAGGGTCCGATAACACAAAAGAAGAAGAAAAGAAGACAAAATAAGCTACCATGGCTAAAGGAGGAGTGACTTTCCAGTTGCTAAGCGACATCTTAGTCATACATTCGCACATCAATATTACCACGACATTTTGACCATTTTAATTGCTTTGGATTCAACACTCAAATTTTGACAATCATCCCGAGCAGCCCATGTCCTATTGCTCAAATCTAGTAAAGTCACCCCCACATTTGCCTCCATATTTTATTTTTCACCGCCAACTTGACTACTTGCCTTTCATGACCTTGGATCAACAACAATGGTGCTTGTTCCATCGGTTGAGAAGATGCTTTTATTTCCAAAGATCTTGGATGGTTTTTGTGACTCGCCATTGCAAACCAACAAACCGACCACCTTTGATTAGCTTTTATTTTAAAACAACAAACATGTTAGAATAAATACTCTCTTTCTTTCTTTCTTTCTTTTATCTCTTTTCTCTTCTTTTTTTTTGTTTCTTTCCTTTCTCTTTTTTTTTTGGTTTTTCTTTTTTTTTTCTCTTTTTCATTTTCCCCTTTTTTTAAATCATTCGATCGAATCTGATGTGGGCTGCCAACGTATCATGTGGGAACATGAATCAGATCTTGCGTAGTTCGGGAAGATCATGAATAAAGTAAATAAACTAATTTTTTTTTGAATTTTTTATTTTATTTTTTCGAAAGAAAGACTTATAAAGAAGAAAGGGAATATTTTTGAATTTTGATTTTTCTTCAGCATTTTTGCAAAGAAAGACTTCTAAAGAAGAAAGATTTTTTTTTTGAATTTTTTTCTGGAATTTCGAAAGAAAAACTTCTAAAGAAGAAAGAAAATATTTTTGGAATTTTTTTTTGAATTTACGAAAGAAATGAAGAAAATATTTTTGAATTTTGAATTTTCTTTTCAATTTTGAAAGAAGAATGAAAATATTTTGGATTTTTGGAAGAAATTAAAAGAAAATATTTTTGTATATATTTTTTTTAAGAAAAAATAATTAGGGTCTAAAAGAAAGGCTTTCTAAAGAATCAAGTAATGAAAAATATTTTTGGATTTTTTGAAAATTATGGGCCGGAACCGATGAGGTTTGCCTACGTATCTCACATCCGGTGAGAATCAGACCCGCGTAGTTCGCCCAGTTTTGACGGAACAGGAAAACATGATACTTGAAAATTTTGGCTCGTTTTGAAATGACTTTTTTTTCCCAGAATTTTGGCAGATTTTCAGAATTTTCTAAATACTTACCTCTCACTTTTTGTTTTTTTTTTCTTCTTTCTCCTCTTTTTTGATTTCCTTTATTTTCTTTTTTTTATTTTCTTTCCCTATTCTAGAAGCCAGTCAACATGCAAGCCGAAACATACAGATACGCAAGTAGCACGTAAGATGCATCAAGATGGTCTTTTGTTTTTGGGTACACTTGTCCTAGACAGACCCAACCCTTGTGTTGAGTCTCCAAAGTCAAATGCACATGATGCAGACAAGCGTTCCTACAAGGGATCCGGCATGAGGCTTTGTTATACTAGGTTTAAAACCTGGGTTTATTATTCTAGACCTGGCTTACTCGAGCGGACAACTCGAGTCGGGGGGGCTGCGTACCGGTAACCAAAAGATCATCCGGCTTTGCAACTTATCTGAACCTCGTTATATTTGGGATATGACACTAACAGAAAGAAGTCACGCCAGCGTGCACTCCTCAGGAGAGAGAAGAGAGGGGTTTCGTAGCAGTTTATATACAGTTCAGATAATATCAAAGCGGTAAAAGCAACATTTAGCATATTAGGCTCAAACATGTAATAAAATCAGATAATAAATATAGCCAAATATAACAATTATTCTAAGCTCGAATTCTTGAACCCTGAACCAGATATTCTGGGTTCTTATACCCAGCAGAGTCACCAGAGCCGTCACACCTCCTTTTTCCTACCCCGAAGGTAGTACAAGGGAGTTTTTCCAATTAAAGTGACAATCGGAACGAGATTATTTTATTAAAATTCAGAATCGCTACTTGGGATAGTTTTATGGTGTCCCAAGTCACCGGTTCAAATCCCGAATTGAAGAAAAGATTGACTCTATTTTACAGTCCGCGAACACAAAAATCCGGATAAGGAATTCTGTTAACCCGGGAGAAGGTGTTAGGCATTCCCGAGTTCCGTAGCTTTAGCACGGTCCCTCACTGCTATTATTGGCCTAATTATTTAATTCTAATACATGTTTTAGCCCATTGTACAATTTTAACTTTAGAACCGCTTTTGATTGATTTTTTTTAAGAAAGATTTAACGTCATCTAAAACACGTCTTGAATCACGTCACATAAATGCACCCGTTGTCCCCGATATATTTTATCTAACATTGCTGAGATTTGGATTTGGGTCACATAAATGCACACCCAAGTTTAAGGAAATTAGTTTAAATTACGCGTCTAAAGCACTACGATGTTCATTTTTATTTTCCTAATAGCTAATAAATATTTTCCACTCACAAGTCCACAACTACAATTTGAAAGCTATGAATTCATTAGTAAATCAATGCATGTTCTGGCCATATGATGTATTGTTAGCACTTTGCTTTTCAATTTGTCAAAGACTAGAAGATGCAAGAGACACAAAGTACACGTATTTATATGTGTCAACTACAATATACAGTGATGGGCCCAATGTGAAGTAATATCCAAAACTTTAAAAACTTGACTATTAAAATATTCTAGACATTCCAACACTAATACAACATTCTAACTTAAGCAAATAGAGAGGAAAGGGCAGATGTCTGCATTCGTATAACGTGATCATCCATCTTATAATGAAAAATTTAAAACAGAGAACCAACGCAAATAAATTTCATTGTGCACGCTAGTAACAGACATACGGGTAAATATCTAGTGAAGAAATGAAAGAATGAACCTTCTATTGCTGAAATTCTGGAGCAGATTTAATGAAAATAAAAGCTCTAGAACAACAAATCCTTAAGCGAGCTACAGACTAGAAACCTGGACCGGAATCGGCAACCTAAACAAATTTAACTCGACTAGATTTGGGTGATGATTTCGAGTTGATTTTCACACTGATTTGGTGTAGTTTCAAGGAGTTTTGGAGCTGGGTTTACCGATAGGTTGGAACTCTGTTTTGCCGGATTCAATGGAAGGTCGCTGGAGCTACACGTTTTCGGTCAGATCCGGTTCTGTCTTATGTGCGTGTCCGACTATTTCTGGGCAGCTGAGAGTGGTGGAACAAGGAGCAGCGGCTACCTTAGTATAAGAAGAAGTTGTTGGTTCTTTTTGCTTCAAATGAGAAGTAGCTTCATTGAAGAAGACGACATGGAGGGGGTCTAGGATATAGGGGTCTGCGGCGCCTTTTTTAGCCTTTTTCTAGGCGTTGTTTTTTTTGTTTTTTCTCTGTTACTTTCCCTTTTTCATTTTAGGAGTTAGGGGTTATTTTATAGGGGTATTAATTAGGTTAGGTCAAATGGGGAATGGGGTATGGGCTCAATAGTTTGGGCTTGAAGGGATTTAGGTCATGAATTTGGGCTAATTAACTTTGGGGAAGGAAGACTAAATCAAAATCATTTTTTCCATTTTTCTTTTCCTTTGATTTTAAAAATGAATTAAAAATAATTTTATAAAGATACTAGTATATTTAAGATAATAAAAATGTTTAGAGAAGACATATAATTACCATATTAATGAAATTTAAATACCACTCAATATATACTAAAATGCAAAATATTGTTTTTAACTTTTCTTCCTATCTTTTTTGGAAAATAAAATGCCAAGACTATTTTTGTATTTTTTCAAAAATAAAACTAACTAGACAAAATATCAACTAGCTAGAATAAGGGAAAATATTTTTGTAGTTTCTTTTTTTTTTAGATAAAATAAAGTAAGGAGAGCGATACTAAACCTAAACTGAATATTTACGCTAAAATATGAAAAATCTTGGGGAGGGTCAAAAATCACATGTCTACACCTAGTTTTAGAGACTAGGTACCACCACGACATCCTACGGAGGAAAATTGGGGTTGTGACATTTTTGTGTAATTCGAAGTTGGTTTGATAGGATGCGGACGCTTGGTAGCAATTCTATAAGTTCTTGAGTTATCTTTTAAAATTCATGTATTTTGGGTGTCCGATTTGTGGCTCTTGATGTTATTTTTGGCATTTTGATCGCGTGAGCAGGTTTGTATGATATTTTTAGACTTGTATTGATGTTTGGTTTGGAGCCTCTACGACTCAGGTGAGTTCCTGACATGTTTCAAAATGGTTTGGACTCAATTACAGGTTGTTGGTGTGTTGGTGCCTTAGGTGTCGCAATTGCGAGCACCAGCATCGCAATTGCGATCATAGTAGAGGGGCCTCAGGTATCATATTTGCGATACATTGATCGCAATTGTGAAGAGTAGTCTAGACTGGGTAGGTTCGTATTTGCGTCATTTTTGTCGCATTTGCAATAGGAGCAGTATTACAAGTGTGATCTCCCGTCATTTAGGTTGTCAGGTGTCGCACATGCGAGTCTTTGTTCGCCATTTGCGAATCCAGTATCACAATTGTGATATCTGCAACTGAACAAAAGGTTTGGGAAGACGGGATTTGATCTTATTTTAGAACCCTAGATTCGTTAGGAGGTTAGGAGAGAGAATTTTTACCTACATTCATTGGGAAAGTGGTTTTGATCTATTTTCAACTATATTACATGATTATATATGAGATTTAACATCAAAAGTTTGAGAATAAAAGAGAAAAGTTTTGGAAATTTTTGTCTATGTTTTGAAAAAATAAAAATTTGGGATTTGAGAGTAGAACTGGACTCGGATTTGGAAACAAAACACATATATGGACTCGTGGGATTATAGGTAGTCAAGATCTACCCTTATCTCGGGTTTTGACCGTGCGGACCCGGGGTTGACCTTTGGAAAAATGTGTAAAGATCATAGCTTTATTAGTCGTAATTGGTTTCTCTTGCATTGTTTAATATTATTAAGTCATTTTTGGTTAGATTTGAGCCAGGTGGAGGTGAATTTTAAGGAAAAAGCTATTTTTGAGTGTTGATTGGCTTAGTTGTGGTAAATATCTTGCCTAACTTTGTGTGGGTGAACTTTCCTTTAGGATTTGGGTTGATTGTGCTATTTGAATCATGTGAAAGTCATGTACACGAGGTGACGAGTATGTACATGGGTTTATATGTGACATTTGACCTATTTAACTCCTAGGTTACTTATAAGCACTTAATTGAAGTTATTATTATTTGTTATACCTTTCATTGTCAAGTTATGCCTCATTTGAAGTTGATTTACATGTGATAGTTTCCAGTATCGAGGCTTCCCTTATGTGCCTTCATTTGTAGTTGTTTTTACATGTTGTTCTTGCCATTGTTGAGTTATTCTCATACATACATATATATATATATATATATATATATAGTTTCTATTTCATTCTATCCCTTTAATTGTTAAGCTTATGTTATGCACTTGCATTGAAAGTTGCCATTTCATGGGAATACCTTCATTGTGAGTTATTGAAGTTGTAGTTGTGAAAGCTAATAATACATTGAGGTTGAAGTTGTTGGTTATCGAGATATCTTTCCTTGTTGAGTTGTTTTTCATTCTTTTTGTTATTATTGAGATTCTTGTGCACATTATAGTTGAGTTGTGGGTTATGTATTGTGGTAATATTGTAGTGTTGATCTGTAAATATTGTGGTATATGGGCACATGGGGTGCGAGTTGATTATTATATTGTGATAATGATACACATGTGGTGGTATAAGGGTAGGTATTGAAATAGATGCGGTAAAATAACGTGGAATTTAAACGTGTGTTGCTAGTAAGAGAATTACTTGAATCCACGCGGTGATATAAGGGAGCTAAAATGCGTGTAGCTATTTCGAACTCATGTGGTGATACAAGGAAGATTGTGATTATGACTTGTGAAAGGTGAAAATGAGGTGTGGTACCTCGGTTGTGATTCTTGTTGTACATTCTACGTGAAAAGACTTGTTGATTTGAATGGTTATTGTCTTTCATTCATTTGTATTTTTACTTGTATTTTCACGGTACGTGATCACTTGTTGTTCCTATCATATGTGTGTTCTTTTTGTTATCCTTTATTGCTTTAATTTGCCTTATATCATCGTATTGTTCTGTTGTCATCTATTTCCTTACTTTCCGTTATTAGATTATATTATATCTTGTTCAGGTTTCTTTGTCTAGTAAGTGGCTTAACCTAGCCTCGTCACTACTTTATCGGGGTTAGGATTGATACTTACTGGGTACTGCTGTGGTGTACTCATGCTACACTTCTACATATTTTATGCATATCCAGGTAATTCAGCTCGTGCCGGATGCCAATGATTGCTCAGATATTTTGGAGACTTCAAGGTATACCTGCTTGACGCTCGCAAGCATTAGAGTCACCTTCTACTACTGTCTTTTCTATTATTTATCTTCATTTCAAATAGAGTTGTATTCAGAGTTTACCGGTGCACTTTCTGTAGAGCTTATGACTCAGTTCTATCGGTTTAGGTATATTGTGTGTCACGACCCAAACTGAAGGGCCATGACTAGCACCCGACCACACTTGCCGAGCACCAACGTACATTTCATCTAACCTTCATTATTATCTTTTAAGGCTGACGAGATCAATATAAATGGTAGACCTAGATCATGGACAACCAGCAATAAAATATGATGGCATGAATATACATAGCAGGGGATGACCAGACAATCAAGAAACTACATGTAAGGTATGAGCTACCACGCTACTATGAAAGACTATACAACAAAAACTAGCCGACAAGGCATACCAAACTATACATGAGCCGACACCTGTCTATGAGCCTCTAAAAGAACATAAGTGTTGCAACATAGCCGGAACAGGGCCCCGACATACCCATAATGTCTATAACAAAAATTGCATACCAAGACCAAGGCAAGTCCGGAGAAGGGATCTCGCCAATCACCGCTGAACTGGACAGTCTACTGTGGTGGGGGAGCTGCACCTGTCTGTCTATCAGGACCTGCAGCACGACATGCAGCGTCCACAAATAAAAGGACGTCAGTACGAATAAAGTACTGAGTATGTAAGGCAAGGAACCATAAATACGATCAGTAATGTAAGCAAGGATAAAGAATATACCACCTGTAACATCTTAGTACCTCTGAGGGCTACTTACATGAAATGCATGATACATATGTATAAATACATAAACCTTTAAAGCATTCGCCTCTGTGGGCATCATCATCATCATATCGTACCCGGCCATAATAGGCTCGGTAGAATCGTACCCGGCCACGTGGAGCTCGGTAAAACCCAACTGATCAGTGGTTGCACAATAGGTGCCGTACCCGGCCAACTATAGCGTGGCTCGGTAGAGTAAAATAGATACATATATATAATGCATGCTCGACTCATGGAATCACATTCTAAACCTTTCGGAGTGACGTAAGGTCGGTATCCTCTGTACACGTTATTAGGACTAACTCTTCACTATGAACCTTATAAGAATCAGGAAGTACCAACAACATTGATAACATAAGACTAAGAGAAGCAACATTAACATCAATCGTTCCATAAGAGGGAAAACAATGTAAGTACTGCTAGCTTCTAAGAGTAGAGTATCTTGGAAGATCGTTCATTACATTATGTGCAATCGGAGTCGTGCAAAAGAAGGAAAGGGATAGCCTCACATACCTTGTATATACTTCCCCAATCTCAAGCTATGCAATTGTCAAAACTCCTTAGTCTACAATAAGAGAAACGATACTATCGTTATCATTTAAGCGTCATAACTATTATGTATCGACCACAACCTATTTTACGATGAAACGGACAGCACCTCCCCTATATATATGACCTCACACCATTCAAAAATAGTCACCAAACAGCCCAAACAACATCAATAATAAACATATTGAGCCTCCCAATATAGTCCACACACAGCCTAATCACTCCATACATACGACGACCACCGTAGTCGTGTCAAACAATCTGGAAATGTTACGAATAACTATCAGCCCATAACCCTACATATATATGGTGTTTCCCCACACCCTTCCTCCTCCAAAACTCCACAAGATAGTAGTAAAATACGCAGCCCAACAACAACGCAAAACAGTCCACAAAACAATAACATTACTACCAAACCTTTCGATATATATCTCACAAGTTCTAGCTTCAATGGCTTAGCCGCAACTTGGATAATCTTAAATACATATAGAGTAAGAGGTTCCTTACCTTTATACAGAAAGAACAACTCCAATTTGACCTTAAATTTCCATGAAATATCCCTCCAATGCTTGCCACACAACAAAAAAAACGAAACTAGCGATCAATTAGTGTTTTTCGGCACTAGAATCACTTTAGAAGGCTTGAAATCACCTAGGATTGATATTAAGAACATGAGGGAGTATTTACAGAACATAAACCCTTTAAAACAACCTCCCACACGGGCTGGAATGACACAAAAATGAGCAACAACAAGAAGAACAAGAGACTTACTAGCGCCACGGAATTCCCGACACTTGATTTGTGTTGTTTGCCCTTTTTTGGGTCTTGAATCTTGAGAGAACCTTGAGAGGATGTTCCTAGGGTTCTAAGGTCTGAAAATAGTGAAAAGAAATGACTTAAAACGGGTTGGAGTCATCCTATATAGGTCCAAATATCTTAAACCGACTTAGTGGGCCCCATAGAGAGGTGCTTGGCGCAGTCTCGTGAAAACGCGAATATCTCTCTACTCCGAGATCGTATCGATGAACGGTTTAATGCGTTGGAAACTAGACTCATAGATCTTTAATTTGGTGGGTAGATCACCCCGTAATTCCTTGTAAATTATGAGAAAAGATTAGAAACATTTGACCTAATGTTTAAGTAAAATTATGAACCTAAGTTGCGACAACTTTTGTCGACTTTTGTTTCATCACTCGTTTGACTTCAAGACTTATGATACGGATATTATATGATTAAAATAACTTAATAAATGACCTCTTGAGTGTATTAAGCACCGCTAGATTACCTGAAAATACGAGTTACAACATCCTTGATTCGTTTAACTTCTAATACTGGTTAATCACCCTTATACACTCTTGTATCACTTAAGACCAATAGGATTGACTTATTATCATCTCAAAGATAATTCCTTCTTGGATTTATGTTAACTAATATATGGCATGAACTAACACATGTGGATATGGGTTGTAACACCCTCCCCCCCTTAGGAACATTCGTCCTCGAATGTAAGGGTTTATGGGGAGTTTAAATCATCGTGGATTCCAATGGAAATTTCCGATCAATTTTCCCCTATAAAATGGTCACTAGCAAAACTTGCAAGTAATTAATCCCAACATATGGCTTCACAAGGCTACACAAAGCATTATGCGTATTTACATTATCTACATATCACCATTTTGTATTAAGGAGGAGTATTCTCAAATTATTGCTTACCTCATAGAGCCGTTTCTTCTTCCAATGTATCCTGTCTTCCACCAGCATCCTTGTTATCTTCATTCTGGAATAAGTAAGGGTATTTTGACTTCATCTCCTTTTCTGCTTCCCATGTCATTTCTTCCATATTTTTGTTCCTCCACAATACTTTGACGGAAGCTACATCTTTTGTTCTCAGCTTGCGGACTTGCCGATCTAATATTGCCACTGGCACTTCTTCATATGATAGGTCCTCTGTAACTTGTACATCTTTGATAGGGACGACTCGAGAAGGGTCTCCATACATTTTCTCAACATAGATACATGGAATACCGGGTGGACAAATTCCAATTCGGATGGCAATTCTAACTCATAAGCAACCTGTCCAATCCGTCGAAGAATTTTATACGGCCCGATATACCTTGGACTCAGCTTACCTTTCTTCCCAAAACGCATAATACCCTTCATTGGTGAGATCCTCAGGAAAACCCAATCACCAACCTCAAACTCTAGATCACGACGTCGGACATCAGAATAAGATTTTTGCCTGCTTTGTGCCGTCCTCAATCGCTCCTGTATCACTTTCACCTTCTCAATAGCTTGGTGAATCAAATCTGGCCCATATAATTCTGTTTCACCGACTTCGAACCATCCAACTGGTGATCTACATCTCCTCCCGTATAGTGCCTCGTATGGGGCCATTTTAATACTGGAATGGTAGCTATTGTTATAGGCGAATTCTATGAGTGGAAGATGATCATCCCAATTCCCCTTAAAATCTAGAACACATGCTCGTAGCATATCTTCCAGTGTCTGAATGGTACGTTCAGCCTGTCCGTCAGTCTGCGGATGAAATGCAGTGCTGAGATTTACCTGTGTGCCTAAACCCTTCTGGAAAGACCTCCAAAAGTTAGCCGTAAATTGAGCTCCTCGGTCTGATATAATAGATATGGGCACACCATGAAGCCTAACAATCTCCTTGATATACAACTTTGCATAATCTTCAGCCGCGTAAGTTGTCTTCACTGGCAGAAAATGGGCACATTTTGTAAGTCGATCAATTATCACCCAGATGGAGTCAAACTTATGATAAGAGCGAGGTAATCCAATAATGAAGTCCATATTAATCACCTCCCACTTCCAGGTCGGAATCTCTATATTTTGAAGCAATCCACCGGGTTTCTGATGTTCTATCTTTACTTGTTGACAATTGGGACACTGGGCTACAAATTCAGCAATAGACTTCTTCATATTATCCCACCAATACTGCTCCTTGACATCATGATACATCTTTGTCGAGCCGGGATGGATGGAATATCGGGATTGATGAATCTCATTCATAATCTTCTCTCGCAACCCTGCCACATTAGGCACACACAATCGGCTCTGGTATCTCAGTGCCCCATCTTTTCCGATCCTAAAAGCCATACTTTTACACTGTTGAATGCTTTCTCTTAATCGTACTAAGATAGGATCTTCATATTGTCGTGCTTTTACCTCGGCTACCAAAGATGATTCTGATGTATTCTGTACAGTAACACCTCCGTCATCAGAGTCTAACAATCTGATTCTCATATTGGCTAGCTGATGAAGCTCTTTAATCAACCCCCATCTACCTGCCTCAATATGTACTAAGCTTCCCATTGATTTACGGCTGAGAGCATCTGCCACAACATTGGCTTTACCGGGATGATACAATATCTCAACGTCGTAGTCTTTCAATAATTCAAGCCACCTACGCTGCCTCAAATTCAACTCTTTCTGCTTGAAGATGTATTGTAAACTCTTGTGATCTGTGTAGATGTCAACATGGACGCCGTATAAGTAGTGCCGCCATATCTTCAAAGCATATATTACTGCAGCCAATTCCAAATCATGGGTTGGATAATTCTTTTCATGCTTCTTCAATTGTCTTGATGCATAAGCAATCACATTCCCACGCTGCATCAATACGCACCCTAAACCTATACCTGAGGCATCACAATATACCACATAACCTTCTGTTCCTTCAGGAAGAGTGAGCACTGGTGCAGATGTCAATCGATTCTTCAGCTCCTGAAAACTACGTTCACAAGTGTCAGACCACTGGAATTTGGTAGCTTTTTGTGTTAACTTAGTCAATGGTGATGATATAGAGGAAAATCCTTCTACAAACCGCCTATAATATCCTGCTAGCCCTAGGAAGCTGCGGACTTCTGATGGTGTTGTAGGTCTCGGCCAATTCTTTACTGCATCGATCTTCTGAGTGTCGACACTAATACCCTCATCAGATATCACATGGCCAAGGAATGCTACTGAGTTCAGCCAGAATTCACATTTGGAGAGCTTAGCATATAACTTACGATCCTGAAGCGTCTGTAATACTATCCGCAAGTGGCCCGCATGTTCCACCTCCGAACGAGAATACACTAGAATGTCATCAATGAATACAATCCACGAACACATCAAGATAGGGCCTGAATATAGTATTCATGAGATCCATAAAAGCTGCTGGGGCATTTGTTAGCCCGAACGACATCACCAAGAACTCAAAGTGCCCATATCTTGTCCGGAAGGCCGTCTTTGGAATATCCTTCTCCCTAACCCTCACCTGATGATACCCTGAACGTAAATCAATCTTAGAGAAATACTTGGCACCCTGGAGTTGGTCAAACAGGTCATCAATTCTTGGAAGTGGATACTTGTTCTTTATAGTAGACTTATTCAACTGTCGATAGTCGATACACATCCGTAACGACCCGTCTTTCTTCCGCACGAATAGGACTGGTGCACCCCAAGGTGAAGTGCTAGGCCTAATAAAGCCCTTATCCAGCAAGTCCTTCAACTGCACCTTCAACTCTCGCAACTCTGCCGGGGCCATTCTGTATGGAGGAATAGAGATCGGTTGAGTGTCAGGTAACACATCAATGCTAAACTCAATCTCCCTTTCAGGAGGAAGGCCTGGGAGTTCATCTGGGAAAACATCTGGGAATTCGTTGACCACAGGGATTGATTGTAAAGTAGGCGGTTTCGCCTCCACATCCCTAACGCGAACGAGATGATAAATGTAACCTTTTGAGATCATTTTCCTTGCCTTAAGATAGGAAATAAACCTACCTTTCGGTGTAGCAATGTTCCCTTTCCATTCAATGACGGGTTCACCTGGAAATTGGAACCTAACCATCTTCGTACGATAGTCAACATTTGCATAGCATGAGGCCAACCAGTCCATTCCCATTATCACATCAAAATCAACCATTTCTAACTCAAATAAATTTGCCGAGGTTTGACGACTACAAATCATCACAGTGCAACCTCTATATACCCTTCTAGCAATCACAGAATCTCCTATCGGAGTAGATACCGCGAGGGGTTTACTTATCAATTCAGGTTCAATGCCAAACTTATTAGCCACAAAGGGTGTAACATATGATAATGTAGATCCCGGATCAATCAACGCATATACATCATAAGAAAACACAGATATAATACCTGTAACAACATCTGGAGACGACTCGAGATCCTGTCGACCTACTAGAGCATAGGTTCGATTTTGAGCACCACTCGAACTCGGCACTGCACCTCTACCCCTACCACGACCTGTCGACTGCTGAAAACCCCGTGCTGGAGGTCGAACTGATGAGGAAGAACCAGACACAGATCCAGTCGGCTGAGCCATACCATCACCTCCTCTATTAGGACAATCCCGCATCATATGGCCAGGCTGCCCGCACGAATAGCATGCATCAGAACCTCGACGACACAGTCCAAAGTGGGCCTTGCCGCACTGATCACAATGTGGTGTTGGGGGTCTCATCTGACTAGTATCCCTGGGATGTTGCGAGCCAGATGCCCGCGAACTCTGACCTGGACCAGAATAGGATCGATCATATCGAGGCCTCTGAAACTGTGGAGGAGCACTAGCTACAGGTGGCGCCGAACTCCTCAAAAACTGTGGCCTGATGCGGCCTCTGAAGTCATCAGAATACCCTGCAAATCTCGCCCTCTTATGCTGGCCTCTATCCTGCTCCCTAACTGCCCTCTGCTAGCGCTTACGATCCTCTAGGGTCTGGGCATAAGCTTGAATACGGGAAATATCCATGCCCTCCACCAAGGAGGCTGTCGTACACTCATTTATCAGATGTGGTCCCAACCCATTCACGAACATATGCACCCTATCACTCATCTCGGCCACCATATGGGGAGCATACCTTGCCAAAGAATCAAACTGCATATTGTACTCTCGCACACTCATATTACCTTGTCTAAGGTTCAAGAACTTATCAGCTCTAGCTCGTCGTATCTCAACTGGCAAGTAGTGACGAAGAAAGGCCTCAGAAAATTCCTTCCACACAGCTGGAGGAGGGTTCGGACCCCTGGATCTCTCCCAACTATCATACCAGAGAACCGCTAAATCCCGTAACCGATAAGAAGCCAACTCTACTGCCTCTGTATCACTAACATGCATAACCCGAAGTGTACGATGAACCTGGTCAATAAAAGTCTGTGGGTCCTCCTTGGGGTCTGATCCGGTAAACACTGGAGGGTCTAAATTAATAAAATCACGAACTCTTGTACTAACTGGTTTCTCAGCAGCACCTGTATTCTGCCTCTGAGCCTGAGCAGCTACCAAGCTAGTCAATAACTGCAAAGCACTCCGCATATCCTGGTCTGGAGTGTCAGACGGAGGAACTGGAGGCGCTGGGTGCCTTCTAATATCCTCTGGAGGAGATGGAGTAGATGAGGTATGAGAGGGCATCTCACTTTGAGCCTCACTTTGTCCTGCTCTGACTTGGGGCACCTGACTGGTACCCTCTCCCGCTGCTGTATCAAGCCGTCTACTAATCGTTTGCTTCCTAGTCGAAGGCATCACTGAAAAAAACAAGGTGAATATTAGAGACAAACACTTACGACTCAACTCTACGCACGATCTAGATTCAGGAAAAAGGTAACAACCCTAGATGTCATGTAGCCTCCTGATTATAAATGTGGCGCGCTACACATCCATAATCAAGACTCTACTAGACACGGCTCATAGACAACCCCTAGGACAGACTTGCTCTGATACCAAGTTTGTCACGACCCAAACTGAAGGGCCATGACTAGCACCCGACCACACTTGCCGAGCACCAACGTACATTTCATCTAACCTTCATTATTATCTTTTAAGGCTGACGAGATCAATATAAATGGTAGACCTAGATCATGGACAACCAGCAATAAAATATGATGGCATGAATATACATAGCAGGGGATGACCAGACAATCAAGAAACTACATGTAAGGTATGAGCTACCACGCTACTATGAAAGACTATACAACAAAAACTAGCCGACAAGGCATACCAAACTATACATGAGCCGACACCTGTCTATGAGCCTCTAAAAGAACATAAGTGTTGCAACATAGCCGGAACAGGGCCCCGACATACCCATAATGTCTATAACAAAAATTGCATACCAAGACCAAGGCAAGTCCGGAGAAGGGATCTCGCCAATCACCGCTGAACTGGACAGTCTACTGTGGTGGGGGAGCTGCACCTGTCTGTCTATCAGGACCTGCAGCACGACATGCAGCGTCCACAAATAAAAGGACGTCAGTACGAATAAAGTACTGAGTATGTAAGGCAAGGAACCATAAATACGATCAGTAATGTAAGCAAGGATAAAGAATATACCACCTGTAACATCTTAGTACCTCTGAGGGCTACTTACATGAAATGCATGATACATATGTATAAATACATAAACCTTTAAAGCATTCGCCTCTGTGGGCATCATCATCATCATATCGTACCCGGCCATAATAGGCTCGGTAGAATCGTACCCGGCCACGTGGAGCTCGGTAAAACCCAACTGATCAGTGGTTGCACAATAGGTGCCGTACCCGGCCAACTATAGCGTGGCTCGGTAGAGTAAAATAGATACATATATATAATGCATGCTCGACTCATGGAATCACATTCTAAACCTTTCGGAGTGACGTAAGGTCGGTATCCTCTGTACACGTTATTAGGACTAACTCTTCACTATGAACCTTATAAGAATCAGGAAGTACCAACAACATTGATAACATAAGACTAAGAGAAGCAACATTAACATCAATCGTTCCATAAGAGGGAAAACAATGTAAGTACTGCTAGCTTCTAAGAGTAGAGTATCTTGGAAGATCGTTCATTACATTATGTGCAATCGGAGTCGTGCAAAAGAAGGAAAGGGATAGCCTCACATACCTTGTATATACTTCCCCAATCTCAAGCTATGCAATTGTCAAAACTCCTTAGTCTACAATAAGAGAAACGATACTATCGTTATCATTTAAGCGTCATAACTATTATGTATCGACCACAACCTATTTTACGATGAAACGGACAGCACCTCCCCTATATATATGACCTCACACCATTCAAAATAGTCACCAAACAGCCCAAACAACATCAATAATAAACATATTGAGCCTCCCAATATAGTCCACACACAGCCTAATCACTCCATACATACGACGACCACCGTAGTCGTGTCAAACAATCTGGAAATGTTACGAATAACTATCAGCCCATAACCCTACATATATATGGTGTTTCCCCACACCCTTCCTCCTCCAAAACTCCACAAGATAGTAGTAAAATACGCAGCCCAACAACAACGCAAAACAGTCCACAAAACAATAACATTACTACCAAACCTTTCGATATATATCTCACAAGTTCTAGCTTCAATGGCTTAGCCGCAACTTGGATAATCTTAAATACATATAGAGTAAGAGGTTCCTTACCTTTATACAGAAAGAACAACTCCAATTTGACCTTAAATTTCCATGAAATATCCCTCCAATGCTTGCCACACAACAAAAAAAACGAAACTAGCGATCAATTAGTGTTTTTCGGCACTAGAATCACTTTAGAAGGCTTGAAATCACCTAGGATTGATATTAAGAACATGAGGGAGTATTTACAGAACATAAACCCTTTAAAACAACCTCCCACACGGGCTGGAATGACACAAAAATGAGCAACAACAAGAAGAACAAGAGACTTACTAGCGCCACGGAATTCCCGACACTTGATTTGTGTTGTTTGCCCTTTTTTGGGTCTTGAATCTTGAGAGAACCTTGAGAGGATGTTCCTAGGGTTCTAAGGTCTGAAAATAGTGAAAAGAAATGACTTAAAACGGGTTGGAGTCATCCTATATAGGTCCAAATATCTTAAACCGACTTAGTGGGCCCCATAGAGAGGTGCTTGGCGCAGTCTCGCGAAAACGCGAATATCTCTCTACTCCGAGATCGTATAGATTAACGGTTTAATGCGTTGGAAACTAGACTCATAGATCTTTAATTTGGTGGGTAGATCACCCCTTAATTCCTTGTAAATTATGAGAAAAGATTAGAAACATTTGACCTAATGTTTAAGTAAAATTATGAACCTAAGTTGCGACAACTTTTGTCGACTTTTGTTTCATCACTCGTTTGACTTCAAGACTTATGATACGGATATTATATGATTAAAATAACTTAATAAATGACCTCTTGAGTGTATTAAGCACCGCTAGATTACCTGAAAATACGAGTTACAACATCCTTGATTCGTTTAACTTCTAATACTGGTTAATCACCCTTATACACTCTTGTATCACTTAAGACCAATAGGATTGACTTATTATCATCTCAAAGATAATTCCTTCTTGGATTTATGTTAACTAATATATGGCATGAACTAACACATGTGGATATGGGTTGTAACATTGTGACTATTGTACCAGTTTGATTTCATTATGAAGGTTATCAGCTTAAATTTATTATCTTAGTTGTTAATTCTGTTAGATTTTCAATATGTGTTAGGCTTACCTAGTCTTAAAGACTATGTGCCATCACGACATTATAAGGTGGGAATTTAGGGTCATGGCAAGTTGGTATCAGAGCTTTAGGCTCATAGGTGTTACGAGTCATAAGGAAGTTTAGTAGAGTCTTGCAGATCGGTATGGAGACGTCTGTACTTATTTTTGAGAGGCTACAGAACTATTAGGAAAATTTCACTTCTTTGATTCCTTATCGTGCAAAATTGTTGATATTGAAATCTGAGTCTTTGTCTTTCTATTCTCTCACAGATGGTGAGGATACGCCCTGTTGGATCAGATGATCAGACACCCCCGCCCCCTACTAGAGCCGTGAGAGGATGGGGCTAGGGCAGAGGCTGATGAAGGGCACATGCTGCAGCTAGAGCACCTGGCCGAGCAGCGACCGAGGAGTAACCAGTAACTCTGGTTGGGGGACAGGCACCCGAGGTTCTTGCTATTATCCCTGGACTTTAAGAGACCCTAGCACAGTTTTTGAGCATGTTCGGCACTTTAGCTCTGGCGGGATTGATCCCTCTTGCACCAGCTACAACTCAGGCTAGGGGAGGAGCTCAGACTCCCGCGGCCCGTACTCCATAGCAACGAATCCCCATAGATCAGGTTCCGAGTGTCATGCCAATGCAACCCGTTATTCCGCTTTAGTCTAAGGTCAGGCCTCAGATAAAATCTTTGGCCCAAATGGTATAATGGTCTTCCCCTCAGATAAAGTAAAGTCAAATCTTCAGACAAAATAAAGTCTTCAGCTTAGATGGTGTAATGATCTTTGCTTTAGACAAAATACAATTTTTAGCTTAGATGGTGTAATGGTCTTGCTTCGGACAAAATAAAATTTTTAGCTCATACGGTATAATTGTCTTCGCCTCAAATAAAGTAAAGTCAAATCTTCAAGCAAAATAAAGTGTTTCGTTTAAACGGTGTATTGGTCTTCGCTTCAGAAAAAATAAAATCTTTAGCTTAGATTGTATCATGATTTTCACCTTAAATCAAGTAAAATTTTAGCTTAGATGATGTAATTGTGTTCACCGAAAAAAAGGGTCTTCTGCTTGAGATGGTGTAAGATCTTTGCCTTGTTTAAAATAATGAAATGGTCTTGTACAAAGTAATATACTTGTCAACGTGAGTAAAATTTCGGCGGATAAATTTAATAGCTTCAGATTTTTTACTCTCTCGAACTTCACGAGCATGAAAAAAAATCATCAAAGACCATGAAAGAAGATAAATTACCTGTCGAATTTTACGGGGAGAAGACTAACGTTGCTCCTGGGTATCTATTACATGCAAAGAATCAAGAACATTAGATAATCAAGATTCTAAAGAATACAGTATCGGATCTTGCTTGAGGGATGGTACAGACTGTTAAAATTTGACGTTTTTGATACACAATCAAATATGACATGACTAATTGTCCAGAGTATATCAAGACTAAAGTGTACGTTAGATTTAATAGTCATAAATATGATCAGAATTTGGTTAGCATGATCATTGCAATATGTGAAGATTGTAGTACTTCATATGTCAACATTTTAAGATCAGAACTTATAAAATTCCACGTCAATGAATGCTTACATGTATCCCTATGGAATTACGATGGTAAACACGGTAAGCATTAGGTGTACAAACCAAATCGAAAAGTCAAACCAAATTGATTAAAAACCCCCGATTAGATTTGGTTTGATTTGGTTTGGTATTGAGTAAAAAAACCTGAACCAAACCGACATATAAATATATAATTTTTATATATACTTTTAAGAATTTTTATAGAATTTTCTTTAAAAAATATTTAGAAATATTTGTGATTCTCTTATGGGATCGATGTAATATTTAGCTAAATATAAAGTGCTCTATTTTTTTTAACTTTAAATAATAGGTTGTATGATTACTTTCTTATCAAGTATTAGTGAAATGCGTCAATCTCTTTGATCTTCCATATTCATCTGTCAAAATCTACTAAATTCTTATATCTTTTTCGAATTTGAAGTAGTATTTCGATAATTTAAAATTAAATAGAATGTATCATTATATAGGTATCATGTTGATTTTTTTGTTTAATTATTAAATTTAATTAACCTTGAAAGTGTACGTCAACGAAAAATTATTGTCAGACAATTAAAAAATAACTATCATATGTTACTAAGAAAATTCTTTCACAAGAATATGTTAGCAGATCATATGTTTGTCAAATATTTTAATTTTTACTAAAAATATATTTACTTATAAAAATAAATTAATATTCTTGTAACAAAAAAAAACTGAAAAACACAAAAAAATCCGATAAAATCGAACCAATTTAAACCAATATAGTTGGTTTGGCTTGGTTTTGGTAAATGTTGGAGGTGCTCAAGAAAACTAGGTGAAAGATTAATCTTTAACTATTGGAGGTGTTCAAGAAAATTGTATTAATTTAATTTGCTTGTTGTAACGAGATAAAATCCCATTAAAATGCGTACTTCAAGCCTTGTTTCCAAGGTTCAACAAGTCTTGTTGTAACGAGATAAAATCCCATTAAAATGCGTACTTCAAGCCTTGTTTCCAAGGTTCAACAAGTCTTGAAACATGTGGCATTTGAAAGCATTTAAATTTTATTTGATATAAATTCATAAAATAATTTGGACCATATTCAAGATAAGATATTAGTCCAAACAAATAATATAGCTAGTAAATTGGGCTAATTATTTAAATTCAATATATGTGTTGTTGTTGGTTGTAGTTGGACTATATGTGACAATTCAAGTTAAAAGAACGAGCCAATAAAACCATGTTACGTGTTAAGTGATGTGGCAATCCAAGCCCAATAAATTAGTCAATGAAATCATACCATGTGTCAAGAAAGGATGGCATACCAAGTCTAATCAATAACTAATAAAGTTGCGCTAAGTGTCTAGATAGTATTGGTAAGTTCAAACGGACCAATCAAATTGCAAAGACACACCACTCCCTACAACTATAAATAGAGGTATTCATAAAGCTAAAATACACTAGAATTGAGAACAGGAAGCAAGTATAGAGCTCGTATATCAAAGACTACCGGTTTCTCTACAAGTTCAAGCACTCAAGCTACAAGTTCAAGTTCAAGATCAAGAACGAAGGCAAATCAAATACCAAGGCGTTCAAGAACAAATTATTTGTTCGTGATCAAATTCAAGTTCAGTAAGGAGATTCCAGACCAAGCTTTACAAACCCTTGGATCAATTCAAAATCAAGCTCATCAAAATACTAAATATTATTGGAGAATCAGAGGAATACTATGATTGTAACACTCATCATTTATTGAAATCAAATACTACATTTGTTAAGTAATTTTCTAGTTTTGATTATTTATTTATTTATTTATTTTCTAGACGAAAATTTATTGTTACACAAGGCCAGCTTGTTTTTCTTTTACAGAAAAGGAGTCGCGCTATGCACATGAAATTTTGCTTCATTCTTAGTTTTCATATGGAAAATTAACTTTGACCAAATCTATACATTAGTGATTTATATGACATGAGCAACTCATCAATTTGCCATGGTTGTCGCTATTGGTTATCCTTATTGAATTCACCGATCTTTTAATTATTAAATGTGGAACGGGGTTCTAATATCATATTGGTGTTTCTCGTTTTAGTCATTTATATAATTTATTTTCTTTTTGTAATATGTATATATGTGTGTATGTTTGTGTGCGTACTGCGTACCATGCGTGTATGAGACCATGAGTGATTCACATAATTTATCATATCTGCTCATAATGCTTTCTTAGAATTGTGAATCAAAATTTGCAATGTTTTACGGTTTTATTTGTATGTATAGTTTCTTATTTGAAAATTTGGAATATGTTTGCAGTTATATTCAAGTATATAAATTGTTAGTTGAATGTACGAGAAATAAATTATGTTATTGTAGCTTCATTAAATTATCTAATCTGTTAGAATGAACAATAGTGGAGTCAAATTTAGCAAACTTAAAATGCAAAATTAAAATGAATTGATCAAAAATAAAAATAAGTGTTATAAAACAATAAAAGAAGAAGAACAATATTGCAAAGAAAGGGAGAGAGGAAATTCTTATTGAATTTTGGGATGATTTACAATGGGGTAAGACCCCTCTATTTATAGGGAAAAAATGACTTAGCCACAAAGTAAAACTCTCTACAAGATAGACATTCACTCTAAATAGAATTCTATTCATAACGCTCTCCCTTTAATGTCTACTCGATAAGTAATGTGCCTCATTAAAACCTTAACTAAAATAAAACCTAGTGGGAAAAAAATTCTAGAAAAGGAAAAAGAGTACACATCTCTAATAATACGCTTTTTGGTTGCCTCGTTAAAAACCTTTCAAGGAAAACCCAGTGGGACAAAACCTTGTAAGGAAAAAAGAGTGCAACGCGCATTAACTCCCCCTGATGAAAGCATCAATTCACATCCTTGAGCCTTCGCATCCCGATTTTGTACACTAGCTTCTTGAAGGTTGACGTTGGTAGAGATTTTGTGAACAAATCAGTCATATTATCACTTGAATGAATCTGTTGCACATTGATATCACCATTCTTTTGAAGATCATGTGTGAAAAATAACTTTGGTGAAATGTGCTTTGTTCTATCTCCTTTTATGAATCCTCCCTTCAATTGAGCTATGCATGCTGCATTATCTTCATACAAAATTGTGGGTAACTTGTCACATTTCAAACCACATTTGTCTCGAATAAGATGTATTATAGACCTCAACCACACACACTCTCGACTTGCTTCATGAATAGCAATTATCTCAGCATGATTAGATAAAGTAGCCACAATTGATTGCTTAGTCGATCGCCAAGATATGGCAGTGCCTCCACAGGTAAACACATAACTTATTTGAGATCGAGCCTTGTGTGGGTCAGATAAATACCCAGCATCAGCATAACCAACCAGATCGGGACTGCAATTGTTGCCATAAAATAAGCCCATATCGGTAGTCCCTTTTAGATACCGCAATATGTGTTTGATTCCATTCCAATGTCTCCTTGTAGGAGCAGAGCTATATCTTGCTAAGACATTAACTGAAAAAGTTATGTCAGGCCCTGTAGTATTAGCAAGATACATTAGTGCACCAATTGCACTAAGATATGGTACTTCAGGACCAAGTAGCTCTTTATTCTTTTCTTGAGGTCGGAATGGATCCTTATTCACATCAAGTGATCGAACAACCATCAGAGTACTTAATGGATGTGCTTCATCCATATAAAACCGTTTCAATACCTTTTCTATGTAGGCAGATTGATGAACAAAAATTCCGTTTGCCAAATGTTCGATTTGCCAACCAAGATATAATTTTGTCTTTCCGAGATCTTTCATCTCGAATTCCTTCTTTAAATAATCAATTGCCTTTTGGAGTTCTATAGGAGTTTCAATAAGGTTTATGTCATCAACATATACGGCAAGTTCAACAAATTTCGATGTTGTTTTCTTTATAAAAACACATGGGCAAATGACATCATTTATATATCCGTCCTTTAATAAATATTCACTAAGATGATTATACCACATTCGTCCTGATTGCTTTAGACCATACAACGATCTTTGCAATTTGATTGAAAATATTTCCTGGGACTTTGATTATTTGCGTTTGGCATTTTAAATCCATCGGGAATTTTCATATATATATATATCTCATTATCAAGTGAGCCATAACGGTAGGCGGTAACCACATCCATTAAATGCATGTCAAGCTTTTCATGGACAGCAAAACTAATGAGATAGCGGAAAGTTATAGCATCCATAACGGGTGAATATGTCTCTTCATAATCGATACCAGGCCTTTGTGAAAATCCTTGTGCAACAAGGCATGCCTTATATCTTTGTACCTCGTTTTTCTCATTTCCCTTGCGTACAAAAACCCATTTATAGCCAACAGGCTTAACACCATTAGGTGTTTGGACTACAGGCCCAAAAACTTCACGTTTTGCAAGTGAATTTAACTCTGATTAGATTGTTTCTTGCCATTTTGGCCAATCAAGTCTTTGTCGACATTCTCCAACAGATTGAGGTTCAAGATCCTCACTTTCTTGCATAATGCTAGATGCAACATTATATGCAAAGACATAATCCACCACTATATCCACTCGATTCAAATTTGTCTCAATATCGATTGGATTTATTGATAATTCCTTATTTTCTTGAGTCTCGGGCTTGATAACTATGATTTTTACATGTTTTATACCCATTCTTACCTAAGCTTTGTGCATTAACTGCTATAAATTTGTCCCAAAATGCTTACAAGTTGCGCTTGATTGCAGGTTTGAACAACAAGATGACAAATACCAAAGATCGGCTCAAAAAGGAGTGAAATCTGCCAAGTGTCAAAAGACAACTGAAAGGGGGAACAAAATGACCTGTGCGGTCCGCACTGTTTTGTCACACGGCCGCACAGGAGAGTTCAGAGGCTGGGAATTTTCAAGGTCAACCTGCGCGGTCCGCACTGTTTTGCCACACGGCTGCGCAGGAAAGTTTAGAGGCCATGCCAGTTTTAAGTCAAGATGCGCGGTCCGCGCCCCTTTTTACGCGGTCCGCGCCTAAGAGTGTCAGAGACCCAATCATTCAAGGCAAAAGCCCATGCGGCCGCACACCTAATCAGTGCGGTCCGCGTGGATGAAGTTCACGCGGCCGCGCGTCACATTTGTGCGGTCCGCGTCCCCAGTGCCAGAAGCAAGATATGAAGACCCAAAACCCTACGCGGTCGCGCGTCATTTGTGCACGAGCCATGCCAGACCCTTAGGGGTATTTTTGTCCGGTTTTTCCTGTGTAGTATAAATAGAACATTTTACTTTTTAGGATGAGTTTTTGGGGAGTTTTGGTTTCGTATCAGATAGCAGCTGAACTCGAGATTTCATGGTTTTAGCCTATTTGTGCAATTTCTTCTAGTATTAATGTGGAATTGAGTAGATTAACATTGTATTTAATTATTATGTCAATTTCATCTACTATTTCTTTAATTTATGTTTCTATTATGGCTAGCTAAACCCATTAGCTAGGGTTGTGGCTCAACCTTAGTATGGGTAATTAATGGGTGTGATTGTTTAGTGCATGAATGATGTTGAGTATTTGTTATTTGGATTAATCTTATGTTTTCATTAAGATTTGGTGGTTGCAAACACTAAGTCTAGCTTAGTGAGTCTTAACTCTTTTTGAGAAAGAGAGTCTATGACCCCAAGATTAATTCCAACAAGGAATTGGGATGGACCCATGAAAATGGTAGTCCCAATTAACGGGTTAAACCTCGAGAGAGTAATTACCCAACTTGGACCATAAGTTGTTTGGGCAAATTGGCCTACCCAATTGATCTCGAGAGAGTCAATTGAGCAAAATCACTCTCTCTACCGAGAGGTGTGAGAGTGGGTGTAAAAGTGCAACGGTTATAGCATAAGTCCCATATTCATCATTCTTGCATTAGGAATCTCTACCCGTTAGTCGACCACCTAGATGCATGCCACGACCCTAATGCCTTTCACTATATTGCATACAACTTAGAATCAATATCTTAGCCTAAATTAGCTTTAAATTTGTAGTTGCTATATTGTAGTTGATAATCAAAAGAAAACCAAAAATGTTAGAAGATCAGTTAGGAGCTAAAACATAGTCCTAGACCATACAAATAATCAACTCCAAACTGAAGCTCCTTGTGGAAAATTGACCCCGATACCGCTATTGGGTAAAAGTATTAGCACCCACTCTTCCTTAGGTTGAGTCCGCTGCGATCAGGGCTCAGTGGTTTCCTCATGAATCTCAGAATTTATTAAATCGTGGATTTCTTCGTAAGATTCTTTCGTAGTGTCATTTTGATCATTTGTTTTCCTTTTTCTAGGATTTCGATCCTTAGAATCTAATGGTCTACCACGTTTTAGGCGTGCTTTTGACTCATTAGCTATGACACTAGAAGATTGTCCAATAGGGACATCAATACGGATTGGAACATTCTCTGCAGGGATATGTGATTTTGTTATCCTTTTCAAATCCGTAAATGCATCTGGCATTTGATTTGCTATTCTCTGCAAATGGATAATCTTTTGCACATATTTTTCACAAATAGAGGCACGTGGATCAAGATAAGATAATGATGGGTTTTTTCACAAAATTTCTTGTTTGGTTTCACCAACTTCTCCCCCTAATTTTGGGAAAAGTGTCTCATCAAATCGACAGTCTGCAAATCGAGCAGTGAATAAATCCCCCGTTAATGTTTCAAGATAGCGAATAATGGAGGGCGATTCAAACCCAACATATATTCCTAACCTTCTTTGCGGACCCATTTTGGTGCAATATGGCGGTGCTACAGGCACATATACTGCGCATCCAAAAATTCTTAAATGGGATATATTAGGTTCATGACCCAAAACTAATTACAACGGGGAATATTTATGATAATTTGTCGGTCTGAGACAAACTAGCATTGCTGCATGCAAAATGGCGTGACCCCAAACAAAAGTGGGCAGCCTCGTTTTCATGAGTAACGGTCTTGCTATCAATTGCAGATGTTTAATTAAAGACTCTGCAAGACCATTTTGAGTGTGAACATGAGCTACAGGATGTTCCACTTTTATCCCAATTGATAAGCAATAATCGTTAAATGCTTGGGATGAAAACTCAACAGCATTATCAAGTTTAATAGACTTAATTGGATTATCGAAAAATTGTGCCCGTAATCGAACTATTTGTGCCATTAATTTTGCAAACGCGAGATTGCGAGATGACAATAGGCACACATGAGACCATCTATAAGATGCGTCTATTAAGACCATAAATTATCTAAACGACCCACTAGGTGGGTGAATAGGTCCATAAATGTCCCCTTGTATACGTTCCAAAAATGCAGGGGACTCAATTCCAACCTTTGTTGGTGATGGTCTAATAATTAACTTGCCTTGATAACAAGAAGTGCAAGAAAATTCATCATTTAAAAGAATCTTTAATGAATGCCCATTTGAGTTTTCTATAATTCGTTTCATCATAATTGATCCAGGATGTCCCAATCGATCATGCCAAAGTACAAAAGTATTGGAATCAGTAACCTTTTGGTTTACGGTAGAATGTGCCTCAATTGCACTAATTCTTGTCCAATACAGGCCACAAGATAAAGATGAGAACTTCTCAATAACCCTCTTTTGGCCAGAGACATTCTTGGTAATGATGAGATATTCAAGATTATTCTCATCTATTGTCTCAATATGATATCCATTTCGACGGATATCTTTAAAACTCAACAAGTTCCTCTTGGACTTGGAGGAGAACATTGCATTCTCTATAATAAGTATTGTTCCCTTAGGCAGGGTTATAGTAGCTCTTCCAGAGCCTTCAATTAATTTACTACTACCAAAAATTGTAGTAACATCTGCCTTACACATACTTAAATGAGAGAAATATTTCTTCTCTTTGAATATTATATGTGTCGTACATGAATCAATTAAACAAATATTTTTACAATTGAACTTTGATCCAAATTTGCTTTGTGGAATATCCATATTTGCTTCCCATAGGTTGACATACAAAAAAATATATATGAATAAATATAAGTATTTTCAAAGATAAAGGAAAAGTGAAGTCAATAACTCAATAATGACTTATAATGCAATTTCGAGCAAACTTTGTTTATGATACGAACAATTACATAGCAAAAAAATAATATAATTATGCCTTTCATTGAATGACTTAATAGTCTTGCACAATAGGAAAATACAGACGAAATTGGATCAAAAAATATACTCATTGACTTGTTCAATTAATGTGTCAGATTTAATCAAACTGGCATACACTAATTTAGGAATGAATTATGATTAATTGATTGAGCGAAAATCCGTATTGGTGTTTGTAACATAACCAAGTTTTGTTTTTGAAAGAAACTGTAATGGTTCACATGAACATGTGTCTTTTGTGTGATGCTGAAATTTTTTTCGTACAATTAGCAACTTAGCATGTCAGTTGCGGAAAAAAATAAAGATTTGAATTTCCTTGGAAAAAAATTTAATTAGCCTTCACATAACCTCTTGGTTATTTGTAAATCATAACGTTACTTTAATAAAAAAAAATATTAATCTTTGAAAGCTAAGAAAATTGAAACATTGTTTAAAACGAATACTAACACTATTCCATAAAATAAATAATATGAATTGATACTAATGACAACTACTCATGTAAAGAATTATCATTACATGATGTTTATTCACTAACTAATACAAATAAGCAAAATAAAAATAGAATCAAACTACTCAATCTTCTTTAACCACAGATCCATCACCGATCAAGTGGTCTATTTTTCCATCAGGGCGCTCAAAGAAATCTGCCACATCCAAGTGGGTGATGTCAAAATCATTGTCAGAGATAAAATTGGCTTCAGGGCCTTTATTCTTTAGAGATGCTTGATAAAGCTCAACCAAATGTCTTGGTACACGACAAATATTTGTCCAATGCCCTTTTCCACCGCAACGATAACATTCAGTTTCTGAACCATTTGCCTTTGGCTTCTCATCTTTTCCTTTCCACTTTTGGTGATTATTTTTCTTTGGGGTGATTAACACCAGGAAAATTTCTTCCTTGTCTACGACCACGGCCACGACCATGACCACGAATAGAGTCACGGCCTTTTCCACGCTTAGCATACACCTCATCCACTTCAGGCAATGGTGTAGACCCAGTGGGTCGATTTTCGTGATTTTTCATGAGCAAGTCGTTATTTCGCTCAGCCACAAGGAGAAGAGAAATCAACTCAGAGTACTTCTTGAAACCTTTCTCTCTGTATTGCTGTTGCAAGACCATATTGGAGGCATGAAACGTTGTGAACGTTTTTTCAAGCATATCATAATCAGTGATAGTATCTCCACAAAGTTTCAATTTAGAAGTAATTCTGAACATTGCAGAATTATATTCAGAAACAGACTTAAAGTCTTGGAGCCTCAGATGAGCCCAATCATATCGTGCTTGTGGAAGAGTGACCAACTTTAAGTTGTCATATCTTTCCTTTAAGCCATTCCACAAAACAAGTGGATCTTTGACTGTGAGATATTCTATTTTCAACCCTTCATCAAGGTGATGGCGCAAGAAAATCAAGGCCTTAGCATAGTCTTGGGTGGATGCTTTAGTTTTGTCTTTAATGGCATCTCCAAGACCCATTACATCTAAATGGATTTCAGCATCCAACACCCATGTCATATAGTTCTTGCTCGAAATTTCAAGGGCAACGAACTTTCTTTTCATAATGTCAATCATAATTAAAAAGAGGAGAAAAGTTATACCTTAATCTTCTCAAAGTGCTTCTTGAGACGGTAGAGTTTCTTGCTGATAACGTGATATAAAACAATAAAAGAAGAAGAACAATATTGCAGAGAAAGGGAGAGAGGAAATTCTTATTGAATTTTGGGATGATTTACAATGGGGTAAGACCCCTCAATTTATAGGGAAAAAATGACTTAGCCACAAAGTAAAACTCTCTACAAAATAGACATTCACTCTAAATAGAATTCTATTCATAACAATAAGAAATATTTTGTTATTCTTAGTTGACATATCAAGCAGTAGTGTCTCGTGCAAGTTGATTTTACAAATTAAAAAACAAGGAAAAAAAAAAAGAATAAAAATGAAATAGAATTTTTTATATAATTCAAATTCATTTAACATATTGAATATTTGTATTGTAAACGTTGTCTCTGTCAAACTAAGATTTTAAAGCGTTAGTTTGATAGTTCTCACATCTCTAACGTGAAATATGATGACCCATCGTACATAAAAAAATAGTATAATAGTATAGTACTTAATACTTAATATGTTCAGAATCGAACCGAAATCGTTAATCAAATCGAACCGATAATTTATTGATTTATTAGTATTGGATTATCGGATAATGGATATTGGTGAACGGATTGAGATTTTATAATTAACGGCTTAACTGTTTGAGGGTGGATTAATCAATTTTCTTATCGGGTAAACCATTAACCCGTTAAGAATTTTTATATTTACACTTTTACCCTATATATATAAAGTACTATTGAAACCTTAAATGGCTGAATTCCTATTTTCTATTTTCTAATTCTCAATTGTCTGCATCCACCAGAGGTAGAGAAGCTGTATGTCTCGTATCTCTTGAACTGAGAATTGAGAATTCGAAAAATCAAAATCTAAATAATTAATACGTGTATGTATGTATGAGTAGTCTTGATGGTATTAAAAATTTGGTTAACACGAATATGACAGTATGACTAGCCTTGAAGACTCTTCAATTCAAAAATACCATTTGGTTAGATCTTGATAGTATTAAAAGATTTGAAACTGTTGGTATTGATTAAATAATTGTTCAAAAATTTTTAATTTGGTTTAGTCAATAAGCTGCCCGATAACCGTCCGATAATTATTAATGCGATATTAATTTATCCGTTATCTTATTGGATGACTAACGGATTAGTACATTTATAATCCGATAACTATTAAGCTAAATTATCCGCACCGGGTACTTAACATGTTAAAAGTGAAATTGGGTGTTGTGTGTTGCGGGGGGGGGGGGGTTCATCACTCAGTTGGCAAGATTGAACTTTTGCATTGTAGTTTTTGTCAGCAAAACAACAGTGGAAAATGGAAGCCGGTGCTCTTCTCAGAACTCTAAATCCTTTCAAAATCAGAGCGAAGTTTTATGGGGCCTTCACTGTTCGATGCTCTTCCTTTTCTTCCTCTACCAAAAATCCCACCGGTTCGTTATAATGGTTCATTTCTCTTTCTTTTTATGCTTTAATTCCCAATACACTTAGAAAATGCATATGTTTATACCAATTTCGCATCAATTAACTGACTGTGCAGTGAATAGTGTAATTATAAGGTTGAATTTTGTGGGTGGGGCCAGGGAAAGAAATGGGGAAGAGAGCATACGATGGACTGCTTTTGGATGCAGCAAATACACTTTTGCAATTGACAAATCCAGTTGAAGAGACATATGCTTCCATTGGCAAGAAATACGGTTTGTTGGTTCCTTCCTTTTTCTATAGTAGCAGGGGTTTAAGAGGTTTAAGGAAACTTCTGTTAGTAGGTTCTATGCTGCTAAAAGAGGAGATATATTTTGACCGTAGCTATCTTTATATCCAATCAATATTTTGGCAGAGCCTGGCTTGGCATTTAGCCAGGGGCGGATGCACATTTATCGAGTGACACCGCTTCATCGATTTTTTTTTTACTAAATATATGTATTAATATAGTGAGAAAGCGCATAAGTAAAGATAAAATTGCACCACTTGACATTAATTGTCTCTTGGCGCATTGATTATGTGCTTAATTTTGCTCTAAGAGGTGAGAGGTTCTAACCTCAACTAGCACATCTTTTTTGCAAATATTTGAGAGAATCTATGTGGTTAAAATTTTTGATGAAATAGAATTTAATTCAGGACTTTTTCTAACTTAAGACTCAACAAAACCAATAGACGAAAGCTATTTCTTGTCTAGAAGTATGATAATTAACTTTATTATTCCCATTCTTCTATAAATTTCGACACCGCTTACAAAAATTCATGCGTGCGCCCCTGCATTTAGCTAATTGATCAAGCAACTAGTACTTGGAATTCACTGGTGGTATCTAGATGAAGTCCTATTTTTGGTGTAGCATAAAACAACAGAAACTGCGGACCAGCTTTAGAATGGTTACTTTTGAAGTTAAGAAGTGAGGCTTAAATGTGTGATTTCAGCCCTTTCTTCAAGCAAACATTGTCAACTAGTGCAGAAAAAGGTTGAGAGCAGACTACTATGTCTATTTTTCTTCCGAGAGATTGCTAAAGTATTTTATCCAATTATAGGGCTGACAACTACTCCAGCTGAAATAAAGCAAGGTTTCAAAAGAGCTTTTGCTGCTCCATGGCCAGAAAAGCTACGTTATCAGGTCATTATGCCAATGTCACTCCATTGTGTTTCATGCTCGTTTGTCACATGGAAAACCAGCATATGTTTTAGCTGGTCTTATTTTTTTATCTCAAAACTAAAATTTAATTTTATATTCTCGTGTTAGATATGTTTTGTTCTTGGTGATACCCCTCTTGGGGTGGGGTTGGGGGTGGAGATGAGGGCCTTTCTCTCGCTGATCTCCCCCATACAAATATTAGCAACCCATTTCAGCTTGTAATGAATTGATTCTTCCACATAGCATTCTAGAAATAATTAGCCAAAGAAAGTGATAATTAGGAAATCAAGTAATTTGACATTTTCCCTGCGGCCCCTGCCTTTGTTGTGGACAGAGGACCTTAAATACGAAAATTATTCAGGTATCCTTACAAAGATGTATGAATTCTTGGTATACTACTTATTTGTGGAAAATGTCCTGTTGATGTGTACTTTATAAGTGTGTTCTGCATATTCTGTATGAGCAGGGTGACCTATTGAGTGGATTATTTGGTATTTTTTTTTTGAAGCAAAAAAGTTGTGGCCATTGAACCTCCATTGTCTCTCACTCATTCAGAAAATTCTAGTTGAATGTTCAGCCACTAAAGTATTAAAAGATACGTAAAATTGTCGGTTAAAAAGTTCATATTTTCATCACAGATTACTGTTCCTTTGGCAATATCAATCAACTGAAGATTAAGTACAATTGACAGGATGATGGCCGACCTTTCTGGAAGCTTGTCGTTGCTGAAGCAACTGGTTGTAGAGACGATACTTACTTTGAAGAAGTATACCAGGTCATTTTCTAAAACATATTATAGAAATCGGAAGTTAGACTGCTTTAGCTGAAGTTTTTGCTTTCACCAGCACTATGCAAGTGGTGAGGCATGGCATCTTCCACCTGGAGCCTATGACACCATATCAATTCTGAAACGTTCCGGAGGTCATCATGTATCTGCATTACTTTGCTTCTGATATAGATTTACTTATTGAACTTTTCTCCCAATCCTTTCGTTTCTGAAGTACTGGACTTTGGACAGTCAAGCTGGCCGTAGTTTCCAACTTTGACACCCGGTTGACGAAGATATTGAAAGAGCTGAATGTGTTGTATCTGTAAGCATCAATACCTTCTTATACTTTTGCTCCTTGTTAAATAACAGTCTGAGTTTGAACTACTTTATGTCGGTAGTCAATTATATTACTTAGTTATGAATGCCAATAACTCATTTCAAATGCTCTTAAATTTTAGCATTGAAAGAGTTGGAAAAAGTTATATAAATTTAAACCTATGAACTTACAGAGCATTCTCATCTGTATGAAATGGCAGGGTCGACTCCTGCTTGAAATTTAGAAGATGTTTCGTTTATATGTTCTTTTGTGATCCTTCTCAAAAAAAAATATGTTCTTTTGTGTTCTCTATCTATAGATTTGATGCTGTCATCATATCTTCAGAGGTTGGATATGAAAAACCAGATATTAGGATATTCAGAGCTGCTCTAGGTATGTGCATCAAAAACTAATCTATCTTCATTAGCATGATGATAGAAGGCGTCTCTACTTTAGTTTTGTTTCTTTCTTGTCTGCGTTTGTTTAACTTTTTAATGGACTCTTAAACATCTCTCTTGTCAGGTATGACCCCCCCTTATCAAAACTATAATTTGATATTAACACATTTGTCAATTACACCTGAAATAGGCTATAAAAAAATTGACCTTATCATGTTTTGCGGTGTTGTAGATCAGATCTGTGTAGAAGCAATAAAAACTGTTCACGTTGGAGATGATGAAAAGGCTGACAAAGGAGGAGCAAATGCTGCTGGAATTGACTGCTGGTAATTTTTGAATGCCTTGCTTTATTCAAAATTTCACAATTTCTAGATATAGCTAATATCTAGCGCAAAGAAAAAAGAAAGAGAAGAAACTAGTTTTAATGCTGTAGTTGCTACATCAAAACCATCATTTTAACTGTTAAAATGATAATTGGTATTCAACAGCTAAAAGGTAGATAATTGATTACGAACATAATGATCACCCACAAGAAACAATATTTTGATGCTTCCCTCTACAAGTAATACTTGATTGTATTCAAGTTCTATCTGCAGTTATGGAAACATCAGTGAGATATTAGTGACATTTATTAATAGGAGATACTGTTGAATACCAAATCAGGAGAAGCATTTAAAGAAAGTCTTCTGTTACTTTTTACCAATCATACAGAGAGTGTGACCTTGTCATCTGGTTAAGAAATTTTCATTCACAAAATTATGCCTTTCAGGCTATGGGGTGTAGACGTGAAGTCATTTGCAGATATACAGAACCGCCTTCTCACAACGGCATAGTTTTTTGGTTAGTGGCTCTGTCATTTGGAAGGTAAGGAAAAGAAACTCTATTCCTTTTTCCTTTCATTTCCTTTTTAAACGGTATCTCCTATTAATAAATGTCACTAATATCTACTGTTATTTTCATAACTGGCAGATAGAACTAGACTACAACCAAGTATTACTTGTAGATGGAAGCATCAAAAGATTGCTGTTTGTGATCATTATATTCTCCATCAATCAACCATCTTTCAATTCCAAAGTATAAAGTTAAGCTGCAGCGCCTTTTAATAAGCTTCATGCTCGGAGTTCTGCATAGTGATTCAGTGATCAGCTACATTCCGTTATAATAATAAAACCCCATATGAGATGCTACTTCCTCCCCATCTCCACAAAGGCAGAGGGCAGAGGGCAGAGGGCAAGATCATTCAAAAATGTATCCCTTTAACGAAATGATTCACTAATCAATATGAAAAGTCACCCCAACATTCGTTCGTTTGGAATTTCTCAGCTCTGCATAGCCTATTTTGGCTCAACTTCTCTCCCTACAAAACTTGAGATAATAATCAAATTTGTTTTGATCTAATATTCCAAAGCTATATTCTGTTTTAGTTTTACAAGGTTGATGTTTGGTTGTTGTCTGGCTAAATTTGTGTGCTATTCAGGATTCATTCAATCCTAGTTTGGCAAATCAAGTTCCACTATTTACTAGTGCCATTGACAAACATGAAGTAGCTAATCTACTATTAGGCCTCCTTACAAGTCATGTGGAAGCACTCCTCAACTTATGTTTGCATTTCTAGTATAGAAAGCCAGGGATGAAATCACATAAAGAATGAGAAGTCTGTGTCTTAGTTGATAATACAAGAGTTCAAGTTCAGTGTGCTGGCGACGTAAAAAATATTGATAAACATTTATTTAATAGTTGGTTGTTAAGTTGTTCCACATTGGTCATGAACAAAATACGAGAAGTGAGACATCTTTTGAAGAACTTTTGTAATGGCAAAAGAGAATCTGAGTTTACCAACGAAATAATATTATGAATGTTACTGTTAATACACAGACTCCTCCTTGTCTAGTCAATCTGAAAAAGAAAAAGAAAAATTATACTTGTATTCTGTCGCTTCTACATGGTCCCAATTTTTTTTTTCTTTCAAGCCCAAAACATATACTCCCTCTATTTAAATTTAATGTGGCATAGTTTGATTGGTACGAAACTTACGACAGAAAAAAGGACTTTCGAAACTTATGTTCTTAAATATGCCACGAAATTTCTGCGGCAATGAAAGCATTCCATTAAGAATAAAATAAAAGGCTTAAAGTTAATTGTTCCCAAACATACAAATAAATAGTGCCACATTAAGTGGAATAAAGGGAGTAATTCTTTTACTCGCAAGCACTTAAAAACTAGAGTGGGAAATGAGTGCTAATGAATGACATGTACTACTACCCATGAACTTTGATAAGCTAACCGCAATTAATCATTTTATCCATCTCTACCAGTTACGACTGATACAAGCTTGGAGCACAGCCTGCAGATAGCCCTTTTTGCCCTGTTCCATCAAAAATTCACATATTTTCTCTACGCGAAACCAGATAACCAATAACAAAAGAGCAGTGCTGCACTAACAACTCAACCATGGCAGTTTAGCTCATAACATGGAGTTTTTTAGTGAGTGTTACGATACTTGTATCTTTCTCTCAGAGCAAATGCATATGCATGTCGCCATTGAAACTCAATTACTGCTGTAGATACTACTAAAAGACAGTAGGGAAAAATTCCAATAAATCATATCAATTCTACCGAAGAAACTTAAGAAAGCCTCTAATTATGACTTGCTCAAGTTCAAAAAGACAAATACCCGTGAGACCATTTCTTATGCAAGGTAGCGATACAATCGTCTATCTGTATTATCCCTTTCCAAGAAATCTCTCTCGATAAGTGACTCAATCCGTTTCTTGATTTCCCCTGGATTTGCCAGGAAACGTGATTGCAATTGCTTTGTAACTTCAGTGATGATGTTGTTGTGATCTAATACCTTCCTGGATTTCATGATCCTCACAATAGCAGCTTCAATCTGGGGCTTTCTATCCTCTTCCACCCTTTGACGTGTCTCCTGCTTTTCAGGCTCGGATTCCTTCTGTGCAACTACAGTTCCTATCTTGACCTTGTAAAATTTGCTCGTAAATTTGTCATTGACAAGAAAGGCGTCGTCTTCCCCGATATCCTTACTCATGGGTTCTTTCCGGAGGACGTTCTTTCCCTTAACACATGCTAGGGACTGCAAGCACCTTTTCAAATCAGACGAAGGGATCTCAGTGGCCTGTTCAATCTCTTTGTACATTAGCCGATCAGCATTGTTGAAAAGCATGAGGACACACATTTGGTAAGTAGAGACATTGAGCTCATGCTTCTGGCCCTTAACAAATGTCGCTTTCAGATCAGCTGTGCCCATGTTTGTTTGCCAGGATAATCTTCGACCAGTGTGGGTCCCAAGGTAAAACGACCGAAATTTCTCACACAGGGCTGACAATTCAGCTGGCAAATTGCATGTGATACTAGGTTGAGTAGGCCAAGATCCCGTCGTGAGAACCTGGACAACCAATGAGGGGCCATCACCCAATTCAGCACCATATGCTGCATGGAATCCTTGCATTGTGTCCTGAGAAGTTTTCATGTCGGTAAACATGCCCTCTAATTTGGAAGTGAACTGATAACCACATTCTGTCTTCAGCTTAACAATCAGACTTCTTTCAGCGTCATCGGAAACTGTTTTTCCTGAAAGCAGTCGCTTTGCCAAGTGCTGTTTATAATACTTCTCAAACACATCTTTTTCTTGCAAGTAACGGAAGAGCATCATCACCTTGTCGAGAATAACTTCCACATCTTCCTCACTGACTCCTTTAAGGCCTTTTCGCAATTTTTCATCCACAAACAATGATATAAACTCGGGAGAACGGGGATTGAGGTTAATGAAGAATTCAAAAGATGAGTTTAAGGCATTTTGGAAAGTCTTGTCGTTGTTGAATGCCAAGATTATTACATTATCATATTTATCCTTCTCATTCAAGAGACACTGGACAAATTCGACAGGATCTTTCAGCTTCTCAGGATCGGTAACAAGCCGTTTTCCAATCTCTCTGATGTGAGAAGTCATTACATCTCTTATTGTTGCAAGACCATTAGGAACTCTACGAAATAAGTTGTACATTCTTCTCAAATCCTCACATTTATCATCAAGAAGCATATTCACCGTACCTGAATTTTCCATATGGACAAGCCTAGGCATATGGTTTTCAATCATCTCTTTCTCCACAACATTAGTGAGCTTAGCTTCAGTCTTTGGATCCAAGTAGTGTGACACCCTCTCTATTTCTTCGTTTAAACGTTTTTCAGCTTTCTTGAGGTAGTCTCCACAGTCGCAACATTCAATGAACCTCTGAGACTCGGCCCTGTAAAAATCAGCTGATACTTCAAGAAAAGGTTTTTCAAAGTCTTCCTGGTACACGGATGGTCCTAAATCCATTAGCATCTTAATTATATTTCTCATCAGTCCCCGGTTAATTACTTCCCCATCCCGTTCTTTGAGTATCAGTCCAAGAAGCGTACTCAGAAGTCTCATCTGAATCTTATTCGCATGTATTATGTTATCCCGCCAAAGATTCAGCCCAAGTTCATGAACAGGGATCTTATGGGTACTTGGAACGAAGGTCCTGTCCATGTACATCAGAATATCCCGTATCATTTGCAATGCCTTATTATGATCTGCCCATTGCCTATTCAGCTCTTCCAAGAATAAATCACCTTGGGCTGACTCTATGCATTTAGAGATCTCTTGTAGGTGGAAGGTAATTGTAGATACAAGTCCAGAATATAGCTTCTCACCAAATTTGTGTAATACCATATTATAAGCATTTCTGCATTGACAGAAGATATCCCAACATCAAGAATAGTATATTCAAGCATACAAAAACAAAGAGAGGAACTAAACAGTGCCGGAAACGAAAATGAAGAAAACGAGCAGGATGCAGCAAAGAAAGAGATCTTTAAGATTGTAAAGGTTCATTACATATCAATAACGACAAACACACAGACTAAACACAGAGACAATGACAGGATATGATAAGTGTTAAAAATTGGGCATTAAGAAATTCTATTTCACCCTACGACATCTCAGAACTTCAGTCCAGAAGGAAGAATGAGGTGAGCAGTAAGAAGTTTGCACACGCCTCTGCTTGCTCATGATTTCTCCATGAACAGAACCAACAGTCTTCCTCTTTCTTTACCCTAAAGTAACAAACTCCATAACCTCCAGTTTAAATATCTATCCAAATTACAGAACAAAGAAAGACAATGGAGCGGTGAATAACTGAACTTGGGCCCACTCGGAATGCACGTCTTCTGACAAGTTACTTCTACTCTAGGCATTGCTCCTACCAGATTTTGAATTCTAAAGTCGTGTAGCTTTTTGAGTCCTTTTTTACAAAAGCCTTTTGAGAAAGAGTCTAAAAATTAGATGCTGCGATTGATTGATAACCTGTTTGGACAATTTTTTTTTATATAAGGTGTTTTGTATTTTGTTGAAGTTGAAAAATGAGCATTTGAAGTTGAAGTTGAAGTTGAAAAAAGAGTATTTAGAAGTTGTTGTGTTCGTACATGAGTTTCACATGGGAAAATGTAGAAGTTTCGTAGGTTAAAACCATTGTTTCACTTGAAATACTCCTTAAACGAGCTTTTCAACTTCAAATTCTCTATTTCAAGTTGGAGCTGAAATAATGGACAAAATTGTAAAACAAACATTGATTTGCAAAAAAAATTCAGTGTTTGCAAATAATATGTATGTCTGAGTGCCCACTAAACCCATAAGAAATTTCCTTACTACCTCTTCTAGTAATACACATTGAATAACCTTTACAGCTCCGATATTTTTTTTCGTGGTGTCCGAGCCAGCTTGTGCACACCTCCTTACCACTCCGATATTGTATATGGATTGTGATGTTTTCCCCTTTTTTTCATAAGTAGCAGATGGATTGTGAGCTTAAGATCATGATACTTTAGTATCCTAAACTCCAAGCCCAATTGGTCTCATTCTAGGGACTAGTATACACTTAAATAAATTTTGATGCACCAAACCATTTTCAATCATGTTTGGTATGCCAACTTAATGGAATTTGAATGAAATGAAAATAGTATCAATGGCTGAAATGCAAAAACTGCAAAGGAATAGGCTGCATACGATGTGGAGAGGAATAGATATATGGAATGGATGGGGGATTTGTCAATGGTTATTTGGTAGGGATTCCGAGCAAAGAGCATGAAAAGACTGAGATAGAAAGGTCATGTCATAGTCTATTCCTGATTCGATCCTTTAATGGATTGAAGACTCTCCCCACTAGACAAAAGGGATGAAAACTTGTTGTTTCCGCAAAATAGATTGGATCCTGAAATCGCAACTATTGAATCAAGGGTACTAATCATTTAGCTAATCATAGAAATGGAATTAAACAATGGAATCATATTTTATCTTGTGATCATTGGCTACTAAACAAGTTGTAGGATCATAACTTTTCCCCCCAAAATACGATATATTCTAAAGCACTTACCTGCTACCGTTGAGCAGTAATCAAACTTCTTTTCGGTTTTGAGTTTCTAAATCTAGGTACCTCACATGTAAGCAAAAGATCCATATAAGCTACTTACCTAGGTGCAGTGCTTGTCAGGATTAGGGTTAACGCCTTAACGGTGAGATTTAGTACAGTGTTTTTTAAGTGAAAAGCACAACAAAAGACAAGGTCCATCAGACTAGAAGTTAAAAGTGTGAAGTAACTTCTTTGAAGTGACGCGTGCAACTTACAGAAAACTAAAAGAATATCAAACATATGAATTCAGTACTATAATAATCTTGCAATTAAAATACTCCCTGAATTTCAATCTATGTGCCTTACTTTCCTTCTAAGTTTGTTTCAAAAGGAATGTCATCTTTCTGTATTAGTAAGTTTTTAATTCCAGCATTCCCATTTTACTTTTGGTGATACTCCATTATATGAATGACATGGCATGTTTAGAACCATATGATTCAAAGGGTATTTTTGGTATATTTTTTATGAAGGGGAAATTTATAGATGGCATCCACAAGATGCAAGAAGTACAAAAGAGAATACATAAAGGACAGTCAGCTATGAACAAAAAAGAGCTAAGCAAGAGCTAAAGAACTGACAAAATCAAAAAAGCTAACAGGACAACCATTAGGAGCTAAATTGTGCCAACTATACAACCATAGAAGATATCTAGCCTTAAGAACTATAGAAGGAGTTGATATCCCATCAAAGCCCCCAAAAAAAGAGAGGATATTTTTGGTCTATTATACAAACTTTAGTTTAAAACCACAAGATTTAAAATTTTCTTTACATTCTTACATCTTCGTGCCAAGTCAAAGTAAGACATATAAAATGAAAAACCAAAGGGAGTAACTAATTTCAGCATTCAATATACGACAAGGCCAATATTAATTCAACTCCTCATAGCTGAGGTTCAAAGAACCGAGCACTTCTTATTGAGAGTGCTTTGCATGTCATTGTTTGAAGCACACACTTCTCTAAAGCGCATGCCTTCACCCGTAAAGAGATAACCCCTCGCTTCGCATCATTTAAATTACTTTAGAAGGCAAATAATTTACTAGCAAAGTAGTGTTGGAACAACTTGGACTCGATTAGAGTAGAAAGCTTTCGACAACTCCTTTTTATTATCAAAATCAGTCCGGGAAGCAGGTCTTTTGACAAGATGTGCATCTTGGACGAAAAGAAAACATTGAATTATACAAGCTTATTACGAAAGTTGTCAAATATCCTTCTAATCAATTTTCACATGTTAGATCTAAACAACTCAAAAGATTCAATTACTTAGGCTTCTGTATGCTCAAATTATCTTTTGAATTAAAAAGACAAATGAGAAAATTTGATTTGGTCGAATATCAAAGATTGGGTACAGTTTTAGAATCACTTAACGGGATTAAACAATGTTAATATATATCCATCCTTTTTTTTATTTTGATAAGGTAAAGTAGTATATATCCATCTTTATAAATATTAAATCTTAACATATTTAGATATTAAAGACACAGAATTTATTGCATAGAAATTTTTAAATTATAGTTATCACAGATAGAAATTATTTGGATACGTCTCCAACATGACCTGCAGATCTTAGTGACATAACGAAGATCTACATTGGGCAAAATATTAAGAGCAAAAGATGTGTAATCAAAATGTGTTGTGAGATCTGTAGCCATTCCTAAAAAAACTGACTTCTTGAATAATGACATATCAACCCAAATTAATACAGAATTCCAACATCCAACTAACTAGTAAATGATATTCTATATCTGCTCAAAAACACCTCTTTCAAATGGTCCATGTGATCAAATAAAAGAAAGATGAGCGCTATGAAATAACACAAATTACTGAACCTTTAGACATGCTACAAGAATGGTAAAGAGGAAAAGATTCCGTTCACTAATTTTGATTCCAAAGACTCTTAAGTACTATGAGCATAGTAACTACCTACACGCCGACAACATTTCAAAGGTGACATATTTTACGATATGACACGTGCACATACACTGTAGTATAATGGACTTGTATGCAAGAGCAGCTATTAGACACATATGCAGCGTAATGCACTACTTATTACTTAATCAAGGTTCGGTATCATACCGTGATGATGAGAGCATGAAGAGTAGATAGAAAGGATAATAAATCCTAGATTTCATGCGATCCACATTATCTTAAATATAGATAAGATATCAAATAACCTTTCTAATAGGGACAAGCAAAGAGCTCAAACAAAATTAGAAATAGGCAAAAAATATCTAGATAGCAATGAAGAGGACAAGAAAGCATTTCCCTGATCATAGTTTCCTCACTACCTAATAATTTAGCTCGTTGCAGACATAGGGTAAGCATGTAATATAGTTTATTGCCCTATGTTTGCAACAAACTAAATTAAATGAAACTATATATTATCTCCACATTCTTGGTCTTGAATAAACTCAAGCAACTAACAACGGAAGGAAACTGAATATGCAGACTAGGTACTAGTCCTTCTTGGTTTAACTAACCCGTGAATAATAATTCAACCTGGTCAGTCAACTACGGATCAACGCCAAACTAGTTGGAGTTGGCTTTTTAATTCTCTCTAACCATTCCACTCTATTCACGACTAATTTATTCCAATAGGAAAGACACTAACCTGAGGTCCACATATAGTGCTTGCCTTTGTGGGCATCCCCAACTTATCCACAATTAGAGGATTTATTAAAGTAAAAAGTAATATTTATATTCTAGCAGTCAAATTAAGTAACTGCCTACTTTATCAGAGATTGTGATCATCTATTCATTGTAAGATAAACATGACTACGCCTCAGTCCGAAACAAGGTGGGGTCAGTTGTATGAATCCTCACTGACCTTGTTTTTCCATTTAAGTAAGCTCAACTCATGTCATCATCATACCACATGAAAATAAAAAAGAAAAATAAGTTTTATATATATAAAAGAAATGATTTGGACCTGTAAAGTTCTTCAAAGCTGAGTCCACTAGCATTGTGATTGTAAATCTCATGAATGGCATGCTCCAGTATTTTCCAAGTCTTGTCTGCATATTTGGGATCAACCACTACCTTGTGCTTGAATGCCTCTATCTGAAAATTCCTCTTCTTCTGATTACTACTCATCCTATATATCAATGTGTATCTAACTCCAAGAAAATCATATAACTAAACCTAACCCCCAGAAAATAATCTGAATAAAAAATGAGGTAAAACTATCCTTTTTCCTGAACAATAGTACTATCAAGAAGAAGAAAAAGGCTTTTTAAAATAAAGATTGAGACTTTAAATGAATAAATTAATCTATGAAGTGAGAAAATCAAGAAAATAGCTGGATTTAGAACTGATTATTTCAACCAAAAAGTAGAGATTTTTATACAACCACAGGATTAAGAAATCACTTCTAACGAAAGATCAATAAAGTTAGAGACACTAAATGAACAAAATCAATGTAAAAGTGGGAAAAAAACAAGAAGACAGATTATTAGATTCAGAACTAATGTTTTATTGAAGGCTTTTAAAAAGAAAGGGAAGCAGGAAAATGGAGGAGTAGGGTTTTGAAAGAAGAATAAAGAGGAAGATTTAGTGATACGTAAAAGAAATCTCACCCAATTGGGTTTAAGATTTTAGGAGGAAAACTTGAAATAGAAGAAGAGGTATCTGGATTCATGCCCAAATGGGCTGCACTATTTTGCTTTATATATATTCGTCTCAAATTATATATTATGCACCGAAAAAGAAAATTAAAACAAAGAAGTCCGGAACCAAAATGTAGTTCGTTTGCACTCAAAGAATCGAAATATGTAGAAAAAAAATATGGTGACCATTTTATATATAGCATCCTTTTAAAGGGCGCTATACCTTTACGGTCAGTTGCCCAGTTAAGCATAGCGCCCTTTTAAAAGGCGTTATATATATAACGCTCTTCCTTACCGCGCTAACATATTTTGTGGGCCCACCAATAATTGTTCTAGGCTTAACTGATATAACAATAATTCAAATGGGTATAGCGCCCTTATTTAAGGCTCTATATCTCAAAAAATTCGACCCCCGAATTGGTTTTTGCCTTATTTAAAGACGTTAAGGATTTTGTAAAAATCCATTCAGAAATATTCTCAAGTCTTATGAAATATTTCTTCGTTAAGTTGTTTTGCATTTTGTCATAATGTCTGAAGAGCAAAGAATTATGATTTCATTATATTGGGAGGGGGAGGGGAGGAGGTTGTGGTGGCGAATAACTCACTAAGCTATAGTTTATCTCCACAGTGTCATGTTAAGTTGCCACTTACAATGGAGTATGATACATTGGTATCGTTGTTATGTAAAAAAATGAGTGTGAGCAAACGTTCGGTAAATATTAAAGTAACCAGATAATATTCATATTATGTGACTCCGCAAGGGGTTGCTTGTGATGCTGAGTTTAACATCGAAAACGATGAAACTCTGAGAGATTTTTTGAGGACTTCGGATGAATATCGGGAATTTATTGTGATAAAACTATTAGAAATGTACGTCAAGGCCGAAGACGTTCGCAATAATGAAGTTGCGCAAAGCAGGGATATCCCTCAATCATCGGGTGGTTATTTTGGAGCAGTTTTAGCTGAAAAGGTTCCGGCTAAAAGAGTTAAGCTTGATCTAAACTTATCTCCACGAGCGAATGAGGAGCGAGGAAATAATTTCTCCCTTAGTTTACATAATCCACAAGCCGAGTGGTAAACTTTAATTTTCCTTTGTGTTACGATGTATATTTTTGTGTATTGAATTTGTATTAACACTCGTATGTTCCACGGGGAGTACCGACCAGATATGAATTTTACAAGTTAGGAACCAACGGCCAGTTGGAATATGCCTAGTTTTAGTGTGTTGGATCATGGTGGTCCATCCGGGAGTCAACATCGACAAGATAATGTGCATCATGGGATATCAACACATTATGATTTGTAAGTGAATATAGTTATATGTAAAGTATGGACCACTTTGAGTACCTCATTATTTTATTGGTTGTGCAGTGAAAGCGAGCAACTTGTTAATTAATAATGTTGTGTTATAATCCCCATTTGTAGGACGAAAATCAATGTAGGTTTGAAGAATGATATGATGAACCCATTTATCAGGAATACTACAAATATTGTTTGCAATACGTTTGGAATATGACCGGTGAATACGAACTCTAGATCTTTAAGATGCAACGACAACTTGCGGCAGTGGAAGAGAAACTACAAGAGGCGGAAGAAGAAAAAAATAAGTTAGAAGAGAAATTTAAGTAGTTGAAGCAGAGAATAATGGGCGATAATGACTAAACAAACACATATATGTGTTGAGTGTAGTATTTTATCTTTATGTTTTCCGTGTCATGTATTTTCATTAGTTATACCGAATTTAAATTATGTTAAGTTTCTATGTTTGTTTTTGTGTTGTAGTATTAAAATAACAAAGAATCCGAGAAATAAAAACATAAAGCACATATAATGTAAACCATAAATAATGTTGCTATTATTTACTGATTGTCTTATGTACATAAAATCAAAAAAAAAAATCAATGTGTCCCACAACCTTTATGCTTTAAAGCAGTCGCTGGCTTGAGGCGCATCCTATCCCCCCCCCGCTACACTATCAAGATCATTCTCATCATGTCGCCTCTTTATTGGAGAATGCACTGCATCATGATCGTCAATAAGGCTGGCAAGCTCGGTAGAAGAGGTTGTCGGTCCAACAGTAACCTACAGAATAATAAGATATTTTAGTATACGGATATATATTAGTAATGTACGTGTTAGCTAAAAAAATTAAAATGTCTTACCATGGTCTCAACGGGCTCCTGAATATAATCATCCATCTCAGGCATGTCAGTGTCGCACAAAGCGGCCTCCGTGACGGGCGAGGATGATGACTTAAAAAAAAGGCTTTAAATATTTATGACTAATCAATGAGATAAACAAAAATATAAATAATAGTAATATAAACTAACCAAATCCTATGAAAGATCCTCAGTATCCCTCGGTGATGAGCCATAACTCAGTCGGCGCCCACTATTCACATCTCGTACCGGACGATCATCAGCAATCGTCGATGCTTCTAGAGGGTTAGGAAAATACTCATCCCAGTCATGTGAGGTAATGGTCGTGTCCGCGATCAACAATGGAGCTGACGGGGTCACATGCGAAGTCCCTGGATTAAACCCTAGGCTAAATGAGGGCATATCACTAGGAGCATGGTCTAGCTCAGGGTGGTCACCCAGGTGATCAACTCCAACATCCTCAACAGGTGCCTCAACGCCCCCTTGCTGGGTACTACCTCCACGCCGACCCCCACGACCTCGTGAGACACCTCTACCTCTCTAGGCACGCCCGCCATGTCGACCATATTCAGGATGCACTGCCGGCCCATGATGGTACTGCTCCCGGCGCCATATAATCAGCCTCGTATCGTAAGCGCTCATCATCTCGGGCTTGTTGCAATGTTCGGGCAGCCAAGTCTGTAACCTGTCGGCCATACTTGTGCAAAGCGGCCGCTCCCTCGCTGGTATGCTGCTGCATCTGCAGTCCCAACTGGTAGAACAGATGTAGGCCAATAGCCTGCACAGCATATAATTAAGTATACCAAATAACATACCATCAGCTCATGCCTCCCGGCATATGGAACGAACCGACCGCCAGCGTGATTAACGAGATTCCCGATAAAAAGTTGGGTAATGCTGCAGTACCAACCCATATACTCATGCTCACCATCTATACGCTCTGGTAGAGGGGGTGGCAGAATCAGGTTATGCCGCTGGTCTCAAATCTCGATCTGCAACTATAGCCATGCCTCATATGTCTGGTCAACCCTAGAACGATCATCCAGCTGGTAATGTGTCCTAATCCAAGCGGATGGTGGAGGTACAAGCTGCGGTCGACCAAACTGGAGAAGGACTCGCTCGGTGGTATGATGCTCGACAATATCAAGATATATCAACGAGATAGAAGAGCTCCATATAAGTCGTCTGGCCGAGCAATAATCGGGCAAACCGGCTATTAGCTCATCGTTGTATGGCCTCCAAATGAACTATTACGTAAAAAACAAGAACCGTGAGTATACGCAACACATATTAATCCAGGACAAGTAAACTTAAGTATACAATTATCTACGTGACCTCCAACAAATCCAACAAATCCCTGCAATATGGGAGATTATAACGAGCCTTGTACTCGCATCCGTATCCTCCTATCAACCCACCTCCTAGATAAAGGGAGAAATGGTGAAGGTGGTGAATCCGAAGCGATGGGTGGTAGAGGTGGATGTAACTGGAGGAATCGCTCCCGGACCCAAACCTAATATACAATTTGGACGTAAAATTTAAGTTATATTTTTATGATGTATGTTATAATGAAGAGAGAATTTGACTATATTTTCACCTGCAACAGCGGCAAAAATCCTGCAACGTCTCGCTGGGTGCCCACGCTTGCCCGACATATCTGCCTGTACAAGTAACCAAGAACAACAACACCCCAGCTGTAATCATGTAAATCATCTAGCCGCTCAAGATAATGAAGAAATCTCAAGCTGACTAGGTTTCCCGAAGTGTTCGGGAACAATACCCCTCCAAACATAAGCAGCAGCAACAACCTCGTGTATCGATTAATATGAAGATTCGGTGTATCATCCGTAATGTCAGCATGCATCGCCTCCAGATGCAGCCGGACGGGCATCAACTACAGACGACTAGCCCCAACCAATGCACCCTCATCAGCTAGCAGGAAACCGGTAAGCCGCTGCAACATCTCCAGGTACTGATCTCCGTATACTCTCTCATGGCATGCGGCAAAGCAAAGGTATGTCCATCAACGGCAGACTATACAGAACCTCCACGTCTTGTAGCATGATAGTAGCCTCGCCAATGGGCAAATAGAATGTGTACATCTCCGGTCGCCACCGCTCTATCAAAGCCGTGATCTACGACCAATCCAACTGCATCCGGCCGATCTCAACAATCCTATAAAAACTCATATCCTAGAGGTGTATGACTATACGGGGATGGAGATGGTGGACCCTAAGAAAGTTCCACATATCGTCTACTCTTCTGGCGCGGAATGTCCGGGCCAATAACTGTCCCCCCCATATGTAGGAAGACCTATGCTCGGCCTGTAGCAATAGTAGCTCTAGCGAGGCAGGTCTGGGATGCAAAGGCGGTACCTCCATGACGATTACTGTAAATTGAACAATATTAATTACATTATTTTTCTTTTTCATTGCTTAAATATATTGCAATACCTTTAATATTAACTTCTATTCGATATTTTTACTATATTGTTAATTAGGTTGATACATTTTCAATATTATAATTTTATATTTTATATGTTACTTTAATATGTTAGTTTTATTATTTTATATGTTAGTTTTATTATTTTATATGTTTGTTTATTACTCAGCTATTTTTGACTATAATAAAATTAAATAATTAATTTTCATACCTATACATGATTTAATTATTAAATATTTATGTTTTGGTCCCAGACACGATATTTGAGGCCCAGTAGCACCAAGGTATCCTGAATTCTTTTGTTCATGATGAAAAATATTTCCCGATTTATCACTCAACAGGTATGTTATTTTATGTTAGTTTATTATTGTATATGTTATTTATTACTTTATATGTAGTTTTATTATTTCATATGTTAGTTTTATTATTTTATATGTTTGTTTGTTACTCACTTATTTTTTACTATAATAAAATTAAATAATTAATTTTCATAACTATATAGGATTTAATTATTAAATGTTCATATAACAATACTTAGTTTGATAAATATTGTTGTTTCCTTATGTTATTTTCTTACGTTTGTTGACTAGAATTGGAGATAGTTTATGTTTGAACTATCAGCTTTTTAACATATTATTGGGTATAAAAGATACTTAAATGATTAATTTCTATAACTACAAGGATACTACGCTAAAAGGCACTATGTTTTACTACGCTAAAAGGGCACTACATTATCAATATGAGCACTACATTAGACCAAAAGATACCATTACAGGGAACTAAAGTAATAATTTATCTAGTTTACTAGTCTTTTAGCAAATAAATAATCTAAATCGGATAAAAATAACAAATTAAATTAATCACAAAACAATCACGAAAATACATATACTGTCTTAATAAAAGGCGTTATACCTTCTCGTATTTTCAAGTTCAAGTATATCGCCTTTTAAAAGGGAGCTATACTTAACTGGGCAAACGACCGTTAAGATATAACGCCCTTTAAAAGGGCGTTATATATAAAATGGTCACCATATTTTTTTGAGAAATTTTCACAAATCACTATTGTTTAGTGGTTATTAGCTAGCCTAGCTACCATTTGCTATATTACTTTTTATAACTATGTTTTTAGTTTTGCTAGAGTGTATTCGATGTATTTAAGCTATTATATTCATGAATACAGTAGCAAAACTCGGCGTGAAACAGGGAAGTACATCTAGGTAATTATTGTATTCGACTGTATTCACGATATATATTTGTGAATACAGTAACGTAAATAGCGTAAATCAAGGTCTATTCAGCTATTTTAAAACGGAAAGTGAATCAATTAACACAAATAGACTCCTAATATAACTTAACAAACTCAATTGTAAATCTGAATACATAAATACATTTGAATACATAAATTATATTAATTAAAAAAATATATGAATACATCCATGTAATATAGCGAGACAGTGAATACAATAAAATACATGGAATACAGTGAGATACATTGAAATACAATGAAAAAAAGACAATGAATACAATGAAATACATAGAATACAACGAGATACATTGAAATACAATGAAAAAAAGGTAATAGACTCTTCAAGTTGCTCAGCCCCAAACTCCGTCGTCTTTGTTCAAGAATAATCCTAATGTCGTCTCGTCAATAGCAGATTTCGAACCTCCATTGTTAGCCCCAATTTACCCTAAAAATTCCTTTCAAAAATACCTGCGCCATATGCAATATGAAGGTTAACACCACGACCATCAATGGTCTTATCGCTTTGCATTATCAGCTCCCAATGTAATCTAATGGTCATGTTTTTTTGCAAAAATGATCCACAATGGCTTCTTTTGAATGACAACGGGACGGAGGGTTCCCGACTTAGGGTTGTTGCTGTCATCGGAAGAGTCGGTGATGACGTTGAATTGGTCGGCTTTGCCGCCGGTGGTCCCTTTACCAAAGCCCATTGCACAATCTGCTAAATTTTCATTGTTAGCCCCAATTTATCTTTCAATAGCACATTTCAAACCTCCAACTTTCTCTCTAGGGTTTGATTTCGATATTGATTCAGAGCCCCAGACCACTGACAATGAAAATTTCGTTCGACAATTGAGATGAATCAGTGGAGAATCATGGTTGTATTCATGGAGAAAGACTGACGTTGAGAGAGAGAGAGTGTGGAGAAAAATCTGAAAGAATGAGAGAGAAATATAATACAAAGCGTATTTTAGGACTTAAGGGTAAGTGGTGACCATAAATAGATATTTGGCTATAAATATCAAAAGGTAGCTATGGAATATAATTTTTTTAAAGAGTATTTGTTTAAAATAAATAAAGTATCAACCTTTGCTACAGGAGGTAAAAATTACTATTTTTTTCTATACATTTCGGTTCTTTGAGTAAGAACCACATTTTGGTTCCGGACTCGTATCATTGCTCCCTTCATGAACTTTAAAATCTTGAACAGTAAAAATAAATTAATTGTCATTAGAACTTTTGGAATGTCAAAAAATGCCACTCAAAAAAGGAAACTACCAACTATGTCCCTTTAGAAATAGCTTATTACAAAAATTAGCCAATTTATTAAATATTAGCCAAATGTTACTAATATTAGCCAATTAGCTATTTGTAGCCAAAAAATGTCAAATCTTTACTTTTTTTGAGTGGGTGTTATTAGAAAAGATTGGGTACATCTTAAGGAGCTTGAATCTCAGTTTTGGGATAATTTGGTGGAGTTTTGAGGTGGTTTGAATTGAAAATTCGAAGTAAAAGATGAAATATGAAAAAAAAAAATGATGTGTATCACATATGTATCATGTTTGTATCAAAGGTGTATCACATGTATATCCATGTATATCTGTGTGTGTGATACATGGGTGATACATATTTGATGCATGTCGCAGAAGAATTTTTTAAACTCGATTTTAACTATGAATTTTGATGCCAAATTAGTCCAAATCACCTCCAATTTTTCTCAAAAATTATATATTGACTCATCTATATATTTTCAATGAATTTCAACCATACCCATTGGAAAATGACCTTTTTTGCTTAGATTTTTGGAATCTTAGATAGGTTTGTATTTCATCACCTTATTTGCTATCTCATCCATGAAATTTTCTTTTCCTCTTGCATCTAGTGTTGCAGTCACGCTTAAAAATATGGAAGTAGATCTTTGCGTATGATTCTTGGAGAGGAAAAGCCTTATTTATTTGGGTTTTCAATGTTTATACGTGCTTGACTGGTTTTGATAAGCCTATGATTAATGGCTAGAAGTTGGTAAGTTGGAATTATGTAAGATTCTCAATTTTAAATAGAATGTCGCTTCTTTACTTGAAAAAAGTTGCACATTAGGATGGTATAAATTAAATATTCGTATATGTTTTTTCTTTCTTTGATTGTAATTAAAAATCAATATCTCGTATGTTTTATGAGAATTTTTTATTCTTAATATATTACTATGAATAAAATGTAATGTTTCATTCTAACTTGTTGCTTGTATTTTAATCATAATATTTTTATTATAACTATTAAAATTCTATATATTATTTTATAATTAACACTAAACAACTGCATTGGAGATGCTATTTCTATCTTCTCCTTTTACTGCATTGAAGATGCTATTTCTATCTTCTCCTTTTACTGCATTGAAGTATTTTAAAAAATATATTTTATGAAGTATGATTTTATCATTGTTCCTTAAAAAACAGGATTTTCTTGGTTTGTTTTTGAAACACATATTTTTGTCTCATAAAAATTCGATTACATTAGGGAAGAAAAAAGAAAGAAGATAATGAAAATGAAATTTCATACCTACTGTTTGGAAAATTCAGATTAAACTTACTTAGAAATATATATAATTTTTGATGCCGATAACTACAACAGTATCAGAGTGGCGCAGCGGAAGCGTGGTGGGCCCATAACCCACAGGTCCCAGGATCGAAACCAGGCTCTGATATTTTTGGTCACATTTCGTAAAATTTGGCGTTCAAAGCAAGCACTGCTTGACAGTATATTTTTGCAGAAGACTTCCACTTTTTCCCATATTTTTCCTGAGGTTTTCTAGTTCTTTCTACTAACAACATTGTACATATAGTTTGATACATAGATCTTAGGATTATTGAACATGCCTGAAGATTCTTGTACTGAGCGTGCTCTCTTTGGCGGCGCTATTTCTAGCACTTTCCCTCTCCGTTTCCAGGTTTTTCCTTTTCTACATATTACTATTATCTTTCTAAAATTACTTTTTGCCAATTGCTTTTTTTTCTGCATTCTATCTGATTTGAGCTCCTCCTAACCATTGGGCAAACCCGAATAAAGGAATAGGTTATGGCGGTGTAAAAAATAGCCTCCTACTTAAATGAAATGAGTCTGAATAAAACTGAATGGACATGGAGGATTCATATAGGCGTTTTTAGATATTTTATTGAGGATGTTGTTGAATTTCACTGATTTTGCAGGATGTCAGTAATGTGCGTCAAGTTCCTGATCATCAGGTTTGTTCCCTTCTTTCTTCTTCACTTTTGGTCAAATTAGAGACACCCTGTTTGCAATTTTATGAGTAAAAGTTTAATCTTGGATGAAATTTCTGTTTTTTTTTTTTTTTTTTTTTTGCGTGTGTATTTCTTCCTTTGTTTCTAGTAGTTTGTTCCTATATATTGTTGTTATTTTATTACGCATTTTTATGGTGCTAATATATTATCTCCTATTGCTTTTTTTTTGAGCCTTTTGAGCCGAGGGTCCCCTGGAAACAGCCTCTCTACCCTTCGGGGTAGGGGTAAGGTCTGCGTACATATTACCCCTCCCAGACCCCACTTGTGGGATTATACTGGGTCGTTGTTGTTGTTGTTGTTGTTGTTTCTAGTAGTTTGTTTAATGTGTTTTCTGTGTTTGTTTAAATTTTATGAGGTTGGTTGCCTTTGTTCTTGTTCACTTTTGATTAATTAAAAAAAAAAAAGTTGCAGTGTTATTTATAAAAGGTTAATCTGGTAGAATTAGAGACACCCCCATTTGCAGTTTTATTTAAAAATTTAATCTTGGATGAAATTTCTGGATTTGTTTTAATTTTTCATTGTGTTTTTTCGTTTGTTCTTATAATGCTAAATTATATGAGGTTAGTTGTCTTTGTTCTTGTTTACTTTTGATTGAATTAAGAAAGGCGTACCTGCAATGTGATCTATAAAAGGTTAATCTTTGGAAGAAATACTGGAATTTTTGTTTATCTTGGATAGTTTTTCATTGTTTTTTCTTCTCATCTTCTGTTCAGATTTGTTTTACTTTGATTGTTTGAATCAGGAGGTGTTTGTGGACCCTGGACGCGACGAGAGTTTGATAATTGAGCTTCTGGATCTGAAGTTGGATGTAGCAGACAGTGGAAGTGCCACCTGGTTTCTTCAAGACCTTGCAAATGAACAAGATGCAGAGGGAGCTACGGTAAGCTCTTTCTTTTCGGGCAACCTTTTTTTTTGTTCTCTTCATTTCTGCTTTATTCCACTTTTATCTGCTTTTCGAGGTGGTGAATATCAGATATGCTTATATGAACCAATTATAGGGACATGACGACACTCTGATGACTATCATTCTTTAATTTGTTCGTTTGGATTGTTGTTCTTGTTTTTGTTGTTATTGCTCAAATAAATTAAAATCAGCATATATAATGGACACAAAGAATTCATATAGTCGACCCTATTAATTTGGATTGAGGCATGGTTGTTTGATTGATTCAACCAGTAGTTTAAAATTGAACTAGGAGGGACTGCAAAACTCATCGAGTTAGATGGACATTAAATTGTATCAGTTGTTTGGTATGACAACTATTGTGACCTTATCAAAAACAAACTTATCATATTGTGACTCTTGTCCTTTCTTCAAATTTCAACTACTTTGTGTTTCTCTAGTTTTATGTGTGAATTCTTATAAACTACTCAGGCATTTGGTAATTGTCGAAAACACTGATGCACAGAGGGCAGAGTGAAATGAAATTTATTTTCCTTTTCCATCAACTGGTCCTAGCAAAACTATGAAGAAAGCCCCTTAAGAAAAAGGCTACTACTTCCAAGGGATAGAAAGAAAGAACATCTTGGAAGTGGACATAAGGATCAATATTTGTGTTGGGCCCTGCTTCCTCCTAAAGTGCTCTATTTTTTCAGAGTCTGAACGTATATCAAAAGAATACTTTGAACCTCTGCAGGCTGGTCTGTAGACCTCTTACATCTTTCTCACTTTCATACATCCCAAATGAAGAATGCATCTTTCCCGGAGATTAAGTTAATTATTTATCCAAATTGAACTAACCATCCAAAAGCTGCACTAAATCAGTAGAGTTCCTCCATATATTGTTGTTTAGTTCTATATTTTCATTTCCATTTCTTTCAAAATAATTTTCTGATTTCAAGTTGTTTAATGTCTATTATTCTGAGTACCTTGCCAAATAATTGTTCTTCTATTACAATCATATAAACGGGAAATTTTTGACGTGAAAATGTGTGAAATTGAAGTGTGCATTTTCTTAAAAGCTTGCACTTCAATAATTGGTTAGGCCAAATCATTTATAAGTTGTTCGGTTATAATTATCTTGTTGATTCTTTGTTTGTATCTACAGATCATCGAGCAGTCAGCAGTATTTGAGGCTCCTGGATTGTGCTATAGAAACACGCCTGCTGTCATCAGCACTGCTGTTGGTCAAATGGTATGTTAGTGTTATTTTAGAATTACTGAGCATTTATTGATGATCTCTCAACTTCAGTTGGTATCTTACTTTATGGATCTTCATGTGTATGACATGGTTTTTTAAAATAACAACAAAAGCTGTTCTAATCTCTCATCGCAATTTAGTAAGTTCCCATGAGTTCACATCCCTTGTGGCTAAAGCATTGTTTATTTAATGACTATTTAGCTTCTCTAGAAACCATAATAACCTTCATTCTCTTTACAGTAAGTTGTGTAGTTTATGCTCCTGTACGGGGACGGGATTCAGAATTTGTAGTTATCTTCCCAAAGTTGGTAAATCCATGTGTATAATTTTCTGAAAACTAAAACTCATGGCCTTGATGACTTGTATTTCTTTTTAGTAAGGCCTTGATGACTTGTATTTGCCTTGAATACAATTTGTGGAGGGGCCTGGTCCCTTTATCAACTCAGCGAATCGTTTTTTTACATGTACTACATGCATTAAGTGCCTCAGCAAATACACTTGAAATTGTTTTATTGGCGAAAGAACTTAGGGATGGTGCTCCCATGTCATGTTTATGATGAAAATGTAAAATGCATATATTTCCAGAAGAGAATTTAGTTTCTAGCCAGATAGTTCCCTTTTCTTTTACTTTTAAGAGGTAGTATTTTAGTAAAGCTAAAGTACTTTCTCTTCTTCATTTACAGTTGCATGAAATAATTTTCTGGAGAAATGAAAGTAGATGTAAAGATTATTAGATCTACCAGAACACATATTTTCAACTAGGATGAGAGTCATGGACAATGCTAGCCAGTTTGTTGTAAAACTTCATAAATTGCTTTTGTTAGTTGGTCAAATTTTTCATTTCATGTTGTCAATCTAATTGAGATCAACCTTATTCAATTCATAGGCCGTTTCTAAGGGAAGACAAGGTAGGGAAGCACAGAACTTGGTTAAGGTAAGTTTGTAAATTCCTTTTCCGCCCCATACCCTTACCCGTTGTAGTTTTAACTGCAAAATGATATCTGATTGTGTCCCATTCAGGTGTACCTGGCAAACCTTCGCCTTAAGGAAGTTGGAACGGATATTCTCATAACTGCATATGAGCCTTTATTAATAAAGTAAGTTGGGAGCTAACTCGGTTTACACCTGGTTATTTAAGCTAAAGTCAGTTGGTCTTTTTGTTTAACATTTTCATCGTTTACCTTTCTGATTGTAGCCCCTTGAGTGAGACTGCTAGCACAGTCGGGGCTGGCATAGCTGTACCTGCTGCACAATCTGGAATTATGCCGATGGCTGAGGTTTTTAAACTTGCAGTCTCTAGTTTCAAAGTGCATGATTGGAGCCTCTTTGGTACTGCTACTTGAGGGTGTCGAGTGATTTAAAGAATCAGGATCAGTCACACAAATCTAGCATCTCTTTGGGGATTATTGGCCCATTTTTCAACAGCATATCTGTTCTTTGTTATTCTGTTAATTGCTTAAAGAGTTCCTGTTGTAGTGGGATGTATAGAGTAGTTTGGTGCACAATATCTACTTTATCTTTTGTTCAGGATTTTGTGTATAGTGCAGTGCAGTCCATTTGCTTTCCTTGGATAAAAACAGCAGCCAATGGGATCAGATGTCTCTTGACTTCTAAATATCACATGTAACGGAGTTTCAAATTCAAATATAACTAGAAGAAATATGAAATTAAATTTGATAAATAACTTGAGAATTGTTGAATTAACAATGAGTTAAGTCTATACTATTATAAAGGCGCGAACATATTCAATGTAATGTTTATTGCCATATTTACATTAGAGTAAAGTATAAGGAAGCTAGGAAAGAGGCAAAATTAGCGGTCACAGTTCTTTTGTTATTACCTATCTCTTTTTTCGTTTCTTTTCTGAAATTATTATCTCTTCTGTTGAGCCGAGGGTCTCCCGGAAACAGCCTCTCTACCCTTCCGGGTAGGGGTAAGGTCTGCGTACATCCTACCTCCCCAGACTCCACTAGTGGGATTTTACTGAGTATGTTGTTGTTGTTGTTTATTGCCATATTTACCTTTTAAAAGATTACATTAAGCTACATTCGATATGTGACAGAAAAACGATATTTTAAAGTTTGAATCATCTAAAATTTAGAATTTTGAAATCTACTCTGATTTATTGTTTTGGTGTAGTAATGACTTGGTGTGTTAGTTTGCACACTCCCGTTCTACTCTTGTACTTGAATAAAATTTCTAAACTTAAACCGCATAGCGTCATTTGATCTCTTCATCATTTTCATTTTATATTCGAGTAAATTTATCTTCTTTACATCTTTGAATTAGAACTGGTTCTTAGATGGTTTCATTGGGTAAGTGAGATATATTCTACTTAAATGTAAGCACTGAAATTAAGATGATTACAATCCCAAAGACAAAATAAACAATAAGAAAAAGAACATAGTGTATAATACAAATTTTGAACCCACTATAACTATACATTCTGAATTCGCCTCTGCTTACTTGTTCCAAGCTCCACTAGAAAGGAAAGGAAAAAGGAATATGAATATGATTTCCTTTCATTTGTTACAAAGAAAAGCTGCGGCCTTGCCATTAATTACTGGTTGGCCAGGACATGGTAGATGCTAGGGCAAAGCCTTGGGAACCAGGTGCTGCCGATTCAACTCTATTATTTCACCCTACCATAATGACATAGAAACCGTTAATTTGCTTTCTTGCAGGATAAAAAGAACATTAGTTTTTGAGGAATATGAACAGCATGCATGTTTGGATCCACAGCCTTCCCCATTGATCACTGATGCTATGAAATTATGTTTCTGCCAAAACAGTGTTCAATATTACAACAAAAAGAACATGGGAAACAGAGGCATATATGAAACACAATGCGCCATATATACAAGGGACAAGAAAGATGATGTTGTTTCTTCAACAAATCTTAACTCACATTTCATTTTCAGTCGGTTCTATATAGTTATTAGTTATTTGATAAATATATTGGTTGACCAAAGAATATAACCAAGTAATCTGACAGAATAGAATATATAGGAATTTTCATCTCAAGATTTAGAATATCTTATATGCGTGTGTTATCATATAAACGTGGCGAGCACATATACATATATAAAATATCTTGGAATACGTACACATGTTTTGAGGTGAAAGCAACGGGTTCAACCTGCTAGATGATCCGTCTCCATTTCCAGATATATGAATCTGCATTTTTTCTTCAGTTAGATGTGTTTTTTTTTTTTTTTTAGAAAAAAAAAATATGATTTCCACTTTATCATTACTAGCAACTAATGTAGCTAGCATAGACCAATTTTCAAATAAGTTTTTTTAACACCTTTACTTCTCTTTTATGAATTTAACATAATTTTCCTGCTAACAACGCAATTGTCTATGACATGTTACTAATTTACATTAGTGTTTAAAGATACACGTAACAGATTTGGTGACACACCAGATACCACTTGCAGCTGCAGGTGGTGAAAATTTTCAAACTGGCATTCAGGGATGGTTCCCCCACTTGTGTCATTCCTGTCAACAGCAGTCTACTCTTAACATATAAATGTTATTTGATAATTTTTATGCTAAGATGTTATTTAGCATAATAAGCAGGATCACATATTGATGCTGATGACATTGATTTGAGAGTTGTATGTGAGCTCTCTTTCTGTTATTACCCCGCCCTTGCGTTTGTGGGCAGCTCTCTTGCTGTTGCTACCCTGCACTTGCTTTTGTAGGCAAAAACAGACTACCTGAAGAATTAGTTGAATTAAGTGTAAGTTAGTCTGCGTAACACCATCTTAAACAAAAAAATTACTCCTTTTAGTGCCATGCCTGCTGCTTGTGCAGATTCATCTTATATCTGTATGTTGAATGAATGGATTTTCTGTCGTAGTTATTCCAAATTAGTACAAAGAATAATTGATCGGCCACTTGCCAAAGCACTCCTCTGTCGGAAAGAATGAGAAGCAACTTTTAAACTGAAAATCAAAACTTTGTTATGGCAGCCAAAGGCAGGGTTCTTTATGAACTAGGGTACTTCAGCTTGGCTATGAAAAACCTGGCTATTATCACATAATTCAATTGCGCTACATCCAGCTTCCTTCTTCCCAGGGAGAGAACATTCAACTTCTTTTTCTAATTTACCTTCCTTCACCTCTGTTATATCTCTCTGCTCGGGCATTATCCCAGCGATGGCATAAGTACTGCTCAGAAGTAGGGAATCAGCAGGATGTTCGCCGAATCTCTGTTCTAGTTCTTTCTTCACTTGTTCTCCCAGCTCAACACTACCATGGACTCTGCATGCTGCTAGTAACGCACGCCATGCAGTAGCATCCCCCTCAATGGGTAAACCTTTTATCAGTTCTTGTGCTGTCTCAAGCAATCCAGCACGGCCTAAGATATCAATCAAACATCCATAATGCTCAATTTTAGGAGTCAAGCCATATTCCAGCACCATTTTTCTAAAACAGCTGATGCCCTCAGCCACCAGTCCTCCATGGCTACAAGCATTGAATACAGCCAAGAAAGTCACTTCATTAGGCCAAAAACCTTCATCCTCCATTCTATGGAAGAGCGCAACAGCAGCTTCTGCCTCCCCGTGTACCCCGTAACCCATTATCATTGATGTCCAACACTTCACATCTTTGGTCTCCATACTGTCAAAAACATTAACTGCCTTCACAAGCAAGCCACTTTTAGTATACATATCTATCAATGATGTCCCAAGAACTGGATCCATAGCTAATTGCTGATCTTCTACGAAGTTCTGAATACAATGACCCGTATTGAGAGCCTCGGAGGAAGCACAAGCAGAAAGCAAACCTGCCAAGGTTGATGAATTTGGCTTCAATCTTTGAACCTTCATTTGCCTCAATAGAGACAATGCCTCTTCTAGCAAGCCATTTTTAGCATATCCATCTATCAAACAGTTCCACAAGACAACATCTTTAGGATAAGCTTCATCAAATAGACTACGGCCCGAGCTAATGCAACCCATCTTTCCATACATAGAAATCAAGGCAGTTAGCACCTTCACACTATAGCAAAATCCATTCTTTATGCAACACCCATGCAGGGATTCCCCTACCAAAGCAATCTTTAACTCACCAATCCCAGACAAAACACACAACATCGTCGTGGCACTAGCAGAAACACCATCCCTGTGCAATTCTACAAACAATTCCAAAATAGCAGGATAATTATGTACACAAAGATAACCACCCATCAAAGTGTTCCAACTCACCAAATCTCTATCTGAAAAATCATCAAATAGTTGGTGGGCACAACGGATTCTCCCAGAAACACAATAAAAATTCAAAAGGGTATTCCTCAAATCAAGAAAAAATTCAAAGCCAGATCTCAAAATGACTGAATGAATAGCTTCTCCAGTCCATTTCGCCAATAATCGTATACAAGATCTAAGTCCAGAAACAAAAGCAAATTGATCAAGAATTACACTTTGTGCCCTCATGTAGTTGAAAAACAAAAGACCCTTCTGTGGGTCATCACTTATTGAATAACTACGAAGCATAATATTATACATATAAAGATTTGGGCTTTGTATGTATTTAAAAATTGAAGCTTCATAGTTTGTGTATTGGATTGAACATGCAAGAAGTTTGCTAAGCGTAAAAGGAATTTGATCTTGACCTGTTTTGACCATTAAGGCATGAAATTGTTTGATTTCAGAGATTTGCTTACATGATTGTAACTGAGAAATTAGGTTTTGGCCTGAAGAAAACATAGAATAATGTCTTGTTAAGATGATTGATGCTATGTGTTTGAAATTTTGTCTTAGATATGAACAGTATGAATTAACGGCTATGTTCATGAGACCTAGTAAAGCTAGATTTCGCGGTAAAGTAAGGGTGGTTATTGCTTTTACAGGAAATTCTAAAAGATGTCCCAAGTCATCAAAACTATATATATATATATATATATATATATATATATATATGAGTTGTTACCACTTTCTTTCTTCTCATGGATAAACTTAATTTAAATCTTTATTTTCTTTTTGAAGTTTAAATGTTTAATACATGAGTTTTTGTTCCAAGTTACGCATGTTAAGAAGAAATAATGTGATTCAGAATACAAATCAAATTATATAATTCTAAATGTAATGGTTAATTTTATGATATTCATGATATGTGCCGAGAGAATTTTGATTTTGCTATCTAATACTCCACATTTAACTCTTTGCACCAAAGGAAAGCTGAAAAATGAATATTGAATAGTTTTTCAACTCAACCTGTGCATAAAAAGATAATCTTAACTTAATGAGGATGTATATAACCATTCATATCATCAAGTCAAGAAAAATAAGCCCCAATCCATTTAGGTTGCAAGCTATAGTATTTGATGAGATCCAATACAATTCGACAACCTAAAATAACTAGTGTCTCATCATTTTCTTTGGGAAAATTCAATCAAAAATACCCAATCAACTGTTCTAAATCTAAATGTGGCTACTATTTATACTCATTAATAGACGGAAATAATCAACAATAATGGAATGATAACGTAAGTATAGAAACTTCTTCTTTGATGGAATGAAAACCTAAGTATTAAAACCGAAATTACAACTCTATAATAATATGGCAGCTCGATTAAATTTAATATTTTAAGCTTTTGGCTTTGTTAGAATGCAAACAATAATATTCTATAAGAATAAACACAAAACTAACCATCGACTTTGGTTAACAATCCTTATATGACATGGTTAAACAACCCAAGGAGCTTGAAGTACGCCTAATATTTTAAGATTCCCCGTATCTGACCAAATGCAAATATTCATAGCGGATCATGGTTTTCTTGTATTAAAAAAAGGAAAGGCTCAACATGTCAACTGCTCACTGTATTTAGAAAATGTTATAAATAAAATTTTATTTACGGTGAATGTCTATATATAGAGAGATTTTAGGGATTATTACTTGGTGGCTAAGTCACTCTTTTCCTATAAATAGAGGGTTCTATTCCATTGTAAATGATCCTATATCAATAAGAATTTCCTCTCTCTCTACTTTGCTCTGCAATACTCTTCTTCTTTTATTATTTTATAACACGTTATCAGCACGAGACTCTAACAAATTGAGTAGAAGTTTTTGGGATTGGGCATAATGATTGTCAATTGTTCCATGAACTTCCTTCATGATTAAATTCTGGATTTAAGGTATGTATTTTACCATATTTTTCTCTTTTATTCTATAATGTGATTTTAAATACAAGCAAAGAAAATAAATTTTGATTATAACTCTAATGGAGTTAGTAAGAAATTATAACCACCCGAAGTGGTAAAACTTCTATGTCTTTCCATGATCAAAGTCATGTATGATCGTGAGCACACGAAGTGGAAACCCGTCCCATTGAATTTGCTCCATTCTCATTCCCTTAAGAGAATGTGATAGCAGTATGTAATAAGTCTGAAAGAAGATAAAATTATTACTGTGAAGGTATCAATGGATGTGGACGTGACAATAGAAGAAATTATAATCGTCATAATTGTGATAATGAGAATAATAAGGATTCTCAAAATAATCCTTCATTCTGTGAAAGTAATATTTGTCATCGATTTGACATGAGATTTTATAAAGCACATATAGATGATCATGGTCCATTCATGATGTGAATATGAAAACATCTGATTTATGAATACATATTCATTCTTGGAAGAATATGAACGTGCTAGTGGTAGTGAATATACCACACTCACCTCTAGAAGGAGGTTTGAGATGATATAAGAAAATAATATCATTATTATGGCATGAATGGTCATTCGTCATGTACCTGTTGCACGCCAAAATATTTTGATAATGTGATTATTAAAGAATAGCATTAATGCAAGAAACATATCTTGCATATAATCTTGACCATAACCATAATGGTATAACTTTCTCTTTAAAAGAGATAGTCACCATACGGATGTTGATGAATATGTGGTAATACCAAATTAACTAAGAGCTCTGGAAGAGCCAATTATACTATTTTGGAGAAACACAATTGATTACCAATAAGGTATTGTGTTATAGTAAGTCTCAAAGAAACTTATTCAGTTTCCAAAGCATATGCGAAAGCGGTTGATTATATTGAGACTATAAATAAAGGAAATATTTAATATCTTCTATTACTATAACTTGTAGCGGGGTAATATGTATGTGAAAAGCTACCCACTTTATTCTCCAGTTTGTACTACACAAACAAAAGAATGCCACAATAAAGTAGAAGTTTATTGATATAAAAACCATATCATAATAAAGTTGAAGTTTATAGATAATTGCACACATCATGGCGTAAATCTGAAGTTTATCAATATTAATAATTTATTCAGTTGGCATAATTGGTTTAGCGATATCAATTTAAGTATGATGTGCAAAAATAATAGAGAATTCATATGGATAAATATTAAAGAACTAGAAAGTTCTTTATCAATTCTCTTATATTGTTTGTTCTCATTAATTAATTGACCAACTAAAATTGGGATTGAATCCCATGAATGCTGGAAATATCAAAGGTGAATATGGGCCCATTCACCTGCCATATATACCATATAAGATGCATCTATGAGATGGTTACATGTGCAATTATTATTAACTCGCAACATGGTGTTTTGCGAGGTAACTTGCTCAATAATTTAATTTCGAGCATAATTTCCAGATTTTCTATTCAAGAAGATCATCTTGATAAGTTGGTTTACATCACAGTTGGTTTAGCAAAATAATTTATTGAGTGCCTCCACTTAATAGCTAAACTATTGCTTATGAGAACAAAGTTATCTATATTAGTTTGATATATGTTATATACGAAAGTATATTACATTCTCCCCTCACAAGTGGTTCAGGGTCAAGAACCAAATAATTTCATCTTGTTATTATTGATGTGCGATGTATATTTTGATTAACACCATAGTGCACAAAGATGGGTTCCCAAAATTGAGGAAGAAAGTTAGTTTTCTAACATGAGGGGGAGACATGATAAACAGTTGAGAAAAAGTTACGTGGAATGAATTATCATTTGTACATCTGGATCCTCGAATACGATAATATGAACTTGAAGTTCATAAAAAGATAATTCATTTACAATATATTGCAAAGCATGCCAGACGCATTTGCTGATCCAAAGAAAGTAACTATATTCTCATTGCAAATGCTCATATTAAGTCCTAGAAGGACAAAGTCTATGGTATGTTTAAAGCGTATAGACAAATCAGTTTCAAATAAACTTCTTGATAAAGAAGATGAGAAAATGATCATAATAAAGGAGGCACGTGATCTAGAAGATCACATGACATAATACTTCATAAAATCTCAAGAGAGATTCAGGTACCTGAATATATGAAGGAAGAGATCTCTATATTATGTCTATATGAAAATAAGGATGTTGGAACCGATATAAAATATTTGTCGACGACATCTATCATAGCGCTAAGTATAGATGAGAATTTTAAGTCTGTCGAATACAGACACAAAAATATTGGCCAAATGGAAGAGACACAATTCAAATAAAATTGGTTTCATATGAAAGACATGTAGTTTTGAACATGTAGTTCAAACACTTGAAAGTATAAAGTCAATGTTATGTGCAATCAGTTTTTGATATCTTATATGTCTAGCATGATATGAAAACTTGATATGTATCTAAAATCTATTATATGGCTTATATGACTTAACTTATATGACAATCCATGAATGATTTAAGTTGCTTGAAGCATATGCAATTCTTGATGTTGAAGTACCACTTCCTCAGTGCAATTTGTGCACAAATGTATCTTGCTATAACTATAAACATGATAATATGATAGCAAGAGTTTTCACCTCTATGTGAAGATATTGAACTGACGATTCCAACAAGATCATATGAAGACAATACATCTATTAAGGATGATGATTTCAAGGTGAAACAAATTTGTTCAAGTTAATATGGCTGATTTGTTTATCAAATCTCTACCAAAGATCTTTTGAAGATGGTGCACAATATTGGAATGCAAATGCTTAAAGATGTGAATTGATGCTCTCATCAGGAGGAGTTAATACGCGTTGTACTCTTTTTCCCTTACAAGGTTTTGTCCCACTGGGTTTTCCTTGCAAGGTTTTTAACGAGGCAACCAAAAGGCGTATTATTAGATATGTGTACTCTTTTTCCTTTACTAGAATCTTTTTCCCACTAAGTTTTATTTTAGTTAAGATTTTAACGAGGCACATTATCTATTGAATAGACATTCAAGGGGGAGTGTTATAAATAGAATTTTATTTATGGTGAATGTCTATATTTAGAGAGATTCTAGGGATTATTACTTGGTGGCTAAGTCACTCTTTCCCTATAAATAGAGGGTTCTATTCCATTGTAAATGATCCCATATCAATAAGAATTTTCTCTCTCTCTACTTTGCTCTGCAATACTTTTCTTCTTTTATTATTTTATAACAGAGAATTTATAATAGTTCGCCTAGTAGCTTGATGCTCGTATTGCCCTTCACGACTCTATTTTCATGATTGATACTGCTCTTCATTTTACTTGCCGCTATTATAAGAATCATTTTTCTTGATCAATATCACAAAAAATAAAGAAATAATGTATCGACTAGGTCATCCTAGTAAAATGTTTTAAAAAATCTAGAAGGAGAAAAAATGCATCATAACTAACATAACAATCGATAGGGTTTGCTTCTAACGAATTATAAATCTCTTTACGGAAAAGGACCGGAACTACCTGAAGTATTGGAATTGGTACAAAAATGGTCTCTGTCCACCTATTTAAATAAAAATACCCCTATCGCTATTTTTCTGCTCAACGTTACCCTATTACTAACAGAAGATTCTGAAAAAAGAAAATTTAATTAATATCCACGTGTCACCGTCTCATTGGCCTAACGTAAACCCTAAGCTAAATTATAATTAAACCTACCCGTAATCTGGGATATTGAACCATTCTGATTTTAAAACATAACTCTCTCTCTCTCTCTCTCTCACTCACTTACACACACACTCACACAGGCACACCTCTGCCTCTTCGCCATTTCGTTTTAATGAATATTTTTTACGAGTGTATGTCTATGATTAATCATGAGACAAACTCAAAATTGAGTTCTCTATTAGAATAATTTCTATGAAAAACGGAAGGAATTGTCATATTCTTCTTAATGCAAAAGGTTTAGATTCTTTTTGTTTATGTAATGTGTATTCTTTATTGTATAATTTTTTCTTTATTTAAAAGTTTTGGCAGTTTTCTTCACTATTTTTTTTTCACTCGTTTATGAAAATATGAGGATCTTTTTTAAATTTTTTTACTGTTTATGTAATGTGTATTTCTATTTTTAATTTATTTCGCTATTTGTTCTTTTACCGGGTAACATATATTGTGCAATTATCACATCTCATACACACCGGGTTTATATGATGTACTAATAATAGTTCGTAAGTTTTTAGATAATTTCTTCACTTATATTTCTTTTCTTCTTTTTGATTGTTATCATGGATTCAATTTTCTCAATTAGATTATTGTGCTAAGTCTAGTAAAACAAGATTTTCTATTCATAATTTGCAAGTGATATTGGCTGTTGTGTTTGTTGCTATTTCTAGCGGATCCGTCGGTGGATTCCGCCCAAGTAGCTATGAGGAGAAGAAGGCATATATATATAAAGAGAGAGAGAGTTGTATTTTAAAATTAAAGCGGATCAATATTCAAATGGCTTATGGATGAGTTTACTTATATTTTGGTTGAAGTTTAAGTCAGGCCAATGGAACGGTGACATGTGGATATTAATTATTATTTTTTTCAGAATTTTCTGTTAGTAATAAGGGTAATGTTGAGCCAAAAAATAACGGGAGGGGCACTTTTATTCAAATAGGGGGATGAGGGCATTTTTGTACCAATTCCGATATTTTAGGGATAATTTTGGTCCTTTTTCGATCTCTTTATTACTAAATTGTTGCTATCTATTGAGAAGCATGTTGGTATTATATATATTTGGCAATGCAAAGTCAAAGATTCCTTTTTGGTCCCTTTTCTTCTCTTACTTCTTTATATTTTATGAAAGACAAATGTCCCCATCGGTTGTAGAAAGTTTTGTTCTTCTCTTTATATTGAATTTCTCTTTGTTGAGCTTGTAAAGAACTAGTAAAAGTGAGTGGCCTCGCGCACATGAAAAATTATTCCTGAAGGTAAAACGAATAGATTTGCACCCCTTCCTGCCCTGTGCTCGAGATATACGTGAGGCCTAATCCAAATATGGTTTTGCTAAAAAAATATTTCTTTATTTTTAAGCTTACCAGAAAAGTGTCCAAATTCATTCTTTGAATTCAGTTAAGTAATGTCTAATTATTGCTTTGTAACAGTTATGCTTTATATTGTTGTAACTGCTACTTGAATTCTGTAATAACTCTTTTATTTTTATAGCTCTCAACTTAATTCTCCTTCTTGTAACATCTCTATCATCTTACCTATATAAGGAATTGTTTGTGAAGTTTTCAAACACATAAAAACATCATCGCGTCCTCTTCTTCTTCAGTCACTTTCTGGGCAATTTTTTTGTGCAAACTCCAAACTTTCAAGCACGAGTGCGCGTGTTTGGAAGTGTTGTGAAATCTTGGGAGCGACCGGTCTTAACGAATTGCACCCAGTCGGGCCAAAATTACTTTCAAGGCAATGGCTGCCACTATACAGTGTTTGTTTGATAAGTTATTTTTATACCTTTTTCTTCTTGGTCAATTATTATCAGAAACTTTTCTTACTATTTAAAAGCGACTTCCTACATATAGTATTAACTAGTGGCTACCACTTTGAGTAAAACACTTCCCGATCTGTCAAAGCTTGAGCCTTTAGATGGAAATAATTATAAGCGTTGGTCCCAAAAACTTTTAATTTTCTTTGAACAATTAGAAGTTTATTACGTTTTGCTCAACGAACCTCCTGCTGATGTTGTTTCTACTACTACTCATATTGTTGATGGTTCTAATGCTACTGCGAAGGTTTTTGTTAATGATACTGCTAAAAAGAAATTAAAAAAATAATAATAAAACTGTTCGAGGGTTTGGACATGGTAAATGGCTCCGGAATGAGTTTTCGATGGTTTCGTTAGCTCTGTTGGATAATTTTGGACCTAATAGCGTGTACAGATAGTGATTTGGAGGTCCGTAGTTGAATTAGACTTGAAATGGCGAAAGTTAGAAATTTAGAAGTTTGACCGAGAGTGAAATTTGTGGTTACCGGACTCGGATTGGGTTCCAAGAGTTGGAGTAGGTCTATTGTGTCATTTGTGACTTGTGTGTATACTTTGAGGTCAATCAGAGGTGATTTGATAGGTTTCGGCATCGGATATAGAAGTTCAAAAGATCATTAGGCTTGAATCGACGTGCGATTCATAGTTTTAGAATTATTTGATATGATTTGAAGGCTCGACTATGTTTGTATCATATTTTAGGGCTTATTGGTATATTTGGTTGAGGTCCCGAGGGCTTCGAGTGGAGTTTGGATGGTTAAAGGATCAAGGTTTGGAATTTAAGAGCTGCTGAAGCTGGGAGCCTTCTAGTGTGTTCGCACCTGCGAGGGTATTAGTCGTAGGTGCGGTGCCACAGGTATTGCAGTAATGGCACAAAAGAGAGGTTGGTCTGGCTTTGGGAGTATCGCAGGTGAGGAAGAAGGAGCGCACCTGCGAGTCCGCAGAAGCAGAATGACGGTCGCAGGTGCAGAAATTGGAACTTGGCTATGGGCGCACATAAGCAGACATGAGACGACAGGTGCGGTCTCGCAGGTGCGAGTCTTTGGCCACAGATGGCAGGTCGAGGGTTGAGTGTAAGCTCGCAGGTGCGGATTTTAACCGCAAAAGCGGTGCCGCAGAAGCGGAACCACTGGCAGTGCATATTAATTCAAGGGTTCGCATTTTTTTTTTTTATCATTTTTGGACTTTGCATACTCGGTCTAAGGTGATTTTGAGAGGGATTTCGAAGGGATTCTTGAGGTAAAGTCACTTGTTGTTATTTTTATTAAATATATTGTGTTTTCCCATTAATTTTCCCACACAGTTTGTATCTTTTTTAGGTGTAACTTTGGGAGTTTGAGGCTAGGGAATTAGAGAGTTTAATTTGGGATTTGAGTGGCGAGTTGGTGTCGGATTTTGATAATTTTGATATGATTGGACTCATGTTTGAATGGGCTTTCGGATTTTGTGACTTTTATCATATTTCGAGACATGGGCCGGGAGGGGGGGGGTGGCGACTTTTGAGTTGATTTTTTGACTTTTGATTAAGAACTTAGCATTTTTATATAAAATTGATTCCTATAGCTTGAGTTGATTGTATCAAATTGTTTGTGGCTAGATTTGAGGCATTCGGGGGCCGTTTCATGGGGTAAGGACTTGTTGAATTAGAGTTTTGCACGGTAAGTAACACTTCTAAACTTGGTTCTGAGGGTATGAAACACCAAATTTCGTGTTTTGTGATTGTTGTTGAGGTGACGCACATGCTAGGTGACAGGTGTATGAGAGTACACCGTAAGAATTGTGACTTGATCGATTTCGTGGAACTGTATTATTGAATAATCTTACTGTTACCGTAATTTCACCCATGTTTTAGAGCAATTGAGCTGCCAGTCATATTAGAAATCCTGCTTAGCCTCCGTGTTGGTACTATTGAGACCCACAAAGGTCGTGTTACATGTTGAATTATTTGCTTAATTTGTCATTTTGCACTCAGTCACAGTTATTATTTGCATGATATGTCTCAATCTCTGTTGTCTTTTATTTGATACATAATATCATCATTGTTTCGGCTGAATATAATGGTTCTGGTGAGCCCGAGAGATTAGAGAGATTAAGACGAGATGATGCTGAGGGTCTATTATGAGTGATATTCATGGGAACGGGCTGCACGTCGCATCAGGCTTTATTGATTCATGCCAGGATTTGACTTATTATAGTGCTTGGGTTGGATCGGCCCCTCCGGAGTCTGCATATCCGCAGTGGGCGCAATGCTAGCAGTTATTTACATCTGGGTTAGATCTGCCCTGGTTTATTTAGATTTTAGGCTAGATTTGCCCTAGTTTATTTGCATTTGGGTTGGATCTGCCCGGTTCTGTATTGAGTTTTATTGCAAAACCTGAAAACATGTCTAAATTTTTGTACCTTTACTTGTAGATTATGAATTTCTGAGATATTACTGTCATATTTTTCGTAAATTTCTATACTATTAATATTGCATGTGGACTTTAATAATCAAACTCGTCACTACTTTTAGTCTAAGGTTAGATTTGATACTTATTGAGTTGGTTGTACTCACGCTATACCCTGCACATCGTGTGTAGATCCAGGTGCTTTCGGACACGGCGGTTGTTGATTTGCAGAGTTCAGACTTATGGAGATCATCGAGGTAGCTTTTTAGCATCCAAAGACCTTAACTCTCCTCCCCTATCTTTCAGTTATTTATTTAGTTTTACTTTCTATACAGTGTACCAGACTATGTCATTATATAGATACTCATGTACTCATTGACACCCTAATTTTGGGTGAAACCTATGTTTTGAGTTATGATATTCTATCCCGTTTTTGTGAGATTCTTATTTATTTAACTTTTTAGTATATTTCAAAGTGGAAAGTGTTGGAAATGTCTGAGTAGTTGGCTTGCCTAATACCATGATAGGCGTCATCACGACAAGTATGGTTTTGGGTCGTGACAAGTTGGTATCAGAACCTAGGTAGGTCTCACGAGTCATGAGCAGGTTTAGTAGAGTCTTGCGGATCGGTCGGAGACGTCTGTACTTATCTTCGAGAGGTTGCCGAACCCTTAGAAAAAATTTCACATTCTTGTATTCTTGTCGTGCGAATTTGTTGATTCCAGAAACTAAACTTCTATTATTCTATTCTTTCATAGATGGTGAAAACACGTGCTACCAGACAGGATGAACAACCACCAGTACCACCGGCTAGGGCCATGAGAGGTTGGGGTAGTAGTCGCGGTAGAGGCAAATGTGTATCTCGTACAACAGCTAGAGCAACACTTGTAGATCCACCAGTTGCTCCAGCTCAGGAGCAGGTTCTAGATGTGGTAGAGCCAGTGGGGCTAGCTCAGGCACCATCGGTGCCCATTGTGATTCCAGGCCTACAAGAGGCTTTGGCTCAAATTTTGATGGTGTGCACTAGCCTTGCTCAGGCAGTTTCTATTTAGACTGTGCCAGCCACTTCTCAGGTCGGGGGAGGTACTTAGACTCCCCTCACCCGTACTCTAAAGCAGGTGATGCAGAGACTTCAGTTACCGCGAGCATTACCAGCCCAGCCGATTGCAGTTGCTTAGGCCTAGGTGGGTCCCATTATGATTGATGATGAGCAGAGGAGACTAGAGAGATTTTGGGAGGCTCTAGCCTCCATCCTTCAGCGGGGCTGAGCTGCGGATGCCCACGACTTCTTGGATAAGTGCCAGCAGATTCTTCGCACATGGGGTATTCTGGAGACCATTGGGGTCTTATTCACTACTTTTCAGTTTACTGGGGCTTCCTTCAGATGGTGGAAGGCCTATGAGAGGCGCGTGCCAGTTGGCGTAGCACCACTTACATGCCATGCATTCTCTATTGTCTTCTTGGAGAAGTTTGTGCCACAGACTCGTAGAGAGGAGCTGCGCAGACATTTTGAGCAGCTACGTTAGGATGGCATGTATGTGACCCAGTAAGAGATGAGGTTTTCAGAGTTGGCTCATCATGCAGTTTGGTTGGTTCCCACTGAGAGAGAGAGGATTAGGAGGTTCATTGATGGCATTTACTATTATTACCGTTTTAGTATGACTTGGGAGAGTGTATCAGGTGCTACATTTGACGAGGTCATTAATATCGCTCGGCGGTTGAAGATGGTTCGTAGTTAGGAGCGTGAGAAGAGGGAGGCCAAGAAGCCTTGTGGTTCAGGTGGTTTCAGTGGTGTTCCTTCTAGGGGACAGTCCTACCACAGCAGGGGTCGGCCTTATAGGCCTGCTCAGATGGCCCGTCCAGATCATCGCGGTGCATCATCCAGCCATGGTTCGTACAGTGCTAGACCGGTTCAATCATCTCCCAGTACTCTCCCAGCTTAGAGTTCATCTCGTGCACCTTCAGTTCAGGGTTCATTAGCACTAGGTTCCTCTGGTAGCTATTGTCACACCTCCTTTTTACCCGTGCCCGCAGAGGCATAAAGAAGTTTTTCCACTTAAAGAACAATCGGAACGAGATTTATTATTGAGATTCAGAGTCCCCACTTGGGAGATTAATGGTGTCCCAAGTCACCGATTGAATCCCGAACCGAGGAAAATATGACTCTGTTAACAGTCCGCGAACCAGAAATCCGAGTAAGGAATTCTGTTAACCTAGGAGAAGGTATTAGGCATTCCCAGATTCCGTGGTTCTAGCACAGTCGCTCAACTGTCGTATTTGATTTTATCTGATTTCAAAACATGCTCTAGCTTATGTGCTTTTTATTCGCTTTAAAACCGCTTTTATTATTATATTTATTTTGAAAGGATTACAACGTCATGAAAACGCATCTCGAACCACGTCGCAATCAATGCACCCATGGTGGTCAACACATTTCGACTCCGTTGAGATTTGGATTTGGGTCGCATAAATGCAACCCGAGTTTAGGAATGTAATTTCATTAAAATCACGCCTAAAGAGTCTAACGCATTATTATTTGGGGAAGGTCGTGAAATTCGCTAAACGGCCCTCCCGAATTCTAAGTATCTTCATATAATATTTATTGAGGACCCCGCATTTTGTATTTTTATTTGCCGAGGCTCGTCTCATCATTTTATTAAAAGGCCAACCTAAAAGTGACTATGATTTTCTATTTGTTTGTCTCTAAAAAATTTCCCTAATTAATTAAGAACTGAATTATACCAAGCTAAACTATACATTGAATTTTAAAACAGATCCAAATCTACGCACTAAACGGGCCTATTTGAAAGCTGCAGTGAATGGGAATCGTTCCCAGCTTTAGAAAGGGGGGCTACTTGGGCCTATGGGGAGTAAAACAGGCCCAAACAGCCGGAGCCCCCATACCAATATCGAATCCTGGCGTGGGCAAAACAATCCAAACAGGCTAAGAGGCCAGGAACAAAGTGTTATTAGCTCAAAACCTTCTGATTTCTCTAGCTAAGTTGCTCAGAACCAAAATTGAATTAACTAGGACCAAAAGGAAATATCCATCAAGATTAGTCTAATAGTTTACTCAAATCAGGTAAATACACTAAACTAACTATGAATCATGCTTTTTCGGTTCCAGTTCGACATTCAAATTCATGCAACGTTTAGTTAATAATAGTTAGGCTAGACAAGGCTACATAATTCCAAAACAAGTGTTAACCTAAATATCTGAACATTAACAGGGCTCAAGCAACGATATAGACACCATGAACGATTTTCATACATCTCAGCTTAGCTAAGAGACCACCCTCATCACACACATGCTTAAGACTTTAACACACTACTGGATTCAATGTCTGCCTACTGGTTTCAACTCAATGTTGTTAATACAAGTGAAATCCATGAACTTCTAAACCATTTTCCATTTCAGCATGCTTTTAATTCCGGAATTATACCACACAAAACGAAATTAAATCAATACTATAATAGTTCTATCAGTTCAGTTATACACCATAAAACCAAAATGAGTTTAAACAAATACAAATTATCTACTACTACTCTACTAATAGCTTAAACACATAAATTCCAAAGAAGACCATTTCATTTCAGCTTTCAATTCAAACGGCTACATTGGGCCAGTTTCAGGCGTGCACCTGGATTGGGAAAACAGAACAAAAGAAGGAAGAGCAGTCAGTAGCAGCGGATGGTACAACAACACCAACAACAAATCACCAGCAATAATGGAATAGTTAAAACAAAAACCAACACAGCAATACCACTCTCTAAATCAGAAATACACTCAAACCAAAGACCACACTGATTTGTAGAACCAAATAGCAATACGGACGCCCAAACAGAACAAACTGAGCTCGGATAAGTTCAGAAACAGAATCAATAGACTGCCAAATAGATTCAACAATCAAAAGGGGGCAAGAACCAGTGCTTGGAATCTAAATTCTGCCTAGAACTCAATGGAACAGTACCCTTTCTTTTAAACTATCTCTCAGAACTGATTCAAAACTCAAAAATGTTCTCTCAGATTGACTTTTCCTCTCTCCAGGTCTCCCAATGCCTATCTCTCTATCTTTTCTCACTTAATCTTTTAACTCTCTATCTTCTCTTTATATCTTTGGATTTTTCTCTCTGTGTTTTCACTCTCTCCCCTCTTACTGCCCGTTCCAGTCTCCCCCTTATGTCTCTACTCATCTCTATATTTAAACCCAAACTCTTCAACCCTTTTTAGCCCTCCTCTTTTCTTTACAGCTGTAAGAAGGATCTTTTATTATTACCCCCCATGTTTCTTTTTCTTTCCAGCTTGTAATATTCCTCTACTATGTATATCCTTTAATTTTTTATCATTACCCCCATACCATTATGTTGTGTTCCCCATTAATGCATTATTTTAATGGTACATTAGTACTTAGTGGACAGAACATTCAACTTAAACCATTTCAAACCTTTTAAATCCCAAAATACCCTCTTAAAGTCCCTGAAATTACTGTCCTACCCAATCCCTTTTAATCTGTATTAAACCTTTCAGCTCTAACCTATTCAAAACTACCAACTAACTAAGCTGAATCCTAATTAACCAACAAACTACAATAGCTATAACCAATTCAACTTGTCAAATCAGTCAGTAATTCAAGATAGAAACTCATATCAAATCAAATGGCATAAAAAATGAAGACTAAGGATTCAGGCCAGCACATATTGAACTAACTATATTGGGGAACCAATCATATTTAGCTCAGAAACAAATGAACTGAAATCAACTAGACGAGCATACGCTTAATTAAATTGGAACACAAAAGAAGAAACAACCAGAAGAGCTTTAAGGGGATTGACAGATTTAGGATAACAAATGACCAAGGAATTCAGTTCAATGTGATGAACGGAATATACCAACATGCTCAGTGCTAAGTTCAAATATACCAACAGGCTCATTTCAACACAAAATTTAGAACAGAAACGAAGCAGGAGGGGAAACAGACTGGAATGAACTATGAAATCAAGACCAAAATTAAACTACTATCATGTTAAACTAACACTCAAACCTACCGGACTAATCGACGAAACTTATTCAATTGATCAAACAATTTATAACATATAATCAACAACAGAAAATTTGGACCAAGAAAAAGGTCTGATGGAGAAGGGAGAAAATAACGGACAAAAGACGAATTACAACGAACCTAATTTAGGCAAACGAATAATCGATTGAACTACACCAGAATTAGAAAAACAAGCGGAGTATTTACTGGGTTAAGAATTATCTTAAACTGAAAACCCAAAGAAACGATTGATTACAACCTAGCACAGACAAATCAACATATAAAAAAAGGAAAAGAAGAAGCTAAGAAGAACTTACTGATCTTTTCTCGGATCCCACCAACATGCCTTTTCGAACTTGAGTTCCAGTTAGTATTATATGTCTATTTCGTCAGAAATAGGCTTATAATACCAACTAGAACCCATTCGACCCTGACAACTTTGATACATTCCCGAACCGTTTGAACCCTAGATCCGTCATTCGAAGAGTTTTACTCAGGTTCGAGCCAATTTGGTTAGGGATTAGCGACGAGGAGGTCAAGGGGATTATTGGGTGTGATTTTGGGGTTAAGTGGACATGCTAGGGTTTGGGACGAGGATCTTTGATCGAAGATTCGAGAAGTTGTAGTATGATTCGAGGTTAATGGAGTATGGAATCGGAGAGGGGGGAGCAGGGTAGTTCAGGGGTGTTATTTTCACGGTCATCAGAGCCGGCGCCGCCGGGTTTTCAGGCGAAGGGAACGAGGGCGGCTAGGGTTTGGGGGGGGTCGTCTCTGAAGGGTCTGAGAGAGACGATGGGGGCGAGGGGGGGTTTGGTTTGGGGGGTGGGGTATGGTTTGAAGTATTTATATGAAAGGGTGGGATGAATCTAGGCCGTCCGATCTGATGAGATCAATGGCTTGGATCCATTCATAAACGGAAACGACGTCGCTTCGTTTACCCTTGAGACCGGATCGGTCTTGGATGGGAATGGGTTGGGTGACGGAGGAGTTGATCTGGACCGTTGATCAACTGAGATCAACGGCCCAGATTGAGCGTTACTAAACAACGTTGTTTGGTTTGTCTCTGAGATGGACTGGATTGGGGCGGGTATTGGGCTGATTTTTGGTATGGGCCTGGTCCAAATTTCCCATCTTTCTTATTTGTTTCTTCTTCTTCTTTTTCTTATTTCCTTTCTAAAATTTAGATTAAGTTACCAACCAAAATTAAAAAATACTAATTATCTTCTAATAACAATTATCATGCACAATCAAATACCAACCAAAATAAAATCACACAATTGGAGATTAAATTAAAAATGCAAAGTACATATTTTTTTGTGATTTTCATTCTTATAAATTCAAATATTGTTTAATTAATTCCTACTTGTAAAGTTAAATCCTAAATGCACACACACACACACACACACACACACACACACACACACACACACACACACACACACATATATATATATATATATATATATATATATATATATATATATATTTGTATTTTTTTTCTTAATTAAAGTAAAAATAATCATGCACAGACAAATACAAATAAATCACAAACAACACAAAACTATCTTATTTTGAATTTTCTGGGAGTAGTTCTCGTAGGGCAAAAATCACGTGCTCACAGCTGCCCCTCTTTGTCTGGAAACACGAAGGGTTTTCGTGCAAAGATAAAATGAGCAGATACGAGCGATTTTTGCCCGTTCGGCTTCTCCGTGTGAAGCATTTTTGAAAGATTTGACCGAACCTCTGCTTCAAAGGTTTCCTACATATCCCTGGCTAAAAGGGAATCAGGTCAATGTAGTTCGGGGAGTTTTGGTAGCTGGGACTACCATGGAGCTGTGGATTTACTGATACTGCTGTTGTTGCTGCTGCCGCTACTTACTGACTTCCTTATTACACCATGCTAAAAGAGAACAAGAAGTTAAACTAAACTATAGTCTATAAATTACAAAGATTTATTCTCAAACTTGGTCATGTGACTGTTGTTGCCTTGTTGCCTCACTGTCTTGTTGCCTTGTGTTTCCTCCGATGTTTCTTTACTTCTGACTTGACTTGTATTCTCTCTTGATTGCCGAACTTGAACTGCGTATTTCCTTTTTGTGAGCTTCGCATTATTTTTCCTTCGAAGCTTAAACTGCCTTCTTCTGACTAGTGTTGCCTTCCTTCCGACTTCTGGACTTTAATTTATGCTGGGGATTTTTGTTGTAACCCTCCGTTCTCCGGGCAGGATCCTGATTTTTACTATGAATTAAAAAGATAATACCTCCATTCTCCAGGCGGGCTCCTGACTTTTACTACGACTTAAAAAGATAATACCTCCATTCTCCAAGCGGGCTCCTGACTTTTACTACAACTTAAAAAGATAATACCTCCATTCTCCAGGCGGGCTCCTGACTTCAACGACGACTTAAAAATATAACACCTCCATTCTCCAGGCGGGCTCCTGACTTCAACTACTTCTTAAAAATATAATACCTCCATTCTCCAGGCGGGCTCCTGACTTCAATTATGACTTAAAAAGATAATACCTCCATTCTCCAGGCGGGCTCCTGACTTCGTCTACAACTTGAAATGATAACAACCTCCATTCTCCAGGCGGGCCCCTGACTTCCAACACAACTTAAAAATATAACACCTCCATTCTCCAGGCGGGCTCCTGACTTCCAACACAACTTAAAAATATAACACCTCCATTCTCCAAGCGGGCTCCTAACTTCAATGAAGACTTAAAAATATAACACCTCCATTCTTCAGGCGGGCTCCTGACTTCCAACACAACTTAAAAATATAACACCTCCATTCTCCAAGCGGGCTCCTAACTTCCAACACAACTTAAAAATATAACACCTCCATTCTCCAGGCGGGCTCCTGACTTCCAACACAACTTAAAATATAACACCCCCATTCTCTAGGCGGGCTCCTGACTTCAACAACGCCTTAAAAATGCGTTCTATTGTCGTTGTTTCTTCCTGCCTCCTGAACCATTTTCCTTCTAACTTGAATTAACTTCTTTCAGAACTGCTTCCCTCAAAACTGGTGTTTCATTCCTCTGAAAACTGTTGGGGATAACATTGGTGTTTCATTCAAAATATGTTATTTTCCTCCTTTGAAGACTACTTCCCTTAAAGCTGGTGTTTTCCTTCCCCTGGAACTACTTCCCTTAAGACTTGTGTTATCTTCCTCCCGAAATTGCTTTCTTTAAAACTTGTTTTGCCTTCTTCCATAAACTGTTGGGGATACCACTTTTCTCCAAACTTGTGTTATCTTCCTCCTTCCCCAGGGTACCTGACTTTCAGAAAATTTTAAAAAATGAAAGAAAATTTTCTGCCCCAGTTTGACAATCTTTCTTGTGGCATGTCTTTCTGTCATCAATAACATTTCTTGTCCCTGCTTAAAATCAAAGAGAATTTGTTAGTTTAAAACGTGGGGATGCTCTTGCTGGGGACGGTTTTCCCTTTTGCTCTTTTACATGCTCTGCGTTGTTCGACCATCTTGAAACTTGGCTGATAACTCCCGACCTTCTTGATGATTCTGTATTCCCCAACTTCTCGACCATTGTTTTCCACCTTTGCTCCATACTGTCCCGAAAACTTAGACCAATTCATCATTTGGTCTTACAGCGACGTCTTTCTCATCCCATCACATTATCCTTACATGTCTTATCCCCATTTACCTTGCACCATGTTGGCAATTGGTAGTTAGCTTTGAAAAATCCTTCTTAAAAACAAACTATTATTGATCAAAAAGAGAATGGAAAATGATGACTTCGAAAGATAGAACAAGAAAAATCTTTCTGAACAACTGTTTGAAGAGAAAATAACTTATCTGAATGGTATAACCGATCCCAATGGTCATGTCGCGCATTTTTGGATTAATCAACCAAGTCTGTTTACATCAATCAATCTTTCTGATGTCCCTACTTTGCATTTCAAAGGTCCCGCAACCCATCTTCTTTTGCCGAAACAACATCTTTATTCTGCTTGATGTCTCGACGGATCCTTTCTATCATGCTTATCTCGTTTGCCCCCTTTTAATTCCTTGTCGCCTTATAGTGCCCTTTGAGGGGTTTTTACTATTAAGACTCTCTCGTTTCTCTCAACTCTCATCGCTTTATGGTGCATGTGAAGGTTTTCACCAATAAGACTTTCTCACTTTATTTCTCTCAACTTCTGTCGCCTTATGGTGCCTGTGAAGGTTTTCACCAATAAGACTCTCTCATTTTATTTCTCTCAATTTCTGTCGCTTTATGGTGCCTGTGAAGGTTTTCACCAATAAGACTCTCTCATTTTATTTCTTTTCAGCTGGGGATTGGGGTGTTATTGATAAGATTCTCTCATTTCATTTCTTTTCTGCTGGGGATTCTCTTATTTCATTTCTTTTCTGCTGGGGATTCTCTCCTTTTATTTCTTTTCCGTTGGGGACCAGAGTGTTACTCCAGACTTCCATTTTCCCGACTTGCCACTTCTCGGATACTGATCGGGAGGTCTTTTGGACATCAATATGGGTTTCTGGTGTATGGCTAAAGAAAAAATTTAAAATAATTTCGATGGGTTTTTTACAACTCTTGGAATCAACTTTCTTTCCCAAAATCATAAACACAACTTCTATCCCAGTTTTTCTTGCTTGGGGATTTTTGATTCTTATTACACTATGACCGAGCCGTGAGGCGCCTACGTATCCTTTTTGAGGAATCAGGTCAAACGTAGTTCCCATTTCCTTTGTTTTTCTTGTGACTTTTCTTTTGTCTTTATCATCATTATTTTTCTTTTCTCCCTTTTTTCATTTTCATTACTGATTCTAAAAGAGGGGTATTAAAGAATAAATAAGGCTCAAAGGGGGAAGCAAAGGTTGAAGTGTTTGGATGGAAGAACAAATTTCCTCCGTCATTTCATTCTCCGATATCATGCCAAATGCAAACAAACAACAATTACAATTAAAAGAAATCATACATAATATCTCTTAACTGCGTCAGAATTGATAGCCATGTCGATGCATTTTCCTTCGATATCTGTTAAACATAAAGCACCATTGGACAACACTCTGGTTACAATGAATGGCCCTTGCCAATTCGGGGTGAACTTGCCTTTTGCCTCAGCCTGATGTGGAAGGATGCGTTTCAGCACTTGCTGATCCACTTCAAACTTCCGGGGACGCACCTTTTTGTTGTATGCTCTTGCCATTCTCTTTTGTTATAACTGGCCATGACACACAACTGCCAATCTTTTTTCATCAATCAAGTTCAACTGCTCCAGACGAGTTTTGACCCACTCATCATCATCAATCTCAGCTTCAGCGACAATCCGAAGGGACATGATTTTAACTTCCGCAGGTATTACGGCTTCAGTTCCATATACCAACAAATAAGGAGTTGCACCTACTGAAGTACGAACAGTGGTGCGATAACCCAACAATGCAAATGGTAATTTTTCATGCCATTGCCTCGAACCTTCTACCATTTTCCAAAGTATCTTCTTTATGTTTTTGTTGGCTGCCTCAACTGCTCCATTCGCCTTGGGACGATATGGGGTGGAATTGCGGTGTGTAATCTTAAACTGCTGACATACCTCTTTCATCAAATTGCTGTTAAGATTAGCACCATTATCCGTGAGGATCACCTTTGGGATTCCAAATCGACAGATGATATTTGAGTGAACAAAATCGACCACTGCTTTATTGGTCACAGACTTGAAAGTTTTGGCCTCAACCCATTTGGTGAAATAATCAATGGCTACTAGAATGAACCTATGCCCGTTAGATGCTGCTGGCTCAATTGGTCCAATGATATCCATGCCCCAAGAGATGAAGGGCCATGGCGCTGACATTGTGTGTAATTCCGATGGTGGAGAATGAATCAAATCTCCGTGTATCTGGCACTGATGACATTTGTACACAAAACTAATACAATCTCGCTCCATGGTGAGCCAATAATAACCTGCTCGGAGAATTTTTTTCGCCAGCACATATCCGCTCATATGTGGTCCGCAGACTCCTGAATGTACTTTGTACATGACAACCATAGCCTATATAGCATCTATGCATCTTAACAATCCCAAGTCTGGTGTTCTTTTATACAGAACTCCTCCACTCAAGAAAAATCCACTTGCCTACCGTCGAATTGTTCTCTTTTGATCCCCTGTAGCTTGCACTGGGTATATCCCTATTCTGATGTATTCCTTGATATCGTGGAGCCATGGTTTGCCATCCAGTTCTTCTTCAATCATGTTACAATAAACATGCTGATCTCGGACTTGAATATGCAAAGGATCGACATAAGCTTTGTTCGGATGGTGCAGCATTGATGCTAGGGTAGCCAAAGCATCGGCGATCTCATTATGGACCCTTGGAATATGCCTGAACTCCACTGATCTAAACCTTTGGCAAAGATCATGTAAGCATTGTCGGTATGGTATGAGCTTCAGATCTCGCATTTCCCATTCTCCTTGAATTTGATGTACCAGAAGGTCCGAGTCTCCCAAGACCAAGACTTCCTGGACATCCATGTCCGCAGCTAACCTTAAACCCAAAATGCATGCTTCGTACTCAGCCATATTGTTGGTACAATAAAAACGAAGCTGAGCCGTAACAGGATAGTGATGCCCTGTTTCAGAAATAAGCACAACTCCTATTCTGACTCCTTTCATGTTAGCAGCCCCATCAAAGAAAAGTTTCTAGCTTGGTTTTTCGGCCTGTTCTAGTTCATCAATATGCATCACCTCTTCATCAGGAAAATAAGTCCTCAGTGGCTCATACTCTTCATTGATCGGGTTCTCGGCCAAATGATCGGCCAATGCTTGGGCTTTCATCGCAGTCCGAGTCACATAGATTATGTCAAACTCTGTGAGCAAAATCTGCCATTTTGCAAGTCTTCCTGTCGGCATAGGCTTTTGAAAGATATACTTCAATGGATCCAAGCGTGAAATGAGGTAAGTAGTGTAGGATGACAAATAATGTTTCAACTTCTGTGCCACCCAAGTTAGGGCGCAACATGTCTTTTCCAAGTGAGTGTACTTAACCTCATAAGCTGTGAACTTCTTGCTAAGATAGTAGATGGCATGTTCTTTTCTGCCGGTGGCGTCATGCTGCCCCAGTACACAGCCAAATGAATTTTCCAGGACAGTCAAGTAAAGAATCAAAGTCTCCCTGGTTCTGGTGGTACTAGCACAGGCGGGTTAGACAAGTATACCTTTATCTCGTCGAATGCTTCTTGACACTCATCAGTCCACTTGACCGCAACGTCCTTCTTCAGCAACTTGAAAATAGGCTCGCAAGTGGTCGTGAGATGAGCGATAAACCTACTGATATAGTTCAACCTTTCTAACAGACTCATCACTTCAGTCTTATTCCTCGGAGGTGGCAATTCTTGTATGGCTTTGATCTTTGATGGGTCCAACTCGATGCCTCGCCGACTGACTATGAAACCCAACAGTTTTCCGGATGGAACACCAAATGCACACTTGGCGGGGTTAAGCTTGAGGTTGTACCTGCGAAGCCTCTGGAAGAATTTCCTCAAATCCCTGACGTGGTCGGCCTGATGCTTTGATTTTATGATCACATCATCTACATATACCTCAATCTCCTTGTGTATCATATTATGAAACACAATAGTCATTGCCCTCATATAAGTTGCCCCAACATTCTTCAAACCAAATGGCATTACCCGGTAGCAATAAGTTCCCCAGGGTATGATGAATGCCGTCTTTTCTGCATCTTCTTCATCCATTAGAATCTGATGATACCCGATATAGCAATCCACAAAAGATCCGATCTCACGCTTGGCACAATTATCGATCAAAATATGGATATTGGGTAGTGGGAAGTTATCCTTTGGACTTGCTTTGTTGAGATTGCGGTAATCGACGCATACTCTGATCTTGCCGTCCTTCTTCGGTACAGGCACGACATTAGCCAACCAGACAGGATATCGAGTGACCCGAATAACCTTTGCATCCAACTGCTTGGTAACTTCTTCTTTAATCTTCACACTCATATCAGTTTTGAATTTCCTCAACTTTTGCTTGACGGGTGGGAACGCTGGATCAGTGGGCAATTTGTGGACCACTAAATCAGTGCTTAAACCTGGCATGTCGTCATATGACCACGCAAAAACATCTTTGTACTCAATGAGTGCTTTGATTAACTCCTCCCGGATTTTTGGCTCGAGGTGGACACTTATTTTAGTTTCTCGAACGTTGTCCGTGTCCCCTAAATTGACGGCTTCTGTGTCATTCAAATTGGGTTTGGGTTTTTCTTCGAAGTGAATTAACTCCTTACTAATTTCTTCGAAGGCTTCATCCTCATCATCATATTCTGATTCGTAATCACAATCTACTTCTTGAACTATCATTTCAGAATCAGATTGATTTTTAAGACTGGGCTGAGGATTCCTTATGCACGCCATGTCATTAAGACCAGTATAAAGAGAACTGTACAGAAAAAGAAAAGAAGAAAACAAAATTAAAATAAAATAAGGAATGAAGAAGAAACTTTTTTATTTTATTGAATTACGGGATAACAAGGTTTCACACTTTGATGAATACAACAAAAATAAAAGAAATCTGGACTACAACCCCGGAATAATCAAGAAACAGGAAGGAAAATCAGAGCCAACTACCAAGACTCCCTCCGAATGGGAAAAAGAGTAGCCATCCAATTGTTGATTTTTGCTTTTGGCCCCACAAACTGCACATCCGCCTTGCTGGACCCCTCCCTAACTTCTACCATGTTGATTTCGGTGAATAATCTTTCAAAGCCTTCATTTAAGTCTCCATCTGCACCAATCAATGGCCCTGTAACCTTGGACATCAATTGCTTTTTGATGCTCGTCCTGACAAAAGATCTGGACAGGTGCGGGATTGGCTTGGGAAGGACCCAGACTCTTTTCTTCAACTTGCGGGCCCGTCTCACATCCACCACTGTCGGCTTGAACCCCAGCCCAAAGGTATCCAGATTTTTGGGCAAAGAAACCGGTTGAACAATACCCTGAAGATCAGCCCCTAAACCTTTGCCTGGCACAAACCCGTTTTTCAACATCTCCGAGGCTACCATAACAGTTGCAGCTGCTATTTTGGGAAGTGGGATGCTTTCACCCTCGGGAACTTTGTCCACTAAAACTGTATCGAAGACCTGGTAGACCCAGGGCCCCTTGTCATCGTCAGCCTCTATGAAGGGTACGATGGCATCACTTACGACGCTTGCATTGTCTTCCCCATGTACTACGATCTCTTGCCTATCCCACTCGAATTTGACCATCTGATGTAATGTAGAAGACACTGCTTCGGCGGCGTGGATCCAGGGTCGCCCCAACAAAAGATTATATGACACTGCCACGTCCAACACTTGAAACTCCATGGTGAACTCGACCGGACCAATTGTTAATTCAAGTACGATATCACCCACTGTGTCTATACCACCTCCATCAAACCCTCGAACATAGATGCTGTTCTTGTGAATTCTGTCACCATCGACCTTCAGTTTGTTCAACGTGGTCAAAGGACAGATATTGGCACTGGACCCATTATCAATCAGTACTCGAGTGACTACCGAGTCTTCACATTTCACGGTCAAATAGAGGGCTCTATTATGTTCTGTACCCTCCACGGGCAACTCATCGTCTGAAAAAGTGACCCTATTGACCTCGATAATCTTGTTTGCTATTTCCTCCAGATGGTTCACAGAGATCTTATCCGGAACATGGGCTTCGTTCAGAATTTTCATCAGTACCCGGCGGTGCTCATCTGAATGGATCAACAAGGATAACAATGAGATCTGTGCTGGGGTCTTCCTCAACTGCTCCATAATGGAGTAACCTTGCGCCTTTATTTTCTTTAAAAATTCTTCCGCCTCTTCCTCGGTAACTGGATTCTTTTTTGCTACTGGATTGGCCCTTCTTAACTCTGCGGGAGCAAAACACCTTCCTGAACGAGTTAGACCTTGGGCTTCACACACTTCTCCTTTGACTTCTTTCCCTTTGTAAATCACCGTCACCCGTTCATAATTCCAAGGAACAACCTTGCTGTTGATCACTGGAAGCTGAGTTACCAGTTTTATAATAACAGGCTCTGTGCGAGCACCCTTCACGACCACAACAGGTTTACTTGTAACCCCTGGCACTACCACTTTAGCTTTCTCGGGTTTCACTTCTACAAGGCTCGACGACCCTCTCTCGGCTACCACAACTGGCTTATCATCTACCCCTCTCAACTGGACCACTGATTTCCCACTGGTTACTTTTTCGTTTGAGCTGGTTTTGCTGGAACGGATCATCATTACCGTCTGTGAGGGCTTCCTGGGCTCCCCCTCTTTGTGTATCAACTCAATCATGTGTGTCTCATGGTGAGATGGCAGTGGATTCTGATTAATATTTGGTGCTTCTGGGGCTTGAACCTCGATCCGATGAGTATCGATAGGCTCTTGCACAGCTGTTTTTAGCTTCAAACATTTCTCTGTATCATGCCCTGGGGCCCCTGAACAGTACTAACAACCGAATGGTCAAGATTTCTAGGGGGAAGATTTGGCATTTTAGGCTCAATTAGATTTAACATGCCCAACTGCCTCAATTTGTGGAAAAGACTGGTATATGATTCCCCCCTAGTGGAGTGAAAGTCTTTTGCTTCTGTGACCTCTCATTCTTGAGGGCTGGGTTTGGTCGGAAACCTATCCCGGGGGGATTTCTGTAGGCCCTTGGGGGTGGATATGTGTTTTGTGGAGCTGGGTATGGATTTTGTGGAGCTGGCGCGCGTCATTGTGCGTGTGCCAAGGTTTGGGTATAGGCTTGTGCATGATGAACAGAAAAATGGGGATCTGGCTGTGGGTAGTAGTGTTGTGGAGGGCTATATGAAGTGTGGGGGTAATTTTGATGGTAGGGTCGTGATTGGTTATAGTAGGGTGACGGGCCTCTAGATTCGAACCAGGCTCCGGACTCAACAGTCGTGACATCTTCTTTCTTCTTTTTCCCGAGCACATCGCCAGTGCCGCTTTGAATGGCCTGAGTGGTTGCCTTGATCGCTGAATAACTCATGATTTTGTTGGACTTAAGCCCCTCCTCGACCATGCCTCCCATTTTTACAACCTCATTAAAAGATATGCCAATTGCGGACACCAGATGACCAAAGTAGGTCGGCTCCAAAGCCTGCAAAAAGTAATCAACCATCTCGCTCTCTTTCATTGGGGGATCTACCCTTGCTGCTTGCTCCCTCCACCGGAAACCATATTCTCTAAAGCTTTCACTGTGCTTTTTTTCTAGTTTAGTCAAAGATAGTCGGTCTGGAATGATCTCAAGATTATATTGAAAGTGACAAGCAAATGCTTGTGCCAAATCATCCCATGTGTACCATCTTCCGTGGTCTTGGCAGGTGTACCACTCCAATGCTGCTCCGCTCAAACTCTAACTGAAGTAAGCCATTAGCAATTCATCCTTTCCTCCGGCTCCCCTCATCTTACTGCAAAAACCTCTCAAATGAGCCACCGGATCACCGTGTCCGTTGTACAAGTCGAATTTGGGCATTTTGAACCCTGCCGGTAGTTGTACATTTGGGAATAAACACAGATCTTTGTAAGACACGCTTACCTGACCTCCTAGACCTCTCATATCCCTGAAGGATTGTTCTATGCTTTTCATTTTTGTAAACATCTCTTCATGTTCGGGATTTTTGGCTGGTCTCTCAGCTTCTCTCGGGAGATCAGAATGTGGATCATATGGATATGTTTCAGGTGCTTTGAAGGTGAGCTCCGGGGGATAATACTGGTTTTCCTGAGCTTGGAACATAGGTTCACTCGGGGATTTATGGAGTTCAGCTGGGGGAGATGCCACAAAGACAGGGGTGATTGGCGGAGAAGGGTATGGAATTGATTTTGGTGGTGGAGCTTGTGGCGTATGAGAAGTAGTGCCGTGGTAGTGTTGATAAATGGGAAAACCTGAATCGGTGGCGGGATGATCCTGAGACTGAGCTAATGGTGGGGTAAAAGCCGGGTTGGCTGGGTAAGCTAGCGGCGATTGCCCTTTGGACCAGGCTTGGTACATTTCGGCCATCTGTTGCTTAAGCTTGAGCATCTCCCTTTTCATTTTATAGACGTCGAACTCCTCTACCTCAACACTAGTGTCGACATCTGGGATAAAAATGACTTCCGGTATTGGTCCCTTTGATCTAGTTTGGTAATGATAATGTGTCAGTATCCTTTAAATAAACTAACTACTTGAATTCTCTGGAAATCAACAAACTTGTTAGTTTTTAGAGTTTAACACATATGCAATTGCACGTTGGGATGCAATGCACCTAGGAAATTAACCATTTCTATCATGCATTTGCTTCGATTGCGTGCGTCATTCCGGCCTCTCATAATTGTGCCCCCTTTCTAAGCTTCCTTTATTCTATCCTTCTTTATTTATTCCCCTTTTTTTCTTAGTGGTGTTGGTCGAATCCTATAGAGATTGCCTACGTATCATGTCCCCGCATGAATCAGACCATGCGTAGTTCTGGCTCATAAGCGCGAAAAGCAAAGAGACAATTTTTTGGAAATTTTGATTTTTCATTAATAAACATTCTATTACAAACCAAACACTTTTGGGAAAGGAAAATAGTAGACTCGAAACCAAACAAAGTACGAACTCAATAAATTCAGACAAACTCTGATGCGAAAGGACAAACAGACTCTAACAGACAACATACTCTAAGGAAAAAGAAAATGCAGACTCGAACTATGAACACATTAAAGTTTTAAATTTGGGTGACCGCAGGGCGTCATTCGGCCTTGCCGCGGGCTTAGGTGTAAGGCCCCTTTCCAGCTGTTCCAATTCATACATGATTTGCTTCACAAATATGATCACCGTCGAGAAGAAAGTAGTGCGGGTCATGTTTTCACACACCCGACATTTCCTGGTAATAGCATGAGCAATAGTCAAAATCTTGTCCCTGGTTCGGTTTTTCTCTAGGAGTAGGCGTTCTATCTGATCCCCTCTAGCCTTCAAAACCCGAGAATCATGCAGATGTTGTTTCTGTAACTGCTGTATTTCATCTTCCATCGAGGCCATCAGATTATAGCAATGTTTACTTTCAGTTTCAAAAGCCTTGACTTGTTTAGCTGCCTTGATCTCTAGGGTGGTCACCTTCCCTTTTAGACTGGCAATGGTCTTTTCATAATCTTTCCTCGCCTGCTATAAGTACTGTGTGCGCTCTTTTGTTCTTTTTTTCCCATTGTGTCTGGAGCTGTGCTATGGTACCCTCAGATTTCTTCAAATCATTTCGGCACTCACCGATTTCTTTTTTTCAACCCTTTTATTAACCGCTCATCCGATCGACTCCTTTTTTGGTTGTCAACATCTATCCTCATTTGTCGGATTTAGGCTTTCAGCGCCTCATTTTCTTGGGGCAATTTGTTCCTTTCTCCCTGATCGGCGTCAACTTGCAGACTATTTTCAAATTCCAGGTCTCTAATCTGTTGCTTCAGCTTGCCTATTTCTGCCATGTAACTCTCTTCTTTATCCAACCAATCCCACTGTTCTTGCGATGCCTGGACGAACTCCTGGAGATGGGGTCTTTTGGCCGGTCTCCCAAACTCGATTTCTCTCCTAAACCAAGCACGGTATCCCGACGAAACTTCACCTTTGGATCGATCACGTACACATGTATTGGTTGTTAAGTATTGACATTCGCTCCAAATTTGTCGGACTGCTGCTTCATGAAATTGTCCGTTGGGCCCAATTTCAACTACTTGGCCGCTAAGATCTTCATCTTTCGGAACTATTTGGCATCTCCCTAACTGCCTCAAAACTCGATATGGGGCATAGAGCTGGATACTCCTGAGCACCATCAAAAGGAAATGGGGTCCAGTGGCTGGCATATATACGATTTCATCCACAGGTAGCCATCCAAATGTCCACTCTATTTGGCTCGCAATGACAGAACGGAGGCGCGCTGTCCACTTTGTGACCCCTTCTGGTAAGCTGATTCTGTCAACCCTCGTAGGAAATTCCTCTATGCCCGTTTTCTCCGTCGACCCATAACTCATAAATTGAGGACGACGACATAGGTGTTCGATCATCCACATCTGCAGTAACACGTTGCATCCCTCAAAAAAGTCTCCTCCGGCTTTGCAGGCTGTGAGAGCGCGGAAGATTTCAGCTACTATCATGGGTGCAAGGGTACTTTTGGCCTGAGTAACTAAAGTGCTGACAACTCCAGATACTCGTGTGTCAATGTTCCCGTCTTTTCTAGGAAACACTAGGAGTCCCAAAAAGGCTACCATGAATGCAAAACACTTATGTTCTTCCCACTTAAGGCGATTTCCTTTGCTACATATTTTGTTTTCCGGCTTGTTGAACCCCCCTATGTGGCCATATCTGTTGTATATAAACCGCAAAGTACAAAAACCTGCTGCCAAGTCTGGATTGTGGACCCCCTGCTTATTTTCAACTAGTCTAGGAACCTGTGTACGGCTACGACCCTTGGAGCAATCAGGTACTGGTGTCTCAGAGGAACCTTGGGACCCCCGATGTATCCGACTATTTCTTCCAATATTGGGGTAAGTTCAAAATCCGAGAAGTGAAATACGTTGTGAGCCAGGTCCCAAAATGCGACCAAGGCCTTTATGATATCCCCCCTAAGATTAATCTTCAGCAACCCAGCGAGGCCTCCCAGGTATAGATTGACTGTGTCGCGCCCTGATTCGCCCAAGTCATCCCACCACATGTGCAACTCCAAAGGGATCTTGTTCTCAATTGTTACGTGCAAATTTTGACTTGTGCTCATTCTGCACATTTATTAGGGTGGTTAAGCAAAAATCACGATTCCATTGACTCAGAGATAACATGGACACTTTTTTTTTATTTAAAATAAAACCCGGTTTTTCCAGTACGGCCTTTCAGCACCTCGGGGTCGAAGATTTTAAGGCTGTGTCGGCTAACCGGTGAAAGCCTAAAAAATGACCACAGGCGGCTGTTCTTGTAAAAATAGCCTTCCGACGCTCTTTTAGGGACATTAGGCTATTTCTAGCAAGAATGACATCACCCTAATTATTTTCAAATAAAATTTGGCTAATTTCTCAAAAAGCGAAGTTGGACCCGATGGGGGTTGCCTACGTATCTCACACCCTGTGAAAATCAAACTGGCGTAGTTCGGGCCGATAAAACAAACTTTTTTTGAAAACCAGACTCTTTTCATTGGCAAATAAAACTATATTTTTGTTTTTTTTCCTTTTTCTTTTCTTTTTTTTTTCATTTTCAAAAATTCGGCAGAGTTTCGACACTATTTGGACATTGTTTTTTTTTCAAAACAGGCAACTAACTCTCTTTAACCCTCGTACTGCTATTTCTCTTTCCTCAAAATTTTCAAAAGTCGGTCAGCATGCAAGTCCGAAACAAATAAATGCACAAGTAGCAAGTAAGATGCATCAGGATGGTCTTTTTCATTTTTGGTACACCTGTCCTAGACAGACCCAACCCCTGTGTTGAGCCTCCAAAGTCAAATGCACGTGAAGCAAACAAACGTTCCTACTAGGGATCCGACATGAAGCTGAGTTATTCTAGGTTTATAACCTGGGTATTTGTTCTAGACTGTGTACCCGAGCGGACAACTCGAGTCGAGGAGGGGCTACGTACCGGGAACCAAAAGGCCATCCGGCTTAGTAACTTGTCCGAGCCTCTTTCTTATTTCAAGGTATGACACTAATAGAATAGAGAGTCTCGACCAGCGAGCACATCCCCGAAGATGAGAAGAGAAGGGCTTCGTAGCAGTTTATATGCAGTTCAGATAATATCAAAGCGGTAAAAGCATCACTTAGCACATTAGACCCAAACATGTAAAAAAAAATCGGATAAAACAAGCCAATTATAACAATTATTTAAAGCTCGAATTCTGAACCCTGAACCGGAGATTCTGGGTTCCTTCCCCAGCAGAGTTGTCAGAGCTGTCATACCTCCTTTTACCCGTGTCCGCAGAGGCATAAAGGAGTTTTTCACTTAAAGGACAATCGGAACGGGATTTATTATTGAGATTCAGAGTCGCCACTTGGGAGATTAATGGTGTCCCAAGTCACCGGTTGAATCCCGAACCGAGGAAAATATGACTCTGTTAACAGTCCGCGAACCAGAAATCCGATTAAGGAATTCTGTTAACCTGGGAGAAGGTATTAGGCATTCCCGGATTCCGTGGTTCTAGCACAGTCGCTCAACTGTCATATTTGATTTTATCTGATTTCAAAACATGATCTAGCTTATGTGCTTTTTATTCGCTTTAAAACCGCTTTTATTATTATATTTATTTTAAAAGGATTACAACGTCGTGAAAACGCATCTCGAACCACGTCGCAATCAATGCACCCGTGGTGGTCAACACATTTCGACTCCGTTGAGATTTGGATTTGGGTCGCATAAATGCGCACCCGAGTTTAGGAATGTAATTTCATTAAAATCGCGCCTAAAGAGTCTAACACGTTATTATTTGGGGAAGGTCGTGAAATTCGCTAAACGCCCCTCCCGAATTCTAAGTATTTTCATATAATATTTATTGAGGACCCCGCATTTTGTATTTTTGTTTGGCGAGGCTCGTCTCATCATTTTATTAAAAGGCCAACCTAAAAGTGACTATGATTTTCTATTTGTTTGTCTCTAAAAAATTTCCCTAATTAATTAAGAACTGAAGTATACCAAGCTAAACTATACATTGAATTTTAAAGATGCAGTGAATGGGAATCGTTCCCAGCTTTGGAAAGGGGAGCTACTTGGGCCTATGGGGAGTAAAATAGGCCCAAACAGCCGTAGCCCCCCCATACCAATACGAATCCTGGCATGGGCAAAACAATCCAAACAAGCTAAGAGGCCAGGAACAAAGTGTTATTAACTCAAAACCTTCTGATTTCTCTAGCTAAGTTGCTCAGAACCAAAATTGAATTAACTAGGACCAAAAGGAAATATCCATCAAGATTAGTCTAATAGTTTACTCAAATCAGGTAAATACACTAAACTAACTATGAATCATGCTTTTCCGGTTCCAGTTCGACATTCAAATTCATGCAACGTTTAGTTAATAATAGTGAGGCTAGACAAGGCTACATAATTCCAAAACAAGTGTTAACCTAAATATCTGAACATTAACAGGGCTCAAGCAATGATATAGACAACATGAACGATTTTCATGCATCTTAGCTTAGCCAAGAGACCACCCTCATCACACACATGCTTAAGACTTTAACACACTACTGGATTCAATGTCTGCCTACTGGTTTCAACTCAATGTTGTTAATACAAGTGAAATCCATGAACTTCTAAACCATTTTCCATTTCAGCCTGCTTTTAATTCCGGAATTATACCACACAAAACGAAATTAAATCAATACTATAATAGTTCTATCAGTTCAGTTATACACCATAAAACCAAAATGAGTTTAAACAAATACAAATTATCTACTACTACTCTACTAACAGCTTAAACACATAAATTCCAAAGAAGACCATTTCATTTCAGCTTTCAATTCAAACGGCTACATTGGGCCAGTTTCAGGCGTGTACCTGGATTGGGAAAATAGAACAAAAGAAAGAAGAGCAGTCAGTAGCAACGGATGACACAACAACACCAACAACAAATCACCAGCAGTAATGGAATAGTTAAAACAAAAACCAACACAGCAATACCACTCTCCAAATCAGAAATACACTCAAACCAAAGACCACACTGATTTGTAGAACCAAACAGCAATACGGACGCCCAAACAGAACAAACTGAGCTCGGATAAGTTCAGAAACAGAATCAATAGACTGTCAAATAGATTCAACAATTAAAAGGGGGCAAGAACCAGTGCTTGGAATCTAAATTCTGCCTAGAACTCAATGGAACAGTACCCTTTCTTTTAAACTATCTCTCAGAACTGATTCAAAACTCAAAAATGTTCTCTTAGATTGACTTTTCCTCTCTCTAGGTCTCCCAATGCCTATCTCTCTATCTCTTCTCACTTGATCTTTTAACTCTCTGTCTTCTCTTTATATCTTTGGATTTTTCTCTCTGTGTTTTCACTCTCTCCCCTCTTAATGCCCGTTCCAGTCTCCCCCTTATGTCTCTACTCATCTCTATATTTAAACCTAAACTCTTCAACCCTTTTTAGCCCTCCTCTTTTCTTTACAGCTGTAAGAAGGATATTTTATTATTACCCCCCCATGTTTCTTTTTCTTTCCAGCTTGTAATATTCCTCTACTATGTGTATCCTTTAACCTTTTATCATTACCCCCCCATACCATTATGTTGTGTTCCCCACTAATGCATTATTTTAATGGTACATTAGTACTTAGTGGATAAAACATTCAACTTAAACCATTTCAAACCTTTTAAATCCCAAAATACCCTCTTAAAGTTCCTAAAATTACTGTCCTACCCAATCCCTTTTAATCTGTATTAAAACTTTCAGCTCTAACCTATTCAAACCTACCAACTAACTAAGCTGAATCCTAATTAACCAACAAACTACAATAGCTATAACCAATTCAACTTGTCAAATCAGTCAGTAATTCAAGATAGAAACTCATATCAAATCAAATGGCATAAAAAATGAAGACTAAGGGTTCAGGATATAACATATTGAACTAACTATATTGGGGAACCAATCATATTTAGCTCAGAAACAAATGAACTGAAATCAACTAGACGAGTATACGCTTAATTAAATTGGAACACAAAAGAAGAAACAACCAGAAAAGCTTTAAGGGGATTGACAGATTCAGGATAACAAATGACCAAGGAATTCAGTTCAATGTGATGAACTGAATATACCAACAAGCTCAGTGCTAAGTTCAAATATACCAACAGGCTCATTTCAACACAAAATTTAGAATAGAAACGAAGCAGAAGGGGAAATAGACTGGAATGAACTATGAAATCAAGACCAAAATTAAACTACTATCATGTTAAACTAACACTCAAACCTACCGGACTAATCGACGAAACTTATTCAATTGATTAAACAATTTATAACATATAATCAAAAACAGAAAATTTGGACCAAGAAAAAGGTCTGATGGAGAAGGGAGAAAATAACGGACAAAAGACAAATTACAATGAACCTAATTTAGGCAAACGAATAATCGATTGAACTACACCAGAATCAGAAAAAGAAGCGGAGTATTTACTGGGTTAAGAATGATCTTAAACTAAAAACCCAAAGAAACGACTGATTACAACCTAGCACAGACAAATCAACATATAGAAAAAGGAAAAGAAGAAGCTAAGAAGAACTTACTGTTCTTTTCTCGGATCCCACCAACATGCCTTTTCGAACTTGAGTTCCAGTTAGTATTATATGTCTATTTCATTAGAAATAGGCTTATAATACTAACTAGAACCCATTCGACCCTGACAGCTTTGATACAGTCCCGAACCGTTTGAACCCTAGATCCATCATTCGACGAGTTTTACTCAGATTCGAGCCAATTTAGTTAGGGATTAGCGACGAGGAGGTCAAGAGGATTATTGGGTGTGATTTTGGGGTTAAGTGGACAGGCTAGGGTTTGGAACAGGGATCTTTAATCGAAGATTCGAGAAGTTGTAGTATGATTCGAGGTTAATGGAGTGTGGAATCGGAGAGGGGGGAGCAGGGTAGTTCAGGGGTGTTATTTTCATGGCCATCAGAGCCGGTGCTGCCGGGTTTTCAGGCGAAGGGAACGAGGGCGGCTAGGGTTTGGGGGGTCGTCTCTGAAGGGTCTGAGAGAGAGACGATGGGGCGAGGGGGGTTTGGTTTGGGGGTGGGGTATGGTTTGAAGTATATATATGAAAGGGTGGGATGAATCCAGGCCGTTCGATCTGATGAGATTAATGGATTGGATCCATTCATAAACGGAAACGACGTCGCTTCGTTTACCCTTGAGACCGGATCGGTCTTGGATGGGAATGGGTCGGGTGACAGAGGAGTTGATCTGGACCGTTGATCAGCTGAGATCAACGACCCAGATTGAGCGTTACTAAACGACGTCGTTTGGTTTATCTCTGAGACGGACTGGATTGGGGCGGGTATTGGGCTGATTTTTGGTATGGGTCTGGTCCGAATTTCCCATCTTTCTTATTTGTTTCTTCTTCTTCTTCTTATTTACTATCTAAAATTTAGATTAAGTTACCAACCAAAATTAAAAAATACTAATTATCTTCTAATAACAATTATCATGAACCATCAAATACCAACCAAAATAAAATCACACAATTGGAGATTAAATTAAAAATGCAAAGTACATATTTTTTGTGATTTTCATTCTTATAAATTCAAATATTGTTTAATTAATTCCTACTTGTAAAGTTAAATCCTAAATGCACATATTTTTTTTGTATATTTTTTTTCTTAATTAAAGTAAAAATAATCATGCACAGACAAATATAAATAAATCACAAACAACACAAAACTATCTTATTTTGAATTTTCTGGGAGTAGTTCTCGTAGGGCAAAAATCACGTGCTCACAGCTATTTCGGTCCTCAGGATCTGCCCCAGTATTTGCCACCATTTTCCAAGAGGGGATGTTTCGAGTGGAGAGTTGGTTCATGTGAAGAAGTTTTGTCCCCGCCTTACAGGAGGTCCAGCTCACCATAGAAGTTAGGCTACGATTTTAGCACCAGTTACTTCACCACCCGCCCAGCCAGTTCGGGGTGAGGCTTAGGCAGCTAGGGTTCTCCCTAGAAAGGGAGGCCGATCAGGAGGCGGCCAGGCCCGATTCTATGTTATTACTGCCAAGCCAGATGCCGTTTCTTTAGATGCGGTGATCATAGGTATTGTCTCAGTATGCCACATAAATGCTTTTATATTATTTGACCTTGGTTCCACGTATTTGTATCTATTATCATATTTTTCTCATTATCTGGATATGCCCCGTGAGTCCTTAATTTTATTTGTTCATATATATACGGCAGTGGGTGACACTATTATTGTGGACCATGTATATAAGACATGTGTAGTGACTATTGGGGGATTTGAGACTAGAGTTGATCTCTTATTTCTTAGTATGATTGATTTTAACGTGATCTTGGGTATGGATTGGTTGTCTCCATGTCAAGCTATTCTAAATTGTCATGATAATACCGTGACATTGACAATGTCGGGGTTGCCAAAGATCGAGTGGAGAGGTTCTCTAGATTATTTTCCCAGCACGGTGATTTCTTACTTGAAGGCCCAACGGATGGTTGGGAAGGGATGTCTGTCATATTTTGCCTTTGCGAGGGATGTTGGTGCTGATACTCATAGTATTGATTCTGTTCTGGTGGTGCGAGACTTTCTGAATGTGTTTCCTGATGACCTTCCAGGCATGCCACCCGACAGAGACATTGACTTTGGTATTGACTTGGTGCCGGGCACTCTGCCCATTTCTATTCCTCTATATCATATGGAACTAGCTGAGTTGAAGGAGTTGAAAAAGCAGCTTCAAGAACTTCTTGATAAGGGATTTATTAGGCCTAGTGTGTCACCTTGGGGTGCACCGATTCTGTTTGTGAAGAAAAAGGATGGTACTATGCGGATGTGCATCGACTATAGGCAGTTGAACAAAGTTACAATCAAGACAAGTATCCATTTCCGCGAATTAATGATCTATTTGACCAACTTCAAGGAGCGAGGGTGTTCTCTAAGAATGATTTGAGGTCTAGGTATCACCAGTTGAAGATTCAGGACTCAGATATTCTATAGACAACATTCAAGGCCCGTTATGGTCACTATGAGTTCCTTGTTATGTCTTTTGGGCTGACTAATGCCCAACAACATTGATGCATATGATGAATAGTGTATTTCAGCCATATCTCGACTCATTTTGATGATATCCTGGTGTACTCACGTAGCCAGGAGGAGCATGCCTAACATTTGAGGATTGTGTTGTAACGACTGAGGGAGGATAAGCTTTATGCCAAGTTTTTCAAGTGTGAGTTTTGGCTTAGTTCAGTGGCGTTCTTGGGGTACATGGTATCCAATTAGGGGATTAAGTTGGATCCAAAGAAGATAGAGGCGATTCAGATTGGCCCAAACCGTTCTCAGCTACTGAGATTTGGAGCTTTCTCGCTTTGGCCGGTTATTATCGTCGCTTTGTGGAGGGTTTCTTGTCTATTGCATTGCCTTTGACCAAATTGACCTTGAAGAGTTCTCCTTTCAGGTGGTTGGATGAGTGTGAGAGCTTTTAAAAGATCAAAACTGCCTTGACCACAACTCCAGTTCTAGTTTTGCCTTCAGTACCGGGCTCTTAGACAATGTATTGTGATGCTTCTCGGATTGGTATTGGGTGTGTCTTAATTTAGGAAGGTAGAGTAATTGCTTATTCTTTGTGTAAGTTGAATCCCCATGAGAAGAATTAGCATATTCATGATTTGGAGTTGGCTTCCATCATACATGCATTGAAGATTTGGGGGAACTATCTCTATGGTGTATCTTGTGAGATAGTTACAGATCATCGGAGTCTCCAGCACTTGTTCAAACAAAAGGATCTAAATTTGAGGCAGTGGAGATAGTTGGAGCTACTAAAGGACTATGATATTATTATTATGTATCATCCTGGAAAGGCCAATATGGTGGCCGATGCCTTGAGTAGAAAGATGGTGAGTATGGGTAGCCTTGCATTTATTCTTGTTGGTGAGAGACCTCTTGCAGTTGATGTTCAGGCCTTGGCCAACCAGTTTGTGAGATTAGATGTTTCGGATCCCATTCGGGTTCTAGCTTGTGTGGTTTCTCGGTCTTCCTTATTTGATTGCATCAGAGAGCGCCAGTATAATGATCCCCATTTACTTGTCCTTAAGGACACGGTGATGCCAATGATGTTACTATTGGGGATGATGGGGTGTTAAGGATGCAAGTCGAATTTGTATGTCTAATGTAGATGGGCTACGTGAGTTGATTCTTGAGGAGGCCCACAACTTGCGGTATTCCATTCATCCGAGTGCCGCGAAGATGTAGCAAGACTTGAGGAAATACTATTGGTGGAGGAGGAAGAAGAAGGATATAGTGGGGTTTGTAGCCTGGTGCCTAAACTGTTAGCAGGTGAAGTATGAGCATCAGAAACTGGGTGGATTGCTTCAAAGGCTTGAGATTTTGGAGTGGAAATGGTAGCGTATCACCATGGATTTTGTATTTGGGCTCCTACAGACTTCGAGGAAGTTTGATGCTATTTGGGTGATTATGGATTGGCTGACCAAGTCAGCGCACTTCATTTCAGTTGGGACTATATATTCTTCGGAGGGATTGGCTAAGATTTACATTCGCGAGATTGTTCGCCTTCATGGTGTGTCGGTGTCCATCATTTCAGATCGGGGCACACAGTTTACACTGCAGTTTTAGAGAGTCGTACAATGAGAGTTGGGCACACAGGTTATGTTGAGTACAACATTCACCTTCAGATGGACGGGCAGTCCGAGTGCACTATTTAGATATTAGAGAATATGCTGCGCGCTTGTGTCATATATTTTGAGGGTTCTTGGGATCAGTTTCTGCCACTCACAAAATTTGCCTACAATAACATCTACCAATCGAGCATTCAGATGGCTTCATATGAGGCCTTGTATGGGAGACGATATCGATCTTCGGTGGGTTAGTTTGAGCCTGGTGAGGCTAGACTATTGGGTACTGACTTGGTTCAGGATGCTTTGGATAAGGTTAAATTGATTCAAGATCGGCTTTGCACGGCGCAGTCTAGACCGAAGAGTTACACCAATAGAAAGGTTCGTGATGTTGCTTACATGGTTGGGGAGAAGGTACTACTCAAGGTTTCACCCATAAAGGGTTTTATGAGGTTCAGGAAGAAGGGCAAGTTGAGTTCTCGGTATATTGGGCCGTTTGAGGTGCTTCGTAGGATTGGAGAGGTGGCCTACAAGCTTGCCTTGCCACCTAGTTTGTCGAGTGTTAATGTAGTATTTCATGTATCTATGCTCCAAAAGTATGTCAGCGATCCGTCTCATGTTTTGGATTTTAGCACAATTCAGTTGGATGGTGATATGACTTATGATGTGGAGCCGGTGGCTAATTTTGGTCGGCAAGTTTGAAAGTTGAGGTTAAAGGACATAGCTTCAGTGAAGGTGCAGTTGAGAGGTCAGCCAGTTGAGGAGGCTACTTGGGAGACCGAGCGGGAAATGCGAAGCATATATCCACGCCTATTTGAGACTCTAGGTATGTTTCTAGACTCGTTCGAGGACGAATATTTGTTTAAAAGAGGAAGAATGTAACGACCCGGCTGGTTGTTTTGAGAGTTGTAACCTCGTTCCCCTAATTACTGCTCATTTTATGCTCAATAGTTTCTATGTGACTTACCAGGGTAGTTGGCTCTGCTCCGGAGAGGTTTCATAATAAGTTGAGACACTTAGTCTCAAGGTTGGAAGATTAAGTTGAAAAAGTTGACTGGATATTGACTTATGTGTAAATGGCTCTAGAATGGGGTTTCGATTGTTCTGTTAGCTTCGTTGTGCGATTTTGGCTTAGGAGTTTGTCCGGATAGTGATTTGTAGGTCCGTAGATGAATTAGGCTTGAAATGGTGAACGTTGGAAATTTAAAAGTTTGACCGAGCGTGGACCTTGTGGTTACCAGACTCGGATTGGGGTTTCGGGAGTTGGAGTAGATCCATTGTGTCATTTGTGACTTGTGTGCAAAATTTGAGGTCAATTGGACGTGATTTGATAGGTTTTGGCATCAGATGTAGAAGTTAGAAGTTCAAAACTTCATTAGGCTTCAATCGACGCGAGATTCATGGTTTTAACATTGTTTGATATGATTTGAAGGCTCGACTAAGTTCGTATTATATTTTAGGACTTGTTGGTATATTTGATTGAGATCCCGGGGGCCTCGGGCGGAGTTCGAACAATTAATGAATCAAGGTTTGGAATTTAAAGACTGCTGAAACTGGGAGGCTTTTGGTGTGTTCGCACCTGCGAGGGTATTAGTCGCAGGTGCGACTGGAGTGGCGCAAAAGCAAGGTTGGTTTAACTTTAGGAGTATCGCAGGTGCGGAGGAAGGAGCACACCTGTGAGTCCGTAGAAGCGAAATGGCGGTCGCAGGTGCGGAAATTGGAACTTGGCTCTGGGCGCGCAGAAACGGACACGGGACCGTAGGTGCGGTCTCGCAGGAGCGAGTCTTTGGTCGTAGAAGCGGAAAGTCGGGGATTGAGTGTAAGATTGCAGGTGCGAATTTTTAACCGCAGAAGCGGCTAAATGGACTGTAGAAGTGAAACCACTGGCAATGCATATTAATTCAAGGGTTCGCGATTTTTATCATTTTTAGACTTAGCAAACTCGTTCTAAGGCAATTTTGAGAGGGATTTCTGTTATATCTTGTACTTTTCTACGTTGGATTTGTCATAAGATAATTGACATCAGTTCAAGGACAAGATTACTTTGAGGTTATAAGTATTATGCTGTTTTAAACAAGTGATAAGTAAATTCGTGAAGGTGACAGAGTAAGCGAATCGAAGAAAATGAGTTTCGTCGAAGTTTGACAATTTGGGATAAAATACGGTCCAAGCTATAATACCCCGTATTTATGGACTATTGCTATATAAAGTACCACATGACCATGATAGTAAGGTGTATAAGGTGTGTTAAAAATGAGTAGTATTTTAAGTAATTTGAGATAATTCTTCATTATGTGGATAATTGGTTAATTATTGATTTGAGTGGGAAATTAACTAGAAATTTGTGGATAAATATTTAAGTGAGATTCTTGAATAATTATAAAGGGGCAACATCTACGTGGGATTTTACAAATTTGGCAGTAAATTGTCATCTAGTCTTGTGCTTAAGGAGGTGGTGGATTATTTAGAGGATTTTGGGACTAAGTCATCACATAAGTGGGGGCCCACACCCACTAGGATAAAAGGCCTTTCTAATTCATAAAATGGAGATGCCTATATCTATAATATAATGGAAAGCTTCAGCCAATTCATACAAGTTATATGATAGCAACGTGGTTTGCTAAAACAAAATTCATACAAGACTACTTAGTACTATAGCACGTGAGATTTGCGATTCTAAGGAAGTACAGTGTAATCTTTTTCAAGAATATCATACGAATTTTTCCCTACTTCGATCCGTCGTTACGTGTTTTTTGCAAAGACGTGTGTTAGAGGGATTGTCAAGAGAATCGGCTCAGGTATGTTAAGGCTATCCCTTCTTTCTTTTGGCATGATCCAAGTAACGAAACATAAACGTAATATTATTCTATAAGTGATTCTACTCTTAGCAGTTAAAGATGTCTATGTTATTCATCCTGTAAAGTGATATTCAAGCACGTCTAAGTATGTTCCTGAGTCACTATTGAGGTATAAGATAAATATGTTAATATTTATAATATAGTGATACATGCATATTCATTTACCACCGTGCTACGGTAGGTTGGGCAATCATGCATATTTATTTACCTCCGTGCTACGGCCGGTTGGGCAGTCATGCATATTTATTTACCACCGTACTACAGCTGGTTGGGCAGTCATTTATTTACCATCAAGCTACGACTAGTTGGGCAGACATGCATCTTCATTTACCACCGTGCTATTGCCGGTTAGGCAGTCATGCATATTGATTTACCACCGTGCTACGGCCGGTTGGGTAGTCATGCATATTTATTTACCATCATGCTACGGCCGGTCGGGCAGACATGCATCTTTATTTACCACCGGACTACGGCCGGTCGGGCAGATACCACTAATCAGCTGGGCAGTCATGCATCATAAGATATAGATAATAGTATACAAAAGAAGCATTATATATATAAGTATAATAAGTATGCATATACGTTGGCACTTTAGAGATTCGGGTTGATTCTTATATGTCTTTAATTAATGTTGACTTATTGTTATGTTTCAGTTTCATCTTATATACTCGGTACATTATTTGTACTGGCGATCTTTTGTTGGGGACTCTGCATTCATGCCTGTAGGTATAGATAATCATATTGATGAGCTCTCATAGTAGATGAGGTTAGCATTCAGCGAAGGATCAGTAAGACTCCACCTCATTCGGAGTGCAACCGAGTCTATAAGTCATCGTGTTAGAGTTTTGTTACATACTTATGGGTAGGCTGGCACCCTGTCCCATTTGATGTCAAATAATCTTAGAGGCTTTGTTGATAGAGGTTCATTTTGTACAGTATGTCAGAGGCCTTGACGGCCTAGATGTATTCATGTTTTAAGAAAAGATTGTTCATTGATATAGTGTTTTCCCACTTACAGTTATACATTACGAGTTGTGGTCCATTTATAGTTATACATTACGAGTTGTATCCCACTTATAGTTATACATTACGATTTGTGGCCCACTTATAGTTATATATTACGAGTTGTGGCCCACTTATAAATATACATTATGAGTCGTGGTCATGTTGGCCCATGATAGTTACAGAATAAAAACAAATGAGTTATATAGTGATTCTCTCGGGCTAGTACAACACCGGGTACAAGCCACGCCTCCCCAGGTTGGGGCATGACAGTTTCGAATGGATTCTTGAGGTAAGTCACTTGTGGTTATTTTTATCAATAATTATGTTTCCCCATTGATTTCCCCACATAGTTTGTGTGTTTTTAGGTGTAATTTTCAGAGTTTGAGGCTAGGAAATTAGAGAGTTTAATTTGCGAATTTGAGTGGCGAGTTGGTGCCAGATTTTAATAATTTTGGTATGGTTGAACTCTTGGTTGAATGAGCTTCCGGATTTTGTAACTTTTATCGGATTTCGAGATGTAGGCTTGGGGGCCGATTTTTGTGTTGACTTTTTGACTTTTGATTAAGAATATAACATTTTTATATGGAATTGATTCCTATAGCTTGAGTTGATTATATCGAATTGTTACTGGCTAAATTCGAGGCATTCAGAGGCCGTTTCGCGAGGCAAGACCTTGTTGGAGTAGATTTTTGCACATTTTAAGGTAAGTAATACTTTTAAACTTAGTTATGAGGGTATGAAACACCAAACTTCGTGTTATGTGATTGATATTGAAGTGACGCACATGCTAGGTGACGGGCGTGTGGGTGTACATCGTAAGAATTATGACTTGGTCGATTCCGTGGAACTGTATAGTTGAATAATCTTGTTGTTATTGTAATTTCACCCATGTGTTAGAGTAATTGAGCTGCCAGTCATGTTTGAAATACTGCTTAGGATCCATGTTGGTACTATTGGGACCCACAGAGGTCGTGTTACATGTTGAATTATTTGCGTAATTTGTCATTTTATACTCAGTCACAACTATTATTTGCATGATACGTCTCAGTCTCTATTGTATTTTATTTGATACATCATATCATCATTGTTTGGGATGATTATTGTGGTTCTGGTGAGTCCGAAAGATTGGAGAGATTAATGACTGAGTGAAGCTGAGGGTCTATTATGACGATATTCATGGGATCGGGCTGCACGCCGCAACAGGCTTTATCAATTCATGTCAGGATTTGGCTTATTATAGTGCTTGGGATGGATCGTCCCCTCCGTAGTCTGCACATCCACAGTAGGCGCAATGCTACCAGTTATTTATATTTGGGCTGGATCTGCCCTGGTTTATTTATATTTTGGGCTGGATTTGCCCTGGTTTATTTGCATTTGGGCTGGATCTGCCCTGTTCTGTGTTGAGTTTTATTACAAAACCTGAAAGCATGTCTAAATTCTTGTACCATTACTTGTAGATTATGAATTTCTGAGATGTTACTGTCGTATTTTCCGTAAATATCTATAATGTTAATACTGCATGTGAACTGTAATACTCAAACTCGTCACTACTTTCAGTCCAAAGGGTAGATTTGTTACTTATTGAGTTGGTTATACTCACGCTACACCTTGTACATCGTGTGTAGATATAGGTGCTTCTGGACACGACAGTTGCTGATTCACAGAGTTCAGACTTTCGGAGATCATCGAGGTAGCTGCATGACGTCTGCAGACCCTGACTCTCCTCCCCTATCTTTCAGTTATTTATTCAGTTCTACTTTCTTGACAGTGTACCAGACTATGCCATTATATAAATGCTCATGTACTAGTGACACCCCAGTTTTGGGTGAAACTTATGTTTTGAGTTATGATATTCTATCTTGTTTTTGTGAGATTCTCATTTATTTAGCTGTTCTTAGTATATTTCAAAGTGGAAAGTGTTAGAAATGTCTGAGTAGTCGGCTTGCCTAGTACCATGATAGGCGCCATCATGACAGGTTGGGTTTTGGGTCGTGACATTACCTCAGTGGAGGTTTATTTGTACTGAATATTTCTCAAGGGATTACCAATAATGCTAGTACTTCCAATTCGTCTTATATTTCTTAGTCTGTTGATTTTGTGGCATGGTAGATTAGGTCATGTTAATATTGTTTTTATTAAAAGACCTAGAAAAATAGAATTCATTCTTGTAGTTAATATTGATAATTTTTCTAAATGTCTTGTTTATGTAGAAGCAAAACATACGAGAAATCCTTTTAAGAATATAACTAGTAGAAAGACAGAATTGCTTGAACTAGTGCATTCATACTTAGAAAAATTCAAGAATATTGTTAGTAAGGATGGAAAGAAATTCTACATCACTTTTGTAGATGAGTTTTCTTATGGTATATCTTCTTAAGTTAAAAGATAAGGTTGAAATCATAGTTTTGAAATACAAAGCAGAATTAAAAAATTAATTAGACAGAAAAATCAAAAGACTTAGGTCTGACAAGGGTGATGAATATAGTACTAATACTCTAGAAGCCTTTTTTAAGAAAAATGGAATTATACATAAGGTTAGTGCTCCCTATACTTCCCAACAAAATGGTATAGCCGAATGAAAAAATCGAACCCTTAAGGTAATGATGGATTCTATGCTTTTGAATTAGGATTTATCTGATAATATATGGGGGGGGGGAAGATATTTTATCTACATGTTATATTCTTAATGAAGTCTCTCATAAGAAGTAAGATAAAACTTCGTATGCATTACGAAAAGAGTTTGCCCCTAACTTGAAAATTCTGAAAGTGTGGGGGTGTTTGGCTAAGGTTATTCTACCTAATTCTAAACAAGTAACTATTGTTAAATCTAAGTTTATTTTAATGATGCAAAATAACGAATTACTCTTTATGTGTAGAAATAGTCCTTGAGCAATGGAAAAGAAGCATAGAAGAATCAATATGAAAAAGGAAGGAGTAGTGGAAAATCAAAGACGAAATCAGTCAAGGTTTTGGCATGAGATCAAGGAGGATATTATAAGAAGGACCACAATCAAAGGAAATCAAGGGCACGAAATTATGCACTAAAGATTCCTCCATATAAGGACGTCAATTGAAGAAGAAATCAAGGGATTTTGATTTGATATTTCTGATAACGGGAATATCCACTCAACAAAGGAAGAAATAAATCAAGATCATAGGTCAAGATAAATCAACAGAAGAAATATTCTATAATTGGAAAGAATCAATCTAGGATTCCTTTCTGAGATCAACTCACTTGGGTTTGCAACCTCTCAAGATTCACAAGACATGAAGGGTTCACGAAGTATAAACGACCACTGCACCAGCTTTGAAGAGACATACTTTGAACGAACCACTATCACTTTTTTTGTTCTACTCCAAACAAGCATTGTAGTTCACTTTAGATTTGATGTGTAATTAGTGAGAGAATAAAAAGAGAAAAATACCGGCGAGGCATTGTATCAAGAAGCGAAAGTTGACATAGTGACTAGCTATTGGAGTAAAGCTACATCAACTCTCTTATATCGAGAAACTTCAAATACTGAAAGAGAACACCCTTGCAGCCTAAGGGAACTGGACGTAGGATTCACATTGAATCCGAACTAGTATAAAACTTCTGGTGTCTTTAATTCCTGTATTTTATTTCTTTTTTATTTATATTATGTTCTTACCTTCAGTCGACTAATTAGTAAACTAGTCAACTACTTAGGGTACAAAAAGAAAAATCGATAATTCACCCCCTCCCTCCCCCTCTTATACCTTAAATTGGTATCAGATCAGGCCTTACACTTTTATCTTTTGCTTAACAGCTAGTGAGAAAAGATCATGTCAAACTAAGTAATTATTGGAGCACTTTTTCAAGAAGGGACATCGCAAGTAAGGCCACTATATTTCAATGGACAATGCTTCTCGCAATGGAAAGTGCGCATGTAAATTTATGCAAAGTCCTATGATGTCAAAGTATGATGTGTTATCAAAAAGGAAAATTATCCAATGCTAGTAGTAGCTCAACCACCCGATGATCCTGAAGATATAGATGAATACACAGATGAGCAAATAGTTGTCGCTCAACATAATATTAAGGCACGAAACTTGTTTTATAATGCTATAAGTGGAGAAGAATATGAAAAAATTTCAAGTTGTGATACCGCCAAATAAATGTGGGACAAACAGGAAGTTATCTATAAAGGAACCAGCAAAGTGAAAGAAACTCGGATAAACCTGTTGGTTCACGATAATGAACTCTTCCAGATGAAATAAGGAGAGTCCATTGAGGAGATGTTTGCAAGATTCAGTAAAATTATTAGTGATCTAAAAGCCTTTCGTAAACCTTACTCAAGTGATGATCAAGTTCAAAAAATCCTGAGAAGTTTGCCTACCACATGGCAGACAAAGAAAAAAAAGAAAACAATTGCTTTCAAGACTACTACTGAAGGACCTAAAAATCATATTGATGATGATCCAGAAGCTCTTGAAAAAGAAATTTTCGTGGTATCAAGAAACATGAATGGATTATGAGAAGATACAGAAACATAAAAAAAAGGAAGGATGTCATCCAGACGAACCAGGCAATACAATGAACAAACCAAAAATGATGAAAAGTGTCTTAAGTGTGAAAGGTATGGTCATATTCAAGCTGAATGCCCAGACCTTAAAATAAAAGTCTCCAGAGGGTTCAATAAAAATAATTCCTTCAGAATCTGGAGTGATGAAGATAGCTCAGAACATAAAGAAATAGCAAATTTGTGCTTGATGACTATTTTGGAAAATGATATGAACAAATATTCTAGTTGCTGGACTAATGAAGATACATCAGACGATGAATGCAAAGAAGACATTGAAATTTTTTTCATGGCACGAGGTGAAGCAAGCGAGGAACACCACAAAAAGTCGCAAAGAAAAATAATATTTAGACAGTGCGTGTTCCAATCACATGACGGGTGACAAAAATCTGTTTAAAGAAGTCACAAAAATAAATGGAGGAAATATCAAATTTGATGATGATTCAAAAAGAAAGATAGTTGGTACCAGCACAGTTTCATTCAACAATAATTGTGATATTACAGAGGTATATCTTGTAGATGGACTTAACTATAATCTCTTAAGTATAAATCAGCTATGCGATTCGGGATACGAAGTAAAATTCAATAAAACAGAATGTGCCATTAAAGATGAGACAGGTAAAATCATTCTTCAATGTAAAAGGTATGAGAATGTTTATATTCTTGATGGCATTGAAAATCTGGATAGTCATATTTGTTTAGCATCCATATTTGATGATCCATGGCTTTGGCATAAAAAGCATGGTCATGCAAACATGTATCTAATTGAAAATCTCTCCAAACATGATTTAGTTATTGATCTTCCCAACTCAATTTTTCTAGAAATTATGTATGCGATGCATGTCAGATTGGAAAACAAACTAGAAACTCTTTCAAAACCAAAGACATTGTGTCCATTACCAAGCCTTTACAATTTCTTCATATGAACTTGTTTGGACCCACTAGAACTACCAGCATTAGAGGTAAATGATATGCTTTTGTTATTATTGATGACTACTCACGTTATACATGGATGCTTTTCTTATCTCATAAAGATGAAGCATTGAGAAACTTTGAGATTTTCTATAAAATAATTGAAAGAGAAAAAGGTATCTTATCATAACTATCCAAAGTGACCATGGAAGAGAATTTGAAAGCAAAGCTTTTAAGAACTCTGTAATGATCAGGGTTATACTCACAATTTCTCAGTCCCAAGATCACCCCAACAGAGTGGGTAGTTGAGCGTAAGAATCAAGCTCTACAAGATATGGCCAGAACAATAATATAAGAACATTCATTGCCAAATCATTTTTGGGCAGAAGCAGTAAGTACAACATATGATATTCTCACTACATGTCTCATAAGACCCATTTTGAAGAAGACTCCATATGAATTATGGAAAGGCAAAACGCCTAATATAGTCTACTTTCATCCGTTCGGAAGTAAGTGTTTCATCCACAATAAGGGTAAGGATAACCTTGGAAAACTTGATCCAATGAATGATGAAGGCATTTTTCTTGGTTACTCCATTAATAGTAGATCATTTAGAGTTTACAACAAACGTACTTTATCTGTAGAAGAATCGGTGCATGTTATATTTGATGACAATAACATTACAGCTGAGAAAGGAATCATTACAGGTGATGAAGATATCAGTCAAGAAGTACCACAGGCAAACAAGTCACAAAAGTTGACTGATAGCACAATCATAGTCACAGAGTTGACTAGTGAACCTATGAGCAATCCTACTGAACCACAAAAGGAGTCAACTATTTCTAGAGTTGGAAAGCGACCAAATGAATGGATAACCAAAATAGAGTACCCTCAAAAGTTCATCATAGGGGATCCAAGCGAAGGAATGAAAACTAGAGGATCTCTCAAAAAGAAGACAAATATTACACTCATCTCACAAGTAGAACTAAAGAAAGTTGATGAAGCCCTAAAAAACTCCAGCTGGATACAAGCTATGCAGGACGAACTCGATCAATTCGACAAGAATCAAGTCGAGAAACTAGTACCTAACCCAGCAAATACTAATGTAGTTGGAACAAAGTGGGTATTCAGAAACAAGCTAAATGAAGAAGGTAGAGCTAAATATTGGAGTCGGGTGTCTATCTAAAGCGGAGTTGTGTATTTGTTGTTAATTGCACTTCTACATAGTTATGGTTTTGATTATGATTCTAATTTTATAAAAATACAATGCTCAATTAAACTAAAATAAGATAAGGTTAAACTATTGCGAGTTGTTCAAATGATTAAAAGGCACTAGGGTAGCGACTTTTGCCTAGGTGGTCAATTGACGGATTCTTGAGCCTAAAACTAGATTGTCACATTTGGGGAGTATGATATAACCATTACATGATTCTACTCATTCTATACCTCTCGGTAGTTTGAGTGATTTTGCCCGAATTGACTTTCTCAAGACCAATTGGGTATGCAAATTTGCACAAGCAATCAATGTTCAAGTCGGGTATTACTATCTCTAGGTTTAACCCTTTAATTGGAGCTATCAATCTCTTGAGTACGCCCCAATTCCTTGTTGGACTAATTTCATGGACTTAGGCTCTCTTTCTCAAGAAGAGCCAAAATCTACTAGGCATAAACTAGTGTTTGCAACCACCAATTCACAATTAAAACCCTAAATTAGCCCAAATATCAAACACCCATAGACAATCAAACATCAAAACAAAAGACCCATCAATTACCCACACTAGGGTTGAGCCACAACCCTAGCTTATGGGTCTAGCTACTCATAATTAGAGAAGAAAACAAGGAAATAGATGAAGAGAAACTCATAATAATTAATTACTAAATTAAACTTGAAGATTCAATGTTGAAATCACGCTAAAATTACTCGACATAGCTAAAAGAACGAAGTCACGAGCGCAGCTCTTGATAAAAACTATTTGATAACCTAAAAATGGGAAAAGAATCTATTTATACTAGGCTGAAAAATCTGGATAAAAATACCCCTGCGGGGCTAGTGCGGCTGCACTAAGGCTCTGAACTTGAATACTCAATCCTCTGGACTTGGGGAATGCGGACCGCACGAATTCGAGTGCGGTCGCGGTAGCTTCCATTGCGGTCCGCACAAAAAAGACCGTGGACCGCATTGACTTCAACCTCCAAAACACCACCTCTCTGATCCTTGGCTCCGCGGACCGCACTAAATCGAGTGCGGCCGCAATGATCCTAATGCGGACTGCACAAAACCCCTTGCGGCCGCATTGTCTTTTGGCCTGAATAACAACCTCTCTGAACTTCACTTGTGCGGACCACATAGAATGGTATGCGGCCGCACTGACCCTGTTTGACTGAGCTTTGTCTTGTTTTGGTACTTGTGCAAGCTTCACTCCTTTTTGAGCTAGTTTTTGACATCTTGTCACCTTGTTGAACAAACCTGCAATCAAGCACAACTTGCGAGCCTTTGGGACTATTTTGTGCACATTTCTAATCAAAACTTAAGCAAGAAGGAGTGTAAAATGCATCATATTTCCTAGTTATCAACTTCCCCAAACTTAAGATTTTGCTTGTCCTCAAGCAAACAAAATAATACCCACCCCTTAAGAGAAAATCCAAGAAATTCAGTTGTCCTAAAGTGAACTCATCTAGCATCAATTGGGACTAACAATTGCCCTCAATACAAATGAATCATTAACAACATTTACTCTTTTAAACACCATGGATTAAGTGTGATACAAGAGCATCAATAGTTGACTCAACACATTAAAGAACTCTTTCTATTACTTTGGTCATTGTGGAACCCAAACTGACACATCCTCAACTCTCCCTAAGCAAACCTCACCTTTAGGATAGTGGCACTCAGAACGAGGTTAATGAAAATACACTCATCTCTCTCAAGGAAAAGTCAGAAGTCCGGCTCTAAGTACCATATGCTTGCCCCTTATGTGAGTCACCACTAATGTAAGCTTCATTCAACTCAAGATCATATAGGGCTTTTGTGGAGACATGGTGAAGGTTTTTAGTTTAAGGTAGGAAATGTTTGGTCTAAGTAGGTTCCATATTCCCTTAAGCACTTCTTTTGTTTCATTTTGGCACATATTCACTTGACTTTTTAAGTCATTTCACTTCTTTCTAAGGGGTTAGAGAGACACACTGACACTCTTTCTTGTTCATTTCAAATCTTTTCTCCTTTCTCAACTTTCCACACCTTTCATTCTTTGTTTTTCTTGAATCCCTTTATTCATTTCTATATTGACATTTTTTGTCTTTTTGCTTTTCTTTCTTTTTCATTGCCTTTCCTTTTCTTTATTTTGTGCCTTTTTACCATTTTGTTGCAATCCTCGTCTCTCCCCCCAAACTTATACTTTTGCCATGTGCTAAGAAAAGATCGGGTGCCAAGAGAGGGTATCTTTTAGAACGGCTAAAGGCTTGTATTATGGTTCCTGAAGGAAAAAGGTCTAAGGCTCAAAAGGGTTGACTATGGATTTTATCATTGTTAGGCTATGGAAGTGTTCAAGCTATCATTTGGATCAAGGAGAGCCTATAATCATGTCTCAAGTCAAAATTCACTTAGGATTTCGCATCAACAAACATTCAGGGCAAGTTCTAGACCAATGGCTCAGGACTTGGACTTGCAATGCAAATTTCTCACCACACAAGCTATGGGATCGCTAAAGACACAGAGTTGGGAACCCACAACAACCTTAGATAAGATTTGAGCACACAATGGTTTCGAAAAACCACTTGATGATTATCGGCCAACACAAGATTCTCAAGGTCACAACTTTCACCATCCTATACACAACGATTTGTTTTTTACCATAAGATCAAAGGCAAATGTGCTAGGCCCAAGTGAAGCTTTGCTTGAGGCACTCTTAACCACTAACTACTAAAAAACAAAAAGAAAGAAAAAAACAGACTCAAACCCTTAAGAAGGTAGTCATGCCATCCATCATCGGGAAGAGCTACCCGGTTCACACAAATTCCACCTTTAGAAAGAACCGTGGCATTAAAACCAAAGGCTTATTGCAAAATCCAAAACAAGAAGCTACGAACACAAATAAAAATCTAAGAAAGAAAAATTTCGGAAAGTAAAATGAATATATACAAGAGGGGTTTGATCGAATATACTATAAGGGGGATGAATTTATCCAATGTAACATAACTTTTATATACAGACCCAAAGTGAAAAGTACGAAAAATGTAATGAAGTGATAAAATTATATACATACCAAAGATGAAAAAGGAAAGAAAGAAATAATAAAATTTGTCATGTATGTACAATCATCCAATCAAATCAAAGTAGGGACTACCCCATCAAATGAAAGCTGGCATTGTCCTCAATGCCAACTAAGCAAAATAAGCACCAAAAATAAAGGGAAAAGGATACAGAAACTCCCTATGGCCCATCTGTCTGCATGGGATCCTGAGTGGTCCATGGGTCCTCTGTAAACTAGGGAACCTGAGACTGGCTCCCTATGACCTATGGCTCTACTGGGACATGTGCCTGGACCTGGACCGAGGCCTGGGCTAAGTCTTGGGGCTGGCTGGAGGAATCTCCCTGCAGGTCCTCCAACTATATGACTGTGTCATCTGCATGGGGAATCACCCTCTTCCTCTTGGGAGGCCTCTCTGACTGCACTGGCTGGGGATGGGCTGTTGGCACCGATTCATGTAACAATAAATTCAAAGGCAAGTGATCAGCCTTCAACCTGTCAACCTCAACCTGCAACTCCTTCACGGACTCCTTGGAAGACAGAGTCTTCCTCATCTTCTTAGCCTCCCTAGCAAGCTCCTTGAGAGCCTTTCCATGAGAATCTACAGCATTCGTGAACACTTTCTGAGTATCAAGGATCTTCTTCTGGTTGTCCAGAATATCCTTGAGAGCGTCCTCAATAGACTGTGGGACCTGTAGAGGCGGAGGTGCTAACGGGGATGCCACTGTAGTAGTAAGGACAGACAACTTAGAGGAAGCTGTCTGCATCCAGTTATTGATACTGAGAAGGGCTTGGCTCAGATGGTGGGCAGTCACTGGGTAGGTCGGGATGGAGGGTATGTCTGGAACTGCCGAAGTGGATGGACCAAGGGGCATGTCCGCTGAGGTGGAAGAAGGCTGAGTAGGAGCCACTACCACTACTGGCTCTTCAGACTGGCCATTGAAGCAGTGGCTATTACCTTGTAGTTCTTGCCTTTAGGATTGTCATCATCCTGCATGCTGTACCATGAGAACTGTGCCTTTGCTTTCACTTCGACATCAAATTTCTGCTTTTCTACCTCTAGGTCCCTGAAGTACATGGTTAAGAAGCTGGGGAAGGGGTAGTTTCTGTCACCTTCACTCACTACCTGCGTAATAACCCGAGATATCACATTCCTTATGTTAATCAGGTACCCCGCCATAACTGATGCTACCAGTATCGCCCTATGAAGAGGGAGTGAGCTGTCGTGGGTAGTGGGGTCCAGTCTACTGCACAAGAATGTCTCCCACCCCTTAGCCTCGAAATTTAAACTTCTCCTTAAGATCTTCACTCCCGCATTCAACCAATCGATGGTGGTACCTGGGATTGCCAATTACTGTGCCAACCAAGGATGGGCCTCCTCACCTAATGCCATCTTCTCTAGATACAGTGATTCATCCTCCTCATTGAAGCCCAAGTAGTCATTTATTACTTTCCCATCAAATAGCACTTTCAAATTCCAAACCTTGGTCACTTTGGTGCCCTTCTTGATGTGGGCAGCATTGGTGTAGAATTCCTTAACCAGGTGCTCGTTTGCATCCACACAGTTTCTTAAGAAGTACTCCCATCCCACTCTCTCTCTGAACTATCTTCTCACATTGGGGTTGCGAGGTAAGAGGTCTCTATCCACAAAACTTCGCTCCGGAATCAATTTCCTCGCAGGCCACCATTCTCTGAACTTATGGCAGGTCACCTCACTCACAAAACGGTCTTGCCACACCTCTGGGTTTCTAGTTCTCGCTACTCCTCCCACTTGAGGTTCACCCCCTTCTCCTACTGTCTCTTCATCTCCTACTGCCTCTTCTTCTCCTTCTGCACCCTCTTTGGATAATGAAGTTGTGGGAGAGGTGGAGTATTCATTTCCACTACTGGCAACTGAGCCCCCAAATGACTCAGAAGATACACGCACTGAAGCTTGGGTAGTGGGGAAAGGTGGATGAGTGTCTCTCAGTATGTTTCTCTCTAGCAAGTTAGCAATGTACTTTGACACTGAGTTTGATGATGCCTCCCGGGAGGGCTCGTACTCACTCCCCGACTAATCAATAGCCCTATCAGTAGCTCTGATGAGTTTCCTTGTGTTTTTTATGTTTTGTCGGGCTTGGGGGGTCAACTTTATCATCTTTTGTTTCCCACCCCGGGAGGACTCTCCTCTACCTGCTTGTTTAGCACCCTTGCCTCTTTGTTTCACCATTGTCTGCAAACATCATTCATTAGACTTGTTAGTATCCAGAAAAGCATTATGATTCACAGTTGCAGAAAAATCTTGCAGACAGTTCAAACTTGCAGAGTGCGGACCGCACAAAATGCAGTGCGGCCGCAGAGAGGCCAATGCGGACCGCACAAAATGGCACCGCGGTCTTCATCGAGGTGGGATTCAGACTACCCACTCTCTGAATAAATGCACCGCGGACCACACAAAATGGTAATGCGGTCCGCATTGAGGCACCGCGGACCGCACAAAATGCAATGCAGCCGCGGTCCTCAATGATCAGGTTTCAGAACTTTTAACAATGCGGTCTGCACAAAATATCATTGCGAACCGCACAAGCGCACCACCGACCGCACTAAACTCCACTGCAGCCCGCACTGAGTACCAAAGCACAACACCAACCTAGGGTTCATGAAATGTTCGATTTAAGCCCAATTTTTCACTAATTAAAGAGTTCCTTAGTGTTTGCCTAATAAAACAACCTAATCCTAATTTAAACAAGAAATTAACTAACCTAAGATACCAAATCGAAAGAAATACGGGAAAGGCAAGAAGGAAACACAAGAAAAACAAAAACTAAAAGAAAAAAAATAAATTAAATAACTAAAAAGAAGTTAAAGTTACCAGATGTGAGAAGTACTGAAGATTAATCGAGACTATGCAGATGAATTCGTGCAATTTTACTGATGAACAGTGATTTCTAGGGCTTTGAGAGTAAAGATCGAAAAGTTCAACCGGTGGGCCTAAGGTACTATTTATAGAAAAAGTCCTAGGGTCCAGCTTACCTATCCACCGCGGACCACACAAAATTCAGTGCGGTCCGCACCACACGGAATTATAAAAGTTTGAGAAGGCAACCACTGCGGTTCCCACAAAATGCTTTGCGGCCGCAGTGGTCCACCGCGGACCGCACAAAATGTAATGCGGCCGCGGTGGCAGACTTCAGAGAGTTGGTTTTTACATCCATCATCAGTGCGGTCCACACTGATTTTGTGCCCCCGTACTAAGTTCTTTGTGGCCGCACGAAATGTAGTGCGGTCCGCATTACAAACTTCAGAGACTTGAACAATTTGTTTCCACTTTGTCCTGCACTACATCAACACAATTCTGTAGCATGTCACAACCAGTCAGTCCAAAAATAAGTCCTATACTACAATGAAAATCAAATAAAAATAAGAAGAAGAACACATGGGTTGCCTCCCACGAAGCGCCTGATTTAACGTCACGGCACGACGCAGGTTACCATCAAATCATTTGAGATAAAGAAGTGTCACCACGTGGCTGTCATCAATTTTTCCCAAGTAGTGCTTGACCCTATGCCGATTCACTCTGAAAATTTCTCCATGTTTGTTCTTTAAATCAAGTGCACCAAACGGGGCCACACACACCACTTCAAAAGGTCCACTCCATTTTGACTTAAGCTTTCCCGGAAACAGACGTAACCGAGAATTGAACAAGAGAACCAAATCACCCACTTTGAACTCCTTGCTACGAGCATATTTATCATGAAGTTACTTCATCTTGTCCTTGTAAAAGGAAGAACTGGAGTAGGCATGAAATCGTAATTCATCAAGTTCATTAAGCTACTCCACACGAAGATTTGCTGCCACATCCCATTCAAGATTCAACTTTCTCAAAGCCCACATGGCCTTGTGCTCTAACCAAACCAGTAGATGGAAAGCTTTACCAAACACCAACTGATACAGAGACATACCAATCGGAGTCTTGTAAGTCGTCCTATAAGCCCATAGAGCGTCATCCAACTTCTTTGACCAATCGGTCCTATTAGCATTGACCGTCTTTGACAATATACTCTTGATTTCCCTATTGGAGACTTCAACTTGATCACTTGCTTGAGGATGATAGGGAGTGGAAACTTTGTGATTGACACCATACTTTACAAGCAAAGTGTCAAAAGCTCTATTGCAAAAATGAGACCCCCCTCATCACTTGTGATTGCACGAGGAGTACCAAACCTTGTAAAAATGCTCTTCTTGAGAAATGCAACAACACTCCGGGCCTCATTGTTGGGCAAAGCCACGGCTTCAACCCACTTGGAAACATAGTCAACCGCCACAAGAATGTATGTGTTCCCACACGAGCTAACAAAAGGGCCCATAAAATCAATGCCCCATACATCAAAAATATCAACCTCAAGAATGGTATTGAGAGACATCTCATCTTTCTTCGAAATTCCACCCGCTCTTTGACATTCATCACACCTCTTTACTAGTTCACTTGCATCTTTGTACAAAGTTGGCCAATAAAACCCACAACTAAAAACTTTGGAAGTCGTCCTCCCCCCGCCATGATGGCCATCATAGGGAGAGGAATGACAAGCCTCCAAGATGCTCAATTGCTCTTTCTCCAGGACACACCTTCGGATCACACCAAGACTTTTTGGGTTCCACAATGACCAAAGTAATAGAAAGAGTTCTTTGATGTATTGAGTCAACTCTTGATGCTCTTGTGTCGCACTTAATCCATGGTATTTAAAGGAGTAAATGTTGTTAATGATTTATTTGTATTGAGGGCAATTGTTAGTCCCAATTGATGCTAGATGAGTTCACTTTAGGACAACTGAATTTCTTGGATTTTCTCTTAAGGGGTGGGTATTATTTTGTTTGCTTGAGGACAAGCAAAATCTTAAGTTTGGGGAAGTTGATAACTAGGAAATATGATGCATTTTACACTCCTTCTTGCTTAAGTTTTGATTAGAAATGTGCACAAAATAGTCCCAAAGGCCCGCAAGTTGTGCTTGATTGTAGGTTTGTTCAACAAGGTGACAAGATGTCAAAAACCAGCTCAAAAAGGAGTGAAGCTTGCACAAGTACCAAAACAAGACAAAGCTCAGTCAAATAGGGCCAGTGCGGCCGCACACCATTCTGTGCGGTCCGCACAAGTAAAGTTCAGAGAGGTTATTATTGAGGCCAAAAGACAATGCGGCCGCAAGGGGTTTTGTGTGGTCCGTATTAGGATCATTGCAGCTGCACTCAATTTAGTGCGGTCCGCGGAGCCAAGGTTCAGATAGGTGGTGTTTTGGAGGTTGAAGCTCAATGCGGTCCGCGGTCCTTTTTGTGCGGACCGCAATGGAAGCCACCGCGACCGCACTCGATTTCGTGTGGTCCGCATTTCCCAAGTCCAGAGAGTTGAGTATTCAAGTTTAGAGCCTTAGTGCGGCCGCACTCATTTTTATACGGTCCGCACTATCCCCGAGGGGTATTTTTGTCCAAATATTTCAGCCTAGTATAAATAGATTCTTTTCCCATTTGTAGGTAATCAGATAGTTTTTTATCAAGAGCTGCGCTCGTGACTTCGTTCTTTTAGCTATGTCGAGTAATTTTAGCATGATTTCAACATTGAATCTTCAAGTTTAATTTAGCAATTGATTATTATGAGTTTCTCTTCATCTATTTTCTTGTTTTCTTCTCTAATTATGAGTAGCTAGACCCATAAGCTAGGGTTGTGGATCAACCCTAGTGTGGGTAATTGATGAGTCTTTTATTTTGATGCTTGATTGTCTATGAGTGTTTGATATTTGGGCTAATTTAGGGTTTTAATTGTGAATTGGTGATTGCAAATACTAGTTTATGCCTAGTAGATTTTGGCTCTTCTTGAGAAAGAGAGCCTAAGTCCATAAAATTAGTCCAACAAGGAATTGGGGCGTACTCAAGAGATTGATAGCTCCAATTAAAGGTTAAACCTAGAGATAGTAATACCCGACTTGAACCTTGATTTCTTGTGCAAATTTGCATACCCAATTGGTCTTGAGAAAATCAATTCGGGAAAAATCACTTGAACTACCGAGAGGTATAGAGTGAGTAGACTCGTGCAATGGTTATATCATACTCCCCAAATGTGACAATCTAGCTTTAGACTCAAGAATTCGTCAATTGACCACCTAGGTACCCTAGTGCCTTTTAATTATTTGAACAACTCGCAATAGTTTAACCTTAGCTTATTTTAGTTTAATTGAGCATTGTAGTTTTATAAAATTAAAATCATAATCAAAACCAAAACTGTATAGAAGTGCAATTAAGAGCAAATACACAACTCTGCTTTAGATAGACACTCGACTCCAATATCTAGCTCCCTATGAAAATCGATCCTGACCTTAATCGGGTAAAAGCTGCTTCGACCTCTCTCGCTACTCCATAGTAGTGTAGGGTTGGCCTCGATTAACGTTTTGGCGCCGTTGTCGGGGACCACAATGATTAAAGTAATAGAAATAGTTCTTTGATGTGTTGAGTCAACTCTTGATGCTTTTGTGTCTTGATGATTAAAGTAATAGAAATAGTATAGTGGTAAGTATTCCCGCTTGTTACACGGGTGACCCGAGTTTGATCCCCAGCAAAGGTGCCAAAACATTGATCGAGGCCAACCCTACACTACTATGGAGTAGCGAGAGAGATCGAAGCAGTTTTTACCCGATTAAGGTCGGGATCGATTTCCATAGGGAGCTAGATATTGGAGTCGGGTGACTATCTAAAATGAATTTGTGTATTTTCTCTTAATTGCACTTCTACACAGTTTTGGTTTTGATTATGATTCTAATTTTATAAAACTATAATGCTCAATTAAACTAAAATAAGCTAAGGTTAAACTATTGCGAGTTGTTCAAATGATTAAAAGGCACTAGGGTAGCGACTTTCGCCTAGGTGGTCAATTGACGGATTCTTGAGTCTAAAGCTAGATTGTCACATTTGGGGAGTATGATATAACCATTACACGATTCTACTCATTCTATACCTCTCGGTAGTTTGAGTGATTTTGCCCGAATTGACTTTCTCAAGACCAATTGGGTATGCAAATTTGCACAAGCAATCAATGTTCAAGTCGAGTATTACTATCTCTAGGTTTAACCCTTTAATTGGAGCTATCAATCTCTTGAGTATGCCCCAATTCCTTGTTGGACTAATTCCATGGACTTAGGCTCTCTTTCTGAAGAAGAGCCAAAATCTACTAGGCATAAACTAGTGTTTGCAACCACCAATTCACAATTAAAATCCTAAATTAGCCCAAATATCAAACACCCATAGACAATCAAGCATCAAAACAAAAGACCCATCAATTACCCACACTAGGGTTGAGCCACAACCCTAGCTTATGGGTCTAGATACTCATAATTAGAGAAGAAAACAAGGAAATAGATGAAGAGAAACTCAGAATAATTAATTGCTAAATTAAACTTAAAGATTCAATGTTGAAATCATGCTAAAATTACTCGACATAGCTAAAAGAACGAAGTCACGAGCGTAGCTCTTGATAAAATACTATCCGATAACCTAAAAATGAGAAAAGAATATATTTATACTAGGCTGAGAAACCTGAACAAAATATCCTTGTGGGGCTAGTGCGAACCGCACAAAAATGAGTGAGGCCGCACTAAGGCTCTGAACGTGAATACTCAGCTCTCTGGACTTGGGCAATGCGGACCGCACGAAATTGAGTGCGGCTGCAGTGGCTTCCATTGTGGTCGGCACAAAAAGGATCGCAAACCGCATTGAGCTTCAACCTCCAAGACACCACCTCTCTAAACCTTGGCTCCGCGAACCACACTAAATCGAGTGCGGCCACAATGATCCTAATGCGGACCGCACAAAACTACTTGTGGCCGCATTGCCTTTTGGCCTGAATAACAACCTCTCTGAACTTCACTTGTATGGACCGCACAGAATGGTGTTCGGCCGCACTGACCCTGTTTGACTGAGTTGTGTCTTATTTTGGTACTTGTGCAAGTTTCACTCCTTTTTGAGCTGGTTTTTGAGATCTTGTCACCTTGTTGATCAACCCTGCAATCAAGCACAACTTGTGAGCCTTTGGGACTATTTTTTGCACATTTCTAATCAAAACTTAAGCAAGAATGAGTGTAAAATGCATCATATTTCCTATTTATCAGTATGAAACAAAGTATCGTGGAATGATTGAATCTCTATTATATCTAACTGCTAGTCGACCAAATATCATGTTCAGTGTTTGTAAATGTGTCAGGTTTCAGTCTATTCCTAAGGCGTCACACTTAACTGCAGTAAAGCGAATAATTTGCTATCTCATTGAAACCACCTCTTATGGACTTTGGTATCCACGCTCTAATAATTTTAAACTTGAGGGATTTTCAGATGTTGATCTTACTGGTGACAAGGAAGACAGAAAAAGCACACGTGGCACTTGCCAAATTGGGAAAGGCATAAATCTCCTGGAACATTAAGAAACATGGATCAATAACTCTTTCCATAACTAAAGCAGATTACATTGCAATTGGACAATGATGTGCTCAATTACTCTGGATATCACATCAATTGGTTGACTATGAATTATCTTTTAAACGTGTTCAAATATTGTATGATAGTTCTAGTGCTATTTGTCTGTCTAAAAATTCATGTGCATCATTCTAGAGCTAAGCATATAGATATTAAGCATCATTTTATTAGAGATCATGTTCTTAATGATAACATAGAGTTATAGTTTGTAAGCTCCACTAATCAATTGGTAGATATTTTTACAAAACCCATGCTTGAAGACAAATTCTGGGCATTACGAGACCCTTTTAGCATTATTTTCATTAATTCATAATTTTAGGGCATGTTTGATATTTTTAATTTTTACCATCTCTCAATCTACATATTTCCTTAAGTGTATAAATGGCATTAACTGTGTCCTTTACTTTTCCTTTTTCATACCTTTTTATGCCTTTTTAGAAATTAGTCGATCATAGTGTTGAATCACTGACGCCTTTTCGTCTGTACTCAACCACCGGTTCTCATCTTCTTAAGCCCAAGTCTCATCAATCTTCCTCACATTGTTTGCATCTCCATTTCTCTGCTCCAAACCCTACTATGGCGAAAAACTCCAAAAACCCCTCTGCTTCAACCAACAAAAGCACTTATTCTAGAGCAAAACCCTCATCTCAACATCCTGAGCCAGTTAATTTATTATCAGGCCACTCTAAGGATTTTTCCTCTTCTCAAGATCTCTCAAATGATGTGCACAGTCTCAACAAAAAATCTCTAGGAAAATGACTCATGGAAGATTCCCCTGAAACCTCCACTCCCAAAAAGCCCGAATTGATCTCTCAAGTTCTCTTGAGTCTGACTTGAATTTTGAGACACACCCAATAGGGATGCCTTTATTGCTTTCAAAGACAAGCCTGTCGCCCATAATTTTTTTATTAATTTAAATGTCGTGGATAGTCTCAACTGCAACGTCAAGGAAATCTTCGACTTTCAGGGGGTAAAAAAACTTTCTCTTCTTGCCTCTCTAGAGGTATATGAACCCCTATTCAAATATTCTATATTAATCTTCGCTCCAGCAAACCTAACAGGTTATAAACCTTATTTCTTGGCAAACACATCATGTTAGACTATGCTCTGTTTGACTCTATTTTTTAGGGTAGTTGTTCTAGTTTCTCTATGCTTTTTAAGAATACCTGGCCTGAGGATTTCGAAATTTGTTTTGATCAAGCAAAAAAATGTACAGCTGAGTCACCCTCTGATTTCCTTCCCAGTCCACTAGGACCCATTGATGTTTGTTTCGAAACTCGTGTCTTATCACATATTGTGTCAACCACTTTTCTTCCAAGAACATGGTTATTCTCTACCTTCTTCCAATGTGATACCTTCCTAGTTTACTATCGTCTGACTAAACACAAGGTCAAGTTATCTTCTTGGGTCATCAATTTTATGATAGAAAGTGCTGATGATCCCACGAGTCTTCCCTATGGTATGGTCATCACCACCTACTAGAAGCCAACAACATATCTCTTGTCGACTATCCTTATATCACTGTCACCAAGTCATACAACTCCAAGGAATTTGCTAGCATGTGATATATTTTTGTAAAGGGAACTTGGGTAAAGAAGAAAGAAGGTGAAGCCAAGAATATCCCCTCCGACTCAAAAGCAAAACCCTCTGTGTCTCTTCCTAGTGTAGGTGATCCTGATCTCTTAGAAAAGCTAGCCTCCATCAACAAATAATTGATTGTCATCAAGGACTCTTTAACCTCTATGCAAAGCACAATTTAAGATGTCCATGGAGTGGCAAAGGAGACAGGCTTTGACGTGTCCAAAATCCGAGTGCAGATTCTCAAGACTGCAGAAAAAGCAGTAAAGGCTTTCAAAGAGGATCACGATAGAATTGATGCGATCTCTGTCATAGTGAATGCTAGTTTTGATCGCCTCAAGGAGACTGTTTGTAATACCCTTACTTACTTTCTACACCGTTGATGCATGGTTGTTTAAAACAATTTGTTTTTGCTTTGCTTCTTTTGAGACTGATGGTTCAGTCATAGGTTGTACTATTAGGACAATTAATTCTAAAGTAAGTTATAACTTTTTGTTGATGCCAAAGGGGGAGAAAAGGAAATAGGTTTAAGGGCAAGTGTTCCTCTGTATTCCTTGTTATGTATGGTTGTTGTATGTTCTGTGTTATGTAAATGTCCTTGTAGATGTTCAACTTGCAGGTACATCATGCAATATAAAATTGAGGGGGATCCGACTACAACCACACAACAGAATGTCCAGCTAAGGAGGAGTTGTCTAGACACATCTAACAATAAACACAAATTGAGGGGGAGTCGACTACAACACACTCAAAGTCGACTGATAAATAGTGAAGTAAACTGAGGCTATTATATTGTTAATCGTCAAAAAAAGGGAAGATTGTTAGATCTAAATTGATTTTAAAAATGCAAAATAACGAATTACTCTTTATGTGCAGAAATAGTCCTTGAGCAATGGAAAATAGGCATACAATAATCAAGATGAAAAAGGAAGGAGTTGTGGAAAATCAAAGGCAAAATCAATCAAGGTTTTGGCATGAGATCAAGGAGGATATTATAGGAAGGACCTCAATCAAAGGAAATTAAGGGGACAAAATTATGCACTAAAGATTCCTCCATATAAGGACGTCAATCGAAGCAGAAATCAAGGAATTTAATTTGATATTTCTAATAACGGAAATATCCACTCAAAAAAGGAAGAAATAAATCAAAACCACAAGTCAAGGTAAATCAATAGAAGAAATATTCTATACTTGGAAAAAATCAATCTACGATTTCTTTATGAGATCAACTCCATTGCGTTTGCAATCTCTCAAGATTCACAAGACATGAAGGGCTCACGAAATATAAGTACCCACTACACCATCTTTTAAGAGACATACTTTGAACGAACCACTATTACTCTTTTTGTTCTACTCCAAACAAGCACTCTAGTTCACTTTAGATCTGTTATGTAATTAGTGAAAAAGAAAAAGAGAAAAACGCTGGTGAGGCATTGTATTAAGAAGCAAGAAGTGACACAGTGATTAAGTTATTGGTGTAAAGCTATATCAACTCTCTTGTATCGAGAAACTTCAAATACTAAAAGAGAACACACTTGCAACACAAGGGGACTGGACGTAGGATTCGCATTGATTCCGAACTAGTATAAAAATCTTGGGGTCTTTAATTCCTGCATTTTATTTCTGCTTTATTTATATTCTGCTCTTACCCTCAGTCGAGTAATTTGTAAACTAGTTAACTACTTAGGATACAAAAAGAAAAATCGACAATTCACTCCCCTCATATACTTTCAACTATTGGACCCAAAACATTTGGTACTATTTTTATTGGTTATGCTCAAAATGGTGATGCATATAGATTTATGTCTTTGAATGATAATTCTATTTGTGAATCTAGAGATGTAAAAATTTTTGAGCATATTTTCAATGAAAAATAATGTGCCTAGTGATGTGTCTAATAATACTTCTACACCTATATTTGTTAATTCTCATATTGTGCCTTCTTTTAGTGTTACTGCTAATGAGCATGAAAAATGAACTTAGAAGTAGTAAGAGACGTAGAATTGAATCTAGCTTTGGTCATGAATTTATCACTACTTTCTTGACTAAAAATATTGATCTTGATGTTTTGAATGATGAATTAGTGTCTATGTAACGATCCGACCGGTCGTATTGAGCTTTTGTACTTTGATCGCCAGTTCTGGGGCATGACTTGCCCCGTGTAATGTATTATGACTGATGTAGATCGTTGGTTTTGGTTTTCAGGAAAAAAATCGGAATGAATTTGAAGAAACAGTCTCAGTTGAAAGCTTTGAATTTGAAAGGTTGACTAAGAGTTGACTTATTTGTATATGAACTCGGATCGGAAATTTTATGATTTGGATAGTTTCGTTGGGTGATTTATGACTTAGAAGCGCGATCGGAATGCATTTTGGAAGTCCGTGGAAGGATTTGGCTTGAATTAGCAAAGTTAGTATTTTGGCGAATTTTGGTTGATAGGTGAGATTTTGATCCGAGGGTAGGAATGGAATTCCGATAGTTGCTGTAGCTTCGTTATGTTATTTATGATGTGTGTGCAAAATTTCAGGTTATTCGGACATCGTTTGGTCGGGTTTTTGATCGAAAGTGTATTTCGGAAGTTTTTGGAAACTTAGGCTTGAATTCGATGAGTTTTGGGTAATTTGATGTTGTTTGAGATGTTTTGATGATTGGAACAAGTTTGAATGATGTTATGAATTATGTTGGCATGTTTGGTTGGGGTCCCATGAGGCTAGGATAAGTTTTGGAAGAGTTTTTGGAAGATTTTTGCCATTTTGAGCATAAGCATGTAATGATCCAAAGGTCTATTTTTAGTTCTAGAGATCGAAATTTGATTTTGTGACTTCCAGAATTTTGATAATGAATTATAGGACTGATCTGAAAAGTTTGGTCTAATTTCATCAATTCGCGATTGAGTTTTTGACACGAAACATGAGTTAATTGTTTAACGAGCGAAATGGGTATTGAAGTGAGCAAATGAGCTCCGAATTAAGTTTCGACTGAAGGGCTAGGTTCGTATTATTATTTGTGACTCATAGGAATAAGAATCATCGAATTCCGAGTTTGTATGATGGAGTTAGAGCCTTTTTAGTGAAAAGAAAAGCTGCTGCAATTTTCTGGGCAGTTTCTGCATTTTTCGCACGTGTGAACAGTAACCGCACATGCGTGAACAGTATCCATGTACAGTACAATGCACAGTAAACATGAACAGTATCCGTGTACAGTACATATGAACAGTACCCCGTATACAGTACCCATGAATAGTAAAATATGTGAACAGTAACCGCGAAAATTTCTGGACAATGTATGATTCGGGCAGTCCGAGAGTTTTCTCATTTTTGGAGTTATGGAGCTCGGATTGAAGCGATTTTAGAAGCGATTTTCACCATATGGATTGAGGTAAGTGTTCTATATCCAAAAGTTATTATATTTAATGATTCCTTGGTTATTTTCATCAAGAATTAGTGAATCAAATGGAAGAAATTGGAGAAAATTTGTAAAGTTTTCAAAAACAAAAAATCTAGATTTGGAGGCCGAATTGTTATCGGAATTTAGTAATTTTGGTATGGTTGGACTCGTGGTTGATGGGTTGTCGGATTTTGTGAGTTTCGTCGAATTCCGAAGCGTGGGCCTGGGGGCCGGGTTTGAGCAATTTCGGGATTTTGATGTTAAATTGGATATTTTCGAGTGGGCTTCGCTCCCTTAGCATATTTTAATGATTATGTACTGATTGTGGCTAGATTTGGAGCATTCGGAGGTCGATTCGTGCGGGCGAGGCATCGCGGGCTAGATTTTGGACCGGATCGAGGTAAGTAATGATTGTAAATACTGTCCTGAGGGTTTGAAACCCCGAATTATACGTCGTTGTGTTACTTTGAGGTGACTTGCACGCTGGATGACGAGCGTGGGGTAGAGAACCGCTGGGGATTGTGACCTAGTCTATTCCGAACGAATATTTTAATGTGTATTTGATAGTTAATTGTTTGACATTATTATATTTTTGGGTAGTATGCCATGTTGGGGCCTTGTGCCGACTTGTTGAGACCCTTAGGGGCATTTTTACTATCTTTCCTCACTCTATTTGTTTGAAAGCATATTCTCACTCATATTTTACATGTTTATTGCTCAAATCTGGCTTTATCACTATGTTCTTAAAATGTGAAAATTATTTTGGGCTGAGTTCCCTGTTTTACTAAGATAGACCGAGGGTCTGATTGTGAGATTGATGACTGAGACAGACTGAAAGTCTGATGGTGAGGTTAATGACTGAGAGAGACCGAGGGCCTAGTTGTGAGGATTATATATCTATGGATCGGGCCGCACGCCGCAGCAATGTATATATATATATATATGTATATGGATCGGGCTGCACGCCGCAGTAATGTATATATATATGTATATAGATCGGGCTGCGCGCCACAGCAATATAGCGCTTGGGCTATAGGAGCCCCTCCGGAGTCTGCACACCCCCAGTGAGTGCAGTCAACTATTTATATGGATCGGGTTGTGCGCCACAACGATGCATGGATCGGGCTACACACCGCAACGGTTGCTATATGGTACCAATTGAGCGTGAATGTTGAGTGCGAGTACTGATTGGTAAGAGTTGAGTCACGAGTGACAGAGAGGCTAGCCCGAGGGGCGATAGATAGATATATACATGCATATGAGTGATGTTTTTGCCTGAGAGGCCTGTTTATGGACTTATTGATTTCACTCCTCTTTAAAGTGAATTTCTATCGAATATGTTGATTTATCGACTATTTTCACTCATATTTATATTGAACCTCTGTCGAAAATGTGAACAAATATTTTAAAACAACTTTTATTTAAACTAGGGTTTATGAGATGTTCAGAAATTAATCACTGATTTGGCATTGGTTATTTCCACTGAGATTTTTAAGTTATGAAGTGTTTATGATTACTGTTTTGCCCGAGGGGCTGTTTTACAAACTATGTTTTGCCCGAGGGGCCGATTATGGCTTTAATCTCTATTATTATCTTAAATGGTATTGAACCCCTACCGAAACTGCTGGAAAGTATTTCAAAATGATTTTTACTAAAAGCTGGATTTTAAAAGGGAAGATTGACTCGTATTATGATTTGAAGGCCCGTTGTGTTTATTGAACCTAACGTGAATGTGGATTCATTGTTTCCTACTGCTCAGCCTTCATTTACTCTTATTACTTACTGGGTTGGAGTACTCACATTACTCCCAGCACCTCGTGTGCAGATTCAGGTATATCGGAACCCGGTAGCTGGTGTTGATAGCTCAGCCGCGGAGTCATCAGAGTTAGCAAGGTGGCTGCATGACGTTCGTAGCACCGCTTCCTTCCCCTCATTAGTGTTACTATATTTAGTACATTTTAGACTTTTGTTATATTCAGACCTTGGTAGTTGCTCATGACAAGTGACACCCCGATGTCGGGCTGGTATTTTATTCCGCACTATTGTTCCAAGATTTTATTACGAAACATTGTTTAATTTAAAGACATAAAATGACTCTTAATGCTCAAAAGGTTAAGGTGAGTGTTGTGTCGGCTGACCTTGTCTTCACGAGAGGTGCCATCACGACCGGACCGGTTTGGGGTCGTGACAGTCTATTTCAGAGCCTAGGTTACATAGGTCTCACAAGTCATGAGCAGGTTTAGTAGAGTCTCGCGGATCTGTACGGAGATGTCTGTATTTATCCTCGAGAGGCTACAGAACCTTTAGGAAAAGCTTCACATTCTTGAATTCTTATCGTGCATCATTGATTCAGCTTGAAAGGTAACTCCTTGAACTCTTTCTACGCGTTCATATGCGCGCATGAGCGCTCGATATCAGATGTGCATCGATGGCTTGTGATTCCCTGATCGAGGGGCGAGATGCGATCTCTATGAGTTGATGTTGGGCCTGTCTGGAGGACTTGAGGCCGGATCTTTGCCTATGGCTTGAGCACCGAGGTGCTAATTGTGTGAGTAAGTGTTTTGAACTTATATGTTCGGTATTGTCCCTATTAGTGGGAGTGACGGCTGGTTAGCTACGTGATAAGTATATTAGTACTGCGAGATGTATCTATGTAACTTGGAAGTGACGAGGAAGGTCTGCGGGATGATAGATGAACTATTAAGTGTATGATTTCCATTGTGATTGGATGTGTAGCTCCGAGTTATGGGTGTGCAAAGAGTCTTTTCATGTGTCCTAGTTGGGAGTAAAGTAAATTTCATGTTGCGGTATTAGTTCAGACTCAGGAAGACTAAGTGACTATGTAATGGTTATGACGGTGGAAGGTATACATAAATGTTAGTTTAAGGCGAAGAAGGTGGGTTATCTCATGCAAAGTGTTCCGAGGTTGTACGATCCTTATGTGTCTATTAGATTTGCGAGTGAAGCATACATGTTGAAACTTAAATTGGGTCGCTTAGTGAGTGGGTGAAACTGTTGCGAGAGTGGAATGCGAGATTTGCAGAAGAGTTAAAATTCTAGATGATCTGTGTTTTCACAAGCTTATAAAAGATTTGAGTTTAATCTCATTATGGTATCGTGGCATCAATAGAGTATAATCGTTATGAGTTATTGAGCGTGTGTTGATCTATGGCTTCGAGCCAAGTGGGGAAGTCCGCTATTGAATATTTGATTGCACGGTTATGTGCTCTAATGGTTCCAGTTCGAGGCGTATTTGTAAATCATTTGTGGCTCGAGTAAAGGAAATTTCAATAAAGTCTATGTTATGCTTTATGGGTGTACGAGAATCAGGGAATGACTTGAGTTGTGGTTGGTAACGAATGCTCGGTGCATAGGGCAGGAAGTTTCTTGGTTATATTGAAATGAGGTCACATTCTGCAGTGTCAAAATGCAAATGAAGCACAGGTTGTTCGGTTCGTTTAATCAATCTAACTGCGGTTTGAGTAGAGTGGATTCCTCTAGAGAATGGTCCTATTGTGTTCCAAATTTTACATGCAATAATTGGAGGCTTTCAAGTTATACTTATGGATAGAAACTGAGTTTTCCTTGGAAGACGTCAAGACTTGTGGTATTTTCTATATTAATTGTGGGATTCTATGTATTAGTATTAGGAGGTAACGGATTTAGATCCGCAGGAAGTTCTTCAGAGCGAAGTATTTCGAATGTGGTGCTTTTGGGAATATTTAAGAGAGTATTCAGCGGCTTATGAGTCTTAGACAGTGTGGTTTTATGCTTGGATCTCGTGTGGTAATCCTGGGTTGAGAAATTGCAGTGCTACAGCAAGAGAGAATATCAAGTTGAAAATGAATCAGAAGGAAATTTAGATAGATGAAATTGTTTGATAGTAGACCGAATCGGTATGGTAAGGATATGATTAATTCTGTGTGTGTGTTCGAGGTAATGAGTTCTTTCAGGTATTTTGTGGCGATGCTCTTAGGTTTTGATGACTTGCTTAGCTTGATCGAGTTAGAAGGATTCAGTCTTGACATGTCTGATTTCTGCAAAGGGAACTCGGAGAGTTTTTGATGGTTTTACCGCGGTTTGGGAATGTATATTTTCAGTGGACATGGGATGTATAGTGATTTTCCTTCTAGATGGGACAAATGGAAGGTTCGTGATTAGTGAATATGTAGTTGATTGTGGCTCGGAAAGGGATTTTAAAGTTCTCATATTTATCATAGGATGACATGTTATATGTGGTATGTTGTGTAGGGCGGGGATTGACATATGTAAGGTCGCAATTCAGTTTTGAAAGGAAGGTCATAAATTCTTAGATAGCACAGGCAGTTTCAGATGACTAGGTAAATGATATTACTAAATGGTGTGTCTTGATAATGGTATGCACTTCAGAAAGAGGTAAATGTGGTTGAGTTAATAATACATCATAGGTATTGCGGTTGTGGACTGTGAGAAAATAGCTAAGGTTGGTCAGAGGGTTGTATGTGCTATGATTCAGTCGTTGTGAACCTTCAGAGGATTATTTATCTGTTGTGTATGACTAGACTTGATGTATGGTCCATTGGTAGACCTATATGGATGTGTGTTTTGTATCACGGCGGCTTGGTTGACTTCGAGTTGCCAATGGTGAGGTGTGTGTTGATTCGTCTATTATTGAGCTTATTAGTAATCTGGGGAGACCTATGAGTTACCTTTCTGTGTTGCGAGACGTTATGATTTGTTGGTTATAGGCACATATGGTGCAATTCTATTAGGGTTTCATAGTGGAAGTTGAGCGGGAAGAGTAATTTGGTGTTTCTCGGTGAACGGCGTATTGGTTATGTCCTATCAGGTGTGCGTGGTGTATATTATTTATTTCATCGTGGTTGTAATGATTGCTTTGGTTCCAGTTATCAAATTATGCGTGGTTGTCGATTTCAAGCATAATGACTTGAGGTGTTTCATGTGGAACAGTGTTGGATAGGATCGCGCATCACAGCGAAGTTATGTGGAGGTATGACCTTGCGGGTTAGATTCGTGTGTTATGTTCCTACAATGCGAGATGGGTTCTCAGCCTTGTGTTGTGGCGGTACTGGTGAGCTTGAGGTACAACTCTTTCAATTGAGTCATTTTCATGATTTGAGTATGTTCGAACCGTTGCTTATTGGTGTGCATATTATGTAAGTGGTGTTTTAGGCCTGTACGGATGTGTCATGCCACCAGAGTAGTGTGTTGGATTAGAGGAGATCGTTGGGATCTTTAATGAATACAAACAGATTCGATTTCAGCATGTCGGGAGGATAAATATCGAGGTTCGGCTCAGAAATTTGCTATGGTCCTTGCCAAAGGAGAAGTGGCCTTATGAGTGGTTGATCCGAGAAATGGTTATGGTTTATTGCGTGTTTCATTTATTATTGGCAGTATATGGAAGTGTTGGAATGAGATTTTAGTTGATAAGAGGTTTTCTGTCAGTATTCAGTTGTTATATGCAGCTGCAGTGAATAGAAGTTATCGCTACGAGTGTTTGAGTTATATGGTATATCATATAATTGCACATGAGGTTGCAGGCATAGGCTATTACAGCTGATTCGGGTGTATGAGTGTGAGGTTTTGATCGCATTGATGGTTTCAGAAGTGAAAATGTGGTTCTATGATTCATGGGCTAGATTGGGTTGTGTAATTTCAGCTTCTATATGTTATCACACCTATATGAGATAGGGTGACGTGGGATCACCCCCAAGTTATGCATGGTAAAGTTATTCAACTATTGGTTGGCTTTTAGAACAACTCTGAGTACGTTCGAGGACGAACATGTGTTTAAGTGGGGGAGGATGTATTGACCCGACCGGTCGTTTTAAGCTTTTGTACTTTGATCTCCAGTTCTCGGGCATGACTTACCCCGTGTAACGTATTATGACTGATGTAAATCGTTGGTTTTGGTTTTCAGGAAAAAAATCGGAATGAATTTGAAGAAACAGTCTAAGTTGAAAGCTTTGAATTTAAAAGGTTGACTAAGAGTTGACTTATTTGTATATGAGCTTGGATCGAAAATTTTATGATTTGGATAGTTTTGTTGGGTGATTTATGACTTAGAAGCGCGATCGGAATGCATTTTGGAAGTCCGTGGAAGGATTTGGCTTGAATTGACAAAGTTAGTATTTTGGCGAATTCCGGTTGATAGGTGAGATTTTGATCCGAGGGTCGGAATGGAATTCCGATAGTTTTTGTAGCTTCGTTATGTCATTTGTGATGTGTGTGAAAAATTTCAGGTTATTCGGACATCGTTTGGTCGGGTTTTTGATCGAAAGTGTATTTCAGAAGTTCTTGGAAACTTAGACTTGAATTCGATGAGTTTGGGTAATTTGATGTTGTTTGAGGTGTTTTGATGATTGGAACAGGTTTGAATGATGTTATGAATTATGTTGGCATGTTTGGTTGGGGTCCCATGAGGCTAGGATAAGTTTTGGAAGAGTTTTTGGAAGATTTTTGCCATTTTGAGCATAAGCATGTAATGATCCAAATGTCCATTTTTAGTTCTAGAGATCGAAATTTGATTTTGAGACTTCCAGAATTTTGATAATGAATTATAGGACTGATCTGAAAAGTTTGGTCTAATTTCATCAAGTCGCGATTGGGTTTTTGACACGAAACATGAGTTAATTGTTTAACGAGCGAAATGGGTATTAAACTGAGCAAATGATCTCCGAATTGAGTTTCGACTGAAGGGCTATATTCGTATTATTATTTGACTCATAGGAACAAGAATCATCGAATTTTTGGGTTCGTATGATGGAGTTAGAGCCTTTTTAGTGAACAGAAAAGCTGCTGCAATTTTCTGGGCAGTTTTTGCATTTTTCGCACGTGTGAACAGTATCCGTGTACAGTACCAGGTACAGTAAACATGAACAGTATCCGTGAACAGTATTCGTGTACAGTACATATGAACAGTACCCCGTATACAGTACCCGTGCACAATACCCATGAATAGTAAAATGCGTGAACAGTAACCACGAAAATTTCTGGACAATGTATGATTCGGGCAGTCCGAGAGTTTTCTCATTTTTTGGAGCTATGGAGCTGGGATTGAAGCGATTTTCGAAGCGATTTTTACCATATGGATTGGGGTAAGTGTTCTATATCCAAAAGTGATTATATTTAATGATTTCATGGTTATTTTCATCAAGAATTAGTGAATTAAATGGAAGAAATTGGAGAAAATTTGTAAACTTTTCAAAAATAAAAATTCTAGATTTGGAGGCCGAATTGTTATCGAAATTTAGTAATTTTGGTATGGTTGGACTCGTGGTTGAATGGGTTGTCAGATTTTGTGAGTTTCGTCGAATTCCGAAGCGTGGGCCTGGGGGCCGGGTTTGAGCAATTTCGGGATTTTGATGTTAAATTGGATATTTTCGAGTGGGCTTCGCTCCCTTAGCATATTTTAATGATTAGGTACTGATTGTGGCTAGATTTTGAGCATCCGGAGGTCGATTCGTGCGGACGAGGAATCGCGGGCTAGATTTTGGACCGGATCGGGATAAGTAATGATTGCAAATACTGTCCCGAGGGTTTGAAACCCCGGATTATACGTCGTTTTGTTACTTTGAGGTGACTTGCACGCTGGATGACGAGCGTGGGGTAGAGCACCGCTGGGGATTGTTACCTAGTCCATCCCGAACGAATATTTTAATGTGTATTTGATAGTTAATTATTTGACATTATTATATTTTTGGGTTGTATGCCATGTTGGGGCCTTGTGCCGACTTGTTGAGACCCTTAGGGACATTTTTACTATCTTTCCTCACTCTATTTGTTTGAAAGCATATTCTCACTCATGTTTTACATGTTTACTGCTCAAATCTGGCTTTATCACTATGTTCTTAAAATGTGAAAATTATTTTGGGCTGAGTTCCCTGTTTTACTGAGATAGACCGATGGTCTGATTGTGAGATTGATGACTGAGATAGATTGAAAGTCTGATGGTGAGGTTAATGACTGAGAGAGGCCGAGGGCCTAGTTGTGAGGATTATATATCTATGGATCGGGCTGCACGCCGCAGCAATGTATATATATATATGTATATGGATCGGGCTGTGCGCCGCAGCAATATAGCGCTTGGGCTGTAGGAGCCCCTCCGGAGTCTGTACACTCCCAGTGAGCGCAGTCAACTATTTATATGGATCGGGCTGTGCGCCACAGCGATGCATGGATCGGGCTGCATGCCGCAGCGGTTACTTTGATTTCAGTTATTGTGAGAGATATACGGATCGGGCTGCACACCGCAACGGTTGCTATATGGTACCAATTGAGCGTGAATGTTGAATGCGAGTACTGATTGGTAAGAGTTGAGTCACGAGTGACAGAGAGGCTAGCCCGAGGGGCGATAGATAGATATATACATGTATATGAGTGATGTTTTTGCCTGAGAGGCCTGTTTATGGACTTATTGATTTCACTCCTCTTTAAAGTGAATTTCTATCGAATATGTTGATTTATCGACTGTTTTCACTCATCTTTATATTGAGCCTCTGTCGGAAAGTTGAACAAATGTTTTAAAACAACTTTTATTTAAACTGGGGTTTATGAGATGTTCAGAAATTAATCACTGATTTGGCATTGGTTATTTCCACTGAGATTTTTAAGTTATGAAGTGTTTATGATTACTGTTTTGCCCGAGGGGCTGTTTTACAAACTATGTTTTGCCCGAGGGGCCGATTATGGCTTTAATCTCTATTATTATCTTAAATGGTATTGAACCCCTACCGAAACCGCTGGAAAGTATTTCAAAATGATTTTTATTAAAAGCTGGATTTTAAAAGAGAAGATTGACTCGTATTATGATTTGAAGGCCTGTTGTCTTTATTGAGCCTAACGTGAATGTGGATTTATTTTTTCCTACTGCTCAGCCATTATTTACTCTTATTACTTACTGGGTTGGAGTACTCACATTACTCCCTGCACCTCGTGTGCAGATTCAGGTATATCAGAACCCGGTAGCGGGTGTTGATAGCTCAGCCGCGGAGTCATCAGAGTTAGCAAGGTGGCTGCATGATGTTCGCAGCACCGCTTCCTTCCCCTCATTGTTGTTACTATATTTAGTACATTTTTAGACTTTTGTTGTATTCAGACCTTGATAGTTGCTCATGACTAGTGACACCCCGATATCGGGCTGGTATTTTATTCCGCACTGTTGTTCCAAGATTTTATTATGAAACATTGTTTAATTTAAAGACTTAAAAATGACTCTTAATGCTCAAAGGGTTAAGGTGAGTGTTGTGTCAGATGGCCTTGTCTTCAAGAGAGACGTCATCACGATCGGACTGGTTTGGGGTCGTGACAGTCTATCTATTTAATAGAAGAAGATCCTAAGACTTATGATGAAGCAATGAGGTCAATGATGCTAATTTTTGGAAAGAGGTCATTAAAAGTATATTAGACTCTATAGTTTCTAATTACACTCTTGGGACTTGTCTGATTGCCTAAAGATTATAAACCCATAAGTAGGAAGTGGCCATTTAAGAAAAAATTAAGACCTGATGGTACAATTGAGAAATATAATGCTAGACTTATTATTAGGAGTTTTAACCAAAAGAAAAGCATTGATTACTTTGACGCTTATTCTCATGTGACTAAGATAGCGACCATTAGAACTCTTGTTGCTTTAATCGTTATTCATAATTTAGTGATACATAGAATGGGTGTTAAAACGGCTTTTATAAATGGTGATTTAGAGGAATAGATCTATATGACTCAACATGATGGGTTTGTGATCCAAGGACAGGAGAATAAAGTATGAAAATTGAAAAAGTCTTTTTATGGTCTAAAGCAGACACCTAAGTAGTGGTATGAAAAGTCTAATAATACATTTGTGGATAATAATTTTGTTGTTAATGCATCTGATACTTGTGTTTATTCCAAGATGATATGATCAAATTGTGTGATTATATGTTTATATGTTGATGACATGTTAATCTTTGGCCTTAATGTGAATGTTGTAAATGAGACTAAGAATTTTTTTTTTATCTTCTAAATTTGAAATGAAAGATCTTGGAGAAGCAAATGTGATTTTAGAGATTAAAATTAGGAGAACTTCTAATAGGTTTTCATTGTCCCAGTCTCTTATATTGAGAAAATGTTGAAAAGGTTTGATTGTTTTGATGTAGCTCCTGTGAGAACTCCTTATGATCCTAGCATACACTTAAGAAAGAATAAAGAACTCAGTGTTTCTCAAACAGAATATGCTAAAATAATTGGTAGTGTGATGTTTCTCATGAATTATATTCGACTTGATATTGCTTATGTTGTTAGTAGATTGAGTAGATATACTCACAACCCCAATAGTGAACATTGGAATGCTCTTCATCGTTTGCTAAGGTATTTGAGAGGCATTATGAATTGGTATTTGTATTTTAGTAAATTTCCTGCTATTTTAGAAGGATTTTGTGATGCAAACTAGGTTACTGACAATAATGAAGTAAGCTCCACTAATGGCTATGTATTTACTTTGAGTGCACGAGTTATTTCGTGGAAGTCTTCAAAATAGACTTGTGTAGCACGATCAACTATGGAGTCTGTAACAAACTAGGTAGTAGACAACTCTCTTTCAATAGAAATGGGCGATTATATTGAACATTAAGCTGGAATTACAAGGAAAACTAAAGGAAATTGCTAAGAACAAGCATAGTAGAAAAAGGGTTGAGGAATACAAAGAGAATTGGGGATGAGGAAACCTAAACTTTGACATAATTCGCCTTTCCTTCCAAAACTGCCGATGACACCTTTTTATTCCCTTTGTCATGTACTTCCTACTCAACCTGGATCCCAAGCAAATGTATTGTTAGGCTGTTTGATTCCTTGGCCATATCGCGGAAAAAATTGCATGGGAACCCTATTTGGCCGCCCCCATTTAACCTATACTCATTTTTTAAAATTTTTTTAACTTGTACCCACTTTTTAAACAACTTCAGCCCTCTTTCTCCTTCGTTTTCTTCTTCTTTCCTTTTACGTTCAGTTTCGTCTGTAGGATATTTTTGTAACAAAATTATTTATTTGTTCATTCTGCCAATGAAAATTCAGGAATAAAAATATATGCGCCTAGTTTCCCATTTCAATTTATCCACCCCTTTTATATTATATAGTCTAAAGGACCGAAACATGCGAATACACATCATAAATCAGTCTGTTTGATTGGAGAGAAAAACCAGAAAGGAAACCAAATTGGGAAAGACAAATAAAAAGGAACAACAATTTTCAACTTCAGCTCGTTCGCCAGTTGCAAAAACAAAAACTTCAGCTCTAGAGCTGAAATTTTTGTGTTGTAACTAGAAAACTTCAGCTCTAGTATGTAATATTAATAGGTGGTAAAAAAACTTCTGCTCTAGGGCTGAAGTTTCCCCTTTCCCCCATATCGCGGTTTAGCCCCAGGCCCAATAGCTTGGCCAATCTTTGTCCAAATAACTGGCCCATAAGAATTATCTAACTTATCCATGTTCACAACAATACTCCCCTCCTCGATAAGAACCTTGTCCTCAAGGTTCGAGTTAAGAAATCCCAGGCTCACGGGCTTTAGTAAACCAGTTGTAGTTATATGGACTTCAATAAGCTTGAAGTGCACTGGATGGCAAGCACATGCCAATTCCTCTTGAGCAAAATTAAGAGCGCCATACCAAGCTCTATTCTTGTCTGGCACACCAATAATGACTGCATAGTGGACTTCATTTTGGACAAGGACATGATCAGATATATATTGTGTTTCTTTTGAATACTTCATAAGCCACAAAAGCAATGGAATGAATAGCAAAATAGCTATTATTCTAGAAGTGGGTTCCACCATCATCTCTGCTTTCACTTTCTTTATTAGTGTACCAGTTAAATTTGAGGCATGGATAAATGGGTATCTACTCCAATAACATGCTGGGGTCCTAATGCCCAAATCATCCATTCTTCTAGATTGCGTCCTTGTAGCATATTCGAAGTGGTTGTGATGATCTTTGGAGCCTTAGGTGTAACTTTGGCTCTCCCCTGTTGGCCAAAATATGGGTTCCCAAGATCAAAAGGCAGTAGACAATCAAGGGGCTTTTCCAACTTAGACCCATTCTGGTGTATCCAAGCAATTATAATATGCTGGGCTGACTTTCCATCGCAGGAGCAGCCACAAATCAGTTCCAAAATTCTAGCATTGGACATAAACACAACAAGAATCACATCATCTCCAAGCGTAAGAATGGTGTCACTACAGATCTGCTCATTTGAAGCATTAACATAAGCAAAACGCAAGTGATTGATAGCTCCCCTTCTAGTTGAGGGATTCACAACATCATGAGTAAGTGCAAGCGCTAGCTTACTAGACTGGACAGACTTAACAGATCCAAGAAGCATCACATGGAAACTACCATATATAGTAGTTGGTGGTACAAAAGACTCGAGCACAGTGAGTATGTTCTTGTCAATCATGTCATCGATTATCCCTCTCCAAATGTCCAATCAACTAACTTTGACATACATACACCTATCAATCAGAATAATCACAAAGGAAGCTAGAGAGAACTTACTACCCTTACGTCGCTGCCCAATGCCAAACAAATTAGCTATATGGACATTGATATCATGTTGGAAGCACAACATACAATTAGAAACTCCCTTCTGTTTTGTCAAATGTTGCCTACTTGGGTTTGAGTGTGTAAAATGGTCCTCTAACCTTCTCTGAGGTGACTGCACCCTGAGTAAAGGAACAGCACCAGGGCCAGGATCAAACGGAAACGGAAAATGTAATTCAAATGCATCATGTGGAAACCGATGCAAACGAGACTTCTCCTCTAACCACTGGGCAAGCCCAAGTCGATGTTGAGGGCAAAGTCTTTTAGGATGTTCAGCAAGTAATTGATTCGAACAACCATATCCCATATCAAATTCAATGGCAGGAATTGGAATTTCTGCATTAGATGTAACATTCACTACACCAATCGTACTGCTTTGTTGAGAGAGCATCGGATTGGTATGGCTAACAACCTCCCTGATGCGCATCGTACCGGTTTCTTTTCTCTGAATAATTTTATGCAACATTTTATTCGCATCACTTTCTAAAATGTATGCAGTTTCTTCAATGGATATCCAAGGTGGTATATCATCCAAAAAAACAGTTCCTTTCCTATGAGCAGATTTGTCAAATAATTGAACTACAGCGTAAGTTGAATTTTTCTCCACCATCGCGTAGACTTGCTGGTCCTTCTCTGATTTGCCATCATTTGAACTAGAGTTTATTTTCATTGTATCAAAAAGTTCCTCCGAGTCTATAGACAAAATCTCAGTACTAGCAATTTGTTCAATCCTTTGGGGAGTTTCAGCGAACACCTTGTCTACGATTGCCACAGACTTGTCTCCATCAACGAGAAGAGAGTCAGTTTCAAGAATTTCGGGGATTTGAGTAGATGTAGACTCAGGAAATTTAGGAATATGGCTCGGTGCAGCAAAAGGAGACACATAAGTTGCTGGAAGAATCAATGTAGCGCAACTCACATGGTCAACACAGGCTCGGGAAGTAACTTCCATTCTCGCCGAATCAGTGATGGTCCGTCGTCGAAATCGCATAAGCAATTTTTCCTTAAAATGCGTCCAATTGAAGAATTGCTTGTTGCGAAACAACCAATTGAACCAAGTAATTGCTTGTTGCAAAACAACCAATTGAACCAAGTAAGAGCTTCACCATCAAGGTAAGATGAGGGGAGAGGTAACTAATCCTTCTCCGTGAAACCAAGATAGGTGAAGTACGGCTCAGCCCGAAAAAGCCAGCTTAATGCATTGTCGTTGCCATTAAATCGATCTAATACCTTCATTGGAGTGCGATGGATGAAAGCACTGATGTAACAAACTAGGTAGTAGACAACTCTCTTTCAATAGAAGTGGGCGATTATATTTAACATTAAGCTGGAATTACAAGAAAAACTAAAGGAAATTGCTAAGAACAAGCAAAGTAGAAAAAGGGTTGAGGAAACCTAAACTTTGCTTTGACATAATTCGCCTTTCCTCCCAAAACTGCCGATGACACCTTTTTATTCCCTTTGTCATGTACTTCCTACTCAACCTAGATCCCAAGCAAATGTATTGTTGGGCTGTTTAATTCGGGGCATTTGTATCTATACCCGTTTTTTGTGTCACCATTTAACTTGTGTCTGCTTTACAAAAAAAATACAAGTGTATCCGCGTTTTCGCATAACTTCAGCACACGGGGCTGAAGTAGCAAAGGCAATCACGCAAAACTTTAGCATTCTAGTAGCCGGGCCTTAAGCTGAGCTCTAGAGCTGAAGTTTTTGTTTTGTAACTGGCGAACTTCAGCTCTAGAGCTGAAGTTTTTGTGTTGTAACTGGGAAACTTCAGCTTTAGAGCTGAAGTTTTTGTGTTGTAACTGGGAAACTTCAGCTCTAGAGCTGAAGTTTTTGTGTTGTAACGGAGAAACTTCAGCTTTAGAGCTGAAGTTTTTGTGTTGTAACTGGGAAACTTCAGCTATAGAGCTGAAGTTTTTGTGTTGTAAGTGAGAAATTTCAGCTCTGGCCTTTGAAAAAAATAAATTGCACAGCTCGCCAAAAGTTGGAGTAGTTCAGTTGTTGGAAGAAGTTGCCACTAAGTTGGGGAAAGACTTCAACTGCAGGTATGATCAGTTTCTGTTTGATTATGAAAGAGAAGGATCATGAAATATCTGGTCTTCCTTGCGTGAAGAAAAAGTGATAAGCTAAGCAAATATAGGTAACAATCCTGTGTACATATACATATACTAATCGCCTTACATAACAAAAGCTTCTCTGTAATGGCAAAAATCACTAAGAAATTGCTTTAGGTCCCATGTCCTGCCATTGCTATCTTGGATCAAGAATAGTTAATGTTTAAGACATTGTCAGTGAGACATCTTTTCTCATTTGAATCATCTGTTTTAGATGCATTCCTCTCATTTTACTCACCAATGCTGATTTCTTCCGAATGACCAACAAAGCAGCAAGAACATCGATGCCTTTGGAAATTAGGAACAGGTGCATGAAGTTTCTTATCTAAAGCTGAAGAAAGAGAGCAATGTTGAAGTCATCGTTGTAGAAGAAGAAAAAAGAAAATGAAGGAGGAGACGGAGGAGGAGGAGAAAGGGAACTGAAGTTATTTAAAAAGTGGGTACAAGTTAAAAATTTAAAAAAAATGGGTATAGGTTAAATGGGGGCGACCAAATAGGGTGCCCCGTGCAATTTTTACGTTTAATTCCTTTGCCATATCGCGGTTTAGCCCCAGGCCCAATAGCTTGGCCAACCTTTGTCCAAATAACTGGCCATGAGAATTATCTAACTTATTCATGTTCACAATAGAGTCTGAGTTCATTGCTCTTGAGTTAGTAGGGCAAGAAGCCGAGTGACTGATAAACTTATTGGCAGGCATGCATTCATGGGGAAGATAAGTTTCACCAGTTCCTCTACATTATAACTCACATGCGTCAATTTAGAATGGCTAAAAATAGTGTGTGTAACGAAAAAGAAGACATACTCACATTAAATACGGTACAATAAAATAATTATTAAATTATGATGTTATTTTCTTGAATATATAAGATCCGAAAAAAATTTAGCGGGTCCTTTAACCAAGGGGTTTGGAAGGAGAGTTATCCTTGAAACGTTGAGGGGATGGGGCCAAAGTCCATGAGTTGAGGAAGTACAGTGGATACCCGTTTGCGGTCAAACGAAGACATGTGAGACCTCAATATGCACTACATTTCCTATCCTTATGGCGTGTGGGAATGCTTTATAAGATTAAGCATATTTTGTTCTTAATGATTCCATAACCTTAAGGTGGTCTATATGTAGATAGACTTGATGGAATCATCTATGTGAGCGTAAAGATACGGTCACCTTTTATGAAAAACTTGAGATGTCTTTCTAGAGCACTCATGAGACCCAAAGTGTGTGCATGACCATAAAAGTACTTTATTCGTATCGTGGAGTTTGCATAAAATTAAGGATATAGTATGTCTTGTGGGGGTCTCAACTCATGTCCATTCAGTTCAAGAGTACTTCACTTTGTGGATGTTAGTTGTTGCCTCATTTCACTACGTGTCAATCCAAATCGAAAGATATTGACACTTAAGTACATGTTCCTTCTTTTGCCTAGAATTATTCTTATTCTATTTTATCTTTGCATTAGTGGGAGATTGCTAATATTATTTATACTTGGTAATGCAAAGTCAAAGATTTCTTTGTGGTCTCTTTTCTTCTCTACTTCTTTGTCTTTTGTGAAAGATAAAGTGTCCATCATCGCTTGTGAAAAGTTTCTTTCTTCTCTTTATATTGAATTACTCTTTGTTGGGCTTGTGAAGAGCTAGTAAAAGGGAGTGGCCTCGCACACATGAGAAATTGGTCCTGAAAGCATAACAGATCGATTTGCCCCCTCCTTGCGTGTGAGATATACGTGAGGCCTAATCTAAATTTGGTTTTGCTAAAAAAATTATTTCTTCATTTTTTAAACTTACCAGAAAAGTGTCCAAATACATGCTTACCAGAATATGTCCAAATTCATTCTCTTTAAATTCAATTATGTAACGTCTAATTTATTGCTTTGTAACAACTATGCTTTAAATTGTTGTAACTGCTACTTGAATTCTATAACAACTCTTTTAATTTTATAACCCTCAACTTAATTCTCCTTCTTGTAACACTTCTAGCATCTTACCTATATAAGGTGTTGTTTGTTAAGTTTTCAAACACAGAAAAACACCATCGCCTTCTCTTCATCTTTAGTCACTTCTGGGGAATTGTTTTGTGTAAACTCTAAATTTCCAACCACGAGTGCACGTGTTTAAAAGTATTGTGGAACCTTAGGGAGCGACCGGTCTTAACAATTTGCATTCAGTCGGGTCAAAATCACTTTCAAAATATTGGCTTGCGACGACACAATATTTATTCGATAAGTTATTTTTATTTCCTTCTTGTTCTTGATCAAAATTATCAGATATTTTTCCTACAATGCATAGTCAATAAGACCTAGAAAATTTGAAGTAACTAAGAATTATGACAGAATAGATAGAATTCTTCCGTTCCTAACTAGAAATTTCGAGTTGAACCTTAGGTAAGGAAAAAAATCTTACTAGGAAACGCTTTGAATGTTACCCAATAAGTATAGGACATGGAATAGCACAATCATAGCAAGGAAAACACAATCGATGGTCGAAATGAGTGCCACGATCAACGACTTCATTCTTGAAACGTGTGCACAAGCAGCCAATCATACTTTTGCTGAATATTAGAATATGACTTGATTCTCTTTTAATTCATCGAGTGGTTGGTTTGTACGCTGCACAACAAAACAAACATGTCACAAGTATCACCTACTCATCCATGACTCTTGTTTCACAAAATTCCAACACTCGAATAACAACTTTTAAAATTGAATGAAAAAAATCTATCTATATTATATGAGGCATGAACATAAATATACCCACATTGCCTATTCATGAGGTATAAGTTCGCTAGAATATCGAATTATCTCTCATATGAGGTCTTAGTGTAATAATTAAGATTTTCAGTTTGGGTTTAATAAAATGTCTTCTGCTTTTCTTTTTTCTTACATTAATAAAAAGATAAAGGGATTTCTCCTTTTCATCATGCAAATTAATCTCAAGTGCTAGTCTCATTTCTATTGAGATAGTTTCAGAGGATGGATCTTTGTTCATTTATTATCTTTTAAACTAAAATAAGCCATGTTTATTTAATTAAAAAGAATTGAGGTTTCTTCGGTACTAGTAATAAGGAAATAATTCTACTATTTAACTTATAAAATAAAATATTAAGATAAATAGTTCTAGATCTGTCACGACCCCAGTCCGCCCTCCGTGAACTATCTTGACGGCACCTAGTCTCTATGACTAGGTAAGCCAAAAAAATTGCGGAATACAGAAATAACAGAATAAAACTAACCATAAACTACAGAAATAACATAACGAAGCGTTTAAGATGCCGCTCGGCATATACAATACAAAATCTCGAAACTGAAACAACATTTTCCAAAATCCGGAATCTCATGAAATCACAAGCTTTTTGAATGTCTACAAGTATCTAACCCCAGAATGTCTAACAAAAGAAAATACAGAAGGGCTAATACTTAAAGAGAGAATTGAAAGGGACTCCTCGGTCTGCGGACGTGGCAAATATACCTCGAAGTCTCTAGGAAAGCCGCCTCGCCTCAAGGGTGGTATGACTAAGTCGAAGTACCTGGATCTGCACATGAGAAACATGCGCATAAAGGGCATGAGTACACCACAGCGATACTCAGTAAGTGCCAAGCCTAACCTTGGTCGGGTAGTGACGAGGAAGGTCAGGACCCTACTGAGGTTAAATGAAATACAAGGTATAACAGTGTAGAATAAGATGACATAATTAAGTGCAATAGTAAGAACTAACACAAGAGAGAAAGAACAACAACAGCTACCATAGAGACAACATAATCACAGAAGGTATACAGCTCAACACAGAGATAACAACCGGGAATCTCCCATGATACCGTCCTGTAGTCCCAAATATAAATATCCGATGGATCTCCCGCGATACCGTCCCGTAGTTCAACTCATAATGTGCGGGGATCTCCCGGAATACCGATCCGTAGTCCCAAATGTAAATACTCAGTACAGGGGGAATCTACCGGGTGCAGTCCCGTAGTTCCAATATAAAAGTGCAGGGGGATCTCTCATAATACCGATCCATAGTCCCAAAGTAAACATGTAGGGGAATCTCCCGGGATACCGTCCCGTAGTCCCAAAGTAAACACACAGCAACAATACGAAGAATACACAATTCAATTCAAATTTCATACCAAGGTAAAACAGGTATTTCTAGCCTAGCATGCTGCACATAATCCAAATAAGGCAGTTTGGGCAAGTAAAACAATTAAATCAATTAGACATGCTTCTCTAAGCTAACAACAGACCTAAATTGCAAGTAGTATAAACAGGAAAAGAAACACAATTAAAATTACTTAAAAAACCGAATTTTTCAACAATTAGCACAAGTACGCCCTCGTCACCTCACGTACAAGGCATTTCAAGTATCAATAATACCAAATCCTAAGGGGAGTTTCACCCACACAAGGTTAGGCAAGCCACTTACCTCGAACTAGCTCAAAATCAACCCGAGACCACGTTTTTGCCACGAGTACTCGACTTCAAATGACCCAAATCTATTCAATTCAATTGCACAATGTAAATATAACTTCAAGTAACTGATTCCACAAATAAATTCTAAGCTAATACGCGAAATTAGGTAAAATGACCAAAATGCCCCCTGGGCCCACGTCTCAGAATCGGGTAAAAGTTACGGATTATGAACCCCCATTCACTCACGAGTCTAACCATACCAAAATTATCTAAATCCAATGTCAAATCCCCAATCAAAACTCGAAAATTAGGTCTATGAACTTTTTCAAAATTTTCCCCAATTTCTCACCCCAAATCCAAAATTAGATGATGAATTCATGTTTAGATTAATGAGTTATAAGCAAAAAAGGAGTTAAGAATCATTACCCGTAAACTCCCTCCGAAAATCTCTCCAAAATTCGTCTCCTACCGAGCTCCCAATTCAATTTTGTGCTATGAACTCAAAACCCTCGATTTTGAAATTTAAGTTCTGCCCATATGCATTCTTCTTCGCGAATGCGAGATACCAGTCGCGAACGCGATGCACAAAAATCCACTAGCCAGTCTTCCTCTTTCGCAAACGCAATGACCATCTTCCCTCCTCCTACACGAACGCGAGACCATCTTTCTGAACGCGTAGGTATAAGAACCCAAAGCCTCGCGAACGCGGGAATACCTTCGCGAACGCGAAGCATTAAACCTTCACCAACCCAAGCTCCTCTTCGCGAATGCAAGACCCCACTCGCGAACGCGAAGAAGGAAACCGGAACTGACTATTGCAAGTTTTTTCTGCAATTCTCTAAGTTCCAAAAATGATCCGTTGAGCATCCGAAAAACACCTGAGGCCCCTGAGACCTCAACTAAACATGCCAACCAATCCTAAAACATCATTCAAATTTGTTCCAATCTTCAGAACGCTCAAAACAACATCACAATACCAATTTAACATTGGTTTCAAGCCTAAGAACTCCAAAAACTCTCAAATTACGCTTTCGATCAAAAAGTCTATCAAACCTCGTCCGAATGACCTGAAATTTTGCAAGCACGTCACATTCAACACTACGGAGCTACTCCAACTTTCGGAATTCCATTCCGACCATGATATCAAAATCTCACTATCGAACCGGAAACTTCAAAAATTCCATTTTCGGCATTTCAAGCCTAAATAAGCTACAGACCTCCAAAACACAATCCGAATACGCCCCTAAACCCGAAATCACCCAAAAGAGCTAACAGAACCGACAAAATTACATTCCGAGGACATCTTCACACTGCTCCGACTACGGTCCAAATTCTAAAGCTTAAGCTCTTATTTAGGGACTAAGTGTCCCAAAACACTCCAAAACTCAAAATCAAATATCTCGGCGAATCAAAATAGCAGAAACAAACACGGGAAAGTAGTTAATAAGGGATCGGGGCGTTAATTCTTAAAACGACTGATCGGGTCGTTACAAGATCATGATGTTATTAGTCTTTACTTTGACTTTCTTAGAAGTACTTTAACATAGTAAAATGCAGCAATTAAGGCAGGCAATTCACATAGCACATACTGAGAAGTCTCGAAACTAAAACTCATATCGAAAACTTGATCTAACACTTATAACGGAAATTGAAAATTGAATATGTGTATGATAATTGAAAGCTAAAATTGGAAACTGGGTCTTTATTTGATAACTGAAAGCTAACTGAGAACTACGTCTTTATCAGATAAATGAAAGCTAACTTAAAATTGAGTCTTTATTTTACTACTTAACTTATAAATAAAATATTAAGATAAATAGTTCTAGATCATGATGTTATTAGTCTTACTTTGACTTTCTGAGAAGTACTTAAGTAGCTAAAATTTTAAAAGTGAACAACTAAGTCTTCTTCCAGTAGTTGGAATCAAATTGACTTTGGATATAACTGAATTATATTAGTAGGTGATGATAGATCATAATTACGTATTTTAGTCGATTACTATATTTCAATTCACTGCACTTTAATTGAGTTTGAGCTTTAATCGCTAGTGTTTTGCACTAATTATGTGTTTTATGCCTTGTAGGAGTGATTCCGAGATATGTAGATGTTATGGAATGAATTCAGGTGATTTGGAGTTTTGAGGCCTGAGTAAAAACACAAGAAATTAAGTCGGGATCGTGTTCGGGGATCAACGGATGATAGAGTAACGAAACGAAGAATCAAGTAGGTATAATGCGCACTGTCTAGTAAAATACACATAACGTTTTTCTCAGAACTCTATTTGGTCTCGCAATATATGGTTGGAAATCTAATTCAAAGGTCTACAACTTTCATGTTTTATGTTTTTCCAAATTCTAAGCAGAACAGGATGAAAAATGCGTGACAAGTGTGTAGTCGCGCACTGGCCGCGGATGTAAGGCAAAAACTGGCCAAAATCTGCGGCCAAATCCGCGGTTGAATCCGCGGCCGCAGGCGTCCTGACCTAGAAAAGTGTCTTTTTTCGTGTAGGAGAAGGTATAATTGTTTGGGTCTGACCCTACTTGGTATATATACATGGAAAAACGGTATTTTGAGCACCTTTGACATGCTTTTGACATAATTTAGACCTAAGGAGGTTAAGGAGACCGGGATTCGACCTAAGGAGGCAAGAATACACTGGGAGAAAGGCGGAGAATTCTTCTACGAGTTTTTCACTTCCTTCTTCCTATTTTCATTATTGGTTATGAATTCTAATATTGTAATTATGCATACTATTATGAATAGCTAATTTGTTATTTTCTTGTTATATTTTTATATAATTAAGCCGTTGGACTTCTCTACTTATTCAACTACGTGTTTGTTGTTGTTGATTGAATGTCCATCAATTGATTGTGCCTATTTAGTGTGTACTGCTTGAGAGAGAGTAAATATTTAGGTAGTTGTTGAATAACATCACTACTAACGTATATGAGAGATCAATACGGAGGGTTTAAAGGCGAGATTAGAGATAACAAAACCTTGGTACGATCATAGTGAGTAGTGAAATAGTGCTAGCTAGTGTAGTTTGAGAGAATACATCTAGTAAATTGTGGTATTTGCTCGAGAGAGAGCTACGATGTGACGACCCGGCCAGTCATCTCATGAGTTACCACTCAGTTTCCCCAATTTCTGCTTCTTATTGCTTTGTCTAATGGTTCTATATGTGATCGGGTTGATTGGTTCGGGTTCAGAAAGGATTTGGTAAGGTTTGAGACACTTAGTCTCTTTTGAGGAAGCTTAAGTTGGAAAAGTCAACCAGATGTTGACTTATGTGTTAGAGGGCTCGGATGTGAGTTTCGGCGGTTTGGATAGCTTCGGGAGGTGATTTGGGACTTAGGATCGTGATCAAAATGAGTTTTGGAGGTTCGGAGTAGATTTAGGCTTGAATTGGCGAAGTTGATATTTTGGCAATTTCCAGTTGGTAGGCGAGATTTTGATATAGGGGTCGGAATGGAATTTCGACAGTTGCAGTAGTTCTGTGGTGTCATTTGGGATGTGTGTGCAAAGTTTCGGGTCATTCGGACGTGGTTTGGTTGGGTTTTTGATCAAAAGCGGAATTCGGAAGATTTTGAAAACTTAAGCTTGAATCCGATGTGTTTTGGTTGATTCGATGTTGTTTGAGGTGTTTTGAAGATTGGTATAAGTTTGAATAAGGTTTCGGGATATGTTGGTGTTTTTGGTTGAGGTCCTGGGGGACTCGGGGTGATTTCGGATGGTTGACGGAGAGTTTGAGATTTTGTTGAAGGTGCAGATTTTTCTGCTTTTGGTATTTCCGCACCTGCGGATTGGGGACCGCAGGTGCGATGCCGCAGAAGCGAGGAAAGGCCGCAGAAGTGGTCAGCCGCAGATGCGGTTGGTTGACCGCACCTGCGATGGCGCAGGTACAGCTACTTGGTCGCAGATGCGGTTTTGGACCATTAAGTGAAAGCCACAAAAGCGATTCATTGACCGCAAATGCGGTACCGCAGAAGCGGAATCTAGGCCGCAAGTGCGGAATCCCTGGGCCAGAAGGTATATATTGTTTCCTTCGCGAAAATTTGCTAAGTTCTCCATTTTTTAAGACGGGAAGCGAGCTAGGGTAGTGATTTCAAAGGAAGATCGAAGGGGATCAGTTGGGTAAGTTTTCTAAGCTTCATTATTTGGGTTTATGATCATTTTTCCATTGTTTAATCATGGTATTAGTGGAGATTAAAGGAGAAAAATTGGAGATTAGGGCTTGAGATTAAGAGACTTTAAAATGGGAATTTGAGAGGTCATTTGGACTCCGATTTCAGTGTGCTTGGTATGTATGGACTCGTAGAAGGATAAAGATTCCGTTGATGTAATTTTTACCGAGTTTCGAGACGTTAGCCCGGGGGTCGGGTTTTGGCAATTTCGAGATTTTTGATATTAATTGATTATTTTCGCTTGGGCTTCGTTCTCTTAGCATATTGTGATGTCGTGATTCTGATGTTGGATAGATTTGATGCGAGTGGAGGCCGATTAGTGGGGCAAAGGCGTCGCGGAGTAGTATTTTCACCGGTTTGAGGTAAGTAACCATTGTAAATCTCGAACTGAGTGTGCAAACCTCGGTATTTGAATTGTTTTGATAAATGCAGTGATGCACATGCTAGGTGACGAGCGTGTGGGTGTGCACCGGTAGGGATTATGACTTGGTCCGCCCCGTAGCGACTATTAAGCCACGTATTTGATTTGAAGTCTTATGATATTCCATACTTTAGTCATTATACTGTATTATGGATTATATGCCACGTTTGGAGCCTTGTGCCAACCTGTTGAGATTCTTAGGGGCATTTTTACTGTTTTTCCTCACTCTACTTGTTTGAAAGCATATCCTCAGTCATGTTTTACCTGTTTATTATTTAAAATTGGTTTTATCACTCTACTTCTTAATGTGAGGACTGTTCGGACTGAGTTCCCTAATTTCTACTATTGTGCTCGAGAGGCTGTAAGGTTAATGACTGAGAGAGGTTGAGAACCTAAAGGTAGGGATATTTATAGACGTATGAATTATGGATCAGGTTGCATGCTGCAGCGATACTTATATGGATCAGGCTGCATGCCGTATCGATATATATATATTGGATCGGGTTGCGTGCCGCAGCGATATGACGCTTAGGCTGTAGGAGCCCCTCCGGAGTTTGTACACCCCTAGTGAGCGTAGTCAACTATAAACTATGGATCGGGCTGCACGCCGCAGCGGTTACTATGATTTTTTACTACTATGAGATATTAATGATCCTGAGTGCTGAGTGTGAGTACTGAGTGGCGAGAGCTGAGTCATGAGTGACTGAGAGGCTGCCCGAGAGGCCATATTCTGAGTGATATCTTGCCCGAGGGGCCCATTTATGATATTTTCACTACTTTCACTCTTCTCTTAAAATAAACCTCTGTGGATGAATTGCTAAGTAAATGATTTCAAGTATTTCAAATGAAACTGGAGATTTAATGACGAAACTGGTTTTAAACTGCAGAGTTTGATCTATTATCCTGTTGTTTACTCCTTTATATGATTTAACTGCTCGTCACTGCTTTCAGATCTTATTTACGTTAGTTACTTACTGAGTTGGCGTACTCAAGCTACTCCTTACACCGCATGTGCAGATCCAGGTGCCCAAGCGGCACAGTGAGGGTCCTCAGCATTATCAGTGTTTGCCGGAGACAGCAAGGTAGTTGCATGGCGTCCGCAGCCCTGCTTTCTTCCTCTATCCTTGTTTTTCCACATTTAGACTTGTTTTGTATCAGACAGTTAGATTTGTATTTGTTAGAGGCTCTAGACTTGTGACACCAGATGTTTAGGCTGTATTGGTTTAACATTGTATTGATTTCCGCACCTTTTGGCTATTTATGCATTTCTTATGAAAAAATGAGGTTTCAAACTTGTGTTAGAAAAATGGTTTTATAAAAGGAATTTGTTGTAGTTAATGGTTTGGGTTAGCTTGCCTAGTAATATGATAGGCTCCATCGACCGGGTAATTTAGGATCGTGACAAGTTGGTATCAGAGTCTAGGTTACATAGGTCTCGCGAGTCATGAGCCGGTTTAGTAGAGTCTCGCGGATCGGTACAGAGACGTCTATATTTATCCTCGAGAGGCTACAGAACCTTTAGGAAAAATTTCATATTCATGAAATTCTTGTCGTGCGAATCTGTTGACCCGAGTACTAAACTTTTGTTATTCCATTCTCTCACAGATGGTGAGGACACGTGCTACCGGGTAGGGTGGACGACCACTAGTACCACCAGTTGGGGCCACTAGAGGCTGAGGACGTGGTCGAGGCTGTGGCAAGGGCAGAGCAGCTAGGGCAGCACCTGCAGATCCACCAGCTACCCCAGTTCCGGATCAGGTCCCAGTCGTGGATGCTATAGTAGCACCAGCTCAGGCACCAGCTGTGCCTATAGTGATTCCAGCCCTTCAGGAGGCTTTAGCTCAGATTTTATCAGTGTGTATCGGTTTGGCTCAGGCGGTCTCAATTACTATGGCCGCATCTACTTCTCAGGCCGGGGGAGGCACCCAGACTCCCATTGCTCGCACACCTGAGCAGGTTGTGCAGGGACTCCAGACACTGGGGGCACCTCCACCCCAACCGGTTGTACCAGCTTAGGAGTATGTGGTACCAGTTATGCCGGATGACGAGCAGCGTCGACTAGAGAGGTTTGGCTGACTTCAGCCTCCGACTTTCAGCAGTGCAAGAGGGTGAGAATGCCCAATGTTTCTTGGATAAGTGCCAGAGGATGCTTTGTATAGCGGGTATTCTAGAGACCAGTGGTGTAGAATTCACTACCTTTCAGTTTTCTTGGGTTGCCTTCACTTGGTGGGAGGCGTATGAGAGGTGTAGGCCTGTTGGTGCAGCGCCCCTTACCTGGAAGCAGTTCTCTGTTCTCTTTCTGGAGTGTAAGCACGTGATTTTTTCCCTATATGAGAATTACTCCCAAAAAATTCAAAAATAAAATAAATTTTCTTGGTGTGCAATTTTTGTGATATTTTGTGTAACTATTTGTATGTTTGTCTATGCATGTTTATTTGTTAAATTATTAAAAATACAAAAATATGTCACATTTTGCATGTAGGATTTAATCTTACAATTGTTAGTAACTAAGTTTGTTTTACAAAAAAATAAAAATTACAAAAATAGGCATCATTTGCATTTTTAGCATTTAATGTCCAAATATATAATTTTATGCTTAATTATTACTTAATTGTGCGTTAATTGTTATTGGGAGTTAATTTGCGCTTTTATAACTTAATTTAGTTCTTAATAATAGTTTAAGTATTTTTATAATTTAGTTTTAGAAAAATAAAAGAAGAAAAGAGAGCAAAAATACAAAAAATCGGAATTGGGCCTTTTCTTCAAATTCAAGCTACAGGCCCAAAAAATGGCCCAATCTTCCCAAACGACCCAGTCCATTTCGAACTGGGTCGACCCAGTCCATAACCCAACATCCTATTATCTTACATTTTACAAAAACAACAAAAAAAAAAAAGAAGAAGAAAACCCTAAGAGCTAAGCCATCCCCCCCTCCCTATCTTCTTCTTCTCAAAGTTTCTCCAAAGCTCATCCATGGCTTCCCCCCTCAAGCTCATCCATGGCTTTTCATTGTCACCCCGTACACACTTACACACCTCGTCTCGTCTCTAAGCAGCCATAGCTGCTACCCAAGCTCCTTCATCATCGTCAACGTCCAACAACCTCCGCCCATATCCTTCATTGACGAGCTTGTCAAGCTCCCATGGCTGCCTCGTCCTCATCTTCTTCATCGCACCATGAACAACCCAACATCAAGCTCGCTTCAGTTGTGTCTGCTATTGTTGCATCGCCACTGCTTCGTCAACCAGCTTCACGTCGCCATGGACGCCGCTGTTTCTTCTTCATCGTAGCCCAACTCCATCGCGCTACTGCTGCTCCATTCCAGCTGCTTCTTCCACGTTCGACGCGTCCAAAACCAACTCCTCCGAGCTGCTGCTTCTTCGCCACGGCCAGCTGCGTCGACCAGCTGCGTCTCCTTCAAAAGAATGCTTAAAACAGTCCATCGTCGAAACAACCTGCCTGCTTCCTCCGTCGTGTTGCTGCCGGCGCTTCTGCTTCATGCTGCTTCTTCTTCCTCACTCGATGAACTGCTACTGCTGTGCTTCACGTTGCTTCATCTTCTTCGTCTCGTCAAAGTTCGAAGGTTTTTTATTGAGTCGAAGTCCAGACAGATTTGTTTACAATCGTTGTTCATCGTTTCATTTCCGGTTAGTTGGTTTTTGAATCTCATTTATTGTCCGTAATTTTTGTCCTTTATTTTCGGATCCAGAATCAATAAATGATTCAATTCTTGTTTTGTTTGTCTATCGTTTGAATTAATTTTTAGTTTGTTCATGTGTTTTGTTGATTTTAATTTTCAGATTCAAATGGGAAATTAATTAATTTGTTTTTCATGTTTATTTCATGTTTGTTTTATTGTTTAGGTAAAAATTTGTTAGTTTAATGTTTGTTAGATTCAAATTAAAATTTAATTGATTATTTCTTCAATTTGTTTCATGATTGTTATGTATTTTCCAGAAATTATTAATGTTGTTTGAGTCATTTAATCCGTCATGTTTGTTGTTTAAAATAGATTTAATTCATGTTCATACTTTGTTTGATTGTTCTTGAATCCGAAATTTGTATAGCTTGATTTCTTGTTTACCATTTATGATTATTTCTTGAATTTGTCTCATAATCTTATTTAAAGTTTAATATAGGAATTGTTTGTTGTAATGTTGTTAGAGTTGATTTTAAGTTCAATATTATTGAATTTAGAAATCTAAATATACTTGTTTGATTGTTGTTGTTGAATCTGAAAATAGGTTTGTTTGTTGCTAAAAATATTGTTCAATCAAATTTTAGTTGTTCTTTGTTGTTCAATTTGTGTTCATATGATTTGTTGTTGAAATCATGTTCATGTGATTTGTTGTTGAAATGTTGAAGAAATCATGTTCATGAGATTTGTTGTTTGAATTTATGTAGAAATTGGTCATATTGGCTATATTTTGGTTGAGTTTGATTAATTGATTTGTTATAGCTGATAGGGGTAATTTGGTAAATCGCAGTACGTTTGGGGGTAAAATAGTAATTGCAATAAGGTCGGAGGGGTAGTTTAGGAATTGTACATTTTTGTAATTTTTTATGTGAAGCATGGGGGACAAACTGTAATGGGGTGGGTTGTGATATAGTTGTTTAATATAAAGGGGGAACAAGACAAAATTTAGTGGGGAGAAATCTTGTATTTGTTTATGTTAGGCATGGGGGACAAAATGTAATGGGGTGGGTTTGATATATTTATTTAATGTAATGGGGGTGAGTGGGAAGATAATGGGTTTGGTAGGAGAAAGTGATTGATTTTAATTGATTTTGGGAATGTGTTATATATAGAGAGGTCTTGATACAAAAGATGGGGACAGAACCAGAGATAGAGAGGAGAAGAACAAAAGAAAAACAGAACTAAGAAAAAAAAGAGATGGAAAGAGAACAACTGAACAGAAACAAAAGAAAGAAAGGAAATCTGCATTTGAATCTGAAAAATATAGAAAGAAAAAACAAAAAATAGACATAGAAAGAAACAGAAAAAGAGAATAAGATAGAGGGGAACAAATCTGAAACAGATAGAGAAGAAAGAAAGAAAAATCGAAACATTGTTTTCTTGAATCTGTCTGTGTTTGTTTGTTGATATTGTTTGGTTTAAATCTGAAATTTTTCTTAAATTTCTGTTACTGTTCGTCTGGGTTTCACGGGTCCTGTTTGTTGCTCAAATCTGTTGAAACATTGGCATTTTCTGCTGATTTTGTTGCTGCTGCTACTGCTGAAATTTGCCTCTTTACCCTCATTTCCAGGTATATATCTTTAGACTCATGTTGTGGAAAGCTTCAACATTGCCAAATAAATGAAGTATGGAATTATAATTATGTCTTCTACTCGTTTAAGTCTATTAGTTTAAATTTCAGTTTTGTTTCATTTGGTTAATATAATAGTATGCTTGACATAATGACTATTACTTAATCATTCCCTTTTGAAGTTCGTATAAGCGTTGTAATAATGTTAACTATTTCAGAATTTCATTAAGTATAGTTATGTTCGAATTGTCAAGACAGGGAACATGGCAGAAAGTTGGCCATTGATTAAATCTTGTGATATTGTTAGCTAAGTAAAGAATAGTATGGAAATATCAAGAAACTACGTCACTAGCCTATTTGGTCAAATATCCGATTTTGTTTAAAGCTAGATGATGTTAGTCGTATTTTTGGCGTAATAACGGTTATGTGTATAACCATAGTGGAAAGATAAATTGATATAATCCGTTACGTTTACGATGTTGGAATATTATGAAATGGTTCAGATATATAACTACGTTATATGTAATGTCATTTTATTAAATCAACAGGTAGATTAGTTCCCTTTCTTAATAACAAATAGCCTAGTTATTTTAGGGATGCGATCAACTCATTTCTTAAAAAATAAAGTATAAAATAATGTCGACGATTTACAAAGTATAGAGTTAGTATTTGTAAATAGCTTGCATAAGCCTAAAATTTGGTTCAATTTTACCTATCCCAAATTCAATCATCATGAGCAAATTAACCAAATAATCATACCTTTGGATTAAAAACAAGTGGTGTAGAAGAAGGTTGGATTTATAAATTGTAACATTTTAAGTCAAAAAATGTATAAATAGCATTCGCTCCAAATAGAATAATGAACAATTCTTCGAAAACTATTAGTTTGTGTATCAAATTAATTCTTTTCCTTTTTGCAAGCAATTCGTTTTTTTACCATATTCATGAAAAAATGGTAAATTTAGTCGCACGTTATTTATTTTTCATATCATTAATTCTTTAACTTTAGATAGTTTTGAGGTATATAATTCATACATTTAAAATACAACCCAATAAATTTTGAATTCTTTTCAAGAAATTTAAAGGCATCCTAAATAGTGATTTTCCATGACTTTCATATAGATGGATGTAATAAACAATTTGTAAAGGATTTTATGTTACCATCAAGAATATTTTTTTGTGAAATTAGGGATACGTTCGCGTGACCTAATTACATTTTTTAAAGGCAGTTCGGATTATGCGTTCGCGCAATTTTGAGCAAAAAATTTTAATAAAAGGAAATTCGTCGGAGGATATTAAATTAATTTTGTATAACCCGAGATGTGCAGTTCACTATTTAGTCATACAAGAGTGACGAATTGTTCTTAATTTTATTTTAATTTTGAACATAAGTTTTTTTTATAAAAAATATATAAAAAAAATTCTCAATCTTATTGTGTACACGTATGCGTAACACGATTCTTTACATTTATGAAAAATGTATAATACGAATATACGTGCGCGTGATTCATTTTCAAGGAAAGTCTATAATTATAAACAATCTGAACAAAAGCGGAAATAAAATCAGGCAACAAAAAAAAATATTTAGTAAATCGAGATAATTAAGCCAAGTATAAAATGGTTAAGCGACCGTGCTAGAACCACGGAATTCGGGAATGCCTAACACCTTCTCCCGGGTTAACAGAATTCCTTATCCGGATTTCTGGTTCGCAGAATGACAAACAGAGTCATATTCTCCTCGATTCGGGATTAAAACCGGTGACTTGGGACGCCATAAAATTTCCAGGTGGCGACTCTGAAACAAATAAACAGATCCCGTTTCGACTGTCCTTTAATTGGAGAAAACTCCTCTGTACCCTCGCGGGTGCGGGAAAAAGGAGGTGTGACATGGAGAAGTATGTGCCACAGTCTCGCTGAGAGGAGCTGCGCAGGCAGTTCGAGCAGTTGCGTCAGGGAGAGATGACTATGACGCAGTATGAGATGCGGTTCTCTGAGTTAGCTCATCACGTGGTCTGGTTGGTTCCCACAGATTGAGAGAGGATTAGGAGGTTTGTTGATGGCCTCACATATTAGCTTCGGATTCTCATGACTAGGGAGAGGGTGACAAGTGCTACGTTCGAGAAAGTTGTTGACATCGCCCGTGAGATTGAGTCAGTTCGCCACCAGGAGCGAGAGGAGAGGGAGGCCAAGAGGCCTCGGGGATCTGGTAGCTTTAGTGGTGCTCCTTCGAGAGGTTAGTTCCAGCAGGGTTGAGGTCGTCCATTCAGACAGGCTCAGTTAGCTCGCCCAGGTTATCGTGGGGCATCATCGGTTCATGGTTCTCATAATTCTCATCAAGGCCATTCATCACTCAGTGACCTTCCAGCCCAGCGTTCGTCCCGTGCTCCATCTGTTCAGGGTTCTTCCATGGCAGGTCCTTCTACTGGTCATTCCGGTGCCATGGGTTCCCTTCAATCCCCATCTCCAGCACCGGGGAGTTGTTATGAGTGTGGAGAGTTTGGGCATATGAGGAGGCAGTGTCCTCATCTTCATGATGGTCTGTCTCAGCAAAGGGGTCAGCCTTCGACTTCAGCTCCAGTTACTTCACCACCCACCCAGCCAGTTAGGGGTAGAGGTCAGTCAGCTAGGGGTAGCCCTAGAGGGGGAGGTCAATCAGGTGGTGTTCAGGCTCGTTTATATGCCCTCCCAGGTAGACCAGATGTTGTTGCTTTAGATGCCTCTTTCAGGTAATGTTTCAGTCTTCCACAGAGATGCCTCTGTATTATTTGATCTCAGTTCCACCTTTTCTTATGTGTCATCATACTTTGGCCGTTATTTGGATATGCCCCGTGAGTCTCTTATTTCACTTATTCATGTATCCACTCCGGTGGGCGATACTGTTATTGTAGACCGTGTGTACCGGTCGTGTGCGGTGACTATTGGGGGTCTAGAGACCTGAGTGGATCTTTTGTTATTGTGTATAGTGGATTTCGATGTCATTTTGGGCATGGATTGGCTATCTCTGTGTCGTGCTATTCTGGAATATCATGCCAAGACAGTCACATTGGCTATACCGGGTGTGCCACAGATCGAGTGGCGAGGTTTGACTGATTATGTTCCTAATAGAGTGATCTCATTCTTGAAGGCCCAGCGTATGGTTAGGAAGGGATGTCTTTCGTTTCTAGCCTTTGTGAGGGATGTCGGTGCAGAGACTCCCACTATTGATTATGTCCAAATTGTGAGGGATTTTCCCGATGTGTTTCCTGCAGACCTACCGGGCATCCCACCGGACAGGGATATTGATTTTGGTATTGACCTGGTGCCGGGCACTCAGCCCATTTCTATTCCGCCATATCGTATGACACTAGCGGAGTTGAAAGAGCTAAAGGAGCCGCTTTAGGAACTCCTTGATAAGGGGTTCATTCGGCCTAGTGTGTCACCTTAGGGTGCGCCAGTTCTATTTGTGAAGAAGAAGGATGGCACTATGAGGATGTGCATTGATTATATACAATTGAACAAAGTAATAGTTAAGAACAAGTATCCTTTGCCTCGTTCAGGTTATCACCAGTTGAAGATCAGGGACTCGAATATTCTTAAGACAACTTTAAGGACCCGATATGGTCATTATGAGTTCTTGGTGATGTTTTTTAGGCTGACCAATGCCCCAGCAGCATTCATGCATTTGATGAACAGTGTGTTCCGGCCTTATCTCGACTCGTTTGTCATAGTGTTCATTGATTAAATTCTGGTGTATTCGCGTAGTCAGGAGGAGGATGCGGAGCATTTGAGAGTTGTGTTGCAGAGATTGAGGGAGGAGAAGCTTTATGCAAAATTCTTCAAGTGTGAGTTTTGGCTTAGTTTAGTGGCTTTTTTGGGGCACGGGATGTCCACTGAGGGTATTCAGGTTGATCCGAAGAAGATAAAGGCGGTTTAGAGTTGGCCCAGATCGTCCTCAGCCACGGAGATTCGCAGTTTTCTTGGTTTGGCAGGCTATTATTGCCAGTTTGTTCATGGATTCTCGTCTATCGTATCGCCCTTGACCATGTTGACTCATAAGGGTGCTTCATTTGTATGGTCAGATGAGTGTGAGAAGAGCTTTCAGAAGCTCAAGACAGCCTTGACCACAACTCCAGTGTTAGTTTTGTCATCAGCTTCAGGTTCATATACCGTGTATTGTGATGCTTCGAGAGTTGGTATTGGTTGTGTATTGATGTAGGAGGGTAGAGTTATTGCTTATGCTTCTCGTCAGTTGAAGGCCCATGAGAAGAACTACCCTATTCATGATTTGGAATTGGCTGACATAGTTCACGCGTTGAAGATTTGGAGGCATTACTTGTATGGTGTGTCTTGTGAGGTGTTTACTGATCATTGTAGCCTCTAGCACTTGTTCAAATAGAAGGATCTCAATTTGAGGAAGCAAAGATGGTTAGAGTTGCTAAAGTATTATGATATTACTATATTGTACTATCCAGGAAAGGCCAATGTGGTGGCCGATGCTTTGAGCCGAAAGGTGGTGAGTATGGAGAGTTTGGCATATATTCCAGTTGGGGAGAGATCTCTTGCAGTTGATGTTCATGCCTTGGCCAATCGGTTCATGAGGTTAGATATTTCGAAACCCAGTCGGGTATTGGCTTGTGTGGTTTCTCGGTCTTCCTTATATGATCACATCAGAGAGTGCCAGTATGATGATCCGCATTTTCTTGTCCTTAAGGACAGAGTTCAGCATGATGATGCCAGGGATGTGACCATTGGTGATGATGGGGTGTTGAGGATGCATGGTCGGATTTGTATGCCCAATGTGGATGGGGTTCGGGAGTTGATTCTGGAGGAGGCCCATAGCTTGCGGTATTCCATTCATCTGGGTGCCGCGAAGATGTATCAAGATTTGAGGAAGCACTATTGGTGGAGGAGAATGAAGAAAGATATTGTGAGATTTGTAGCTCGGTGTCTCAATTATCAGCAAGAAAAATATGAGCATCAGAGATCGGGTGGCTTGCTTCAGTGGATGGATATTCCGAGTGGAAGTGGGAGCGAATCACTATGGACTTTGTAGTTGGACTTCCACGGACTTTGAAGAAGTTTAATGTTATTTGGGTGATTATGGATTGGCTGACCAAGTCTGCGCACTCCATTCATGTGTGTACTACCTATTCTTTAGAGCGGTTGGCTGAGATCTATATCCGGAAGATTGTTTGTTTGCATGGTGTCCCAGTTTCCATCATTTAAGATAGGGGCACTCAGTTTACTTTGCAGTTTTGGAGGTCTGTGCAGCGAGATTTGGGTAGTCAAGTTGAGTTGAGCACATCTTTTCACCCTCAGACGGACGGGCAATCCGAGCGCACTATTCAGATATTGGAGGACATGTTGCGTGCTTGTATCATTGATTTCGGAGGGTCATGGGATCAGTTTCTACCGCTTGTAGAGTTTGCTTATAACACAGCTATTAGTCGAGTGTTCAGATGGCTCCATATGAGGCTTTGTATGGGAGGTAGTATAGATCCCCAGTTGGTTGGTTCAATCCCGGTGAGGCTAGGCTATTGGGGACAGACTTGGTGCAGGATGCTTTAGAAAAAGTAAAGGTAATTCAGGAGAGGCTTCGTACAGCGCAGTAGAGGCAAAAGAGTTATGCTGACAGGAAGGTTTGAGATGTGTCCTACATGGTTGGCGAGAAGGTTCTGTTGAAGGTTTCGCCCATGAAGGGTGTTATGAGGTTTGGTAAGAAAGGTAAATTAATTCCTCGGTTCATTGGGCCTTTTGAGGTGCTTCGGAGGATTGGGGAGGTGGCTTATGAGCTTGCCTTGCCACCCAGATTGTCGAGTGTGCATCTGGTGTTTCATGTTTCTATGCTCTGGAAGTATATTGGGGATTTGTCTCATGTTCCGGATTTTAGCACGGTTCAGTTGGATGGTGATTTGACCTATGATGAGGAGCTAGTAGATATTTTGGGTCATCAGGTTCGAAAGTTGAGGTCAAAGGATATAGTTTCAGTGAAAGTGCAGTGGAGAGGTCAGCCCGTGGAGGAGGCTACCTGGGAGATCGAGCGGGAGATGCGGAGCAGATATCCTCACCTATTTAAGGTTTCAAGTATGTTTCTTAACTCGTTCGAGGACGAACGTTTGTTTAAGTTGGGGAGGATGTGACGACTCAACCAGTCGTCTCATGAGTTACCGCTCTGTTTCCCCCATTTCTGCTTCTTATTGCTTTATCTAATAGTTCTACATGTGATCGGGTTGATTGGTTCGGGTTCGGAAAGGATTTGGTATGGTTTGAGACACTTAGTCTCTTTTGAGGAAGCTTTAGTTGAAAAAGTTAACCAGATGTTGACTTATGTGTTAGAGGGCTCGGATGTGAGTTCCGACGGTTCGGATAGTTTCGGGAGGTGATTTGGGACTTAGAATCGTGATCAAAATGAGTTTTGGAGGTTCGGAGTAGATTTAGGGTTGAATTGGCGAAGTTGATATTTTGGCGATTTCCGGTTGGTAGGCGACATTTTGATATAGGGGTCGGAATGGAATTCTGAGAGTTACAGTAGTTCCGTGGTGTCATTTGGGATGTGTGTGCAAAGTTGTGGGTCATTCGGACGTGGTTTGGTTGGGTTTTTGATCAAAAGCAGAATTCGGAAGATTTTGAAAACTTAGGCTTGAATCCGATGTATTTTGGTTGATTCGATGTTGTTTGAGGTGTTTTGAAGATTGGTATAAGTTTGAATAAGGTTTCGGGATATGTTGGTGTTTTTGGTTGAGGTCCTGGGGGACTCGGGGTGATTTCGGATGGTTGACGGAGAGTTTGAGATTTTGTTGAAGGTGCAGATTTTTCTGCTTCTGGTATTTCCGCACTTGCAGATTGGGGACCGCATGTGCGATGCCGCAGAAGCGAGGAAGGGTCGCAAAAGTGGTCAGCCGCAGATGCGGTTGGTTGACCGCACCTGTGATGGCGCAGGTACGGCTACTTGGTCGTAGATGCGGTTTTGGACCATTAAGTGAAAGCCACAGAAGCGACTCATTGACCGCAAATGCGGTACCGCAGAAACGGAATCTGGGCCGCAAGTGCGGAATCCCTGGGCCAGAAGGTATATATTGTTTCCTTCGCGAAAATTTGCTAAGTTCTCCATTTTTTAAGACGGGAAGCGAGTTAGGGTAGTGATTTCAAAGGAAGATCGAAGGGGATCAGTTGGGTAAGTTTTCTAAGCTTCATTATTTGGGTTTATGATCATTTTTCCATTGTTTAATCATGGTATTAGTGGAGATTAAAGGAGAAAAATTGGGGATTAGAGCTTGAGATTAAGAGACTTTAAAATGGGAATTTGAAGGGTCATTTGGACTCCGATTTCAGTGTGCTTGGTATGTATGGACTCGTAGAAGGATAAGGATTCCGTTGATGTAATTTTTACCGAGTTTCGAGACATGGGCCCGGGGGTCGGGTTTTGGCAATTTCGAGATTTATGGTATTAATTGATTATTTTCGCTTGGGCTTCGTTCCCTTAGCATATTGTGACACCGTAATTCTGATGTTGGATAGATTTAACGTGAGTGGAGGCCGATTCGAGGGGAAAAGGCGTCGCGGAGTGGTATTTTTATCAGTTTGAGGTAAGTAACTATTGTAAATCTGGAACTGAGGGTGCAAACCCCAGTATTTGAATTGTTTTGATAAATACGGTAACACACATGCTAGGTGACGAGCGTGTGGGCGTGCACCAGTAGGGAGTATGACTTGGTCCGTCCCGTAGCGACTATTAAGCCGCGTATTTGATTTTAAACCTTATGATATTCCGTACTTTAGTCATTATATTGTATTATGGGTTGTATGCCATGTTTGTGGCCTTGTGCCGACCTGTTGAGGCCCTTAGGGGCATTTTTACTGTTTTTCCTCACTCTACTTGTTTGAAAGCATATCCTCAGTCATGTTTTACCTGTTTATTGTTTAAAACTGGTTTTATCACTCTACTTCTTAATGTGAGGACTGTTCGAACCAAGTTCCCTAATTTCTACTGTTGTGTCCGAGAGGCTGTGAGGTTAATGACTGAGAGAGGTTGAGTACCTAAAGGTGAGGATATTTATATACGTATGAATTATGGATCGGGCTGCACACCACAGCGATACTTATATGGATTGTTCTACACGTCGCAACGATATATATATTGGATCGGGCTGCGCGCCGTAGCGATATGATACTTGGGCTGTAGGAGCCCCTCCGGAGTCTGTACACCCCCAGTGAGCGTAGTCGACTATAAACTATGGATCGGGTTGCACGCTGCAGTGGTTACTATGATTTTTTTTACTATTATGAGATATTAATGAGCCTGAGTGCTGAGTGTGAGTACTGAGTGGCGAGAGTTGAGTCACTAGTGACTGAGAGGCTGCCCGAAAGGCCATATTCTGAGTGATATCTTGCCCAAGGGGCCCATTTATGATATTTTCACTACTTTCACTCTTCTCTTAAAATAAGCCTCTGTTGATGAATTGCTAAGTAAATGATTTCAAGTATTCCAAATGAAACTAGAGATTTTATGACGAAACTGGTTTTAAACTGCAGAGTTTGATCTATTATCCTGTTGTTTACTCCTTTATATGATTTTAACTGCTCGTCACTGCTTTCAGACCTTATTTACTTTAGTTACTTACTGAGTTGGCATACTCACGTTACTCCCTGCACCGTGTGTGCATATCTAGGTGCCCGTGCGGCAGATTGAGGGTCCTCAGCATTATCAGAGTTTGCTGGAGACTGCAAGGTAGTTGCATGGCGTCCGCAACCCTGCTTTCTTCCTCTATCCTTGTTTTTTCGCATTTTAGACTTGTTTTGTATTAGACAGTCAGATTTGTATATGTTAGAGGCTCTAGACTTGTGACACCAGATGTTTGGGCTGTGTTGGTTTAACATTGTATTGATTTCCGCACCTTTTGGCTGTTTATGCACTTCTTATGAAAAATTGAGGTTTTAAACTTGTGTTAGAAAAATGATTTTATAAAAGGAATTTGTTGTAGTTAATGGTTTGGATTGGCTTGCCTAGTAATGTGATAGGCGCTATCACGACCGGGTATTTGGGGTCGTGACATACGACACTCAGAGTACTCACGATCGGTAGAGAATACTTAGGCGAAATTACAGAAGACGTAGCAAGAATGATTCCAACAATTGAGGAAATCATAACTCTAGACCTCCTAATCTTTTCTTCAACCCTTACTATCCCTAGTTTTTAATTTACTTTTTTAATTTATTAGTTAATTAGTTAGACATAAAAATCTTAATATTATAACTTAGGAATTGTTCGAGCTTGTCTTTCGAGTGATATTGAACAGTTATAGTGAAACCTTAGTTCTCTGTAGGATTCGACTCCGAACTTTTAGACCGGATTATATTTGCAGCGAACGCTTATCCTTTTTAGGATTAGAGTTGGGCGTGATCAGTAGAATAGACACTTTTCGCGAACTATTATTTATTTTTCTTCAAAATAAAATTTACATATTTTCATTTTTGGTGGGAACTATTTGTGATGGAAATTTAATCCGTCGTCTATAACTCTTATCTATTTTGTATTAGAAATTCAATGACAAATATTTATGTTGATTCCAACATTTAATATTCAATAGTACTCTCATTCAAATTTAATATTTTTGTCAGGCTTTTTTCCTCAAAAGCTTAAAGATTCCCAAAGAAAGTTTTTTTGGATTAATCATATAACTTCTTGTTTGTAATAACAACGCCAATGATCTATTCTATAGTTTAAAGAATTATATAAAGACCTTTTTCTAATATAATATATATTATTATAGAGATCGTTCCTACCATTAGATCATGTTATTGATAGTAAAAGTAACGTAGATATTGTTTTAGTTTTTACTCTTCGCTTTATTTTCTATTTTGCCTTTTTTCCTGCTTTCTTTTGTTATTTTGTTTATTCTTTTGCTTTAATGTTACACTCATAATTATTTTTAAGCGTCTATATCTATTAATGGTAGCCAATTCAACATTGAATTTTTATCGTAATAACTCAATTCAAGTTTTGCTCGTGAATATTTCATTTTCATTGAATTGCCGTGACTTTCCTTGCATAATAATAAATGATCCAGCCGCCCCTTCTTTCGAAACTAGTTGGCGGTAGCCCGGGCGGTGCCTGGGCCCAAGGAGCTTATAAATTTTTGATTTAACATAAAAAACTTTTGTTTACAAACCGTGAAGCAAAGTTGAACAAAATCTACATAATTTGATTCAAAATCTATACAATTAATTAACTTTCTTCTTGTTGTTGCTGTAGTTCTATCAGCTATATTAGGTCCCTAATAGTTGTCGTGCTCTTAGGAAGCAGAGTGTTTTTACCTTGCGACCGAGACAACAAGCTGGCCTGGAAAATGCAAAATAAAAAATGCTTTAGCATATGCGTAATACAAATTACCAGAATGAAAAAAGTAGAAAGTAACACATCCGTACATCACAATTATTAAAAGAAATATTTTTTGAAAATTCTCTTTAAATTCTTGATTGTAACATACTTTAGAGTCTACTAACCTAAATTATTGGCTTAATTCCATAAATTTTAACAAAAGAGGAGGGATAATGTATTGGGTATAGCCAATACATTAGTTATAATTTGTGTTTGAATTTGTTTGACTTGCTTTATAGTCTTATATGAGAGTAGTGCAGATGAAGTCTTCTGTACAGTAACTGCACTTGGTGTTGCACTAATATAAAGTATCTAAAAATATTAAATTTAGATATTTGTACCCTGCCGAAGTAAGGAACCATGATAGTTGAGATAAAAATATTTGCTAGTGCTAGAAGTTAATGAATGTTACTCTCTTATGGAAAATTAATTATGTACCCTTTCTCTCTAAGGCATTTCTCACTATTTTTTCCACCAAGATATGAACGTTCCTGATCTGCTCAATTTAGGCGTTGTTCATCTTTCTTTTATTTGTAGGCATATAAATTTATTACTACTAAAGTACAGACATATTAACACAATAACATGAAATATAAAGCATAACTATTTAGCATTATTAATAAGCATATGACAATAGACTAAAGAAGTGCAGAATCACCTATATAGTCGAAGTCATGTATTTTAGTAGAAGCATTGTTTCTGCTTCCCAGGCCAGCACTTTGAAGAACCTGTGAAATCAAGCCATTATATTTCCAACAAAATTTATCAACCAAAAAAAACATAGAAATGTGGATAAGATGTAAACATGTAGGTTAACACTATTATAAATTTACATATCCAGAACAATGTCCTTCCTTAGACATAAAGATCTTTTTGAATCATTTCCGTTGTTCCTTCAATGATCATTTATCAATATTGTAGGGATGGTGATAGTTATTATTTCTTCTAATTTAAATTCTAACAATATATTTTCTACGGACTTTATATGTTCCCAATAGTACTGTAGTTCTATCTGTGATTCATTTAGGGATAAACATTTTGCTGAAGAATAAGGATTAACTAAATTATTCCTAAAGAAAATCATTTTAATTAACACTGACACATGTCTTTCGAGGAAATGCAACAATTAACTCTCAGAAGAAAATTAGAAAAATGAAGTGATACTCAAATGTGCAAACATGTATGTTTGTCTGTGTAGAGACAATGTCATAAGGGACCATCTAGGTTTATTCCTCTAAACATGTAGACCAAAAATTCAAAGAGCAATCTGTTGCAAATTGCCATAATGGAAGACTAAATAATTAGAAAAATATTTTAAATATTCTGAAGGCTTTGTTTTCTGTTGTGCAGTACATTTTAAAATTTCAGGAAAATCACCAAATCAGGAATGTTTACCTGTTAGTCCAAACTATATATACAAAAATACATAGTAGTAGTCGAACCAAAGTCCAAAATTACATGTACAACTAAAGATATTAAAAGATTAATCTAGTCATACCGGATATTGATAAAAACCTTCGATGGATTAACTTTGCAAACAAAGTATACTTTATATATTCTCTCTATGAAATCCCTACGGGAGAAATGGATAAATTTTGAGAGAATCCATTCATAACCCCATGGAAGGATTAGGAGAAAGAATAGATGGAAAGACTTTGAAGGGGAACAAGAGTTGTTTTAAGGCCAAAATTTGGGTGAAAATTAGCCACTTTATGCCATCACTATATTATGCTAGACTCGACTAATCAATACTCTGCATCATTCATTACTTGTACGGTAGGCGCCCCACGAAGAAGGTCATAGAAACTAAGTTTTATAAAATTATGGTTTTCCCTACACGTATATCAATAACAACTACTGAATAGTATATCTAATAAACGTTTTTAAGGAAATTATTATTGGAACCCACAAAAGAGATTTCAAATGCCTCGTCGTAAAGAAATTCAAGGGTAGAAACTGCTGAAATTTACTGATCCATAGTTATGGCAGATACTCCTGATAATTCAAATCTCATCAATCTGTTCACCAAGCATTGTCGCTACAAAAAATTCACTTTCAGACATTAACAAAATTATCACTTAGTATATTTTCGTTGTAAATTCAACAAATAGTAGCCCAGGCAGGTTGAACAATAAGGTAAACAGACACACATTATGATACAACAGGTACATCCAATTGGGATAAAAATCATAACCTTAAAATATAAAAAATTACATTTGATATTCTCAGGTAGAGAATATAAAAAATTACACGATATTATTAGGTAGAAAACTTCCCCTTTCTACATCAATTTTGAATCTATATAGTTATTGGTGTCGCTAGAGCCTATATTTTTAAGATAGTAAAGTAAAAATAATAGATACTTTAACAAACTGAGAATACTACTCAGATTTCAGTTGTGCTGACCAATTAACTTCCGTTTGTTCTCTTTTAAGGATAAATTCAAGAAGCACCACGACAAAACTAAGATTTTTAACAAACTGAGAATACTACTCAGATTTCAGTTGTTCTGACCAATTAACTTCCGTTTTTTCTCTTTTAAGGATAAATTCAAGAAGCAGCACGACAAAACTAAGATTTTCATGTAACTAAACCATTTAGTCAAACATTACTGGAAATAATTCATACACAAAATAGCTATCTATAAGGAATAGCAATTTTTACCTCTTTGTTTTGTTCCAAGTACTACTTCTCGTCTTTATCTCTCGGTATACATGAAGTTTATAATCTAACTCTGAAGGACAAAGATGGATTAACAAGCATATGCAAATTTGAAATACCACAAACATTGCAACAAAAATTGCAGACCGAAATTGGAATAGAGAAATTTTAAGGGCTTGGATTATACAAATTGCATAAACAAATCGAGTGTAAACTGCTAAGTTGAATTAATTTAGGCAGATCCTCGAGAAAACAATCCAAACCCAACAACAGTTGAAGGAAAAGAAACGGAAGAGTAAAACTAACCTTCTAACTTTGTGATTATCTTGATGGAGCAAATATTGAATTGCAAAAACTCAGCAAAAATCACAATCTCTTGTCAATATATAGCAGAAATTGATGCGTCAATGGAGAAGCCAAGGGAATCTAAACAAAGCGAAAAGAGAGATGCGAAGGAAAATCTTGGTAAAGCAGAGATTTAGGCGGTGACAGTTAGAGTGGTTTGCGAAATTACCTATGTAGTCTTTCTCTAAACAACTCAAATATTTCTGCTTGACTGGTCACTTTTATCTTTTTACCTTTTTTCGAAATCAGTGTTTGACCATAATATTTTCAATTTCCATTTGAATATGAATTTCAGAAAAAAATTTAAAAACTCCAAAAAGTTATTTTCAAAAAATTTACTTCAAATCACTCACAAAAATCCAAAAACAACCCAAAATTGTATTCTTGTCCAAACACAACTCTAATTTTCAAATATCATTTTCACTTGAATTTTTTTCCTCACTTTTTTACGTAAATTTTACAATTCTTATGTCCAAACGCTCACTAATTCACGGACTTTTTCTGTATTGCTGAAAACATGCACGCAAACTAACATCGACTGTATCGACAACCGGCACTTCCCTAGGGTTAATCAGTGGTACACCGGCTCCTGGAGCAACTACATTATCGTTTTCCCCGTGAAATCCAAGACTATCATCGCCGTGTATGGGTGCGTATTGTGAGTTTGACATGTTTGAACCTGAGAAAGGGATCCCCTTTATACAGTAAGAAAATCCTAAATAAGGTATACTTCTAATTGTAGCAAGGAATCTTATTATACAACTGTCTAACCATCTAGTACAAATCCATTCTAGAATTTACGTCGTGATCTTAGGTCCACTGCGAGAATCTTGCTCTTTCTGTTATGAAATCATAACGGTATTATTTCGTGGTTGGTCACACTTGGCCTCGGTGTCCATCGAGCACTTCGATCTTCGAGTCTCGTACTCCACTATTTAGCTCGAGCCCGGTCTATTTTAAACATGTTCTCGAAGCAAACCCTTGAGCCTACGAAATCGGGCATACCTGATTTCGACCGTATATAGATAGTCCTTGCATTTCTTTGAATAAGATGATAAGAAACGATTTGATCCTTGATCCTTTGATGCCTCGATCATGATATCAATCCTGTAACGTCAGTGACAGAAGTGATTGAAAGGTCGCGTCTGCATAGTTCCCAAGGTCATTAATTGAAGGCGGCTGATGGTCGGCCATTGGCTTCCCCAAATCGTTGACGCGACCACTATAAATAGGTCAATTTCACAACCTTTGCAATCTTTACTTCTCAAATCTTTACTAGCTTCTTCATCTTCTTTGAGTCCATCCTTTTCTTCAATTTGTGCTTGTTACAATATCAACTTCTTCTCTTCTCTTGAGTTTCACAACAGTGATGGCTAAAACATCTAAAACTGTTCCTCAGAAAGAAAAAGCCTCATCATCATCGCGGCCGGCCGGTGGCACCTCGTATCGAGGAGTGCATTCCTGGGCCATGCAGCTATTTTCCGATTTCAAAATCGATGAGCCTGCATCAATTCTAGGCCGATGCGAGCCCATGTCCCAATACATCTGCTCGATAACTAAAGACGATATCGAGCAGGTGAAAAAGGATTGCAATTGGGAGGATAAGGAGGTGGCAATTCCTTCCCCTGAGGAGGACATCACCACCCACGTGGAAGGATACTTAAGCGTGTATACTTATCCTTTCACACTGGTCCCGTAGACTCAGTTATTCTCGATTTCTGTCATCAATATTGGGTGACCCTTGGCCATATCTACCCTTCTTTCTGGCACATCGTCAATTTGCTCAGGTATTTTTTAAGCAAGGTCAAGGGGATGTCTTTTACCCTCGACCATCTGATCAGGCTATACAGCCCTCGCCTCTATCGAGGTGGGTTGATAAAGCTCCAGCGTCGATCCTCGAAGGCGTTGTTCTTTAGCATCGATGAAGACAAGGATCGAGGATGGATGGTCCGGTTTATCCGAATCAATACCTCCAACCTACTTCATGCCGAAAGGATGACATTCCCCGAGGAATGGAACATGAAGCGTAAGTACAACCCCATCGATGATGCTTACTGCTATGCTTTCTCTATTCTTCTTTATTCTACTTTCTTTTTGATGGTGCAGCTTCCCCTTGGTTTCCTAGTGTGATTCTGGACCTCGCAGTTTGGGTAGACAATTGGCCTCCACTTCTTCACATGCTGAACATTGTTGGCGCGATTTGGCCAAGAGTCGGTGGGAAGCTAAAAACAATAGTGAATTTCTTTGTTCATATGTTGTCGTTTCTCTGTAAAATACTTACTTTCCCCTTACGCAGGCCTCAGGGACACTGTTGTTATGAGGCCGCCTTCGCCCAATGAATAGGAAATCCCGAAGCCAACCAAAGAGAAGAAACGGAAAAGGGCTTCTCCACCAAGTTCCCCGAAGCCCATAAAAAATAGAGCTCGAAAGCCTAGGGTCGATCCTGCAGCCCTATCATCTAACGTGGTCCAACAACTTCGGGATGACGAGGAAGAATGAGAGGATGATGACTGCTTGCTGGTATCTCGGAAGAGGGAAAACACTAAAGCTTCAAAGACTGCTGAATCGGCGGTGGCCGATGCGGTTCAATCTCGAACCGGAGAAATCTCGGAGGGGAGCTCGAGTAGAGTCCCCGATCTATCGGGTGATAAAAGCGCACCTCATCATCTGGCAGGTGAGCCCGAAGGGCATAATTTTGAGGCCCTTCAAAGAGAAGAGAATGTCCCAAGTGAATCACTTGGGATAATTAACATAGATGAATCGCCGCCCGACACTGTGTTTTCTGAAGGGAAGTTCCGAGATGCCCGGGCCATAAAGACTCCCAATGTGGGGACGACCCATGAAGGGAATGATATTTTTCGAGAATGCTTTGCGGGAGTCGAAGATGGTCTCGACCCGGATGCTTCGTTTATTTTTGACGAGGCTCAGCGACTTCTCAAACAAGTAAGTTTCTGCCTCCATAATTATGTTCGTGTTTTATTCTCGTTTTTCTAAGTCTGACTCCTTTTCTTTGTGTGAAGGTCGTGACGCTCCATCAACAAACGTTTTCCAATTCTCAACCCGAGCTTGCCCGATGCGAGGCTGAAATCAAGAAGCTTGTGGAAGAGAGGGTTGGCCTCAAACTCCTCTACGTTAAAAAAGAGGAGGAGATCAGGGACCTCGAGCCGACTTGGCGAAAGCTCATCGAGAACAGCCTGAGCTCATTGAGCAGGTAATATAACTTTTTGGGAGTTTGCTACATGTTCATTTGACTCAGCGATTAACATTTTGACTTTGCAGGCCCAGTAGAATGACGAGCTAGTGGAGCATCTTCGAGAGGAGGTCAAGGCGAGAGAGGCCGAGACCTTAGGGTGGAAGCAACATATGGATCGTCTTGCCTCGGAGAAGGACATGCTTCAGGCCCAGCTGACTTTGGTCTAATTCTAGCTTCAAAATGTAAAGGGGGAAATCTTGGCTCGGAGCCGAAAGATTGAAGAGCTCGAAGCTAAATCAGTCACCGAACTTGCAGAGGCTAAATCTGAGGCGGAGGCGTTTATGGCCTCTTATCGAGCTGACGTTGAGGTTGCCAAAATTCGGGCACAGGAGATCACTATCGCTGCTAAAGTCAAATTTTTGTGTGTTGTCGATCACGCCAGGCAAAAATCCTGGAGAGAGACTCTCAAGGAAGTGCACGCTCGTGGCTTTAACCTCTCAACTGATATCAAAAAGGCAAAAACTTTGGAGGATGAGGTTGCCGCTTTACTCTCCGATGATGAAGACTTTGCTAGTAGTTCTGAGAGCGAAGGAGATGAGGATAAAGTCCCCGAGGAGGAGGTTCTCGAAGATGTGGCTCCCAAAGATGCGGGTCCCAAAGTAGACTAGGCCCTTAGGATTTTGTTTTTTGTTTTTTTGTGTAAGGCCCCTTGTGGGCATTGTAAATACCTTTTGTGTATATAAGGAATTCCTTTTCTTTCCGATCCATCTCCGATTTGTTATAAAGTCTGCTTCATTTTAGTTTTGTGAAATTTTTTGATGTTATAACTTCAATAATCGAGTTAGCACTAGCCCAGATTCAGAGTAAAACAAATCTTAAGTTTTTTTAGAAATCGATGGGAAATCTTATAATAGAATACCTCTTAAGGTTTTTTGATGAATCCTCGAGCTATGCTTAAGTTAATATTATGCGAACTCAGGATGGTGGAACCCTTAGGTCCGAGTTGAGTGAGAATAAGGTCTCGAACTCTAAATGTTTTGGCAAACTTAGGTTCTTTTAGGTTGGGCCGATACGACCGTTAAGAAATGGCTATTATTTTCCCTTTTCGGCATAAAGGCATAGTACAAATTTCTTTATGCCTTGGCATGCATGTTTTACCCATTGGGTTTTTTGAATGTTTAGTGTCGATCGAAACTCTTTTATTTTTTGTGCCTTAGCACAAGTTTGTATTTGAATAATTTGATACCTCTTAAAGTTTTTTGAGGGCTGATTTTATCGAAGCCTTTAATTATTTTGCCGAGCGTAGCCTTTATTAGTTGGTTTTCAGAGAATTCGAAGGTTTGTTTTTATTGCGGGATTCAGACATCTCCGAGCCGCGTTATTTTAGCCGTAGCCTTTATTATGGACGTAGACTTCGGGTATACCTCTTGGACTTGTTTCCCGATAACATTTCGAACTTGTTCGAAATGTCAGTCCCGAGTATGATGGCCTTGGCCTTTACGTCGAGGGGTGCCTGTTTGAGGTCTTATGAATCTGAGTTTAGATAACTCGAATGTGTTGACTGTCGACAACAGTCCCCGAGTATTCGAGGTGTATTTGCATTTTGGCCCTTGAGCCGTTTCATACAGAATCACAAGTATGAAGCTCGTATAATTGCAAATTTCTTTGATACACGAAGTGTTTGATATAGAAAGAATGCTTCTTTGAATAATTCATACATGCGTACATATTTTTCCATCAGGACTCGACTATTCTATATGGACACGGTTCATCTGACCGTTTGGCCCATTACAAAGTTTTCCTATCAAGGCCTTCTTTGGCGTGAAGTATTTTTCTCAAAAATATACCCTCCGAAGGTGATGCCCCCCCCAGTATTCAAGGTTGATTGAAAAGAAGCCTTGGATACTGTTGAATTCTCCTTAGGTAGCACATAGTTTTTGCCTCGTTAAAAACCTCGCCAGAAAAACCCATTTAGGATAAAAATCAGAATAAGGAAAAAAGAGTGCAACGCGTGCTTTAAAACCTAAGATCTTCGTGCTAAAACGTTTCCTCGACGCCTCGATCGAACACCTACAATAAGTTAGTATCGAATACAAATAGAAAAGGGAAAAAGTCATACCTCAACAATAATATCGTTTGAGTAGTGATACGTTCCAATTGTTTGGCAATTGTTTGCCTTCCGTCATGCCAAGTTTGTAAGATCCCTTTCCGATGATACCAATGACTCGATATGATCCTTCCCAATTCGGGCCTAGGTTCCCTTCGTTTGGGTCTCCAGTATTGAGGGTGACTTTCCTTAGAACTAAGTACCCGATTTCGAAGTGGCGAAGGTTAGCCATTCTTTTTTAATATTTTTTGATTCTTTGCTTTTGTGCAGCCATCCGAACAAGCGCAAATTCTCATTTTTCATCCAATAACTCGAGGCTAGTATTCATAGCCTCGTGATTTGATTCCTCCGTTGCATGACGAAATCTGGAGCTAGATTCCCCGACCTCGACTGGGATTAAGGCCTCGAAGCCATATACTAAGGAGAACGGGGTTTCCCCCGTGTTGGACTTTGATGTCGTTCGATATGCCCAAAAGACTTTGGGTAGGACTTCTCTCTATTTCCCCTTAGCATCACTCAACCTTTTCTTTATGTTTTGGATAATGGTCTTGTTCGTCAATTAGGCATGTCCGTTTACGCTTGGGTGATATGGCATTGGTAAGATCCTTTTTATCTTGTGTTCTTCGAGGAATGTTGTTACCTTGCTGCCGATGAATTGCTTTCCATTGTCGCATACGATTTCAGCAGGTATCCCGAATCGACACACGATGTGATCCCAGATGAAGTCTATAACTTCTTTTTCTCTGACCTTTTCGAAGGCATGTGCTTCCACCCATTTAGAAAAGTAGTCAGTCATAAACAAAATGAATTTATCTTTACTTGAACCGTTGGTAGAGGGCCGACGATATCCATCCCCCATTTCATGAATGGCACGGGGATATGACTGAATGAACTTGCTCGCCGGGCTGATGGATCATCGGTGCAAAACTTTGGCATTTATCACATTTTCGAACAAATTCCTTAGTGTCTTTTTCCATGCTATCCCAGTAGTGCCCTGCTCTGATGATTTTGTGAATCAAAGAATCAGCGCCGAAGTGGTTCCCACAAGTGCCTTCGTGGACTTAGCATAAAACATCGATGTGCCCCAGCCCTAAACATACTGCCAACGGTCCATCGAAGGTCCTCTTGTATAATGTTCCATCTTCCCATGTGAATTAGGTTACTTTGGTTCGTAGGGTTCTTGACTCTTTAGGGTCCGATGGGAGCTTTTCATTCTTCAAATATTCAATATATTTATTCCTTCAATACTAGGTCAAACTTGTAGAATTTAGTCCCAGGGATAATATCGTCCTCTTCGACTGATGATCCCAAATTTGCAAGTGCATAGACCTCACTATTTTGTTCTCGAGGTACATGATGTAGAGTCCACTCCTTGAAGCAGTGCAATGTTACCTGTAACTTGTCCAAATACCTTTGCATTCCATCCTCCCAAACTTCGAAGCTTTTGTTTACTTGATTCACTACCAATAAAGAGTTGCACTTGGCTTCAATGACTTCTGCCCCAAGCTTTTAACTAGATCGAGACTTGAAATCATGGCCTGATATTCGGCCTCATTATTAGTCAACCTAGAAGTTTTGATAGATTGTCCGATAGTGCTACCTGTGGGCGGCTTCAAAATAATGCCAAGCCCGGACCCTTTCACATTCGAGTCACCATCCGTGAAGAGGGTCCATACCCCCGATGATTTATCCGACTTTAATAGAAGTTCCTTTTCCACTTCGGGTACAAAGGCTGGCGCAAAATCGGCCACGAAGTCCGCTAAAATTTGAGACTTGATGGACGTTCGGGGTTGATATTTGATATCATACCCGCCAAGTCGACGGCCCATTTGGCCAATCGGCCCGATAACTCAGACTTGTACAAAACATTTTAGAGTGGATAAGTGGTTATCACACATATGGGGTGACACTAGAAATATGGCTTTAATTTTCTATACGCGCTTATTAATGCAAGTCTCAATTTCTCTAAGTGTGGATACCTTATTTCAGCATCTCCTAAGGTCCAACTTACGTAATAAACAAAAAATTGCGTACCTTGCTGTCACGACCCGTATTTTCCACCCTAGGGAGTCATGATGACTCCTACTAATATGAGCTAGGCAAGCTAGTCCTTTAAACTAATTACTTCATTATCCATTTATTTCTTTTTACAAACATAAAGCGATAACGTAAAAATAGCGGAAATTTAAATTAAGCAGAAGAAAATAATAAAATATCTGAAATCTGTATCTATTACAATTGCTTAAGCCTTAATCACCCAAAACCTGGTGTCACAGTACCACAAACGGTCTAAGACTGCTAAATACAAGGTCTGAAAATAAAAGACACATTGTTTCTGAAGCAGAAAGATGAAATAGGAAAATAAAAGATAGAGGAGATGTCAGGGCCTGCAAATGTCTGCAGGTCTACCTTGTATCTCCGCGTAGACTGAAGGTAGCCTCCAAACTACGGTCCAAGAGCTACTCTGGGATCTGCACATAGTGCAGAGTGTAGTATCAGCACAACCGACCCCATGTGCTGGTAAGTGCCTAGCCTAACCTCGGCGAAGTAGTGATGAGGCTAGGACCAGACTACCAAGTAAACCTGTGCAGTTATATAATATACAGCGGAAAGTAAAGCAAAAATAAACAAGTAAAAAGGGGAGGGAACACATACTTCGGGGAATAGCAGGTAAAAACAGAATATCAAGAGAATTACAAAGGAACCAAAATCTAACTACTAACAAGGATAAGGAAAACAAAGGCAGATTTCACTTTCATTTCACATCTTGTTGCAGGCGTGCAACCCGATCCCATTTTCTATATCTCGTGGCAGGCGTGCCACCCGCTCCCATTTTCTGTATCTCGTGGCAGGCGTGCCACCCGCTCCCATTTCATGTATCTTATGCCAGGCGTGCCACCCGCTCCCATTTCGTTTATATCGTGGCAGGCATGCCACCCGCTCCCATTTCAATTATCTTGTGGCAGGCGTGCTACCCGCTCCCATTTCATTTATCTTATGGCAGGCGTGCCACTCGCTCCCATCTCATATATCTTGTGACATGCGTGACACCCGCTCCCATTTCATTTATCTTGTGACAGGCGTACTACCCGATCCCATTTCATTTATCTTGTGATAGGTGTGCCACCCGATCTCAGTTACAAATCAACAACAATCACAAAGAATCCCGGCAAGGGAACAAGAGCAATATAACAACATCCCGGCAAGGTAACAAGGGAAATATAACAACATCCCGGCAAGGGAACAATAATATTTCAATAACCTCCCAGCAAGGGAACAATAATATTTTAATAACCTCCCGGCAAGGGGACAATAATATTTCAATAACATCTCGGCAAGGGAACAAGGGCAATATAACAACATCTCGGCAAGGGAACAATAATATTTCAATAACATGTGAAGTGCAATAATTCACAACGGAGTCATAACAATTATAATACAAGACTCACGGGCATGCTTGACACCGACGTATAGATACTCGTCACCATGTCTATACGTCGTACTCCACAATTAACATGTAGCAAATAAGACACGACTTTTAATCCTCGAGCTAAGGTTAGACCAAACACTTACCTTGATGCCACGAACACAATTCGCGTTTCAATTATAGCTTTACCCCTTGGTTCCACCACCAATTCGCTTGTATCTAGTCACAAGTTACTTAATCACATCAATAAATGCTAAATGAATCAATTCGAATGCATGAAAATGAATTTCCCAAAGTTTTACCCAAAAAGTCAAAAATCGCCCCAGGCCGACATGGTCAAAACCTGAGGTTCGAACCAAAACCTGATTATTCATTCCCTCACGAACCCAAATATATAATTTGTTTTGAAATCGGACTTGAAATCGAGGTCCAAATCCCCAATTTTTGAAAAACCTAGGTTCTACCCAAAATACCCAATTTCTCCCATGAAAATCATTGATTTTGAGTTGAAATCATGTTAAATGATGTTAATGATTGAAGGAAATGAGTTAAAACCAACTTACAATTGATTTTGAAGAAGAGTTGTTCTTGAAAAATCGCCCTAGAAAGTTTGTGTTTTGAAAAAAATGTGAAAATAGGTTAAACATTTGTCTAAGTATAAAAGTTGCAGGTTGCAGATGGGGAAAATGCGAACAGGGGTTCGCAATTGCAAACCCCGACCTCTGCTAGCTTGGGAATTGCGAAAAGACTCTCACATTTGCGAGTTGGGAATTGCGAGAGGGGCGTCACATTTGCGAGTACAGGCTGGGAGAAGGGGCATCACATTTGCGATGGATTTCCTCGCATTTGCGAGATGGAGCTGGCCTGGGCTTCCTTCGCAATTGCGACAAGCCACTCGCATTTTTGATATCGCATTTGTGAGCCAGTGCGAAGCCTGCAGGCCTGCTATGCACAGTTGAAAATCTACAATTTTTCTAAGTCCAAAATACACCTCGTGGCCTATCCAAAACTCACTGAGCCCTCGGGGCTCCAAACCAAACATACACACAACCTCAAAAACATCCTACGGACTTATTCGTGTAATCAAATCACCAAAAAAACATCATGAACATCGGATTAAACCTCAAAATCACTAAAATTTCTCAAAACTTCTTTAAACATCAAAATTTTCATTTAAGGTCAGAATCACGTCAAATGGACTCCGTTTCTTACCAAACTTTACCAACAACACATAAATAACCATATTGAACCTGTACCGGGCACCGAAACCAAAATACGGGCCCGATACTATCAAGTCTTAATCAAAATTCATTTCCAAACCTCATAAATAATTTTCTTTAAAAATTTATTTCTCGGGCTTGGGACCTCAGAATTCGATTCCGGGCATACGCCCAAGTCCCATATTTTCCTACGGACCCTCCGGGACAGTCAAATCATGGGTCCGGGTCCGTTTACCCAAAATATTGACCGAAGTCAATTTAGTTCATTTTATATTCAAAATTTATCATTTTTCACAAATTTTCACATTTAGGCTTTCCGGCTACGTGCCCGGACTGCGCACGAAAATCGAGGTGATGCTAAAAGAGGTTTTTAAGGCCTCGAAATGCAGAATTCATTTTAAAACAAGTGATGACTTTTTGGGTCATCACACTTGCTCTTCTCGAACTAGTACACCACTTACCGCTATTTTGGACACTACCAAGTATAAGTACAACTTCTCATCTGCCTTCGGAGTGTAGAGAAGAGGTGGACTCGATAAGTACTGCTTCAATTCATCAAATGCTCGCTGAAATTTCGGGGTCCATGCGAAATCATTTTTCTTTTTGAGTAAGGAAAAGAACATGTGGCTTCGATCTAATGACCTCGAAATGAATCGGCCCAAGGCAGCTATCCGTCCGGTTATCCTTTGTATAGATTTCACACTGTCTACAACGGTGATATCCTTTATGGCCTTAATTTTATCGGGGTTTATTTCGATTCCCCGATTTGATACCATAAAGCCAAGGAATTTGCCCGAGACGACCCCCGAAGGCACATTTTCCGGGGTTAAGTTTCATGTTGTACTTCCTAAAGATCTCGAATTTTTCCTGCAAATGAGTCAAATGGTCCTCTGCACACAGGGACTTAACTAACATATCGTCAATATAAACTTCCACTGATTTACTTATCTGTTCCTCATACATTTTGTTAACTAGGCGTTGGTATGTAACTCCTTCATTTTTTATCCCGAAGGGCATTATATTGTAACAATAAGTTCCATACTTGGTGATAAACGAGGTTTTCTCCTGGTCTTCTGAGTTCATCTGAATTTGATTGTACCCGGAATAGGCGTCGAGAAAGGTAAGGATCTCGTGGCCAGCCATGGCATCGATCATGCGATCGATGTTAGGCAGTGGAAAAGAATCTTTAGGGCATGCCTTGTTCAAATCCTTGTAATCTACGCACATTCTAAGTTTGTTCCCTTTTTTAGGGACTACAACTACAATGGATAACCATTCGGGATATTTTACTTCCCGAATGGATCCTATTTTAAGAAGCTTAGTTAGCTCATCCTTTATGAACGCGTGCTTTACCTCGAACTAGGGCCTTCTCTTTTACTTCACCGGTTTGAACCTAGGGTCGAGGCTTAGCCGGTGTGTTGTTATCTCTGGTGGGATACCTGTCATGTCTAAATGGGACCAAGCAAAACAATCCATGTTATCGATAAGAAATTGAATAAGTTTTTTCCTAAGTTCAGAGGTCAACCCCGTTCCTAGGTATACCTTTCGTTCGAGTAGATACTCGATTAGTATCACCTGTTCCAGCTCCTTGACCCTCGACTGGGTGCATCTGATTCTTCGAGAACAATGAAAGTTTGAGGAGTAAGGAAATCCTCTTCTTCTTCTTCGATTACCTGTTTCTCTAATTCGGTCGAGGCTGGGGAGGGTGATTGTTATTTGGATGTCTCCTTATCTTTGGTACTCGATTTTTCTGAGGTTTAAGGTGTTGATATCGGGTCACCTCGTCGACTGCAAATATTTCCTTTGCAGCGTGTTGTTCCCCGTAAACTGTTTTTACATCGTCCATTGTTGGAAATTTCATCATTTTGTGAGGGGTTGACGATACCGCCCTCATGTTGTGGATCCAGGGCCTTCCGAACAGTGCATTATATCTCATGTCACATTTGATGACATGGAATTTTGTATCTTGGATGGTCTCGGCCATGTTTACTAGTAGGATTATCTCCCCCTTTATTGTTTCACTTGCCATGTTGAAGTTGTTCAGGACTCAAGACGCAGGCACAATTTGGTTCTGCAGGCCGAACTGCTCTACGACCCTCGATCTGATTATGTTTTCTAAGCTACCTGGATCCACTAGCACACGTTTAACTTGAATTTTATTTAACAAAATAGAAATTACCAGGGCGTCGTTGTGTGGCTGAGAGATGCCTTCCATTTCTTCGTCATTGAACGATAGGATGTCTTCGGGCACATAATCCCGAGTCCGCTTTTCTCGGGTGATCAACATTGGTACGTTTGAATACAGGCCCTTGTGGAACATCGACCCACCAACGATCATATGACTGACATGTTGCGGTTCTTCCTGTTCATTCTTTCTGTTGGCGTCTCTTTCTCTGAAGTGATTCTTAGCTCGATCACTGAGAAACTCTCGAAGGTGACCCTCGTTGAACAATCGAGCTACCTCCTCCCTCAACTGTTTGTAGTCTTCGGTCCTATGGCCACGTGTGCCATGATATTTACACATCAAGTTTGGGTTCCTTTGAAAAGGATTGGTCTGTATAGGTCTGGGCCACCTGGTGTCTTTGATCCTTCCAATAGTCGATACAATCCCCAATGTATCGACACTAAAATTATACTCCGATAACTGAGGTGCTTCTACGGGATCAACATGTTTATCAAAACCACTATAACTCATAAGTCCCCGAGAAATTTGCCCTGGATCACTCCAAGGAGTATTGCGCCTCGAATCATCGTTTCTTCGATCTACGATATATGGTTGATATCGTTCTCTGCTCGACTTTGGTTCCCTGTCAGTATCCCTCAGAGTTTTAACCGCCAATCTATTTGGATGAACTGAACCCGATGAGGCTCACAGTTGGTTGTCCTTGACCCTGATCTTCCATGGATATCGATTGTGCACATCCGCTCAAGTTACAGCTGGATACTCGATCAGATTTTGCTTCAACTATCGTGAAGCTATCGAACTCCGCTCGTTCAATCCCTGTGTGAAAGCTTGAACGGACCAATCATCTATGATCGGTGGTAACTCTATCCGCTCCATTTGAAATTGGGACACGAACTCCCTCAGCATTTCGTTATCCCTTTGTCTTAATCTTGAAAATGTTTGATTTTCTTGTTGCGACTTTTATGGCCCCGGCATGCGCCTTCACAAAAGAATCAGCTAACGTGGCAAATGAATAGATGGAATTCGGTGGCAAGTTGTGATACCAAATCATTGCTCCCTTTGATAGAGTTTCCCTAAAAATTTTCAACAAAACGGATTCGATCTCATCGTCTTCTAAGTCATTTCCCTTTATCTCGCACGTGTACGTAGTGATATGTTCATTAGGATAGGTGGTCCTGTTGTATTTAGGTATATCTGGCATACGAAACTTCTTTGGAATAGGCTTCGGGGCTGCACTATGAGGAAAGGGCTTCTGTACGAATTTTTTTGAATCCAAACCCTTTAAGATCGAGGGTGCCCCCTATATCTGATCAACTCGGGAGTTGTATGTTTCCACCTTTTTGTCATTATCTTCGATCTTCTTTTCTCCCGACTCGATTCTTTTAGTGAGCTCCTCGAGCATTTTCATAATTGTAGGATCAGTCTCTGATCTGTTACCGCTTGTCCTTTCCGGTACTTGCTCGGTACGATGAGTGATTTCTGGCTCGACCACACTCGGAGTTCTATATTGACTCTGAAGCTGAGCAATAGCGGTCTGTTGAGCCTGTAGCATCTCGAATATTACTTGGAGACTAACTCCCCCGTCTCCTACACCCTGTGTTCCATGGCCACCAGATCGGTCGTCCATGCGTACACTTCCTCCGGGATCTGCGCGTAAGTCCGCGTTCAAAGCAATGTGCGAACTAACATCGGCTGGATCGACAACCGGTACTTCCCTAGAGTTAATCGGTGGTACACCGGCTCCTGGAGCAACTACATTATCATTTTCCCCGTGAAATCCAAGACCAGCATCGCCATGTACGGGTGCGTTTTGTGAGTTTGACATGTTTTAACCTGAGAACAAAAATTCTTAACAAGAACAAGTGTGAAAATAAAATGTGTTATCAGAATCAGTACTGAAACAATCATTATTATCCTTAGCCCCACGGTGGGCGCCAAACTGTTTACCCTAAAATCCGAGTAACAATTAAACTTGTATTGTGGTTTTAAAGATATGTGATTTAATCCAATATTAAATGATAAACAACGAATCAAAGATATAAATTAAAGAGTAGATTAAGTCAAACCAGTATGCAAACAAATCTCGACCTCAAGCTAAGGCAGCCTCGAGGTGGGTTAGCAAGAACAAAAAAATAATAAGGTAATTCTGATTAGAAGTAAGCAAGAAAGTGAAGTATGTATATTCTCTTGTCAATGATTGATGTGTTACAAATGATTGGGATCCCCTTTATATAGTAGGGGAATCCTAAATAAGGTATACTTCTAATTATAACAAGGAATCTTATTATACAGTTATCTAACGTTTAGTACAAATCCGTTCCGGAATTTACGCCATGATCTTTGGGCCATTGCAGGAATCTCGCTCTTTCTGTTATAAAACTATAACAGTATTATTTCGTGATTGGTCACACTTGGCCTCGGTGTCCATCGAGCACTTCGATCTTCGAGTCTCGTACTCTGCCATCAGACTCGAGCCCAGTCTGTTTCGAACTTGTTCTCGAACCGAACCCTCTAGCCTACGGAATCGGGCATACCTGATTTCGACCGTATACAGTTGTATAATATGTTTTCATAATATGAATATTATATCAACAGAATGGCTTCATATATACAAAGAAATAATATAATATAAAAAAACAAAAAGAATGTTACAAAAGAGAGAAACCAGTAGCATGGAGATATTTGATTATGTTGCCGAGTTTAGATCATAGCATATTGTCAAATTGGCATGTAATTATTTGCAGGAAAGAGTGGTCCTCTGCTTATCGTTGAATTCTTAATCAAAGGATCGGTTTGATGGACAAGTAGATCTGTTAGGTTGGACCACTTTGATTGTGAGCCCCAAATTATAAACAGAACTAAAAATGAATACTTTACTTTTACTACTACAAAATCTAAGTTACTACTTTCATAGTCCTATTTTCTCGGACACTCCATTTATTGAAGATCAATTTGACAAATTTTTATACATAAATCTAACCACATTAAATTATTTTTTCTGTATCAAAATGTAGGTACATTTAAATTATAACTTTATAGTATGTAGTTGGAGTTGTTCTCATATCAAAAAGGATATAATTTAAAATTAGTTTAAGATCAATTTACTTGATTCTAGGTAAAAGATAAGTTACATTTATTGTTTAGGCAGCCAATTTTCAAAAGTCGGCCAAATTTAATGTATACTTTTTCTAGTCCGTATATATAAATTATATATTGATTATCCACAATTATATATATATATATATATATTATATATTCGTCAGCTATTTTAGTTTAAGAGATTAAGTCGATAGCTATTTGGATTAATTCTTAGCAACCAACAATTCAGGCATTGCCTTTCCTATATTATTAAATTACTTTTATGTTCTGTGATCTCTACCTTTATATGAATTTGAAATCTACTATATGAATATCATTATTTAAGTGAATTTGACACTATTAATTGGGTGTTTATTTTACCTTTTAAGTTTTAACTACTTTTATCGAGATTTATTAAAAATGTATTCTTATCCAATTTCTTTTTTTAGAACAACGATTCTTATAATTTTTACAATATGTATAATAATACTATTTTCACCTTATTATTTTGTTAGTTTTATTATGCTTTTATATGGTTTTTGGGTACCGTTCTTATTTATAATTTTATTGACGTGATACTTATGATTTCCTTAGCGGAAGGTACTTCTTGAATTTGTGCCGACTAACCTACTAACTAAAGTAATAAAACGTTTCTTACGAAAAAGTTTTCACTTGTAAAGCACAAAATGAGACATTTCGTTAAGGGTTCAATAATTAGAATAAAATACTAGTAATTGGTATTGTTGAATTTATGGTTTGGCGGTAATATGAAGTTTTTCATTAGTCCATTTGCCAACTAACAGTAACAGCAACAACTTACTGAACTACCAACTATTGGTAAACTAGTAACTACCAACTATTGGTAACTATTCCTTCATCCTATAATTAGAGGTTTGTGTTAGAGCTCTTGGTACGAATATCCAAATTTAGTCAGACCCCAATGTGAATACCGGACAACGAGTGCAAAACAAAAAAAACAACTTACTCAACTAAAATGGACCAATAACCACCCAGCAAAAAAAAACCATTTCTAAAACCTTCCACAACTGTTCCACTCTCCTCCTCTTCTTCTTCTTGTGGCCTTTAAGCCATGCCTTCAAACTTTGGTGCAGAATTTTCAAGCTTAATATCTTTTAACTTTCCTAGTTAAATAAATACTTTATTCCCACTTCAAGATTTTATTTTATTTTTCCCTTCTGGTGATTTTAGTTGGCCAGCAAGCTCAAATTTGCCTCTTGTTGGACACCAGCAGATGCAGGTTCGTCTTGTTTTTCTCTTTTATATAAACACTTGATTTTCATTTTTTGGTATTTTTTATTTGCATATGTTGTTTTTATTTCAAGAATTGGGTGAGTCTATTTAAGCTCAAAATGCTAGCAATAACATTTCCTTTCCACTGATTAGAGCTTAGTGTGGAGATTTGTCAGATGGGATTCTTGTATGTTTGGAAATTTTGATTGTCTTTACTTAGTGATGGACATAGGGAGTTTTTTATTACTACAATCTTGATTGCAATAGTAATTTGTCTACAACTAGCTGAAGATAATTTATACTTTCTGCTTCTATGTATTGTGATGCATTAGGCTCTTGCAATGTGGATGTCTGATCTTTCCTAATTGATAATGTTCGTTAATTTTTATGATCTTTCTTTCCTAGTGTGATGCATTTAGTAGAAAAGACTTAATCTTTGTGGATAATTTGATCCTTTGGCAAGTCAATTTTGTTGTAGCTTTTCAATACTTCTTTGTTATGCCATACTTATACAAATAAAAAAGACTCTTTGTTACAACTTATGATGGTATTGCTGATGCTAGAGTTTGTTCCATTTTGAACTTTATTACGCATTACCCTCCCCATCGCTGGGTTTTTTGTTGTTGTCGTTAGTTGGTAGGCATTCTGCTCATTCAAAAGCCAACCTTTTCATTTTCAGCAGTATAGTTCCTCGAGTAGTCCTAGTTGCGGTGTTAGTTAAAGACACAGCAATTGATTCATTTTCAGCAGTATAGTTCCTCGAGTAGTCCTAGTTGCGGTGTTAGTTAAAGACACAGCAATTGATCACCTTACAGGGCCCGATAGGTCACATATCTGTATCCGGTAGCAGTCACTTATTCTTTTAGATTTGTGGCAAAAACTGACTTGCAAGTAAAGACAATGGGGACCTTCAGAGAAATGCCTGTTTTCAGCTCCCAGATTGAAGCTGGAAATTATCTTTGGTTTGGTATTTCGTAATCTATGCTAATCTCATCTCATGATGAGAAATAACTTTAGGACTTCTAATAGGAGGAAAATTTGTCATAAATCACATATAGTATCTAGATAGACAGGTTGCAGGATTATCAGGTACATTCATTCAACTCTACTATGTCAAATCACAGATTGGAGAAATTATCATGCACTTTCTAAATTGTTCCTGATGCATATGCACCTTCTTTGATAGATAATTGATTTCATTATCGTTTTCCCCGAGAAAAAGCAATTTTTTGGTTCCAATGCCTCTTTTTGATCTCCTTGCGCCGACGGTCTTTTGGAAACAGTCTTTCTACCCCCAAGGTAGGGATAAAGTCTGCAGGAAGAGTATGAAGGCTCATTCATTTATTCATGATGTACAAAGCTCTTTAAATACAAAGGATGGACCAAGAATTACTCCTAAATTATAGGATAATGAGCTGTATTTGACAAACTAAAGATACACCAAAATCTGCACAAATAAAGAAATAAAATAACAGTACAAAAATATCTACACAAATAAAGGAAACAAAATAACTAAGGATAATCGCCAATACGCCTCCGCAAGTTGAAGGTGGGATCGACAACCTTCAACTTGGGAAGGTGCCGGTGAAAGAGCAGACGAGGCAAAGGCTTTGTAATTGTGTCTGCAAGCTGATCAGCAGAATGCATCTGCTGAACTAGCACCTCTTTTCGCTGCACTTGATCTCTAACAAAGTGAAAATCAACTTCAATGTGTTTCATCCTACTATGTAAGACCGGATTTTGACAAAGGTAGGTAGCACCAACATTATCACAAAATATTATTGGTGGATCAGGTAGCTGCACATGTAGTTCTGCGAGAAGTTTTTGAACCCAATTGACTTCAGCAAGAGCAGAATCTATGGCACGATACTCAGCTTCAGTGGAGGAGCAAGCAACAGTACGTTGCTTCTTGGATGACCAACTAATTGGATTTTGACCTAGGTAAAGAATATAGCCTGAAGTGGAAGTCCTATCGTTAATATCACCAGCCCAATCTGCGCCAGCATACATAAACAACCTAGGAGATGTCTTGCTCATTATCTGTAAACCATGATTTTTGGTATGTTGAAGATACCGCAGAAGTCTCTTAACAAACGACCAGTGTGTTTGGGTAGGAGCGTGTATAAATTGAGATAATTTATTGACCGCAAAGCTTATATGTGGTCTGGTAAATGACAGATACTGAAGCTTACCAAGCACTTGACGATACAAAGTGGCATCCACGGAAGGTGTATCATCCTTTAGTAACAGGGATACAGTGGAACTCATGGATGTTTGAACAGGTTTACAGTCAGACATATTACGGGCAACAAGAATATCAGAAACATATTTGGCTTGAGAAAGAATGATGCCATCTGTTGTTCGAAGGACCTCAATACCCAAGAAAATAGTGCATTTGTCCAAGATCTTTGAGAGTGAATCTCGCAGAAAGAACCTGTATAGCTTGTTTAATAACATCAGAGCTGAACCAGTGATAATAATGTCATCGACATATGCAAGAATGTAAACCAACGCTCCATTATGATGACGAATAAATAAAGAGGAGTCAGAGTCTAAGTTGCGCAGACTCTTCGATTTTGATGCCGTCCCTGTCCCGATACGAGACCGGAGCGGGAGCGGGATATGTCCCGGATACGGTCAACTGACTCCAGACACTTTGACCAGAGTCCATCGACAAATTTGGGAGAAAACTTGAGATTTTGATTTCTCAAAGAAAAATAAAACAGATTTAGGAGAATGAAAGAATAATGTCCATCTTGGAGAGTGAAAGATTGAATTCTACAATATTCATGTAAGTTTTTCACAGAATATCTCTCAAAATTTACATATTTTTATAGCTCTATTTTTTATTAGCCGAATCCCTACACCCGTATCCATATCCGGACCCGCACCCCCGAATCTTAAAATTTAGATTTTGCCGAATTCGATACTCGGATAGGTCGGGTATCAGATACCCGCACCCGAGTCCGAGCAACTTAGGTCAGAGTTATACTTTTGAAAGCCAATCTGAGCCAAGAATTGCTTTAATTCAGAGTACCAGGTGCGAGGGGCCTATTTGAGGCCATAGATTGCTTTATTTAATTTGCACGCATAATGAGGACAATAAGGATGAACATGCCCTGGAGGTTGACACATGTAGAGATCTTCTTCTAGGTGTCCTTGAAGAAATGCGTTATTCATGTCCAGCTGGCGCAAATGCTAATTATGCTGAACTACAAGTGATAAATGAGTCTAACAGTGACAGATTTTACCATTGGACTGAATGTAGAGTGATAATCTACACCTGGTCGTTGGGTAAGACATTTTGCAACCAACCGATCTTTATACCTGTCAACACTTCCATCAGGTTTGGTTTTGATACGATAGATCCATTTGCAATCAACTACATTTTGGGAAGAGGATGGAGGCACAAGCTCCCACGTCGTATTGTTAATCAATGCTTCAAACTCAAGTTTCATGGCTTCTCTCCGGTGTGCGCTCTTTTGGGCTTGATTATAGGTGGTGGGAAGTGGTTCAGTAATGACAATGGCAAGGTAATCAAAAACTTGTTTGGGTTTGATGATATTGTTCTATGAGCGAGTTAGAGATCAGTTAACAAAGGGCAGTTGGGTATATGGTATAGCTGTGGTAGATGGTTGGTTGAGATTCAAAGATGGGCTAGTTATTTGGGCGGATTGTTGGGTTTGCCGATTTCGGCGTTGATACTGGATTAGTGGCTGAGGTGTTGGTGGAGGAACAGTAGAGCAAACTGGATCAGTTGGGTGTTGCGTGTCAGAATTAGAGACAGTAGCAGGAGCTGGCGTGGCCATGAGAGATGGACTTGGAGATGAACCTACGGAGGAAGCCACTAGAAATTGTAGACCTACCTTGATTGGCAATGAAATTTCATGATTTTCAGACGGCATAGATTTGGGGCTAGAGTCATGTGACTCTTTTTGTAGGATATCCCAATCTATATTTGAATTTTTTTTGTCTTTTAAGGATAAAAATATATCTGAAAAAGGAAATTTATTTTTCATAAAAAATAACATCTCTTGAAATATATATCTTTTGAGAGATAGGATCATAACATTGATGGTTGTGATAGGTATTCAAATAGCCTAGGTATACACAAGGAGTGGACCTGGGTTCTAATTTGTGTTTTGCATATGGTTTAAGCCATGGATAACAGGGACAACCAAATAACCAAATTACGAATTGTGTGGTAATTTGGAATTTCACCAAATAACCATTGGTATGGAGAATCATTACTTAGTGTTGGGGTAGGCAGTCTATTAATCAAGAATGTGGCTTGTTGACAAGCAAATGACCAAAATACTAGAGGCATGGAGGCTTGATGTAAAATGGTTTTTGCTGTTTCAATAATGTGTCTGTGTGTACGTTCAGCCATGGCTACTCTTTGTGGTGTGTATGGTGATGATACAAGGTGTTCAATGCCATTAGTATGAAGAAATGGTTTGAGGCCTTCAAACTCACCACCACTATCAGTGTAGATTTTGTATGAAAACAAGGGGTTTGAATTTAGAAAAATTGTTTGGACCTCGCTTTTGTTTTTAATCGTATATAACCAAATATATTTTGTGAATTGATCAACAAAATTACATAACATAATTTTTTATCAATTGACAAAATAGGCGAGGGCCCCCAAAGATCATAAAAACAATTTGTAAAGGCTTCTTGCTCAATAGAGTGTTTTGAGAAAAAGGTTGCATGTGGCTTTTATTGGAACAACACGAATTACAATGATCAAACTTTGTAGAATTTGAAACTGGAATTGAAAACTTGTATAAAAGTGTCTTGAGCACTCTTTTATTTGGATGTCCTAATTTCTATGCTAAGACTGCTGAGATTCTGCCTTGTTGGGTTGGTAGCTCAAATTGCATTGGTATCCTCCGGAGGGCCACTCATAAAGTCCTTCTTTATTCTGGCCTTGTGCCAACAACGCCCCTATGCTCAAATCCTTCACAAGAAAATCATAGGGAAAAAATTCAATTGATATTAGGTTATCGTTACAAAATTGAGACACATATATAAGGTCACGTTTAATATCTGGGGCACACAAAGTATTCGAAAGCTGAAACCTTTTGTTTGAAGCATTTATTTGAACATGACCAGTGTGAGTTATAGGGATTTTATTACCGTTACCCATCGTAATATCCTTTGTACCAGTGTAGTCATCTGAATGTTGAGGATTCTGAGTATCAGTAGTCACATGATGTGACGCTCCTGAGTCAACAATCCAAGGCATGGCAGCAAAGTTTGCCTTGGCTTCCAAGTGATTATGAGAGCATGAGCGGCATACATTTGGCAGTATGCCCAGTGCGACCACATAACTGGCAAACTGGACGATTTTGTTGGGGAGGGGCTGTTGGACGCTAGTTAGGTGATGATAGTGCATTTTGCTGCCTGGGATTTTGTGAACGCCATGGTTGTCCTCGCTTATTGCTGCGAGGCACAAAATTGTTTGAGGAAGCTTTTTGTGCCACTGCGGCAGTGATTGAGGATGTTGATTGGTTCATCTCTTGATGCTTCAGGAGAAGTTCCCGATTCAGAAGCTTGTTATACAATTCTTCATACGAGATAGGTGCATCTCGTGCTAGAATCTCCGCCAAAATCGACTCATACTCAGGTCTTAGACCACTGAGTATTTTGACTGCAAGTTCGTCATCTGGAATAGGAGCTCCAGCAGTTGCAAGTTCATCAGCATCATTCCTGATCTCTCGCAAGTACCCAGTCATACTGCGGGATTTTTTTTTTAATTGTTGCTAAGGAGTTTCGAAGACTGAACAGTATGAGATTTGTTCGCATACAAGTTATGTAACGAGTCCCACGCTTGCTTGGAAGTGGAAGTTTTTGTGATTGCAGAGGTGATCTTCGGATCAATAGATGCCATCAATGCATTGCGGATCAACTGGTCCTGACGAAACAGAGTTTATATTTGGGATTGGGTTCCTCTTAGTTGTTGATGGTGACAGTTTTTGGTGGTATTGTCATAGTTCCGTCAAGATAGCCATAGATGTCGTGTCCCAACATCAGAGAATCGACTTGGGCCTTCCAATTGACAAAGTTGATTGGACCAGTGAGCTTTAGAGGAAGTTGGGAACCTGGATTAAGTTGAACCAGGTAATTGGTGTTATTAGCAGGGATGATGGAGTCACTTGGATTAACCATGGATGACATAGAAATTATGAGGTAGGTTTTAAAAAGACGAGCAGACAATTGATTATTGTTGGAGCTTTGAAAAGCTCCGATTCCATAAAGGTGCACAGTAGGAAGAGTATGAAGGCTCATTCATTTATTCATGATGTACAAAGCTCTTTAAATACAAAGGATGGACCAAGAATTACTCCTAAATTATAGGATAATGAGCTGTAATTGACAAACTAAAGATACACCAAAATCTGCACAAATAAAAGGAATAAAATAACAGTACAAAATATCTACACAAATAAAGGAAACAAAATAACTAAGGAGATTCACCAATAGGTACGTGGAAAATATGGATGCTAGGAAGAGGGAAGTGTGGAAAGAAGCTCCTCTTGTGTGTTTGACCAATTTGGGCATAAAGGAAAAGTAAAAAAACAGGATGGAAGTCAAAGCAGATCTTTTGTTTCATTGGTAATTTTGATGAAAATGGAATATTCTTTTTTGCATAGATGGGTGGGTGGATCTTTGGAAACATAATGACACTACCTTTGTGTGATATTCAGTGCAAAAATCTTGGCTTTATCAAAATGGAGTTCATTAATTAGAGCAGATCAATTATGCTCCTGGGAAGTGGAAAGATATTGTTCCAATTTCATCTTAACTGGGAAGTGGAAAGATATGAGTTCCTTGCACAGAGAAGTGATGTTTACTTTCTTTATCCTGAAATTTTATGCTTAATACATTAGGTTTGATCTTTCATTTACACTGTTAATTCTTCCATTTTTTTCCTCAGGTGATTTATTCTCCTTTATTGAGAGATCTTAGAAGTAGTAATACAAGTTATAGCCATGGCGTATTCGAGCTTCATGGAGATATTTAATGTGCTTGCAGTTAGCTAAAATGAAGACCACACAGGTTCTTATGTTTATATCTTAACATAATTCCTTTTTTGACATGTTCAGATCCTTGATGTTTTTCTCTGCTTTGCTTTATGGATTTTTCACGTTTTTTGGCATTGCTGTATAATTTTTTCAAAAAAGTTTGTCAGTGCAACTTATTGAAACAAACTTATGAATCATTTGACTTGCTGCTTACATTTGTGGCTTATTATTTAAGGCTGAGTGATCTCAGGTCTATAATATAGGTTGTTCCTTTTTATCCTGTAATAGTTAACTGTTTATCTATGTTATTTTCTTATAGAGCCAGCAAATAATATAATCAGATGACTAAAATTCTGAAACCCTATTAAGTTTAGATATTCATTTTTACAACGGAATTCCTTTAATTCGGATGTGGAACTTTTTGTCATAAATTGTTTGTTGCAATAACTGCAGGATCTACAAAACACAACTGAGAAACAATCTTCCAACCAGGCTTCTCACGAGGCTCAAAGTGATCAGCAAAACAATACAACGGAAACACCTGTAGCAGATTCAGGTTCAGTTTCTGCATCAGGCAATGACAACCGGAAAGTTTCACGTGAAGATATTGAGCTAGTAAGATAGTTCTTTTTTGGAGAACATACTATTATACAAGTGTGTGTGAATGCGTAGGGGAAGTTTCTGTTCCCTGTAGCACCTTGTTCTTTAACTTAATTATGACACAATTGGTGATGTAGGTCCAAAATTTGATCGAGCGGTGCTTACAATTGTATATGAATAAGGATGAAGTCGTTAAAACACTTCTTAACCGTGCAAGGATAGATCCTGGATTTACAACTCTTGGTATGTATATCAAGAATGCAGTTGTTTGTGATTGTGGTGTTTTATGCATTTGCTGCTTGATTGAAATATGCTTTCTCATATTTATTGTTACTGAGTGGCTATCGGGTCTATAACTTTGGCTGTTAGGTGTCAGTTCTCAGTCCTTTAAACATCTTTATACTGAATACAGTTTGGCAAAAATTGGAAGAGGAAAATGCAGATTTCTTTCGGGCCTACTACATTAGGCTTAAACTGAAGAAACAAATCATCTTGTTCAATCATTTGCTTGAGCATCAATATCATCTAATGAAATATCCTGTGCCACCTAAGATTCCATTGACTCCGATGCAGAATGGAATAAATACCATGCCAGGTAATTTTATTTATCATTACTGTCATTTCAATTTCATAGCCATTTTTTGTCTTCGTCTTTCCCCCTTTCACTTTCTGAAAAGGAGGAGGACCATCACCTCTTCCCTTTCTGGCACAACGTTAAACTATCAGTCCCTTTCAAATAGGAGTTAAGCTACTTTAAGAGAGAATGATCTTAATTTTATCTACAGAGCTATTGAACAATACTCGTGCATGCTTTCTTGCCATTGTTATTCATTACCTCTTGTTTTCAGTGCAGTCAACAACTTTCCCATGGGATACCCCGTCCTACAGCAACCTCCACTTCCAGCTGCAGGTCAACCTCATTTTAATTCTATGGGCATGTCAAGTTGCCATGTGGTTAATGGTGTCCCCGCACCAAGCAACTATCATCCAATGCGGATGAATTCTGGAAATGAGTGAGAATCCATGTTTCCCTTTAAAATTTTGAAATGTGAGACTAGAACTCAATACTAGAACACTTTCCCAGCTGACCAGTGTGCCCTATTAGGGTCCATGTATTTCTTATTTAGTGACCCTCTTGTACTTGCATGTGCCCAAGGATCTTGAATTTGACTCTACTCCGTTACAAGTGCATATATTTCATGCTTCACAAATCTGGTGAAGACTCCAGCCACTTCTCATTGTTTAAGTATTACTGAAAAGTATAATTGGGTTTAATCAGTGTAGGTTGGTGAAAGAGGTTGCTTTTTTCCTGCACAATCTGCCATACTTGTGTTTTATTGTTGTCCATGCCTAGTTTGTTAATTTTCTCTATCAAGCTTTTCAAATAGGAATAGACAATCAATCTGGTGGAATATAATGTTTTTGGGCTTCAAATGATGAAAAGCTGTTTCTATTAGTTTCTTAAGAGAAATAGCATGACTAATGGCGCTCAACATTTTCCTATCTGTTGACAGTATGGTGGTAGAAACCAGTGTATCTGATGTGGCACCAGCTGTTCCACCTAGCAATGCCATGTCATCTATGTCCGATATGCCTGTAAGCCCTGCATCAGTGGCTTCAAGTGGCCACTTCCCCTTCACTGCTTCGGAGATTTCAGGGATGGGAATTGACACCTCAGCCCTTGACACTTCATTCCCATCTGATGTAGCAAGTTCAGTAGAATTGCAACTTCCGCCAGATAACGGGGTTGGTAATTCTAGAGATATGCTGAGATCTTTTGATCAGATTCCTTGGAATTTCAGTCTTTCAGATCTAACTGCAGACTTGTCAAACTTAGGAGGTAACTTTCTTCATACAAAATTCAAAGTTTTTTAATCGCACGACTCCTGGAAAGCAAATTTTGGTTCTAAGCATTGCTCTTTGAACTTCTTTAATAATTGTGTTGGCTGCATAAAGTTTTGAATTTGAGGATTCCTTTCCTGCTCTTAGCATTTTCTAGTCCCGGTTTCTCGTATATACAAGCTTGTCCCATATTTTTCTTCCCTTCTATCATTTTTCTCTCTTCCTCTTTGGTCTGATTAATTGTAACTTCTGATTCAATACTAATTGCAGATCTAGGATCTCTAGGAAACTATCCTGGTTCCCCTTTTTTGCCTTCCGATTCAGATATTCTGCTTGATTCTCCAGAACAAGAAGATATAGGTGAGAATTACTACTTTCTTACCCATGTAATATTATGCTTTGAATCAGAAACAGATTGAGAAGTTAGAAAAAGCATTAGCTTTAACTATCTCACATCTGTGTGCTCTTTCTGAAAGCTATTCAGATGTATATTAATGGCTGGGGTCTTTTTATAGTCGATATTCTTTTTCTTTTACTTTGAAATCTTGTTGGAATCTGGCTCTGATATTTGTTAATGCAATCTGGCTTTCATGCCTTTGTGTGACATGGTCTGGTCATGAACATTTAGTGCCACCTTGAATGTTCAAATGCAAATTTCTGACTAGCCTGATAAGCCACATTTAACTATTGATACATTGATTGCAGCACGGCTTTAAACATTCTAGTCTTTTGCATTTGCATGTTAAACTTACACGGTTCTCTTCTGAAATTATCAGTCTATTTTTCTCACTTGAAGGAGCACAGTGGTAATTGAGCTGCATGTTCTATGCAGTAACAGTGGTACCATCATTATCCCTTTTAGGGGCTACATTGTTTTATCTATCGGCCTAATGGTAGCTTTGTTGGTTGTATATCCTAGTTGAGAACTTCTGATATCATCTGTCAAGGCGCACATCAAATGTGTTTACTTTCGTTAAATGACTAGCGTCTGCTATTTCACAATATTACTTCTTGCTTTGCCTTCCCTTTTTCTTACTTGTTTCCTAGACTCCCTTATTCAATGAGGTTATTACAAGTTTACAACACAATGATGTTATGATTCGTGCAAGGCATGTCTAGAAAGTTGTACTTGTCTTCAGGGGCGGGGGTAGAAACTCTGTAGCTTTTGCTCAAACAATGTGCTTTTATTAATAAATGCATCAAATATGTACACACGTTAAATTTAGAATCTAGTTATTAGCACTTGAAGTCATCGTTCTAAAATCCAGAACCCATGAAGCTGAAATTCTAGCTCCACCTCTAACTGTCTTGGGATCATGAATAAGTTGCTTGGTAGGAATTTTTCTTATAGTTTATAGATGGCATGGCTGCTAAACTTTTTCTCTTTGCTCTGGTTTGGTTATGAACTAATAGTTCTCGTGCTTTTGGTTTTGGCTTTGTTTTAGTTGAGGAATTCTTCGTTGATGTTGATGCTGCCCCAGGACCTGCAACATGTCCTCAATCAGATGAAGAGAAGTCCTAGTTTAAGTTGAGATGTACGCGTTGTGTTGAATACTATAGTCAAAATAAGGAGATTGGTGCAAAATGATGGTAAAACGAGAGACTGGTTAGTTGAGAATATTGATTTACCCGTGTTAGGTATGTCACTGTAGGTTTTAACCAAACTTTTCGGGTGCCAAAGGCCTACCCTTCTACTTTTCAGGAAGCTCCAAAATTCTTATACTGATCGAGCTGCACCAAGTAGATTTCACGTCCCTTGCTTGCTCGACTTCCTCTTTGCTTAAAAAGAAGGGAATATATCTAAGCTTTGAGTTTTCATAGTCGGATATTTCTTTCATTAGTAGAAGCAGATCAGGATATGTTAATTTCATTCCTTTTGAATATTAAGGTTGTATCTTGATCATTGAACATTAGCAATCAAAAAGAATATGTTAACCAACTAATGTACCAATCACCTGAACAATGATTTTGGATGTATGATTATATGAAAATAAGTTATCACTACAGTCAAAGTGTATGCAAAATGTTCTCTATTATGTGTTAATTGCAGCTTTCATAAATCTGAAATAATACTTCCAAGTTCAAGTTCTTTCCCTTCTTTCTTTTCTTTTTGTTTTGAGTATGATCAAAATGAAAAGTTGTTCCCACATATACTGGTAACAACTCATGAAACATAGCTTAATGACAGTAAAGTGTAAAATTATCAAAGTAAATTGTAAAATTACGAAATCAAAGAGAAACGGACAAGTTTACAAAAAGAATTGACAAATATCACAGTTTTCATAATCTAGCAATGGAAAATAGCCATGGTTTTATTTTTAAAAAACAAAAAAAAATTACACCTGGAACTGGGTGCGAAAACCAAACCTACCTCAATGGTGCAAACTAAATTCTTTTAATCAAAATTTTTTATACGGAACAGATCAGCAGTTGATTACTACTTGTGCTTAATGTTGCAATGGTTTAAGCTTCTATATTAAACTAATGTAGGAATTTAATCTTGCTCATGTCAGGGATGGAGTTATTAAACGAGAAAATGATTAAAGTTATATTAAGCTCGAGATAGAAAACGAAGAGAAAAATATACCAACACAAAAATATAGATTATGTTTATTAAGATGGAAAAAGATGATTTCCACCAGGACCTACTGAGAATTTTGTACTAAATTCAACAACACTTCCTAAGACAAGTTCAGTACTAATTTTACAACATTGATGTCCATAGTTCCGCAATGAAACTCTGTTCTATGAACAAAAATTTACAAATACTACCTTCCAGTCCTCCCCCGATTAGAGGGGAAAGTAGTGTCCGATGATGTTACTTCCTCTCTAAAAGGCCGAGTTGATGCATCTGCTATGCTAGGCAACCTTGAAACACTGCCCTTCCCTTTCTTGGCATTTGGTCCAATCTCCTCTATCATGTACTTCCAACCATCTATAGGCCTCCTTCGGCTGAATATATGGGTTTTAATAAAACTAGCAATCTGCATAATGAACATTTATGCAGAGCATAAGAAACAACACCAAACAATAGACCATGAAGTTTCACCATCTATTGTCAGAACCTTATAAAATCCGTGTTAAACTTTACTTTGCTAAATTGCTACTTTATTCATTACTGGACAGAATCACAGAGGAATACTTGGTACATGTTAAAAGGAACACATGTCAAGATAAAAAATTTTAAAAAAAATAGCAAAGGCAAAAAATAATTTACAATGAGGTCCGTCTGGCATATGTGGAAACATATAGCCTATATTCCTGTCTACAAATAACTCACAAGTCACAATCAAGTGCATAAAATACTAAAATTGTACAACTGACAAGAATGGGATTGGCAATGAGCTTAGAGAACATGAAATTGGAGAATAAGTACTTCAAGCTCATATTGTTACAGAGTGAACTTTATAAAGACAGACCGAAAATGACAAGCCATCATGTTACCGACCAAGGTACGCAACAGCCACCAATTTTATTGGTCAATGATATACTAGGATTATAAGGCAAGCTACGTACTTGGTGAATAATGTAAGGCTAGGATCGGAAATAGAACATGGACCTGCTATCAGAAATGACAAGCTCCAAAGAGAATGTTTACCCCTCCAGAGATGTGGACCGCCAAAGAAAATGAATTGGAAGGGAATTTCAGAGGCTATATTTGGCCGAAGAGATTTGTTGCAGACACTCAGCTACACTTCACTGGTAATGGAAGGAAACAAGAACAAAAGTTTTTCCCCGTTTTTCCCCTAAATGGACACTGCTCAGAGGACGTACAATTACAATGGTGTCATCCTCATTAACCAAGTGGTAAGAGGGAACAGAACAAGGAATGTGACAGGGCAACTTAACAAAACCTCTATGCATAGAGTTCCATTAAGAGACCACAACTTCAAAGCACCCAAATCCATTTGCAGGAAAATAACTAAGTGACTAGAAAGGCCAATCTCAGAGGAAGGTGGTAGTATTGGCTCTACAATGAAAGAGGAAGAGGCTTCAAGTTCGGGCATTTTTTTCGCCTAAATACTGCTGGGAAATTATTAGGCAGAATATTCTGATAGCCCTTCAACATGTCATATGACAGCAGACTATAATACAACGATCATTTGCCACGCCCCTAGAACAAAAAAAGTGCCTGGTAGAAGATATGGTAAGCATATTAGCCTTTTTTTTTTTGGGGGGGGGGGGTTGATAAATTCCTGTGGATGTGATGGTTAATGACTGAAAATTTATCACTCCTTCAGTAGCGGACAATGCCTTCGTCGAAGACTAGTTCTGGATATTCAACAGAGAAATACATTTCTAGTTCGACCCTCGTAAAACTTTGGATGGGCTGCAACTAGCACAACCTTACAGGGTGCTTTGCTGTTTTTTGCTAATAAGTAGCACAGTGTTGTCGCCTCAGTTGGTGTGTGCAGTTAAAATGATTTTTTATACGTTTCTGATCAAAGGAAAAATATAAAAAGGGAGAAAAAAAATCTATAAGAAGAACAAATAAGAAGGATCTAAGCAAAATAATCTGATACTTTTGGCAAGGGTGGGCACCAATTTTTTGGAACAACGACACATGCTTAAACCAAAGCTAGCGGATTCACCAAACTTAACAAGTCTGCTCTGCAACTAAGCTTGAATTCATAAATTGGAATTTCTCCACAAACCTGGAATTTATTGAATGCAATTCGGCGTTCAAATTCTTGGACTAAGATATCTTCCTCTCTTTGTGACATCTCCCATATATTCCCATCTTGCGTTTTCGACGTTGTTTCCCAGCCATCAGGTTTGTTTTTGAACTCAGAATTCGTAATGTTTGAATTGCTTAAATCATCATTAGGTGAATCAAAAATCCTACATTTGCACACACAACAAAGTGAAATTAAAAAGATATAGCAGGTCATCACGGTATCAAACTTAACCTTCAGATTGCATTGAAAGCAAGTATTCACCGCATCAGCTCACACAAGTTCAGGAATTCCATACTCACATTCCACCAAGACAAAAGATGCTTGAAATGTGGCAAGATTTCTGAGAAAAGGTATACTAAAGTCAACACATACTCAAGTGATATAGCCGCAATTCTACTACTTACGACTTGCTTTCATCATCAGTATCTTTCAAGACAATGTTTTAGCATAGGTAGTTGAAAACTTCTGTCTCCCCGGAATGAAGATATTTCTCTTTTGGGATGCGCCAAGATTTCTTATATAGGAAAAAGATCCTGAATGGAAGTATACGAAACCCAATACAGATCTAGCCCTTAGAATTGGGTTCAACCGAATGGCTCGCAAGTAATGCATTGGGTTCAACCGAATGGCTCGCAAGTAATGCATTGGGTTCAACCGAATGTATGCAAAAGATGTCAAAAAATGTCAATAAATAATAAGACTTCTACTAATCCGATCCACTAATTCTAAATTCTAGATCCACCTCTGACAAAATTATTAAAACTCACAATTGCATGCAAACTAGTTAATGAATAATGATACGATAACGAACCAATTCAAATGCACATCAAATAAGCACAGCCAACTACATCAATTTTTTTTTTTGATGAAGTAAGATAATTTCATTAAATGGCATCAAGAAGATGCATAGCAAAAATATACAACAAAAGTGTGGCTGCACATATACAAAAACTTACATAACTAAGGAGCAGACACAATCCCAAAAAGATTCAAAGCTAGTTACAGGGGCTTGGTTAAACCAAGTAAATAAATTGATTAGACAAGTTGCTTTAAGAGAGTGATTAGGAGTTGAAATCCCATCAAAACATCTGCGATTTCTCTCATTCCAGATGCACCAAAAAATAGTAGCAGGCACCATTTGCCAAGTTTTTTTGATGGATTTCCCAACTCTCCATGAGCTCTAGCTCTCGTAAGCATCCTTGATACTGCAAGGCATGACCCAAGCAAGTCTAAAAACGGATAAAAACATGTTCCATATGTCAGCTGCTACTGTGCAATGAAGAAACAAATGTCTCACACTCTCAGACTCCTCCTGGCACATAAAACATCTGTTCACTGTCGGAATGCTTCTTCTACTGAGGTTGTTTTGAGTAAGGCATGCTTCATGCAGGCTTGTCCAGATAAAACCAATTACTTTTATAGGGAGTTTGGTTCTCCATATGAGCTTCCACGACCATTTGTCAATCAGCTCTTTATTGGAGCATAGATTGTCATATCCTCTTTTGACAATATAGGTTTTATCTTTGGAATCTCCCCATTCCAGCTTGTCCTTCACCCGAGTATTGACCTTAAAATCTGATAGTTTTGAAAGCAATCTCAGCAAGTCATTTAGTTCCCAGTCTTGGATATCTCTTCTGAACTGCAGGGCCCATGAGTTATATTGCCAATAGTGCTCAATAGTGGAATCCTTGTTGCTAGCCAAAAGAAATAGACTTGGGTGTTCGTCTTTCAGGATCTCTAACCCTAACCATCTATCTTTCCAGAAAGAAATATGAGCTCCATTCCCAAGCTTGAGTGATGACTTGAGTTGAAAGTCACCCCATAACTTTGAAATGTGTTTCCATGGCCCAGAACCATGAGGCAGTCTACTTTGTCTAGTACACCAGTTGTTTGCCACCCCATATTTTGCTTGTATTACAACTTTCCACAGCCCAGGGTTCTCCATGTTGTACCGCCGGTGCCATTTCATTAACAAACTCTTGTTGTGTAAAGTGAGATCTTTTATTCCTAGCCCTCCATGCACCTTGGGGAGAATAACTCTTGGCCATTTAACCAAATGGAATTTGTGAGTTTGACTATTTCCTTCCCATAGAAAATCTCTCCTTAGTTGATCAAGTCTCCTTTGGACCTTAGCTGGGATTGGAAACAGTGACAAGAAGTAGGTAGGAATGCTATCCAACACACTATTGATGAGTGTAAATCTACCACCCAAAGAAAGATACTGCATTTTCCAGGAAGCTAACTTTTTTTTCAAATTTTTCAATTACTCCATTCCAGATAGCTAGAGCTTTGTATCTAGCTCCCAGACGAAGACCCAGATATGTTGTAGGGAAAGAGCCCACCTTACAACACATTACTTCCGCAAGCTCTTCCAAGTTTGGAACTGAATTGACTAGGTAGATGATGCTCTTCAACATGTTCATGTGTAGGCCTGAGATAGCTTCAAAGATCATAAGTGTAAGATTGAGGTATAAGACCTGTGATTTTTCAGCTCCACAAAAAATTAAAGTATCATCTGCATAGAGCAGATGGGAGACTGTAACAGAGTTGCCATCTGCACTTCCCACCTTGAAACCATCTAGCCAATGAAGCTGGTTTGCTTTATCTAACATTTTGCTAAGCCCTTCCATAGCAAGGATGAATAAGAAAGGAGACAGAGGATCTCCCTGTCTAACGCCTTTTTGGGGAGAAAAGAATCCAACTGGTCCACCATTGATCAGGATTGAGTACTTCACTCTAGTGATACAAAATCTGATCCATCTAATCCAACATTCACCAAATCCCATCCTTCTTAGTGTATTTATCAGATAGGTCCAATTAAGTTGATCAAATGCCTTTTCTATGTCAAGTTCGAAAAGTAGACCAGGTTGCCCTGACTTCATCTTCCAATCCAATATCTCATTAGCTATAAGAGTTGCATCTGTGATCTGCCTATTTTTTATGAAAGCATTTTGATGACTAGACACCAATTTTCCTATCACCCCTTTTAACCTTTCTGCTAAGAGTTTGGAGGCAATTTTGTAAACACTACCAAACAAACTAATTGGCCTATAATCTCTCAGCTCAGTGGCTCCTTTCTTCTTCGGGATTAGTGCTATAAAAGTGGCATTGCATGATCTAACTAGGTTGCCATTCTGGTGAAAGTGTTGAAGGGCTCCCATGATATCATACTTGATCACCTCCCATGCTTTCTGATAGAATGCCATAGTGTATCCGTCCGGACCTGGAGCTTTATCAGGTGCACAATTCATAATTACAGCCAAAACCTCTGCCTCTTCAAATGGCCTTTCCAGCCATATTTTCTCTTCCCCATTTAATGTTGCTACATCTTCCAGTCTTGTGGTAGGTCTCCAGCTTTCATTCTCAGTGTAGAGCTGTTGATAAAATTCTTAAATCTCACCCCTAATTAGATCTTTATCTTCAGTGATGTCATCCCCAACTATGAGTCTATCAATACAATTAGTTCTTCTATTGGAATTGACCACCTTATGGAAGAATTTGGTGTTTCTGTCCCTTTCTTTGAGCCACAAACATCGAGATTTTTGTCTCCAAGATACTTCTTCTGCTTTAGCCAGTTGCTGAATTTCCACTTGGAGTTTCATAATATTGGTTTTTTCTTCCTGGGATTGAGCTCTTCCTTCTGTTTGTTGTTGCAAGAAAGAAAGCTCCTCTAATGCCTTTCCCCTTTTCACTGCAATGTTGCCAAATTCTTCTCTATTCCAGATAGTAAGGTCTTTCTTCAAGAGCTTCAATTTTTGCACCAAAATAAAGTCAGGAGTGCCATTGACATCATAACTCTGCCACCATATCTTGATCTTTTCCAGGAAACCTTCTGTATTGAGCCACATGTTTTCAAATTTAAAGTAGGATGGGTTAGAGTCCCAATCCCCACTCTCCAGCATGATAGGGTTGTGATCTGATATAACTTTAGGAAGAGCAATTTGATTAATCTTTCGAAATATATCATTCCACTCAGATGATATAAGGAACCTGTCTATTCTTGAGGCTTGGATATTAACCTCCCCTCTAGACCAGGTGAAGTAAGCTCCCAGTAATGGTAAATCTACTAAGCATAGATCCTAAATCTACTAAGCATATATCCTGGATGACATCAGAGAATCCCCTCATGGCTCGTGATTTTCTCACACAATTGTGCCTTTCACTTTCAAATCTACAAACGTTGAAATCACCTCCAATCACCCATTGTTCATCCCATAATCCTCTAACAGCTCCCAATTCATGTCATAGTTCTTCCCTTTCCCAGTTTGTGTGTGGACCATACACCCCTGTGAAACAAAATCTGAAATTCTCCTGTGTGTTCTCAAGCATACTTGATATGGAGTGAGTTCCCTGTTGGATTTCAATGCAGTTCCACTGTCTTTTGTCCCACATCGTAACTATCCCTCCCCTAGTGCCACTGGCTTTGAGTTCTGCCCATTCAACCCATCTGTTGCCCCAAAATTGCCTTGCTAGAATTCCATTCCAATCTTCAATCTTTGTTTCTTTCAAACAAAGAATATCCGGCTTCCAATCTCTTACTAATGATTTGATAATATCCCATTTCCTGTTGTCATTCAACCCATTCACATTCAAACTGAGGATTTTTGTTTTCATCCAGAAAAAGATTGGTATTTCCTCCCCTTGTTCTTCTTTTTTTCCCATCATAATTCACCAAGGATACCAACCTCTTTGACTTCTGTTTCCCCTTTCTTTTTTGACTTTCTTTCTCCTTCTTTGGACTTTTGGTTTTTCAATTGAAGCTGTCTCTTTTCCTCCATCCTTAGAACCATCTCTAAGATTTCATGTTCAAACCCTTTGAAATTAACTCCGAATGCCTTGCATGCTTTTCCCATGACTAATTTAGTCCATTTTGATGTCTCAATTATTGTAGGGTTCTGAATTTGATCACCAGAATCATACCAGGGAAGAGAGAGATAATCACCAGTTGATTGTAATGAGAATGAGAATTCTGAATCTAAGTCAGTAAGAGGAGAAAGAGTAGGACCAGAGATGGATCTTGGCATGCAGAGAGAAAGAATTGTGCTCAGCTTCATCGCCCGCTTCATAATCATGGGTGGAGGCTGCTGGCTGGTCAGGCCTCGTATCATTTTTTTTTATTAGGCACAACCAACTATATCAATCAACGAACAACTATGCCTCAATCCAAATTATTTACGGTCGAATATATGAATTCCTACATCCATAAGCACATTCAATCACCAATAAACTGCCCCTCAATCCTACTTATTCAAATAAAAGAAAGATAAAAAATACACCTCCATCCCAAACTATTTGGGGTCGGCTACGAGTCTGGTATATTCATAAGCAAAATCAACTATATCAATCAACGATCAACCACGCCTCAATCTATAATGAATCCTCTATATATGTAAACAATGTCAATTATATCAATCAAAGATCAACTACACCTCAATACCAAACTACGTAATACGCCTTAATCCCTAGAAGAATCCTATAAATATATATATATATATATATATATCAATCAACGATCAACCACGCCTCAATCCGTAATGAATCCTCTATATATCTAAACAATGTCAATTATATCAATCAAAGATCAACTACACCTCAATACCAAATTACGTAATGCGCCTTAATCCCTAGAAAAATCCTACATATCCGTAAACACCACCAATTATATCAATCAAACAATTACACCTCAATATCAGACTACTTGGAAATCCTCTATATCCATAACACAGTCAAATATATCAATCAAAGAGCAATTGCACCTCAATCCCAAACTAGTTAGTGTTCACTACATGAATCCTTTATATCCAATATATGCAAAATCAACTGTATCAACCAATGATCTATTACACCTCAATCCCAAACTAGTTTGGGATCTTGAAATCCTCTATGTCCATAAGCATACAACAACAACTACTACTACAACTATAACTCATTCCCAAACAAGTCGGGGTCAGTTAAATGAATCCTCTTTGACCACATTACGCCATTTAAACTCATCTCGTGCCAATTATCTCAACTATACAACATATTTATCAATTTCATACCCAAAAGAAAAACATAAAATCAAAGAAATAACGGCCAAAAAAATTGTAACTTTTAACAAAAACATACTCTGAGCAGCTATCAAGAAGCTTTTCAATATCATCAGCATTGCCACCAATAGAATCCCCAAGCTTAGCCTCTTCCATTTTATCAATCTCCTTCAACCACAAGCCCGCATGTATTCTCTGCTTCTTCAACCTATAATCCCTCTTTATATTCTCCAAACTATACAGCGAACTCTCATTCTCATTCATCTTTATTATGCCCTTTTCATTATCATCATTAGTACTATTTTTCTGTTGCTTCCCCTTTCTTAAGTGCCAATTCTCATTCATGTCCTCTACAAAGGCTTTGGTTTCGGCATCAACTTCCGAAGCTCTAGGCACATTTTGGGTATTTTCGGTAGTATTGGTAGTATCATCGGGAAGTGCAAAATTTACATCGGCTTCCCATGGAGCTCGATTCTTGCCAGAGAGATCGTCCGGAAGCCATGCGGATTCCCATGCGTCGTTCCACTCGTCGTCGCCGCTTTTGGTCGACAATCGCCGGCGGACGGCGGCGGAGAAGGTGGGGTTTATGAGGGGTTTTTTGAGAAAGGTCAGTGGGAGTTTGCGGATTGAGTTCATTAGGAAATCTAGTTTCTAGGGGTTGGCTATCGTAGTTTTTGGAATTGTGCACATAATGTTACAATTTGGATATTTAAAGCTTGTTTGGATATGTAGCGATCGATTTGGTGTGATCATATTTTTAACTTATATTTTTCTTTGAATCTCACCCTTTATTATTATTAAATAATTTTATTTTATTATTTACCATACCTTTTATATAATATTTTTACCCTGTATCATAATTTTTTTATGTGCATGATTTATGAAATGATGGCAAAGGACATAATTTATTCAAATGTTATATTTATCAAACGATACAGTATAATATAAAATACAGTACGATACGATACATTATCAAACGACACGTGACAACCGTCCAAACAAGCTGTTATGTGCGAGCCATATAACTTTTTCCAGTCAAATGTGTAGGATAAGATTCTTATTTTATATACATAAATGTTGAAGTTAGGACACTATATACACACACAAAGTATAGTATTTAAAATACAGACTTTAAAATGGAGAAATCAAATTGCAACAATTTGTTCTCATTTTATAGTGGCAGTAAAATAAATTTAATTTTTTGAATAATAATAGTATCATATAAAATCGATAGGACTAGTCTAATCTATAACTGCAAAGTCCTTAACAATTTTAGCTTTTAAAACCCTAACACTAGATGATATTATTGATAGTGCTTTTATGATGGAAACTGATGGTGGATGTGAATGGTAATAGTGGATGGTAGTGGCAACTGGCATCGTAAGTGCTTTTATAATTATCTTATTTCTTATGTTTATGTCACTGCTCCAACTAACATTTACACATTACTATCAAGTTATTTTAATGTAATCACTACGGGTCGTTTGGTACGAGGTATCAGAAGGTATAAGGGTGGTATAAAAATTTAATATCACCTTAATACTCTGTTTGGTTAGCAAATTAGGTATAGGTTATCCCGGTATTAATTTTAACTCTGGATAACTTATACTTTATAGAAGGTGGGATAATTAGCATCGGTATAACTTATACCTTCTTTTTAGAAATTATGCAATTGTCATTCTTAATACAATATACCAAACAATGAATAAACAACAATCCCAGCATAACTAATCGCTAAGTCGTTTGTTAATATTATTACTAATATTTAATAATTCTTTTTAAAAAATGACTCTCACTCCGCAATCAGACACCAAAATTTTTTTCTTAAAAAAAAATTCACATAAAATTTTTCTACAAAAGTTCTCAAAATCTAAAATTTCGGTCGCATGATTGAATTGAGACTTAAAACTAACAATAATTGTGGGTGAAGTGCAGTAATAGCCACTTTTAAGCCCCCTATTTAAAATAAACCCACGACTTACAATGTATTTAGAAATTGGTCAATTCACTCAAGCTTTAGGACTTGGTGTCCTGAATTTTTGAGCTGCTAATTTAATATTTAAGACTAAGTGTCCTGAATTTTTGAACTACTAATTTAAAATTCAGGACATAAAATTCCTCCAGGACACTATTTTCGAACTTTAGGACACGATGTCCTAAAGTTTGAATTTTGAGGTTTAACTTTAAGATGTCGCACCTTGAAGTTTTAACAAAATTGACTAATTTTTAAATACATTATAAACTGTAAATATATTTCAAACAGTATACTTAAAAGTGGCTACATAGTGTCATTTCCACAAGAATTGTTGGGGGAAAGATAAGATCCATTCATCCTTAACTAAGAGTTTCAGGTTCGAGCTTTATAAAATTCATGTTAAGAAGTGTTTCTCTTGAGTGGACCTTACACGTTGCGAACCCGAATTAACTTAGGCCCCAATACTAAACACCGAGTGGAAAATAAATAAATAAACAATCATAGATTAAAATAGTTCTTAGATGAAAGAAAATAAAATGAGTTGATAAAGTCTAATCTGTCATTTGGGTCACTACACAGAACTATTGGGCCTGACGTTAAACCCAATCAGTTATGAGACATTATAGCCCATTAGGGTTTAGAGTTGAAATATAAAGTGCTAGCTGAAAACCCTAGTCTGTGATCATCCATTTCCCCCCTCCCGTTCCCTTCAGCAGATCGCCGACGACAGCGGCGGTGACCGGAAAACATGGTACACGTCGCCTTTTATCGTAACTGTAAGTCTTCAAATTTGTATTCTTTCTCTTTATCGGCTTGCCGTGTTATTTCTTTATTTATTTAATATATGATTTCTGAATAATCATGATTGCATGTGTTTGTCCTGTTGATTTCTTTATTTTTTTAATAATTAGTAGGAATTTAGGCAATTGTAGGGTTCATTTTGACGGTGTAGATAAATTCGATCGGTTATAAGTTAGGAAGCTAAAGAATCTGATAAGCGATACAAATTAGTAGTTGGTAGCTGTTATTGGTATTAGGCGCAGTGTTATTCAGAGATTTGTATGTCATTGGAGGGATGTAAAAGATTTTGGGAATCTCTAGTTTTAATATTGGAATGAAACATTCCCAAATTGAGCAGAAAGATATAAGCTATTCGAATAGCCGACCCAGCTCGTTTTGGGACTGATGACTATTTTTTGTATGATCATATACTTGGTAATATGGATGCATAATGTTAGAAGAGTTGATATTTTATTTCGATGTTAATGCTTTGTGCTGTTGTATTGGAACATCATTTCTTCATGATCAGCTGATAAATTACTGGGATATTTTAGAGAATTTTATGTCAATAGAGGGATGTAAAAAATATAGAAAACTGCCTAATAATTACTCAGTTCTGTTTAGGTCAGCCTGTTTCCGTACTGTCATATTCTTGCTAGTACCAATTGCTTTATGTTGGAAGAGTTGAATTTTATTTTGATGTTAACGCTTTAGGTAATTGTGTCGGAACGTCAGCTGACAAAAGCACTTAAAATAAAACCAGTATCATGCATCGCTTCCTTTTTAATGATTTTCATGATACATAACATTGTTTCTATCTGTATTTTCTCTTAAAATTTTTAGCATATGTTTATTTATTTTTACTTTGATGTGTACCTCAGATGGAAAGACCTTTAAGAAGCCTCGACGTCCATATGAGAAGGAGCGATTGGATGCCGAGTTAAAGCTTGTTGGAGAATATGGATTGAGGTGCAAGAGGGAGCTTTGGAGAGTTCAGTATGCCTTGAGCCGTATCAGGAATGCTGCAAGAATGCTTCTGACTTTGGATGAGAAAGACCCACGTCGTATTTTTGAAGGTGAAGCACTCTTGAGGAGGATGAATAGATATGGGTTATTGGATGAGAGCCAGAACAAGCTCGATTACGTCTTGTCTCTCACTGTGGAGAACTTTCTTGAACGTCGTCTTCAAACTCTTGTCTTCAAGACTGGCATGGCTAAGTCAATCCACCATGCTAGAGTACTAATTAGGCAAAGGCATATCAGGTAAAATTCATTGCCACTAAAAATTTATTGCCAGTTTTAGTGTCAAAGTTCAAATAAGTAGGCTTAATATGTTTTTTCCTGATATTTCCTGTGTCTGACTGTATGGTAGCGGGACTGCTAAGCGAATATTTTTTTTAGAATTACCTGCTATGGTGCAATAATATGTGGCATTTATAAAGTGTTTGATAGTCCAACATTTTAATATCTAGCAACTGATCTAGCCTTTGATTACACCTTTTGAGGGACTGTTGTGATGAACTTTTTGTTTTGAGATTCCTTATAAAAGAATCATTTATCTCACATTTTTTTTGCTAAAGAACTTTAATATAAACATGATGTTCGGGTGATAATTATTTTTATAGATGTGCTTTTCTCGAAGGTGCTGGTTGAGGTCTTGGCTTTTTTTTTTTCAAGTGCTCTACCGAACACTTGACTTTTTCTTTAGAGAACAATGGAATGAAAATTCTTATGAAGCTTCTGAGCCTCATTTCATAGGATTGTTTCTTTTAACAGTGAGGTCTTTATTTGGAAGCACTATGCAATGCAAATAATCTGTGATCCGATATTCTTGCAGTGAATTTTTGAGGAGAAGTTGTCAGAATAGTATCTCAACAAGGATATATTATCTGTTTTAGAGTTATATTTGCTTCCACATTAAGGAATCTGATTGAAATATCTAGACTGTTTTCTTGAGAAGCTCTTGTTTATTCGCTCACTGTAAGTTTGTTGATGCATCTCAAAATGGTTTGTGTTTCTAGGTGTTCGTAGAAGCTAATTTGTAGTTATTAAACTTCAGCTGGTAGATTTTTTTCCTTAGCTAGAGGAAGAAAGTGTTGGTTGTGTCATATATTGCATTATTTGTGAGTGTTCCTTCTTATATCATGTACTCTGTTCCTTATACAAAGTAGTAGTCTATGTATTATTTGTTCTGTTGTTTAGTACTGCTGTGAACATTAACAACTTCTCTTGGTCTGCGCATTTTGGGTTTTCTCAGATTTCTTTCACTGTGGGCTAGTATCATTTATCTGTCTGGCAGATATAACGCCATGACCTAATAATCTTGTCATGCAGAGTTGGTAGGCAGGTGGTGAATGTTCCTTCTTTTATGGTGAGACTGGACTCCCAGAAGCACATTGACTTCTCTCTCATCAGTCCTTTTGGTGGTGGGCGCCCTGGAAGAGTGAAGAGAAAGAACCAAAAGGCTGCTGCAAAGAAGGCATCTGGTGGCGACGGAGACGAGGAAGATGAAGAATGAGCTCTTATGTTTATTTGCATTTGGATCTTATACTTCGCCTATTTAGTACTTTCTTGTTTTATGTTTTGCAACTTTTATGTACTGTCGCGTGTTAGAAATGTTTTGGTTTGGTTTAGCACTTGTTAGGCTTTGGCCTAAATTTATGATTGAATCAGATGACCTGGTTTTAAGAGCAGTTTTGTCTTTGTTTAAACTAGACAATGAATTGTTGGGGTTTACTTGAATCAAATTCGAGATCATACATAACAGCTCCCAATCGTTTTTTACTGGCAAGTTATAGCAATTGTCTGATTTACAGTACTTAGTATTTGATGCTTGCAGTTGATAGATATTGTTGGAAAATAAGCTGCAAGTATATAGAAGCGTTGGACTGACCGAAATAATAGCGAAAATGAGATGCAACTTGGGCTTTGTTGTCGTGTGTTGCATATAATTGATGCCTGACTCCGAATAAAAGAAAAATAAATTATGTTATGGAAAAAAAAAATCATCCGTATGAGATACGTGTCAAGTTTAGTTAAATATCCAATAACCAATGCATAACTTATGCATTTTGCTTTTTTTGTTTTCCTTTGGCAAAATACATAAGTTACCACCTGACCTATGTATCAAATTCCTCTTACATGTGGACCAAAATTATCTTACACACTTAACCTTTCCAAAGTATATCTAAGATACACCTTTTTTTATGTTTGACCACTTTATCTCAGAGATTGTATCACATGTGTTAATTAAATCTTGACACGTGTCATAACTCAAGTAAAAAAAGAAAATGCATAATTTGCATCCCAATTGATACTAATTTTTAAACAAGAAAAGAAATCAGAAAACAAACCCAAACCCACTCGTCTCTTATCCCCCCCCCTTCCCCCCAACCGTTTCCTCCCCTTGTCCATCACTTTCCTCTCCGATTAATCAGAAAACTTCCTCATAAAATACCTTCTTTCTCCTATTCTTTAAGAAAAACCCAGAATTTCTTTGATTGATATCTGAAATGGATTATTGATTTTGCACCAATTAAGTTGTAATGGAAGTGTGCAATGATTCTTCCTCTAAAATCTTAGCAGCCATGACAGATAAAAGCTTCAAGAAAAAACCCATTAACTCTCCTCTTTTGCCACTGCTATATTCATATAAATGAAGCACCCAATTGTATTAACTTCTTAATTTTTCAACTTGAAGCAGAATTTAAACTATTTCACTGGCCGGAGTTTCAAGCAGAACTCCATTTTCGACTGATAAAAGACGAAAAAGATAAGGGTTTCACTAATAACTCCATGGCTATGGAGAAAAATACGGGTAGAGATTTTAAATCTAAAGATTATTTCTTTTTTATTCCTACTTGGATCTACTGGAGCGGTTGGGTGACGTATATAGTGGGAACAAGACCAATGAGCAGGGAGGTTGGGGACGGAGGTTTTAGCATTAGCAATCTTTTTTCTTTTCTTTTTTGTGTTTTGTATATAATGGTAAAAGAAAAAAAGGATAAAAAGAAAAAAAGGATAAAAAGAAAAAAAATATTTAGACCTTTGGATCAACTTGCTTGAATCTACAACGTTCAAATAAAATTTCAGATTTTTATTTTTTACCTCTTCACGCACCTGTTTTGCGTGTAATTTACCTGGTCAAAAGTGGGGTGTCTTAGACACACTTCGGAAAGGTTGAGTGTGTAAAGTAATTTTGGTCCGCAAAAAGTGTGTGAGGGATTTGGTCCATAGCTTGGGGAGTAACTTACGTATTTTGCCTTTTCCTTTCTTGAATTTTTAGGTATTTTTAATCTACTATATAAAAATTATTTTTTCTTTTTTCTTTTAAGAAACGGTATGTGGTACCACTATAAAATTCTAACACTATAATGAGTATAATCCATGTTACTTAATTCATGGTTGCTTGATATAGTTTCGCGTTAAAAAATAACATAGTCATGTATTTGGTGATTTCGTGCATGCGTCTAATCTAATGTGAGCAGTTTTTGTCTTTCTAAATGTTATATCTAATGGAACTTTAATGATAAAAGGAAGTTTCATAAATATTTAGTACTAGCGAGATGAGTTTTGGCAAAAATCATTCTTGAATTATGCGCAAATCTAAAGTATATCCTTGTGACATCTTAGTAACAAAAAAACATGCATGTACTATTTATGTTATTGCAAAAATCATTCTTCCAATAATTTTTGTCAAAAAGACTAACGGCTAAGCAAAAGAGCATACCAAGCACGTGAGTTTCCTCCTAAAGTTTCCAAGAATGCCCCTCCCGTCCGATCATCTTCCACCTTCACCATAAAAGACAAGGCTTCAAAAATAAAAATTTCTTTCCATGTGATCTTTAGAGTATTATCTAGGGCAAACTTCTGAGCAAAAAGAGAAGCAAGGGCTATTGTTTCAAGCCTCACAAACAAGGTAAAGAATCAATAGTCAAAAAGTTATAGATTCTCCAATTCTATTACGATTTTTGCTATTTTTCAAAATTAAGAAGGAAAGAAGATGATGAGCAAGGAGCCAGCAGGACGAAGTTAAAAAAGAGACCAAAATCAGTCCACAACAGTAGAACTTCCACTTCTTTCTTAGATGCTATTGAAATTCATCCACCAGACTACCTTGCAGTTTGGACTTCATTATGTCTGAGAGAACGTCAAGTTTTCATAATGTTGAAAAGCTACTGGTAAAAACATTTATTTCAATTTTTTTATTACAGTTTACAAATTAAGAGATTCATATTCAGTGTTTTAATTTGTTCTTTCAGGTTAGAAGAGGTACATCGTTGGTCAGTCAACAAAGTTGCATCTTTTCATCATCTCAACAAAATGACAATTCTTGAAGAATTTTGCCTTCTTATTATATTGAAGAAATATTGATATTTTCTTGTCTTTAATTCGTTTTCTGGTGTTTGGAGTTTTTTTATTTCTTATTAATTAGCTATTGGTTTCTGCATTGGTGTTATGTAGCTAGTTTTTATCTTTAATTAATCAATGGTATTGCAGTATGTGAATACTGATTTTTGCTGAAATTTTTTGTTGTTTTTGTTGTTTTTCCCTGCTCATTATTGACTTTTGCTGGTCCTAATATGATGGTCTAAAGGTGTTCCTTGTTGCTGGGTTTTCACTAGTTTTAAGCATTAACAAAGATGAAAAGTTAACTGATAAATACTTTATTGTAACGTCTCACTGCTTCATCTTAACCAAAATAAAGAACTAGCGGTTTAGTGCACTTGTTCAGAAGAAACAAAATGATACTCTTAGGTAGCAACACTACTTTTTATTGAACATGTGCATAGATAATAAATTTAATATAAAACTGCAAATAAACGAATAATACAATCAGATTTTGCCTCAAATTTTCTCTCGAATTTTAAGACTATTCGTTGCTCTTGTTTAACCACGACATCCAATTTGCTTCTCATTGTTGCAACGATCTTTAAATTGTACTTCGCGATCAAGCACTTTTTTCGAGAGTTTTTTTGAATCACATGAAGGATCTTACATTAGTCTATTCCACTGTTGCTGCAACAAAGAGAAGAAATTTAAATATCTCCACGAATGAAATGGTCTTTGATGTAAACTTGTAGCAAGAAAAATATTTTCTTTTGCAGCAGAAAATATAGTTATCTAATGTAGACTCCTGAAACTAACAATTCTAATTCTAGATGAACAACTTCTAAACTAATATCTTCTTCTCCAATATTTTCTTTTGGGGCAGCATTTAGATTATTCAAACCAAGACGAGGAAAAAAATGAAATTAGAAAATCTTTCTGACATTTCAACAAACAGGTAAGGGACTTGGTTACTTCTAATTGTCCTTTAGACTTGCAGTAATCTCTTTCAAATTAAAGTGACAAAGAAGGCTTACAGTAAGAAGCCAAATACATTAACCAACTAATTCAGTCTGAGAAATAGCAAAAATCGTAATAGAATTGAAAAATCATTCTTTACCTTGTTTGTGCGGCGTGAAAAAATAGCCCTTGCTTCTCTTTTTACTCAAGAGTTTGCCCTTGATAATTCTTTGAAGTTCATTTGGAAACAAACTTTATTTTTAAAGCCTTAGTCTTTTTTGGTGAAGGTGGAAGATAATTGGGCAGGAGGGTATTTTTGAAAAATTTAGGGGAAAATCCACGTGCTTGGCATGCTCTTTTGCTTAGGCGTTAGTTTTCTTGACAAAACTTAACGAAAGGATAATTTTTGCAATAGCTTAAATAGTATAAGGATATTTTTTGTTCGCTAAAACATCACAAGGATGTACTTTAGGTTTATGATCTAGTCCAAGGATGATTTTTGCCAAAACTCATAGCGAGATCATGCTAGAATACAAACTAGTAGTCATTCTATTTCTTCATACATCTTACAAGATAAACTACTTTAAATATACTTGTAATATGATTCAATCACCATATATATTTGTATTATAAAAGGAAACTCTTATACCCTTTCTACTACTGGAAGTCCAAATTTGCTTATGTATTATTTAATATCGAGTATAACTTCAGCATGTATTAAATTTTTGGTCCAATCTTATTTTTGCCTTTGATCCCTAGCAAACCTCTAACCCAAGGATAATTTTACACGTTAAAATCTTATTTTTGCCTTTGATCCCTAATAAAGCTCCAACTCGAGGATAATTTAGATCTTGATAAAAGATTGAAGGGTAAATATAATTTTTTTTATCTCAAAGAATCTGAATAGATGGACTCGTGAAGTGCACTAATTTCACGCTGGAACTCAATTAGAGGTAAAAAAAAAAAAAAAAAACTTTTCCTAACACAAGTTTAACGAGGAAAAATTACTCAATTTTGAATAATACAATTCGAACCTTGCAGAGAAATAAATTTCTGCTTTTTATGCGTAAAAAATAAATGGAAATGACAATTCAAAAGTATCTACTATTAGACTACAAATTAGATGCGAGCATTGAGAAAGCTGTAACCCGCCCCGGGACCCGGAGTTGACAATTCACAGGTTGATCGCCATTTCTGACATCTACTAGCAGAAAACACTGGAAAAATCCAACCCCTATTCAGAGAAACATGTGTAGAGACAAAAGGGTCTCGATTTTCATTGCCTACATAGCCCTTCTCTGCTTGGCTTCAAACGGTACCTATGCATTTGAACCAGAATTCGGGTCGACCCGCGTTGTCTTTCAGGTTGATCTTCTTTCACATTACGTCTCTTTATGAATGTACATGTATTGAGTCATAATAATTCATGTTGTACAGCTGAAGTTAATGCTTAAAAGATCAGAACTTGGTATCTTCTTTTTGTAGTGTATATTACTGTAAATTTGATAAGTTTTGGATCTTTGTTGTGAAAAATAGACGGAAAATGGAAGACATTTCTTGATTAGAGGGATAAACTCCAAGAATGTATATTTTCATGTTTAGTACATTATTAACTGTTAGAGTTCACGCTGTTTAGTTAATTTTGCTAGTATATGTGGTTGAAATCAGAGGTGGATTCAGGAGCCTTTAGTCAGTGGATGCGGAATACAATCGCACTCACTTCTAGTTTGTGGCAATAAGTAATCGGTTTCAGACCGCTTCATATACACACAGCGGTCCTCATCGATCATATTAAAGTAATAAGATTGTAATAACTTGATGAAATCTCAACTACAAATGCCTAAATGATTGTTTTAATCCATAAATGGACCTCTTGAGCTTGCGAACGTTGCACTCTTGAACATTTTGGATAAAATCTAATGGTTACTCGAGACTTAGATGATTCGGGCATCTGAAGAGGAGAGACACAGATGCACTGGTGAGGAGGTGTGAGAGGTTGTCCATGGAAGGCCTAAGGAGAGGTAGATGCAGCCCGAAGAAGTATTGGGGAGAGTTGATTATGCAAGATATGGCGTTGCTCTAGTTTATCGAGAACATGACCATGGATAGGAAGGTATGGAAGTTGAGAATAAAGGTAAAGGGTTAAGTAGCCGAGCGTTGTTTTTGTCTGTAACAATAGCTTTAGTACATGACTTAGTGTCATTTGTGTATTTTCGTATTCCTTGGCTTCTGTTATTACTTGTTGTTTTCGTTTCGGCTTTCTGATTGCAATACCTAGTGTTAGTTTTGTATTTTTACTTCGTTTTTCTGATTGGTGTGCTTGTTGTTTCCCTTCCATTTACCTTCCCTAAGCCGAGGGTCTACCGAAAACAGCCTCTCTATCTTCTTGAAGGTAGGGGTAAGTTTACACACTACCCTCCCTAGATCCCACTTGTGGATTACACTAGATTTTTTGTTGTTGTTGTTGTTGTTGTTGTGTTTGTTGTTCATCTAGCTGTCCATTGAGAAGTGGGTTTTTATATCCATTTGATGTAACTTCAAGTTCATGCTTGCAGTAAATCTCAAGAAAATTCTGGTGTTCTGATTTGTCACTGTGTAGATGACATGACATGTTGTACTTTGCAACTGATATTGAAAGAGTCAAGGAAACTAAATCATTTCTCTCTTCTCATTTTGAAATAAAAGATCTTGGAGAAGCTAATGTGATTTTGGCCATTAAAATTGTAAGATTTGTACTGGTTTGATTCTTATTGAAGCCAACTGTATTGAGAGTCTTAAAAAGTTTGGTTATTTTGATACTAGCTTGCTCCTACACCATCTGATCCTAGCATCAAATTAGCACGAAATTCCAGTGGTGCTGTAGATTAGCTGACTTAATTTTCGGATTGTTGGTCTTATATATGCAATGCATTGTACAAGACCTGATATTGTTTATGCAGTATGGACATTGAGCAAGTTTACTAGTCACCCCAGAGTTGAACATTGGAATGCCTTAAGCCGTATTTTAAGGTATTCAAAAGAATACAATTAATGTTGGAATGCATTACTCTCCCTTTCCGACCGTTCTTGAAGGGTATAGTGATGTGACTCGGAATTCTGCGACTCTAAGAGCACGTTTGGACATAAGAAATTTGTTCCCTTTTTTTTTCCAAAAAAATTTCACTTGTTTTTCGAAATCAACATTTGTTTGTAAAATTTTCAATTTTCACTTGAAGATGCATTTTGGAAATTTTCGAAAATTTGAAAACCTACAAAAAGTTTTTTTTTTCAAAATTTTCACTCAAATTACTGACAAAACTTCAAACAACCCAAAATTATATTTATGTCCAAACACAACTCTAAATTTCAAATACCATTTTCACTTGAAAAATGTGTTCACCCTGTTTTAGAATTTTACAATTCTTATGTCCAAACGCCCACTAAGTCAATTATTGCTTGGACACTTTAGCTGAAACAACAATTGCTTGGAAATCAAAGAAGCAAATATGTATTACTCACTCAACAACAAAAGCAAAATTTATAGCTACGTCTTCTGTTGGAGAAGTAGCCGATTGGCTTAGAAGTATTTTAATAGATATTCCTCTATGGAGTAAGCCAGTGCCACCTTTGACTATCTATTGTGATGATAAATGTGGTATATTTCGGGCTTTAAGTGATGTTACAATGACAAATTGAGACAAGTTTGTCCCAAACGTAATAACATGAGAAGATTATGGGAGGATAATGTATTATCCGTTGAATATATTATATCCAGGTTTAATTTAGCAGCTCCTTTGTCTAAAGGATTAGGCAAAGAGTCGGTGAAAACTTGTAAAGGGATGAGAATAAAACTTGTTGTAAATTTACTGTACTTTATGAAAACCCTACCTAATGATACTTTCTTAGGTTCAAAAGGACAAGCAAGTAAAGTTACATTCGTTGAGATGTCTTGAGCACATCAATAAAATTCCCATTATTTGAAAAGATGTAATGGATGTGCATATTTCTCTTGAAAAGGAGGATAATATTCTATTCTCTTAATAAATCTTGGACCAATTTCGACTGTAGTTAGTAGGAACACTCTTGATAGATTTATCAACACTTTGTTGTAAAGGAGTTTGAGACTAATATCTCTTAGTGAATTGATAGACTATTTTGGTCCGAGTATGCAAAGTTACTCTTGATCAATTCACCGGTCTAAGTGCATAGTGCAGGCTGCTTCGATAAGATTTAGAAAGGCAAAATTTTAGCACTTAGATAAAAGGATTCAGAGCACATGGGTGTAAGGTGACAAAGTTTCTCGATTTTCACAGGAAAATAGTAATGTGCATTCTACTTCATACAATGAACTCCTTTGTTCAAGATTCATTCACTAGCAATTCAAGATTCATTCACTAGCAGTTCAATGATTTAGAATGCTTTCACTAGCTAATGGTTCAAGTCCGGAAGATACCACTATTGATGCGTGTAACTAAATCAATTGTCTCAAACCTTCAAAGTTTCTTAAACAAGTAGAGGATTGTTGGAAATAAGTGTTTCAATAAATTTGGAACAATAATTTTTTTCCGGAAGACTTAGTTTTCCGCAGTGAATCAATCTTGAGAAATGAATTTAGAAAACTTTCTAAGTTCAATCTTGAACTCCTAAGATACATTCTTGATTTTGCAAATATATTTTGGGTATTCTAAAAATCATGAATTTATTCATGAACTCTATTTAACTTTGTTTACATTTTTCTAGAAATTCTTTGTGTATAAGTAGAGGTTCTTTCATTCGGAAAATATAAGTACAAACAACACAGACAAGCATGTTCCTTATTCTGAAAACAAAAGAAAGACATTGGTTAGAAGGTGAAATCCTAGATTCAAGAATATAAGATCAACGTTCTTGAATGCTACCTTGTTGAGTCTTAGTTGAACACCAAGACTTGAATGCTACCTTGTTGAGTCTTAGCTGAACACAGAGATGGTATTGTCATTTTTTTTTCATTTGCTCGTGGAAGAAACTTCAACTATCTTCAAACAGTGTATTTACGTGCCTCTACCCACAAGAAGATTATTATTGTTGTTTAACAATTTTGCATATGTTCTGGTCCACCAACTGAAGATATGTTTTATCTCTAGTTACAATGAACGAGTTAAAGTTATTATTATATCTGGTTCTAACAACTTGAAGATATTTTAGTTCGAGCAATTTGACAATTTTATTATCTTGGTTCTAATAGGGAAATATTTCCTGATATATGCCCGCAAGGATACATCCTACATGATATGCATATATGATTCCTATCTGTTTTAATCAAAGGATCGTGATTGTAGGAGGAAAAGAAACTTTGATTCTTTAATTAGGTGATCGCCTTTCAAACCTTAAGCAAGAATATTTTGAGAAATTATGTGTTGCTTATTTATGCGCTATTTTTAGATGTGAAGTGCTTGGTTCAAGAGATATGGAGATATTTCACTGGCACGAGAGTGAAGTAGCGGGGAATGAGAAAGTCATTCTCTTCCAATGTCATGAGAGGAGACACAAAAGGGGATGATATGTGAAGGTAGTCCGAGGCATCACAAGAGATATTGGAAAACAAAGATGATGATTTTTTCTTAGTTCTCAAATATTTTCACCTATGCATCCATATCTCTGAAGTTCAAAGACATGATGGAAATCCATGGTTGATCTAGCTCATGGTAAAAATTGCAGCACGCGATCCACTTTTGGATATGTATTCTTGCTTAATAATGTTACCATTTTGTGGAGTATCAAGAAGCAGACATGCATAGCTTTGTCAACTATGGAAGCAAAGTTTATTGCATGTTCTGCAGCAGTGCAACAAGCTGTGTGGCTAAAGAGGTTTATGAAATACTTTGGGATCATTGGCAAGTTAATGGATCCAGTTCAACTGTGTTGTGATAGCCAAGTAGCCGTAGCTTATATGGAAGACCTTAAGCATCATTTTAGGACTAAGCACAATGACACAAAGTACAACTTTGTTCGACCCATCATAGCGCGTGAAGAAATCACTCTATAGTTCTCGATACAGAAGCTAGAATTGAAGTTGTAAAATCTTCTAAGTGCTTGAACTGAAAAATCTTCAATTTTTTTGAACCATATATAATAACTTCAACCCATTGAACCGGAGGTAAAACCTTTTGCGACAAGGCATTGGCATAATTGTTTTAATATTCTTGTCATTCTTAGAGGCACATAAAATCCGCTTTTTGAAGTCTCCTCTACGAACAGACAGAAGAATAAATTCAACACTATAGAGTTCAACTAAGGCACAACAAGGTAAACATCCAGGAATGTCTTTCTTTTGTTCTTCAAATAAGAGAACTGCTTTCTTGTCCTTCTCATAAAAAGAAATGCTTTCTTGTGCTTTTATTTTCCAAATGAAAGAACTCCTATTTATAGACTAAGATTTCTTGAAAGACTCAAACAACATTAAAGAGAATTCATGCCTTTTATGATACAAAATTGTATTTGCTAAATTAAGAATGTATTTAAGAGTTCAAGAATGAATCTAATAAAATTTCTAAATTCATTTTTCAAGATGCATTAACTTGGAAAGCCAAACGTCTTGCATGTATTTAATAAAATTCATTGTTTCAAAATATTTGAAAAACAAGTCCCAATTTAGTACAAATTAGTATTCTTAAAGATTGTTAAACTATCTAGAGTATTCATCAGGGGCAGCAGGCCCACGCCGCTGATGAAATGTAGTTTTAGTTATGTTACATCTAAGGATTAAAGTTTCTTGGTGACCCTTAGCATGTAATTATTCATAAGAAACAGAACTTGGAATCTTCATGTGTCATCCATAGCATGTAAAGGGCCGCCCAATTCACAAAGCATCCCGCATTCACATAGGGTCCGGGGAAAGGCCGTACCCCAAGGAGTGTGATATAGACATGTTACCCTAATGAAAGCATTAGTGACTGCTTCCACGGCCTGAACCCGTGACCAATAGGTCACACAGAAACAACTTTACCGTTGCTCCAAGGCTCCCCTTCTGTTCCATGGCTCTCCTTCATAGCATGTATTATTTTAAATTGGTAACTTTTGTTTTGTATTGTGAGAAGTAGAAGGATAATGGAAGATTTTTCTTGTTTAGTGTGATATTAAATTTAGTTTGTTGGGTATTTGAATGCAAATAATGTATATATTCATGTTTGATTATGAGCGGTTAGAAATTCACACTGTTTAGTTAATTCTGCTAGTATTATGTTGAAATCAGAGGCAAATTAATGATGTTTAGTTAGTGGGGCGGAGTACCACTGCATGTACTACTGCTTTGTGGCAGTAAGTGCGAACATGGTGTAAATATATATATATATATATATATATATATATATATATATATATATATATTTGGTTCATGCCTGCACCCAATGGTATAGCCTAGTGGTCTATGAAGTGGGTGGAGAACCATGAGGTCTCAGGTTCAATCCTAGTGGAGAGAAAAAACACTAGGTTATTTCTTTCTATGTGTCTAAGACTTGGTGGGCACAGTTACTCGATATTTGTGCTAGTGGAAGGTAGCAGGTAATCGGTGGATTTAGTCGGAGTGCGCGAAAATTGGTCCGAACACCACCATTAAAAAAAGAAAAAAAGAAAAAGTAGATGTGATTCAAGCCGAGGGGCTGTGCCAAAAACACTATATCTTTGCCTGGTTGAATCATTGTATTTATTTAGTTTAAAACTTTGGATAAAAATTTCTTTGTGATCCTTGGCATGCAATGATTCATTAAGAAAATAGAACTTGGAATCTGTATTTTTATCAGTAAAGCAAGTATATTTGTACATAAGTAACTCTTGCTTTAAATTATAGAAGTTGAAGGAAAATGCGGAACTTTTTTTTTGGTTAAACGGATATTCAGTTAAGTGGGTTGGATACTGTGATCCCTAAGAATGTATATTGTAATTAGCTATCAAAATTCTCGCTGTTACTTGATTCTGCTATTATATTGGATTGAGATAGGGTTTTAGTTATGTTTTACAATGTAAGGATATAAGTTGCTTGCTGTGCTGACTCTTAATCTCCTCACCCCGCAAACCTCTAAGTACGAACTTTGTCTTGATCCATCTGAATGATTTTTGACTGATTTTAACTATGTGGCAGACAAATTACGGAGATATTGAATTTGGTTTCTACCCTAGTGTTGCGCCAAAGACAGTTGAGCACATCTTCAAGCTAGTGCGCTTGGGATGCTACAATACCAATCACTTCTTTCGGGTAACTGCCAAGAATTAAAACATTGTGCATTATTATGTTTGGAATTTGATGATGAGAATCTTAATGACGTCGGCAGGTTGATAAGGGTTTTGTTGCCCAAGTGGCTGATGTTGTCGGGGGGAGGAGCGCACCTATGAATGAAGAACAAAGGGCAGAAGCTGAAAAAACTGTTGTTGGTGAACTTAGTGAAGTGAAACATGTGAGAGGGATCCTTTCAATGGGAAGGTAATGTTTGTTGATTTTCTTGGCTATGAATAGCCAGATCTATAGTAAGTGGGCGTTTGGACATAAGAATTGTAAAATTCCAAAATAAAGTGAAAAAAAAAATTCAAGTGAAAATGGTATTTGAAAATTGAAGTTGTGTTTGGACATGAATATAATTTTGGGTTGTTTTTGAAGTTTTGTGAGTGATCCGAGTGAAAATATTGAAAAACTACTTTTTGGAGTTTTTCAAATTTTCGAAAAATTCCAAAATGCATCTTGAAAATTGAAAATTTTATGACGAAACGCTTATATTCAAAAACAAAATGAAAATTTTTCGAAAAAAGTGAAAAATTTCTTATGTCCAACGGGCTCTAAGTTACAATCATGGTACACTTATTCTTTTGAGACGCACTCTTCCTATATATTGCAATTCCTTGCTTATAAGAAATGTTCATCTGGAAAAATGCATGACATAGTCTAATATCTTTTATTGAATGGCGGTGTTTGTTAAGAAGCTGTACAATATAACTTTTAATAAAATAAGGGGAGACTCAGATATGTCAAAGTAGGAATTGACTAGTATAAAGGATTTCGTCTTTTGCTGCAGATAGTCATGGTCTATACTAAAGCCTGACCGAGGTGTATGCCGGTATTGTCTGGGATATGTAAATTAGGATCAAGTTCTATGGATGCTACATGCAATTAAAAATCTTTTCTATTCTCTACCAAGATACCTTCAATTTTGCACTTTCTGATTTTACTGGTATTTCAATTGTGCACCAATTAACTTTAGGTGAACCTTTCTCATATTTGCTTTTCCATAGGTATGATGATCCTGATAGTGGTACCTCATCATTTTCAATGCTCCTTGGAGATGCACCTCACCTTGATGGCAAGGTGTGCTGGTCAAAATCCTAGCTATCATAGTGAATAGAGAGGGATATTTTTAAATTGAGAATCTTACAGTGTTTTTCATTTTTTGTCGAATAACTCAGTATGCAATATTTGGCAAAGTTACAAAAGGAGATGAAACATTGAGAAAGCTTGAGCAGTTACCTACTAGACGTGAAGGGATCTTTGTAATGGTATTATTTCTAGTTCAATTACTTTCTTTTCATTTATTTTCATTTGAAACAGGTATAAATTTATTGTAATGGTATTATTTCTAGTTCAATCACTTTCTTTTCATTTATTTTCATTTGAAACAGGTATAAATTTATGTACTTTGCTTGAAAGTAGTATCTAATGAAAGGTATCTTGACTATGCTAAAACTATTACGTTGGCTGTAGTTTTATCAACTTGATCCTTTTTGAAGCATTTGAAAAGCAACACTTTAAGCACATCATATTTTTACGAATGTTTTCATGGAAGAAAGTTGTTTTTTGAGAAAGTTGGAACGCATGCATTTGTTTGTTGGTTGATAATGCAATGATTGCTCCTAGGAGTTGTGCTGGAGATTTCAGTTTAAACTCGTAGATATGATCTAAACTTTCAGAAGTTCTTCATTTTCTATGTCATGATTGTCCATATATGGAGTACATAGAAAATGTTGTCAAATCAATTTGGTCACCAACATTCGATCGGCAAAAACTGCAGCCATCACGTCTGAAATTATTTCTAATAGCTCCTTTACCATGATCCCGCTGTAATGTGGCTTGCACATGCTAAAACTAAGGAAAAAAGTGGAATATCGCTTCAACCAGCATAGTGAAATCCCAAATTGACTATAAAGATAGAATAGAAGGTGGTGCGGTCGTGCTGGAGGGAGTTGTAATGGAAGAATAAGAATAGGCCTCGGATGGAGGTGCTGGGGTGGGAGGGAAGAAGCTAAGTTGGGAGAAGAAGAAGCCTGGGACCGGAGGGGTGAGGTGCAGGAGGGAATTGTGATGGTGAGAGAGTTGGACGGGAAGAAGAAGGATAATAGAGGCTGGGGAGGGAATCATCCATGAGCGTGGCAGCTACCTGGGGTGCAAAGGAGGGCTATGATGGTCTAGAGGAAGTGAGGAGTAGCATTGTGAACCGGAGGAAGGGGGTGGGGAGTGCAGCGGCGAAGATTAGGAAACGTTGGATACGGAAAGGAATTTGAGGGATTGGATGCGATAGGGCGTTGGAAGATGATGGTTCTGGTAAGTTGGCGTACAGAGAGCATCATCATCATCATTTTTATGTAGTATGTTTTGCTTAATTCTTTTTGCATTTTAGGATCTTTTTCCATTTCTGCCATTAATTCAGCTGCTGGAAAATATACACATGTGGGGTTTGAGGGGGAGATTTCAAGTACTTTTTCTATAACCAGTCTCAGACATTGAGGATGTAATTGACACATCAAAAGATAGTCTTTCTGTATGCTCATTCATTTTCTTATACTTTTTTTCTTTTTTCTTTTTCTTTGTATGAAATATTATACTTTATCTAGTCATTTGGCTGTTTCTTCCAGATAGAAGTTTTTGTCTTTTTACTGAATAATCTTTGTTCTCATTATTCAGCCAACTGAACGCATCACAATTCAATCAACATATTATTATGGTAAGACGACGTTCTAATTTTCAGCTTTGTTTTAATTTTTTTCCTATACACATCATTTCTTTACATGTAACTTACACTTTCCGAAACCACAACACATGCTTAGCCATGGTTATTGCACCTCATGCATTTAAAATTTGACCTGTCAAAAAAGTGAGCATGCATGCATGAATTTGATAGTCACTCTGGATGGATGGTTCTCTTTGGAAATAGATCTGGAAGTGTTCATCTCACTAACATACAATGCCAAGAACACAGCACTTGCCTTTTTAGGCAAGGGGCCGTTTTTTTTTCCTGGTCAAGATGGAATTCATTTTGCTCACAAAGTCCAAATGCTGTTATCTTTGGCTTTAGATAACTCGTTAGGGATCGGGAACCTTACTTTTAACAATTTGAAAGGACGTTTAGATCCCTTCTAGGTGGACCTTTATTACCTTTATGACATTTCCCCCTCATGTCAATTGGGCAAAAAGCAGGTCTGATTCCGGAGGCTCTTACTGTAGACAGCGGGATGAACACTCATGGATGGATGGTTCTCTTTGGAAATAGATCTGGAAGTGTTCATCTCACTAACATACAATGCCAAGAACACAGCACTTGCCTTTTTAGGCAAGGGGCCGTTTTTTTTCCTGGTCAAGATGGAATTCATTTTGCTCACAAAGTCCAAATGCTGTTATCTTTGGCTTTAGATCACTCGTTAGGGATCGGGAACCTTACTTTTAACAATTTGAAAGGACGTTTAGATCCCTTCTAGGTGGACCTTTATTACCTTTATGACATTTCCCCCTCATGTCAATTGGGCAAAAAGCAGGTCTGATTCCGGAGGCTCTTACTGTAGACAGCGGGGCTTCACTTGGTCCCAAAAGCATAATTTGAGATTGGACTGTAGGATTTGGTATTCATGGAGTGAACCAATTGATCTTTAAGCTTTTCTAAGTGAAAATGTTACTTAAATTCACATCAAACCGATACTATTCTTGGCAGAAGTAGACAATATCTACCAAGGAGATCTAGTTTATTTGTTTGCTCCCAGAACTGTATAACAAAATTCTCAAAAATTACAAGGTACCCCATGAAAGCAGTGGAGGAAGGTATACTTTTTTGGAGAACCGGGTGAGGTGACTTTGACAATGTGTTGTTTACATCCTTCCCTTTCTGTGGTTATAGATCAATAAAATGTTGGTCAGTTCAGAATTAGGCTTTCTTATAAAGTGCTTACCTTCCTTGTATCTCTTCCATATGATGTTTGAACGTTCTTCTGTTTTGCTTAGACACCAACATGGAAACTTGTGAAGAAGAGAGGTCGTTGCTAAAAAGAAGACTTTCTGCAGCTGCTGTTGAAATAGAAAGACAGGTTTTCGTGATATAAACCAAACTTTTTTACACAAAGAAATCTTGACATTCTATTTACCAACAAACAATATTCTTTTCTGCAGAGGATGAAATGCTTTCCTTAATCAGGTGGAAAATTTGACAGCATTTCCAGCGACATTCTTATGTAAGCTTTTTACGCCCTCTTCCTCTAACTGAGTGAGTAATTTGTCATTGGCAAGTTGGAGTGCTGTCTAAACTTGTATCATAGGCTAGAGTTTCTACCAATAACTATTGAGTTGGAAATGGCTGGCAGGATTTATTATCTGCAAGTTACCCCACTTGTGGGAAACTACTGGGTTTGTTATTGTTGTTGTATTTATTATCTGCAAGTTTGACTTAAGTAATAGTTTACCTGCATTTGCTCATGAATTTTAGTTTTAACAACTCCTTGTCCATATTTTTGGAACAATCTCCCCATGGCACATGCTTGTCAAAATCATGGAGAAGCCGATATACATCTTTAGTTTGGGTGACTGGGATGGACTTTAGGATGAATTGTAGATCTTTCTTCGCTTTTAGCATAACAAGTTCATGGTCTTCGAATCCCAAAAATCGATTAATATATATGATGTTAGCACATTTTAGCATCTGTACAACATGTGGTTTTAACAATCATTTTTCTCTCCAAGTTCATCAGAATTTTTTAAAATACATCCCGTACCTCCTTGTGATGTATACTATAGAGTGATTCTTTTGCATTCTACAATGTTCATACCAAAAATCTCCCTGCCCTCCTAAGTAAAAGGAAAAGAGGAAAACCCTTTGGACTGTACCACGACTACATTCTTATGGTCATACTTATCAATAGACACACAAAGTTCTTCTGTTCACTCAGCTTGAGGACATGTCCGTTTGTTTTTCTATTCTCTTTTTCTTTTAACACTGTGTGTTGTTTATCGTCATCATTATTATGTACAGATGTAGTTGGTTTCATCTATCTTTACCCTCGCTTATGATGTGATTGGCTTTCCTTTCAAACTTTTGTACTACTACTGCTGATTATTGCTGCTATTAACTTGCAATAGTGGCAGAAGAATATGCATTCTAGAAGCTGGCATTCAAATCGATAATTTTGCAGAGGGAAATGCACTACCTACAAGCTAACTCTTTTTTGCATGATTTATTTCTCCTGGAGTTTTAAAAGGAAAAAAAAAAAAAAAAACAGAGGACGTAAGTCTAGCAAGGCTGCTGCTACAGGTGACGAGTCTGTATTACAGGTTGATTGTGTGCATTTGTTAGGAATATGTGTATCTTAATGACATATTTAATCATGTTTAATGGAATATAATTATATGTAAACTTTTTGTTTGAGATTTCATGCTTCTGCTTCACGGGTTTATCACTCCTCTCGATTTACTTACGATTTTTTTTTAAACGTGCATGCTAAGATTTATTAAATATCAAATATTATTTAATAATTGATAGAAATGGTGAAATATGATGAGTGTTTAGTTTCTCCTGGGGTGGGGGAGCATGATGGAGGAGTTTTTGGCAAAATCATCCTTAAACTATGGCTCAAACCAAGGGTACATCCTTGTCTTATCCTAGTAAACAAAAACCATCCTTATACTATTTAAAAAGTTCCAAGAATAATCCTTCCATTAAATTTTATCACAAAAACTAACAGCATCGTCAAAAGACCATGTCCATCACGTGCCTTTTCCCCTCAATTTTCCAATATTGTCCCTCCTGCCCAATCGACTTTTTCAATAACGTGCTGACCGTTTTCTTTTTCCTTCTTAATTTTTGTTTCCTCCCTTTCTTCTTCTTCTTCTTCTTCAAGAAAACTAGCAGGATGAACTAGGTGTTGCTTATTTCTTCTTTAAAGTTGCTGCTATTTAATGAACAAAAATGGCCTACACTGAAATAACTTCTCCTTAAGTTGTCTTCTTATAACAAGAAGATGATAACAAGAGATTGACACGACCTTGAGGTGGAAGTGCATTATGATCATGTAAAATCTTATATTTGTGCCGAGCTTTGATGAGGGTGCCGATTCTCTTTGTGTCAGTTTTATTAGTCTACCTATAAATGAGAAAAATTAAAAGGTTCTAGCTCTAAATCAAGAACCTGAAAGTCAGAAACTAGATTAGTTCTCTTCCATTTGTCGGAGTGAGTGGTTTCACAATAGTTGAGCTAAACCGAAGTTGGAGTCACATTTTAAAAACAAACCTTGCATCATCACCTCAAATTAAAGATAGAATATCCAAATCTACCGTACGTGCATTGAAATACATACTGCTGCTTAGAAAGTCAAAACTCTTCCACTATTTTTAAAGGCTTTGCACTTTCCTCTCCAAAAGGAAGGTAGCAAGAAATAGTATAGCATGAGATCGGAGAGTTCCAACTATAATACCATAGTTGGATGTGAAGTTCATATGGAAAGAAACTTCTAGTTTTGAAGTCTTAGTCCTTTTTGGCAAAGGTGGAAGACGATCGGGCATGAGGGACAATATTGGAAAATTGAGGGGAAAATGCACGTGATGGACATGATCTTTTGATGATGCTGTTAGTTTTTGTGATAAAATTTAACGGAAGGATGATTCTTGCAACTTTTTAAATAGTATAAGGATGATTTTTGTTTACTAGGATAAGACAAGGATGTACCCTTGCTTTGAGCTATAATTTAAGGATGATTTTTGCCAAAAACTCTGATGGAGAATAACTGAATAAGCATTGAAGAAGCCAATCGCGGAATGCCCTATAAACAACCTAGGAAAGTGGATTTACTGAGTTATATTTTCCTCAGATGGTGACTATAAACAAACTCGACAGGATGTACGCTCTCCTCTCTCGGATCTCTACTCTACTCAAGAGATTAAAAGGCTCGTGATTATGACAGGATGGAACTCAACTAAACATATTTTCTTTCCTGAAGCAGGATGTAATTAAGGGTATTTCCATTGTGAGCACTTTTCTCTGTATTTTTCTATCAGGATACGATGATGGTGAAGGAGATCACCAAGATAATTTTCTCTCCCACAAAATTTAAAATAAAGATGTCTGGCTATGGCGATGGAGTATAGGGAGAATGTAAGCGGAAAACAAAAGCTAGATTGAAGTATGATGCTTTAACAAAACGACTTTAAAAAGTTAGCCGGAAACCTATCAAGTAACTAAAGTAGTAAAGGGATGACCACCAAATCACTATTTACGTTTCCTATTTCAATCTTAAGATGAATCGATAATAGTGATTATCTTTGGCTCAAAAAAGAAAAAAGAGGCAAAACACAAATGCATAGTGTACATGGAAGGAAGGAGCGTAAATAAGTAAAATCCATATTGTCACACCTCCTTTTTGCGCGCCCGCCCCCGAAGGGTTAAATGCGCGAGGGGAGTTTTTCCAATTTAAGTGACAATATTCGAAATGAGATTATTTATTTAATTCAGAGTCGCCACTTGGGAAAGGTTTGGCTTTTGGTGTCCCAAGTCACCGGTTTATCTTGAATCCCAAATCGAGGAAATTTTCGACTTTTCCAAATGAAGTCTGCGAACCAGAAATTCTAAGTAAGGAATTCTGTTGACCCGAGGGAAGGTGTTAGGCACCCTCGAATCCCGTGGTTCTAGCACGGTCGCTTAAATTGTTATAATGGCTAAATATCTGATTTAAATACATGTTATGACTTACGTGCTTTTATTAAGTTTAAACCGCTTTTATCATTATCATTTATTTTTATAGAATTGCAACGTCGTGGAAATGCATCTCGAACCACGTCACAATCAATGCACCCGTGGTCGTCGACACATTTTGACTCCGTTGAGATTTGGATTTGGGTCACATCAATGTGCACCCGTGTTTAAGAAGGTTAAATTATTAAAGGTACGCCTAAAGCAACTAGCGTATTGTTATTTTAGGAAGAGGCCGTGAAGGTTCATTAAACGGCCAAATCCAAAGTCTAGTCAATGGTTATGTATTTTATTGAGGACCCCGGCGGTTTGTGATTTATTTGGCGAGGCTCCGTCTCATTTTTATTTTAAAGGATAAACCTATAGTGACTATATTTTCTATTAAGTTCGTCTCTAAAATAAAAGAAAATCTCTTAATTATTTACATGCTGAAAACGTAACTTATTAGTTATTAGTTTACGGCTAATGCGATTGGAAAATTGCGATCGAGTTTGTACAAAGAAAAACTGCTTTCATTTTTATATTCTATTATTTACTAATGCTGGAACATGAGAGGGATACACAATAATATCAAAGCCGATTAACTATTCTTCAAGTAATTTAAACTAGCATTATTAGATGAAGACATCATACATATGCAGCCTCATTACTAATTAATTAATCGACTACATTTTTATACAAAGAGAGGAAAATTAATATTCAAACACAGATCCAAACAAAAGAATTCAACAGGAACAGGAGCCTGATTAATATTTCATTTTTCGCTTCAAGCCAAGAGTGTACAAATGTGTACCTGGAAACAGCAGTACAAGAACAAAAGAAGTAGGAGTCAGCGACAGTAATAACGCGGCAACAGCAGGTTCAGCAACACCGCAAAACCAGTAAAAACCAGTAGAATAACCCAGTAACAGATTGAAAACTCAGCAGTGCAAAAGTACAATCGCAGTCAAAGCAGAAGAGAGAAAAGATACGAGATGCAGTAGTTTCTGACTTTTGAATAACACTCGAAGAAAAGCAAACAGAATTGTTCGAGTGAAAGTTCAAATTGTCTTTCTCTTTTACTATCACAAACTCTCTCCAAGTATAAAAGTATGTCAACTCTCAAGTGTAAAAAGAATCTGTCAACTCTCTCTAAAAATCCTCTCAATAATATTCAACTCTTTTTCTCTCCCCCCAAAAATCTCTCTTAAAACTCTCAAGTCTCCCCCCAATGTCAAGAAATGACTCTATATTTATAGCAAGACTTTGCCTTGAATTCCTAAACCCAAATTATTCCCCCAATGACATGCTTTGTCCCACTATCAAATGTCTTCTTTATTTTAAAACTTTGTCCCCCATGCCTACATTAAATAAATGCCACATTACCAACCCATTACAATATGTCCCCCATGCCTACATTAAACAAGTGCAAGATTCCTCCCCATTATGTTTTGTCTTGTCCCCCATTATATTAAACAAGTACATCAAAAACCCCACCCCATTATATTTGTCCCCCATGCTTAACATAAAGAATCAAAATAATGTTCAATTACCAAACTACCCCTCCGACCTTATTGCAATTACAAATCTACCCCCGAATGCACTGCAATTTACCAAATTACCCCTCTGCTCTAAACAATCAATTAAATCATAATTTGACCAAAATATAGTCAAGATGACCAATTTCTCAACAATCTTCAACAACAAATCATATGAACATGATGAACAACACAAACTCCAAATTAATGGAAATAAATCAACCATATCGGGAACCAATCCTGGTTAATTTAGATCATCAATGGATGAACAAAGATACAACAATACCAACAACAATATGCATGATTCAAATTAAATCAACAAATCACAAACAAACATAAACTCACATTAAATCACTGGATTTAAACATGAACTTCAAACAAAGATGAACATGAATTAAATCTGTTTTTTAAGCAACAAACATGACGGAATTCTAACGATTCAAACAACATTAACATTCTCTGGAAAATTCATAACAACATGAAACAAATTGAAGAAATAATTAATTAAATTTCAATTTGAATCTAACAAACATTAAACTAACAAATATTCACTTAAACAACAACAAATATTCACTTGAACAACAGTACGAACATGAAATAAACATGAAAAACAATTAATTAATCTTTCATTTGGAATCTGAAAAATTAATTTAACAAACAACACATGAACATGAACTAAAAATTAATTCAAACGATAAACAAAACAAACATTTGCCGATTTTAGATTCGAAAATATCAAAACACAGTACGCACAAAATAAAACTCAAAAATCTACTAACCGAATCGAACAATCATACATACGGACTGTTTCGGCGACCCTCGACCAAAGCTCAACCAAACGACGACGAACAAATCTAAGAAGTCGATTGAAGCCGCGCCGGAGCAGCAACAGCACCTGTCGCGGCAGAAGTGGAGGAACGAGGCAGCTGGGGTTCCGTTTGGTTACGTGACTGAGTTTGGACGACTGGCTCGAGCTTGAAACGTGAAGAAATAGCAGTGGGCAGGGGGGGGACTGGACGACGAAAGCTAAAAGCAGAAGGAGCAGCTACGGCAGCCATGGATGACGCGAAACAGGAGCAGCTGGGTGCGTTCGCTCGTGAAGAAACCATGGACGACGAGCTGGAACCGATGCAACTCGCGTCCAAGTAAACACATGCAACTCAGCCATGAACGATGAAGCTGGAACGAGGTCGGGGGCAAAGACTGCCATGGACGTCGAGCTTCAAACCCAAGCTTGACGTCGACGCAGCAATCGCGGGGTTTACTTGGACGCGAGGGAGGTGGAGCTTGTGTGTGTGCGTGTGTTGTTGATAGGGAGGCAGCCATGGGAGCTGCTCGTGCGGAAGGGGAGGTAGCCATGGATGGCTTGGGGTGTTTGGTGTTTTGGAGAAGAAGAAACCCAAAAATGGGGGCAGATGGTTTAGGTCTCTTTTTTAGGGTTTTTTGTTCTTTTTTCTTCTTTTTTTTCTTTTGTTTTGTGTCTTTGAAATGCAAGATAGGGGTATTGGGTTATGGATTGGGTTAATGGGGCGGACCGGGTCGACCCATGTGGAGATGTACTGGGTCATGGAGAAGGTTGGATAAATGTTTGGGCCTGGGGTTGAATTTTGAAGAAGTGGCCCAATCCGATTTTTCTTTGTATTTTTGTTCTCTTTTCTTCTTTTATTTTCTAAAACTAAATTATAATAATACTTAAATTATTATTAAGAACTAAATTAAGTTATAAAAGCACAAATTAACTCCCAATAATAATTAACGCACAATTAAGTAATAATTAAGCATAAAATTGTTCATTTGGACATTAAATGCTAAAAATGCAAAAGATGCCTATTTTTGTAATTTTTAATTTTTGTAAAACTAATTTAATTACTAACAATTGTAGAATGAAATCCTACATGCAAAATGCGACATATTTTTATATTTTTTATTAATTTAACAAATAAGCAAACACAGACAAATACCAATAATTATCCAAAAATATCACAAAAATACTCAAAATTGCACACCAAGGAAAATTATTTTATTTTGCATTTTCTGGGAGTATTTCTCATATAGGGCAAAAATCACGTGCTTACAGCTGCCCCTCTTTGCCCGAAGACACGAAGGGTTTTCGCGCAAAGATAAAGTGAGCGATTTTTGCCTATCCGAGTACTCCGTGTGAAGCATTTTTTTGAAAAAGATTTAACCGAACCTCTGCTTCAAAGGTTTCCTACATATCCCTGGCTAAAGGGGAATCAGGTTAATGTAGTTCGGGAAGTTTTGGTAGCTGGGACTACCATGGGATTGCAATGCTTGCTGTTACTGTTGTTGCTGTTGTCACCGCTGCTTTACTGATCGCCTTATTACAACCAAAGAAAAATTGAAACTGAACTAAACACTTATATACATGTCAATTGCTAGTTACAAGATTCCTATCTATGATTCTTTTGCGACTTGATCTTGGGTCTTAGCTGATTCTGCTTGTAGACTCTGATCTGAATCTTGATGCTTGCAAGTTGTAGGTGCCTATTTATTTCTGCGATACTGAATAGGACGGGGTTGGTAGAACTCGGGACCTTGATCAAATCTTGGAGCGATCCGCCTTCCATTTTCTCCGGTGTCTCGGGACATCTTTTTTCTTTTTCTTCTTAGATTCTGAGTTAAGACTCATCTTGTGGGTCGTTTCGATCCGTGTGGCTCGAGGTTAGACCTGTGGGAAAACAAATGAACGAAATTTTCTGCCCCAGTTTCACTAGGAAAATTTCGTGAATTATTCGCCAGGAAGTTCATAAAATTGATGAAAGAGGATATGCATGCTCAGTTCAGGGTTGGAGCCCTAATATCGACTAGCTGGGGAAAGGTTCAGTTTAGAGTTGAAACTCTAATACTGACCAACTAGGGAAAAGTTCAGTTTAGGGTTTAAAACCCTAATGCTAACCAAAGGAAAAATTCAGTTTAGGGTTTAAAACCCTAATGCTGACTAAAGGAAAAGTTCAGTTTAGGGTTTAAAACCCTAATGCTGACCAAAGGAAAAATTCAGTTTAGGGTTTAAAACCCTAATGCTGACTAAAGGAAAAATTCAGTTTAGGGTTTAAAACCCTAATGCTGATTAAAGGAAAAAGTTCAGTTTAGGGTTCAAAACCCTAATGCTGATTAAAGGAAAAAGTTCAGTTTAGGGTTTAAAACCCTAATGCTGACTGAAAGGGAAAGGTTCAGTTTAAGGTTTAAAACCCTAATGCTGACTGAAAGGGAAAAGTTCAGCTTAGGGTTTAAAACCCTAATGCTGACTGAAAGGAAAAGTTCAGTTTAGGGTTTAAAACCCTAATGCTGACTGGAAGGAAAAACTCAGTTTATGGTTTAAAACCCTAATGCTGGCTGAATGGAAAAAGTTCAGTTTAGGGTTTAAAACCCTAAGACTGATTAAAGGAAAAAGTTCAGTTTAGGGTTTAAAACCCTAATGCTGACTAAAGGAAAGAGTTCAGTTTAGGGTATAAAACCCTAATGCTGACTAAATGGAAAAGTTCAGTTCAGGGTTTAAAACCCTGATGATGATCAAAGGAAAAAGTTCAGTTCAAGGTTTAAAACCCTAGTGCTGACTGAAAGGAAAAAGTTCAGTTTTAGGGTTTAAAACTCTAATGCTGACTAAAGGGAACGAGTTCAGTTAAGGGTTTAAAACCCTAATGCTGACTGAAAGGAAAAAGATCAGTTTAGGGTTTAAAACCCTAATGCTGACTGAAAGGAAAAGTTCAGTTTAGGGTTTAAAACCCTAATGCTGACTAAAAGGAAAAAGTTCAGTTTAGGGTTTAAAACCCTAACGCTGATTGCATGGAAAAGCTTAGTTTAGGGTTTAAAACCCTAATGCTGGCTGAATGAAAGAGTTCAGTTTAGGATTTAAAACCCTAATGCTGACTAAATGGAAAAAGTTCAGCTTAGGGTTTAAAACCTTAATGCTGACTGAATGGAAAAAGTTCAGTTTAGGGTTTAAAACCCTAATGCTGACTGCATGGAAAAGCTAAGTTTAGGGTTTAAAACCCTAATGCTGGCTGAATGAAAAAGTTCAGTTTAGGGTTTAAAACCCTAATGCTGACTAAAGGAAAAGTTCAGTTTAGGGTTTAAAACTCTAATGCTGATTGCATGGAAAAGCTCAGTTTAGGGTTTAAAACCCTAATGCTGGCTGAATGGAAAAAAGTTCAGTTTAGGGTTTAAAACCCTAATGCTGATTGCATGGAAAAGCTCAGTTTAGGGTTTAAAACCCTAATGCTGGCTGAATGGAAAAAAGTTCAGTTTAGGGTTTAAAACCCTAATGCTGACTAAAGGAAAAATTCAGTTTAGGGTTTAAAACCCTAATGCTGATTGCATGGAAAAGCTCAGTTTAGGGTTTAAAACCCTAATGCTGGCTGAATGGAAAAAAGTTCAGTTTAGGGTTTAAAACCCTAATGCTGACTGAATGGAAAAGTTCAGTTTAGGGTTTAAAACCCTAATGCTGACTAAAGGAAAAATTCAGTTTAGGGTTTAAAACCCTAATGCTGATTGCATGGAAAAGCTCAGTTTAGGGTTTAAAACCCTAATGCTGACTAAAGGAAAAATTCAGTTTAGGGTTTAAAACCCTAATGCTGATTGCATGGAAAAGCTCAGTTTAGGGTTTAAAACCCTAATGCTGGCTGAATGGAAAAAAGTTCAGTTTAGGGTTTAAAACCCTAATGCTGACTAAAGGAAAAATTCAGTTTAGGGTTTAAAACCCTAATGCTGATTGCATGGAAAAGCTCAGTTTAGGGTTTAAAACCCTAATGCTGGCTGAATGGAAAAAAGTTCAGTTTAGGGTTTAAAACCCTAATGCTGACTAAAGGAAAAATTCAGTTTAGGGTTTAAAACCCTAATGCTGATTGCATGGAAAAACTCAGTTTAGGGTTTAAGACCCTAATGCTGACTGGTTGGGGGGTAAAGTTCGAGAATGCTAGCTAGCCTCTTTTTTTTGGATTTTCTTGTTTTAGTAGCAGATAAAAGGGAGTCTCGTAGAAACTTACCTTTCGAGTGAATTCCTTATTGTCAAAATATTTCTTGTACCCATGTACCTTCTTCTTTGGGCGACACCTGCTTCTTGCACGGTTGTCTTGGATTATACCTGTTTCAACTTTTCAGACAAAAAACAATTGTTAGTTCGGAAATGACGGTCGGTTTGGTGACCTTGATCGTTCATGTTGCTTTGTTGCGTCCTTATTTCTGTCGCGAAGTCCCGCCGTTGATTGGCTTCAAATGGCGAAACTCTTTTGACTGCTCAGGCTTTGTATTTCCAGATTCTGTGTTGATTTGCCTCGTAAGGCTCTCTTTTTCTCTTTTTTTTGTCCCATCTTGCTTGGAGATTCTCAACGGGGATTTTATTGGGGATACTCTGTGGGGATTTGTACAAAAGGAAGCTTTGTGTGGGGGGGGAATATTTACAAAGTGGATTCTTTGTGTGGATTTTTGTACAACGGGGCATGCTGGGGATTTATTTCAAAGCGGGCTTTCTAGGATTTGTTGGGGTAAGCTTGTTAGGGAATTTTTACAAAGGGATTCGCTGGGGATGTGCTGGGGAAATTCCAACGGGGATTTTTTTTATATATATATTTTTTTGTTTTTTTTATATTGGGGAGACTCTGTGGGGGATTGTACAAGGGGAGACTCTGTGGGGATTTGTACAAAACGGACTTGCTGGGGATTTGTTGGGGCAAGCTTGCTGGAGAATTTTTACAAGGGGAGGCTTTATGGGGATTTCTTTTTTTTTTCTTTTAACTTCGTGGAGGCGATTAACCATGTGAAACCCAAACCTTTCAACTTCAATTGCCTTTATAGGCTGCCATGACCAGTCGAGGTCGTCTTGATGCCCCCTGCTGAGGCTGGGTGCCCCTTGCACATTAGCGTGTATCCAACGAAAGCCCTGTAAATCAGTCTTGCCATCCTTTCTTTGTCTTGGTTTTGGAACAGTGTTAGACCAAAAGGGATTCAAAGAGAAACAAATAATTGAATGGAGAATGAGTTTAAAACTAGAAGTGTCCCTTTCGGGGAAAGGAGAGAAAGACTTATCCGGAGTACATGCGGACTTCAATGAACATGACATGCCTTTTGGACTGGATGCCTGATCTGAGTAAACCGTCTGACTCCCAAAAATTTATCACAACTTTGTTTCGAATACCGAGAAATCTTGCTAGGACTTTATTGATGACGGTGGTTGTGAGGATCTCATTTTCGATCATGGGCGCCCTTTGCGGGTTTTCACAAGCTGACATTTTCATTTCATTTCTTACCATCTCCTTATAGTGCCCGTGTGGGTGTTCACTAACAAGACTTCTCATTTGATTTTCTCTGCTTACCGTCGTCTTACGGTGCCCGTGTGGGTTTTCACCAATAAGACTCTCTCATTTTATTCTTCTCATTTTGTTGTATCAGGTCCAAATAACTCCATCTTCCTATTTTGAACCGCTTTGCCGATTGATCAGAAGGACTTGAACAAGGTTTGGGGTAAAAAGAATTTGGATTGAACTACAACTTTGGAACCTTTTGGGCGGGATCATTGCCGAACCATTATAACTTCTGCCCCAGTTTCACTTTTGGGGGACTTCTTGGATTTTTGTTTTGGTGTGACTGAACCCCAAGGAGAGGTTGCCTACGTATCCTTTCGGAATCAAGTCAAACGTAGTTCAGGCAACTTTTTTTTTGTTTAGTCTTTTTTTTTTTGATTTTGTTTTGTGCTCTTTTTGTTTTTGTATATATATTTTCTTATTTTTCCAATTATATATTTTCTTATTTTTCCAATTCTTTCTTCTTCTTTTTTCATTTTTCTTTTTCATTTTATTTTCAATAATATTTTCAGGTTCCAAAGAGGGTAATCAAAGAAGAGTAACCAGCTCAAATGGGTTTTGCAAAGGGTTGATAGTGTTTGGGTAGCGAGAATGAAAGCCTTCGTCATCTCAACCGGAAAAGATTTTATTATATAAAGGATCCAACATAGTACCTTTTGACTGCATTTGCATTGACAGTTATTTCAAGGACATTTCCTTCGATGTGTCCCAAGTACAACGCACTCTTTCTTTTTGGCAGTACTCTTGTTGTAATGTATGGACCTTTCCAATTTCGGGAATCAATTTTCCTTCAGTTGTTCCAACTCTTTGTCTTGTTTCCTTAAGCTATTCTTCATTGCGACCCAATTCTTGATTCATTATTTCGAGGTCTGACAGAGTTTTAAGATCCGGGCATGAAGTCCGCAAGCATGTCATATTATTGAAATCTGCATTTAACAGAACTAAAAGAGAATGAGAAAATTGACAAGATTTAAGAAAAGAGACATTCCAGGAAAATGAAATATCAATTTCATTTGATTTTTTTTTTCTTTTTTTTTTCTTTTTTTTTTAATTTTTGAAGATAGAATGGTTTACATTGGAAAGTAAGACAATAAAGTAAAACATCCGGATCACACCCTGAGATAATCCAGATGCAGAAAGGATAGCAAGACTGGCTACCGAGACTCCCATCTGATGGGGAACTTTCAGGCTTGACAATCGTTTTTTGGCCTTTCTTCTGTCTCGGCAATGGCTGCAATAGCCTTCAGTGCCGGATCAAATTCCTCAGCTTCACAGATCATTCCATCTATTGGCCCATTTGTGAGAGTAGGCAGGGGAATGTTCATTATGTTAGGAACCTTTTCGTCCCGGTGAACGATTCTTTCAGCTTCAATCAAATCTTCAACTGCTATTTTGAGGGTCCAATGACCAACAGTCCTTTGTACCGTGCCCCACTGCTCCAGAGTGGCATTCACATCTAGTATTAGCTCGACGCGGGGAGGGGTGACTCGGTGTTTGGCCGATTTGGGGCCACTGGCTGCAGCAGACTTCGCCTGACTAGCTTTTGGAACAAGCCTGAGTATGATTCACCAATAGAGGTGAACTGATTCCTTTTGAAAGACTCTCTTGGGTGAGGATTGTACTGATGAACATTTGATTGGGGGACTATATGGAGCTTGGTAAGGATGGGCGTTTCTGGGAGGTGGAGCTCAGTTTTGTGTATAATGTTGTGGCGCGTGCGAGGCTGCTCATCACTGCATACCAACAAAACCAATCACCTGAACAGAACCTGGCTAATTTACTCACACACACAACCTTGTTAGTTTTGAAGCATTTAACATATAGGAAATCGCAAGATGGGATGCAATGCACCTAAACAGTTAAACGCTTTTACCATGTGTTTGAACGGGTTGCATGTTTCATCCCGACCCTAAACTAGCCCTCTTCACTATGTACCTCTTTTCTTTTATTCTTGCCTCTCTTTAGTCACTCTTGATCTTGTTTTTTTGCCGCTCTTTTATTTTTTGCACTCTTTTTTTTCTTTTTTCCTTTTTTTTTTCTATTTTCTTTTTCACTCGATTTTCTTTTTCCTTTTCTTTCAGTTTTGTTTTCTCAATTTATTTTATAGCTATGATCGAATCCGATGGAGATTGCTTACGTATCATGACCCCGCATGAATCAGATCTTGCGTAGTTCGGACCAAATGAAAGGTAAAAGTAATGAAACATTTTTTTCTTCATAATAAAAATTGGGTTTCAACACTCACAAAATGCAACCGAACGGTTATTTTTTGCAAACGTGGCCCCTTCCAAATTTCACATGAATTTTGAGGCCGGGGAGGATCATTTTACAAACTTGTCCGTTCTTTTACGAAAATAACCTTTCGACAACTGAAAGATACTCTAAGGCTACTTCGGCAAGAACGGTTTAAGACGCGACCGAAGCTGGCTCGGCTTATTATGACAAAATTCAAACGGTATTCACCCGACCGCTGACTCTTTGTTTTTTTTTTGTTTTTTTTTTCAAATTACAATAAAAACCTGGTGTTGCAAACACGACCCTTCAGCGCCTCGGGGCGAAGGTTTTTAAGGCTGTGTGGGTCAACTGGACAAAAAATACTAAACAAGACCCAAAGGTGGCTGTTTATGCAAAGTCAGCCTTCCGGCGTCCCTTTCGGGAACATTCGGCTATTTATGACAAAACAACATCACCTGACTTATTTATGACTCTTTTTATCGTTTTTTTTCAAATTAGAAAACTCAATATTGCCAACACGACCTTTCAACGCCTCGGTGACGAAGATTTTAAGGTTGTGCGGGTCAACTGGACCAAACCTTAAAAAATGACCCAAAGGTGGCTGTTTATGCAAAGTCAGCCTTCCGGCGTCTCTTTCGGGAACATTCGGCTATTTATGATAAAACAGCATCACCTAACTTATTTATGACTCTTTTTATCGTTTTTCAAATTAGAAAACTCAATATTTCCAACACGGCCTTTCAACGCCTCGGTGACGAAGATTTTAAGGCTGTGTGAGTCAACTGGACCAAACCTTAAAAATGACCCAAAGGTGGCTGTTTATGCAAAGTCAGCCTTCCGGCGTCCCTTTCGGGAACATTCGGCTATTTATGACAAAACAACATCACCCGACTTATTTATGACAGATTTAAAATTTGACATATATTTTTGGCTATTTTTAGCAAAAGGGAAGGTTGGACACCACCCAACTTATTTATGGCAAAATTTAAAATTTGACACGTTTTTATTTATTTATTGATTTTTGGCTATTTTAGCAAAAGGTGGGGTTGGACACCACCCAACTTATTTATGGCAAAATTTAAAATTTGACGCGTTTTTATTTATTTATTGATTTTTGGCTATTTTAGCAAAAGGTGGGGTTGGACCCGATGAGGGTTGCCTACGTATCTCACATCCGGTGAGAATCAAACCGGCGTAGTTCGGGCATCGAAAATGGAGTAACTAACCCTTTTTTTGGGAATTTTTGAAATAAATGCTTTTAAAAGAAGAAAGAATTTTTTTTTATTTTGATTTTTGTTTTATTTTTTAAAGAAAGACTTCTAAAAAATTTATTTGCTTTTGACTTGAACTTTGGGAATTTTTTTTTTGTGTTTTTTTTTATATATATGTATATATTTTTTAAAAACGAAAAAGAAAATGTGTTTGGTTGATTTTTTTTCCATTTGTTTCACCTTTTCTACGGAAGAAAGAATGCATATTTTTTGATTTATGATGTTGCCTCTTCAATTTTGAAAGAGGGACTTTTAAGAAAATGAGGTGGAATTTCTGAGTTTTATTTATTTACAAAAGTACTTCTAAAGAAAAGTCCTAATATTTTGGAATTCAATTTTTCAACTATTTTTTTTTTGAACATTTTACAAAAGAGAGACTAAAAAGCAAAGAGTATTTTTTGGATTTTTATTGCTGATTTTTAATTCTTATTTCATTATTTCACATGAAAGACTTCAGAAAGAAGGAGACTATTTTTTATTTGAGTTTAAAGAAAACTTCTATATTATTTTTTATTTCTTTTTTTTTTGTATTTTCTAAGGAAAAATTTATAAAGAAAGAACTAAAGGGAAATGTATTTTTTTTTTATTTTTGAAAATTGGGGCCGGAACCAATGAGGTTTGCCTACGTATCTCACATCCAGTGAGAATCAGACCCGCGTAGTTCAGTAAAATTAACCGAATTATTTTAGAACAAAATTCTTTCCTTTTCAACAAACAACTTTCCAAAAATAAAAGACTATTTTTCTATCTTTTTGTTTTTCTTTTTCTTAGTAAAGCAAATTACTGAAAACAAAACATTTTCCCTTTTATTATCGTAAAATTTTGGCAGAGTTTTGACAGTAATTGGGCATTGCTATTTTTCAAAGTAGAAAATTAGCCCTATACACTGTCATTTTTTTTGTTTATATTTTTCAAATACTCCAAAGTCAGGCAGCATGCATGTCCGAGACAAATAAATGCACGGAAACAAATAGGATGCAACAAGATGGTCTTTTCATTTCAGGTTGCTAGTCCTAGACGGACCCAACCCCTGTGTTGAGTCCCCTTAGTCAAATGCAACATGATGCAAATAAGCGTTCCTACTAGGGATCCGGCATGAAGTCAAGTTATTCTAGGTTCGTAACCTGGGTATTTGTTCTAGACTGTGTACCCGAGCGGACAACTCGAGTCGAGGAGGGGGCTACGTACCGGGGACCCGCGAGATCGTCCGGCTTTGTAACTTGTCCGACCTCTTTCTTATTTCAGGTATTGACACTAACAGAATAGGGAGTCTCGACCAGCGAGCTTCTCCCCGGAGGTAAGAAGAGAAGGGTTTCGGCACAGTTTATATACAGTTCAGATAATATCAAAGCGGTAAAAGACAACATTTAGCACGTTATGCAAAAACATGTAATAAAGATCAGATAATAAAGCCAAATATAACAATTATTCTAAGCTCGAATTCTTGAACCCTGAACCAGTGGTTCTGGGTTTATTCCCCAGCAGAGTCGCCAGAGCTGTCACACCTCCTTTTTGCGCGCCCGCCCCGAAGGGTTAAATGCGCGAGGGAGTTTTTCCAATTTAAGTGACAATATTCGAAATGGGATTATTTATTTAATTCAGAGTCGCCACTTGGGAAAGGTTTGGCTTTTGGTGTCCCAAGTCACCGGTTTATCTTGAATCCCAAATCGAGGAAATTTTCGACTTTTCCAAATGAAGTCTGCGAACCAGAAATTCTAAGTAAGGAATTCTGTTGACCCGAGGGAAGGTGTTAGGCACCCTCGAATCCCGTGGTTCTAGCACGGTCGCTTAAATTGTTATAATGGCTAAATATCTGATTTAAATACATGTTATGACTTACGTGCTTTTATTAAGTTTAAACCGCTTTTATCATTATCATTTATTTTTATAGAATTGCAACGTCGTGGAAATGCATCTCGAACCACGTCACAATCAATGCACCCGTGGTCGTCGACACATTTTGACTCCGTTGAGATTTGGATTTGGGTCACATCAATGTGCACCCGTGTTTAAGAAGGTTAAATTATTAAAGGTACGCCTAAAGCAACTAGCGTATTGTTATTTTAGGAAGAGGCCGTGAAGGTTCATTAAACGGCCAAATCCAAAGTCTAGTCAATGGTTATGTATTTTATTGAGGGCCCCGGCGGTTTGTGATTTATTTGGCGAGGCTCGTCTCATTTTTATTTTAAAGGATAAACCTATAGTGACTATATTTTCTATTAAGTTCGTCTCTAAAATAAAAGAAAATCTCTTAATTATTTACATGCTGAAAACGTAACTTATTAGTTATTAGTTTACGGCTAATGCGATTGGAAAATTGCGATCGAGTTTGTACAAAGAAAAACTGCTTTCATTTTTATATTCTATTATTTACTAATGCTGGAACATGAGAGGGATACACAATAATATCAAAGCCGATTAACTATTCTTCAAGTAATTTAAACTAGCATTATTAGATGAAGACATCATACATATGCAGCCTCATTACTAATTAATTAATCGACTACATTTTTATACAAAGAGAGGAAAATTAATATTCAAACACAGATCCAAACAAAAGAATTCAACAGGAACAGGAGCCTGATTAATATTTCATTTTTCGCTTCAAGCCAAGAGTGTACAAATGTGTACCTGGAAACAGCAGTACAAGAACAAAAGAAGTAGGAGTCAGCAACAGTAATAACGCGGCAACAGCAGGTTCAGCAACACCGCAAAACCAGTAACAACCAGTAGAATAACCCAGTAACAGATTGAAAACTCAGCAGTGCAAAAGTACAATCGCAGTCAAAGCAGAAGAGAGAAAAGATACGAGATGCAGTAGTTTCTGACTTTTGAATAACACTCGAAGAAAAGCAAACAGAATTGTTCGAGTGAAAGTTCAAATTGTCTTTCTCTTTTACTATCACAAACTCTCTCCAAGTATAAAAGTATGTCAACTCTCAAGTGTAAAAAGAATCTGTCAACTCTCTCTAAAAATCCTCTCAATAATATTCAACTCTTTTTCTCTCCCCCAAAAATCTCTCTTAAAACTCTCAAGTCTCCCCCAATGTCAAGAAATGACTCTATATTTATAGCAAGACTTTGCCTTGAATTCCTAAACCCAAATTATTCCCCCAATGACATGCTTTGTCTCACTATCAAATGTCTTCTTTATTTTAAAACTTTGTCCCCCATGCCTACATTAAATAAATGCCACATTACCAACCCATTACAATATGTCCCCCATGCCTACATTAAACAAGTGCAAGATTCCTCCCCATTATGTTTTGTCTTGTCCCCCATTATATTAAACAAGTACATCAAAAACCCCACCCCATTATATTTGTCCCCCATGCTTAACATAAAGAATCAAAATAATGTTCAATTACCAAACTACCCCTCCGACCTTATTGCAATTACAAATCTACCCCCGAATGCACTGCAATTTACCAAATTACCCCTCTGCTCTAAACAATCAATTAAATCATAATTTGACCAAAATATAGTCAAGATGACCAATTTCTCAACAATCTTCAACAACAAATCATATGAACATGATGAACAACACAAACTCCAAATTAATGGAAATAAATCAACCATATCGGGAACCAATCCTGGTTAATTTAGATCATCAATGGATGAACAAAGATACAACAATACCAACAACAATATGCATGATTCAAATTAAATCAACAAATCACAAACAAACATAAACTCACATTAAATCACTGGATTTAAACATGAACTTCAAACAAAGATGAACATGAATTAAATCTGTTTTTTAAGCAACAAACATGACGAATTCTAACGATTCAAACAACATTAACATTCTCTGGAAAATTCATAACAACATGAAACAAATTGAAGAAATAATTAATTAAATTTCAATTTGAATCTAACAAACATTAAACTAACAAATATTCACTTAAACAACAACAAATATTCACTTGAACAACAGTACGAACATGAAATAAACATGAAAAACAATTAATTAATCTTTCATTTGGAATCTGAAAAATTAATTTAACAAACAACACATGAACATGAACTAAAAATTAATTCAAATGATAAACAAAACAAACATTTGCCGATTTTAGATTCGAAAATATCAAAACACAGTACGGACAAAATAAAACTCAAAAATCTACTAACCGAATCGAACAATCATACATACGGACTGTTTCGGCGACCCTCGACCAAAGCTCAACCAAACGACGACGAACAAATCTAAGAAGTCGACTGAAGCCGCGCCGGAGCAGCAGCAGCAGCTGTCGCGGCAGAAGTGGAGGAACGAGGCAGCTGGGGTTCCGTTTGGTTACATGACTGAGTTTGGACGACTGGCTCGAGCTTGGAACGTGAAGAAACAGCAGCGGAGGGGGGGGGGGACTGGATGACGAAAGCTAAAAGCATAAGGAGCAGCTACGGCAGCCATGGATGACGCGAAACAGGAGCAGCTGGGTGCGTTCGCTCGTGAAGAAACCATGGACGACGAGCTGGAACAGATGCAACTCGCGTCCAAGTAAACACATGCAACTCAGCCATGAACGATGAAGCTGGAACGAGGTCGGGGGCAAAGACTGCCATGGACGTCGAGCTTCAAACCCAAGCTTGACGTCGACGCAGCAGTCGCGGGGTTTACTTGGATGCGAGGGAGGTGGAGCTTGTGTGTGTGCGTGTGTTGTTGATAGGGAGGCAGCCATGGGAGCTGCTCGTGCGGAAGGGGAGGTAGCCATGGATGGCTTGGGGTATTTGGTGTTTTGGAGAAGAAGAAACCCAAAAATGGGGGCGGATGGTTTAGGTCTCTTTTTTAGGGTTTTTTGTTCTTTTTTCTTTTTTTTTCTTTTGTTTTGTGTCTTTGAAATGCAAGATAGGGGTATTGGGTTATGGATTGAGTTAATGGGGCGGACCGGGCCGACCCATGTGGAGATGTACTGGGTCATGGAGAAGGTTGGACAAATGTTTGGGCCTGGGGTTGAATTTTGAAGAAGTGGCCCAATCCGATTTTTCTTTGTATTTTTGTTCTCTTTTCTTCTTTTATTTTCTAAAACTAAATTATAATAATACTTAAATTATTATTAAGAACTAAATTAAGTTATAAAAGCGCAAATTAACTCCCAATAACAATTAACGCACAATTAAGTAATAATTAAGCATAAAATTGTTCATTTGGACATTAAATGCTAAAAATGCAAAAGATGCCTATTTTTGTAATTTTTAATTTTTGTAAAACTAATTTAATTACTAACAATTGTAGAATGAAATCCTACATGCAAAATGCGACATATTTTTATATTTTTTATTAATTTAACAAATAAGCAAACACAGACAAATACCAATAATTATCCAAAAATATCACAAAAATACTCAAAATTGCACACCAAGGAAAATTATTTTATTTTGCATTTTCTGGGAGTATTTCTCATATAGGGCAAAAATCACGTGCTTACACATATGTTGTTGCTTTGTTCTTCACATTATTCGCTTGCAACAAGAACCGTAGAGTTAATTTGTTCCTCTATTATTGCAGCTTTAAAAAAACATGTCAGCTCCTTGCTTTTTTGTTTTGTCTTGAAGTTCCTTCTTCACTCATGACTACGTCAAATTAACATTGAAACTTCAAAATTAGCTTTCCTGAGTATTGACTGCGACGAATTAACACAAGCACCGTACACTTTCTTAGTCATACAATCATAACAACTGTAAGAAATCAAAAATAACCATTGAATGCACTATATATAAACATTAGCATCAATTAATACATGAAATGGTACGACGGTGATAAAGCTGGTCCAGACATCACCGCCATAAAAAGATTTAGAAAGTAAATCCAAAAGAGAGAGCGCACCTGTTTGTGAGGCGCTGACCACTTTCTCTGTCGGTGCTTTTGCGAGAGAGTTGAAGGATCTGTTCAATGAAGCCGAATTAGGGCTACATTTTAGTTTTTTTTCAACTTACGGCTTTTAGTTTTGAGAAATTAAAAGAAATGCCTAAAAAGAGGGGAACTAAACAAGGCTGAAAGGGTTATAACAAAGAACCGTAAAGAACCGTAGCTACAGATGAATCTGTGGCAACGGTTATAACAACTGTTTATTTTTAAAAGTGCCTGAATAGGCTAAGAGATGATTTTAGACGTGCTATTGCAACCATTAAAAACCGTTGCCATAGCCCCAGTTTCTAGTAGATTGTAGGAGAAATATTCTTGCTATACCTCTCTTAATGCTCCATCTGTCTAGCATTAAAATGCAACGTTGAATCTTTCAGATCACCAGAGATAAGGGGACAAACCTATCATGTTAATATTGTATATTGTGGCTTGCTGAAACAGGATTGGAGCTCTAACTTTTCGGTTGTCCCTTGGATTCACCATTAAAAAGACAAATTGATACAGAAATGTTATACTCTTTTTTCTTAAATGTCTTCATGTTAGGACCAGTTAGAATTTTTAGCCTGTTGCGGACTCTCCAAAATGATACCGCACCCATGTCGAATTTGTTGGGGTTGAAATGTGGTAGTGTGAATGGGAAATGAGGAAAGAAGGTGAAAAGACAACTTTGGCTTTTGCACTTTGTCCCTCATTGGTTAAAGACAAGTATTTTATTGGGTTTAAATATAGAAGCACTTCCTTAAGCTCTTAAAAGGAGCTAAGAGGAAGGGGCCTTGCGCCATCGTCGTCGTTGCTCGACTTCGGATTCGGTCAATTGATATGATTGAATGACTTAATTTTTTGGACCTTCTAACGATAAATTTATTAATTTCCGTCTTTAATTTTATTTAAATATTCCCGCATTAAACAACCACCAGAGAGGCTGCATTTCGTTGGCTACAAATTAGCAGCCATTCCTTCAGAATTTTTCATCCGTGAACCTTGAGCAACAGTGAGGGGATAAGATTCTTTAAGGACACACAAGGAATTTGTGGGCTCGGGAGATAATACTGGCAATTTCTGTTGGTTATAAATTGAAGTGCCGCTCCCGCTAAGTTGGAAGTTCCGTTCTATCCTGGGAAGAATTTATCCGTGAACCTTGGGCAACAGTGAGGGGATAAGTTTCTTTAAGGACACACAAGGAATTTGTAGGCTCGGGACATAATACTGCCAATTTCTGTTCATTTATTTTCCCTGTTTTAGTCACTTATAAATTTAGATTGACTAACAAGCTTAAAGAATCTTGTTTATATATATATCCTTGCTGTTCTGATTTTCAAAGTGACCGAGGAGACTAAAACCTTCGTGGTTTTCTACTCCTAATCAATTTGAAGAATAATTTCTTCACTGTGTTAAAATCAGTTTGAAGAATAATCTCTTCACTATGTTGTCTTGGGTTGAAGGATTAAACACTTCACCATTTACTGAATCTGTTTGTGTCATATTGACAGAAATGACTAACAGAGAGGAACAAATTGATCCTGTTGTGACTGTTACTGCTAACACAGTTTCGGGTAATTGAACCGGATAATGCTGAATTTTTTGAGACTATTTATCCGTTTAAAATGGAATGTGAGTCGTCTAATAAAAAATCTAAGCGACCTCGTGAAGAAGCAAAGGAAAGTACGTTTGATGAGGAAAATCCAAGACCTAGTAAACATCAAAGGACAGCTACTTCCTTTGGACCCGATTTTCTGGCATTCTTATTGGAAAATGAGCCTCAAACGTTCAAAGAAGCAATGTCTTCCTCGGAACCACAATATTGGAAAGAGGCAGTCAGTAGTGAGATAGAATCCATATTAAGTAATCATACTTGAGAATTGGTTGATCTACATCCGGAAAATAAACCTTTGGGTTCTAAATGGATTTTCAAAAGGAAAACGAAAGCTGATGGTACTATTGACAAATATAAGGCAAGATTAGATGTTAAAGGGTTTAGACAACGAGAAGGTCTTGATTACTTTGACACATACTCGCCGGTAACAAGGATCACATCTATCCGGGTGTTAATAGCATTAGCCGCCGTGTATGGCCTTCAATCCATCAGATGGATGTAAAGACGGCCTTCTTAAATGAGGATTTAGAGGAAGAAATCTATATGGAAAAACCTAAAGGGTTTGTAGTTCCCGGAAAAGAAAAGAAGGTTTGTCGACTTGTTAAGTCACCTTATGGACTAAAACAAGCACTAAAACAATGGCATGCGAAATTGGACCAAACAATATTGTCAAATGGTTTCAAGATCAATGAGTGTGACAAATGTGTTTACATTAAGAATACTCCAAATCAAATAGTCATTGTTTGTTTATATGTGGATGATATGTTGATAATGAGTAACGTTATTGCTTACATAAATGCTACTAAGCGCATGCTTACTAGTAAGTTTGATATGAAAGACTTAGGAGTTGCCGATTTAATTTTGGGAATTAAGATCCTACAGACTCCTCAAGGTCTAGCTTTGTCTCAATCTCATTATATTATAATGGTTCTTGAAAAATTCAAATGTTTGGACTTTAAAGAAGCAAAAACGCCAATTTATTTAAACCATACTGGTAAAGAATAAAGGTGAAAACAAATCTCAATTGGAATATGCTCGAGTGTTGGGAAGTTTGATGTACATTATGAATTGTACACGAGCTTGTGCAATAAGCAAGCTTAGTCTATACACAAGTAATCCCAACCATGCTCATTGGATAGCAATGGAACGAGTTTTGGGATATTTGAAATATACTCAAGACTATGCATTGCATTACAATAATTATCCCGCAGTTATTGAGGGATATAGTGATGCAAATTGGATCACCGGAAACAAAATCCACAAGTGGATACGTTTTTACCATTGGTAGAGGAGAGTGTCATGGAAGTCGTCCAAACAGACATGCATCGCTCGCTCTATAATGGAGTCTGAGTTTATAGCTTTAGACAAGGCGGTGAAGAAGCTGAATGACTCCGAAATTTCTTAGAAGACATTCCTTTTTGGCCCAAACCTTTGGCACCTGTTTACATATATTGCGACAGTCAAGCAGCAATAGCAAGGGCTGGGAGCGTTATGTATAACGGGAAATCTCGTCACATTTGATGAAGGCATAATACCGTCAGACAACTACTCTCTAGTGGAATTATCACAATTGACTATGTAAAGTCAAAAGATAATGTATCGGATCTGCTTACAAAAGGCCTACCTAGAGAGGCGGTTGAGAAGTCATCAAAGGGAATGTGACTATGGCCGAGGACAAGTCACCATGGCGGTAACTCTACCTAGAAGACTGGAGATCCCAAAATTTAGGTTCAAGGAGATCAAACAAAGTCATTAGTGACGGTCCAACATTGTCAAATAAAATTTTGGTCCATTCTCGTGATGCAGACAATGTTCAGTACCAAGGATAAATTGTTAGGACTTTTTAATGATTTCTAAGTTTGATATGAGGTATATTAAATTGTGTATCTACGGGATAACACGTTTAGGAATCACCTATATAAGTGTGAAGTGTAAGTCGCTTCAAAGAGAATGTTATAAAGCCAGTTCTCTATGCACTTATGAAACCATGCGGTGTTCATGGCTAAAACGAACTCAACAATGAGAACCAAAAAATGGATAAGGATTAATTGTGTGACATATGTTGTCTAGGTATACACTAAAGCTCGACGGTTCAAAGATATCAAATCTACCGATTGACCGAGTATATCCGATATATGCTTACTACAGAAAGTTTAAAGGGAAACCTACTTATCCCGATGTAATTAGTCCTTAGTTGCGAATCATACAAAAATTTTCATGCATGTTCATCATTCCCCATTCATGTGGGAGATTGTTGGGGTTGATGTGTGGTAGTGTGAATGGGAAATGAGGAAAGAAGGTGAAAAGGCAACTTTGGCTTTTGCACTTTGTCCCTCATTGGTTAAAGACAAGTATTTTGTTGGGTTTAAATATAGAATCACTTCCTTAAGCTCTTAAAAGGAGCTAAGAGGAAGGGGTCTCGTGCCATCGTCGTCGCTCGGCTCGACTTCGGCTTCAAATTCGGTCAATTGATATGATTGATTGACTTAATTTTTTGGACCAATAAAATGAAATTAAATATTAATATTTTATATTAATATTTTGAGTGACCATTATTTGTAACGATAAATTAATTAATTTTCGTCTTTAATTTTATTTAAATATTCCCGTGTTAAACAGCCACCAGAGAGGCTGCATTTCACGAATAACCACCTACAGTGTGAACAACCACTTTCACACCCTTTCAATCCAGAAATTCGTTGGCTATAAATTAGCAGCCATTCCTTCAGAATTTTTCATCCTGAAATCTTCTTCTTCATCTCTTTCTTCTTCCTGTATCATTACTTTCAAAACAAAGTAAGTCTGTCGTGTGATTTATACCATTATTTTGAGTTCGCTGATAACTTAGTGGTTTGAAGTGCCACTCCCGCTAAGTTGGAAGTTCCGTTCTATCCCGTGAAGAATTTATCCGTGAACCTTGGGCAACAGTGAGGGGATAAGATTCTTTAAGGACACATAAGGAATTTGTGGGCTCGGGACATAATACTGCCAATTTCTGTTCATTTATTTTCCCTGATTTAGTCACTTATAAATTCAGATTGACTAACAGGATCCTCCAAAAATACACTATTTTTGGAGATTTTTAGAGGATCCGACACGCATCCGGCAACATGTTCAAAATGTTTAATTAGAGTTGAAGCTTTGACTCTGCTCTATAATCTTTCATGTACAAACATATGTAGGTATATGGAGTGATAAATGTCATTCAAGTATGGCAGAAGAAGGCCTTTCATTTTGATTGGATTTTTTATGATCTCTATTGCGAAGTAGTATAGTTTTCTGTGTTCTATAGGCTTCCAGTTAAAGCACCTGAACTTAATTTTGTCATTTAAGTGATTGCAGGTTCTTTCTGTCTGTCGGTTCTGTTAATATTACTATCAATTTTCCGGTAAGCTTTGGAATTTATGTGAAATAGGTATCACCTTTCAAAGGTAGGTGCTCACACAAAGCTGCCATTATCTTCATTATTCGGATTTGAATGCTCAATCTTGCAAATAATACTGTATATGTTAGCTTCTGAAACCTTGAAATTTTGGCTTATCCTATCATGGATTTGTCCACTACTACTAGGAGCTAGGACTATATATATATATATATATATATATATATATATATATATTTCTATGTGAAGTTAGAATAATCATTGGCGGGTCCAGCTCGAGCTCTATTTAGCAGACTTGTCTATCGTGGTTTAGTATCATGATTTGGTACATCAAGAAAGTTAAACAAATGTTGTCTTCTTGAGCCGAGAGTCTATCGGAAACAACCTCTCTATCCCATCGGGCAGAGGTAAGATATGCGTACACACTACCCTCCCCAGACCACTATATTGGGTCGTTGTTGTTGTTGTAAGAAAGTTAAACGAATACAGTACTACTCGCATTGCTTGAAACATCACTTGTGGTTTTCTTTTTGAACGAATAGAGCTCGTTGTGAACCATGTGAAAATCTCAAAGCAATATCCTTAGTTGCAGTTGGTGAGTTCTTGCCTGGATTAGAGGTGTAACTTAGATGCAGTAATCTCTGCCCTTGAATCCTAATATGTGAAGACGGTTTGTTTTATCTGGTTTGTAGCAGTGATGCCCGTAGATGGAGGAAGTCGTAAATTTTTTATGCCTTTGATTCTTTTGCCCTTTTATAGAACCTCACAAATATACTCCATATATAGTAAAGTTGAGCCTTCTGATAACCTCACATCCTTACAGCAGATAAGAGAGTCAAATTAGGTGTTTGATTATTTTGATTTTGGCAGAAAGAGAATACTATGCTCTCAAGTTAGATATAACTATTTTTTGGTTTTTTCTTTTTCTAGTTCGAGTTTTATGATTAGTTTTACAAACAGGTAGCATCTTATGAGTTTTTTTTCTTTTTTGTTCTCAAACCAGCCTTAAGGTAGCATTTTACGACATCTGTTTCGTTTTTGTTTCTATTGTCTTTTCCAGTCTAGCTAATTTTATTGTGTTTCTGATGTTATACTTCAATACTACACAACACGGGTGATTTGTGTAGTGTCCAATTTTTCATTTAAACTGATTATGGAAGGGCCTGATTCTTCTAACTATTCCTTATACTACTGTTGCGGAATAATAAATGCAGAAAGTAAAGAACACAAGAATTTTTACGTGAAAAACACCCGGCTCAAAAGGTGAAAAAACCACGACCTACTACCCAGTAGGATTTTCTCCAAATACTTCACTACAACACTGAGCCAACAATAAAGTTTCTCTTGCAAACCTAAGGATTAACTCTAACCCTTATAGCAACCAGCCACAGGTTGTTGCGATTGCTTCAAGTTAACTCTAACTTGAACAATGCAACTCGAGTTTATAACCTCTTGCAAACCTAAGGATTAATTCTAACCCTTATAGCAAAATGCCACAAGTTGTTGCGATTACTTCAAGTTAACTCTAATTTAAAAGATAGAACTCAAGTACCTAGTACAATTTGCTTCTAAGAAAGCTGAAAGGTACAATTCAAAACGCCTACTACACTTTGAACTAGAAAAAAAAAAAGAGAGACATAATACTCTTTATGGAGCTGGTTCTTCAATCTGGTTCGTGTAGCTTCAGGATCGCACTTTTAAAACTCACAAAAATTGCTCTCAAAATGCCTTGCAATTTTCCTCTCAATTCTTGCTTAACTTCAGTATGTGTGCATCACCCATAAAAGAGAAGACAACTGATATATACTGAGTTATTAAATAAAGAGTTCTAGTCAACTTCAACTTCTAACTCTTCCCTTATCTTGGATAGAGTTCTATTCAATTAAGGAGTCCTGCTCCTTATCAAATATGCAATATTTTCGTTCAAGGAATATCAGATATAACCACTTATACTTATTCCTTTCACGTACAAGCTTTATGTTTGATTCTGTCCGTCACCAGTGTACACTATACATCGACCTGGTTCATGCATGTTTCTTTGTCGATCATTAAAACCAAAACTGCTAAGGTCAACAGTTTGCTTGTATATATGACCACTACTGCTATCATTAGCTTGGTTTCTAGTATGACAGAGTTGTCTGCTGATGCTGGTGGTGGTCTTACGTCCCTCGTCAAGGTATTACTAGAATATGCAGTTTGTTTTGTCAAATCTATTGAAACATATGCTGTTTCATTTGGTGGAGGGAATCATGAACCGGCTTTTGCTTTGGAATCTTTGTTTATCCTTGCTGCTAAATCTGAGTAGTTCTTGCAAATCAACAAGCTTCCAATTTGGTTGATACAGTTGCAGAAATATGGCCAGAACACCCTTGTATATGATTGAGCCTAAAAAGGGGCCGCCCGAGCAATAAGCTCTCGGGTCTACCTACATTTCTCCAAGAGGTTGTTTCCACAGCTCGAACTTGCGATCTCCTGGTCACATGACAACAACTTTACCAATCACGACAATATTCCCTTTCATAAAAATATGATAGAGCCTGCAAAAATAAAAGATTGGCAATAAAAGATCATATCATTGTATTATTTCTATCGCTCTCTTTAATTTTTTTCTTATCCAATTCTTGACGTTATTGTAGAATGTAAAAATTTCAATTATAGAACGATATAGCAGTTCTTATCTGTATTTTCAAAGGCGTTTCGAGGCGAGCCTTGGGGCGAGGCGTACCAAAAATGCCCTGAGGCGATGGTGGGGGCGAAAGTCTCAAGAGGTGTATGCCCAACAATTCGGGGTGTACACTCGGCGTTGTGGCGCGTTTTTGTACTGAGGCGTAAGTCCTAGAGACCTTTTCAAATTAAAATAAAATTTGTTGAATAAGTCCTTAATATAATACCCAAATTCTCAAAAGTTAGCTTGTAATTATTCAAATGTTTTAAAAAGGAACTGAAACATTAAATTTTAAAGTAAATACCTTTTTTTTATTGCTAGAATCCCTAATTTATGGTATTTTCCAATTTTTTATCTTGTCCGTTAGTCCGCTACTATTTCCCATAAACAACGAATAGCTTTTCTTTTTTGCAAATACAAAGAGAACTCCATGCTCCTCCATAACATCAAGTTCAAAATTCAAATTGCAGGTTAGTCGTCCTTTTTGTTCCTCCATGTAGAAAACTTTATTCTTTTCAACTCAAGTTATTTGTGCTTGTAAATAACGTATAATAGATTGTTTTGACTAGTTTTTTTTGTGGGGATAAAACATATTTTTCACATATTTATATTTTTCTTCAATTTTTATGCAATTTTAACTATTTATAAATATTTACTGTGATTATATTATTTTATAAAATATTAAAAATAAAATATCCATGGGGCTTACGTCTCACTGAGGCATATGTAAAATGTCTCACCTTACGCCCACGCCTTTTAAAATACTAATTCTTATACGTGAAAGACATTCTCCTTTTCCTTTTAAAAAATATATACTCCTTTAATAGCTATCAAATCATGTGAAAGAGGGGTAAATTATCTCTGTCTCATGGCTGGATAATTTGGCATTTCATTGCAGTTCTGGATATTAGAATCTTTAATATTTCTTTCTTAATCTGTTCGAAATTTGCAAGAATATTTGAATGTTCTTGAACAAGTAGATAGAGGCCTAAATAAGAGACCATGTGCATTTTGGATATATTCAGGAGTTTAAGAAACATATATATGCAACTACAACTAGTTAGCAGAACATGTTGGATTATATTATTATTGGAAGTATCAGAATCTTAGCCTTGTGGATTTGCAGCATAAAAGGTAGCATGTGATGTCCAATAACATGGAATTATTGCATAAATTATGTTTTAGATTCTGAAATGGCTGCCTTATTCTGTTAACGGCTTATTTAATAATCTAAAAAATTTCTTTACAAGAACAATACAAAGAAAATTATTTTATGCTACAGCCCGCAAGTATTTGCAAATTAAAATTACTGATAGAACAGAGACATTTGGATCTAATTTCGAGGTTGCTTGAGTAAAGTGAATAAAGCACACTTTATAAGCCTAATATAATAATTATTGGGGCTAACTCTTTAATCATAGACATTTCACGATGTATAAGAATAATGCGGAATAATGTGTATTAGTAATGCATGGATTAGTAATGCATATGTTAGTAATGCAAGCATTAGTTGTGCTTATATTATTTCTTATTTACTGTTTGATGTGGTATATTAAAATTATAATGCATTGCATAATTTTTAGGAAAAATAGTTGTTTATAAAAATGCCCTCCATATTATCTAGCTTTAAAGGACTTTAAGGACAATTTTGTCTTTAAACATACTAATGCATGCATTAATAGCCTTGGTATTACTAATGCCATAGTTTTCTATGCATTACCGATAACGCCCAACTATGCCTTTTAAAGGACAAAGCGGTCGCTGCAAATATAATCCGGTTTTAAGTCCGGAATCGAATCCTCAAGGAACTAACCTATCTATTACACTCTACGGCAATGTTATTATCAACCCAATCAATCTCTAGATGCAAGATTTTTGATCAATAAAGATTAGATTTTTGTTTAACTACTTCAACTACTATTAAAAACAACAGTAAGTTAAAACAAAGATAATTCAATGGTAAAAAGGTCTAGGGCAGTGATTCCCCCAATTGCTAGTTTAGGTCTTGACTCTTCCGCTATAATCTCGTCGTAATATTCTATGAAGATTAAGAGTTATGGGTTATCGTAATTATCTCTCGATCAACTACAATAGTTTACTAGAGCATTCTCTCGAACTACTCTAGCTGACAATAGTTATGCAACTCTAAATTATCCCACCAAAGTTTTGTTATCTCTAAACCCACTTTTAAGTTCAAGTAATGAATCTCTTAAATTACCCAAAAGTGGTGTTGCTCAATAGCTATCTAACCTAATATTCTCTCTCAAGCAATATAAGGTAATTAGACACGATTAATCAAGGGCCCATTCGATTAATCACCATACAAAACATAGTTGAACAATCATATCATAAATCCGGCTCGATTATAACAACTTGACTCAAAACTTCAACCAACAATTGGTTCCATCAACCCTAGATAAGTATTTAGCTACTCATAACAAAATAAGAGAAAACTACTAAATTGTTCATAATGTAAAATTGCAAGAATTAAAAAGAGATAGAAAAACTCTAATGTTTGGTTGATCTTCTCACTCTTGTTCTTGCCTCCAAAAGTAGTCTAAATTCAGCTTAGCACAATCATGGGCGAGTTTCTAAAGTATATAAGGGTTTTACAAAGTTTCCTCGATTTTACACTTTGGTCCTCAAACTTTCCAGCAGCGTGAACAGTGCACCGCGGTCGACCGCAGTGAATGCTGACCTTTCTGCCTTACGTTGTTAATCTACCGCGGTTCACCGCGGTCGCGGTGGCCTTCTTGCCCAGGCCATTTATACTTCTTTGTGTTCGGGTACTTCTCGAGTGGGTGTTTTTCTTCACATTATCGCCTCCAAAACACTCCATGTTGCTTCCTCTCATATAATATTCTCTACTAAACAAAAGAACACTACTTAGAGCATTTTGTTAGCAATTTATCTATAAAACAACAACAAAGTATGGTCATATTAAGGTGTAAATATCAACTATATAGCCTACTATCAACACCCCACACTTAAATCATTGTTAGTCCTCGAGTAATCCACCACACTCCATCAAAATTCCTTCCCTAAGCTTTTCCCTTACGACTCACACCATGAACATTTTACAAATGTTGTACCTAGTAGTGAACAACCTTTACTTCAAGAGTCAAACCTTTTATGCCATGCAACATCAGCACTTACTCAAACCACTCTATACAAGAGTCAAGACTTACCTTTTCTTCGTGAATCACATGCCCTCACATCACACAAGAGAGTAGTTCCACATATGATGATAATTAGAACAAGTAGGAACTAAGATAGACAAAATTCGCTCACTCTCAGAAAGAACGTTCACATGCCACAAAGATGCACCATAGGCTTGCCCGTAGTGTAATACTTTACTAATTGAGCCCATTCAGTCTAAGATCAATAAGACTTTACTTGGTTGTAATGTAGGCTAAGGGACGGGTATGATATATTTAGATATAGTGACTAGCCTCCCTAAGCACTTTTAATACAATTATATTAAATTTAAAGATCATAGTTGTGCCAACCAAATACTCCACCTCATTTGTTTAAAACATCCCCATCCATTAGGTGCAATTTGTACAAGCCACCACTTATCAACCATTATAATTATTTATAACCCATATTTTTTACTTTTTTTTCGTGGTGCTTTTTCTTTTATGCTTCAAAATTCCACACCTTTTCTCTATCTCAATGGTTCCACTCAAAAACCAAACCACCACCCCACACTTTTGCTTTTGCATATTTTCACTACCATTCAAGTGCTTATTGGGAGGTAAAAGAGTTCAAACGACAAGCTATTCAAACAATTGGGTAAGGTTCGCAATGTGGTTGCCAAAGAAATAGGCTTATAGGCTCAACGGGGTTAACTAAGTGTATTGCATTCAGGTGAGTTTACTTTATATGTTTGGATCAACAAAGAAATGCCTATATCACTTCTAAAACTGAAATAAACTACTATTTCGCTTTGCAAACACACAAGGCAAGTTCTAGGCATCAAATATGAAACATGGAACATAGTAAAACTCGCACACACATGTCACATGACTCACTCCGGATTCGTTTATCAATACATTCTCTTTTGAGTGTTCAAGTTAGATACAAACGACAATTTTAAAACACTCTAACAGGATTTAACCAATGAAACTAGGCGTTATACTCTAGTGTCTATTATGCTCAGGTGTATCAACGCTAAGAGTTTTCCTTCGAATTTAGCTCGTAGCCCATTAGTCCTACTCTAAAAACTAAAAAGAACAAAAATAAATAAAAACTACCGATACCCAGTTCAAGCTAAACCCTTGGAAAAGAATCGTGGCCCAAAGAAAAACCAAGGGGGAGTTACTACACTACCTAAAAATAAAATAAAAAAATCTTTTTGGTCTTTTCTCTAGGCTAACTTCCCTCAAGAAAATTGTCTAAAGGATCCGTCATCAGGAAGAGTCTCCATATTCTAATTTCTTTTTCTCGACTTAGTCCCTCAAGAACCCCGCCAAAAGAGATCCGTCGTCGGGACAAGTCACTTACTATTTTAGCTTTCCTAATGAACTATTACTCTACATCAAAACAATCAAAGCAAGACAAAACAAGCAAAATCAAACAGTTAATTGTTACAATTACAAACATACAATGAAGTATCCCCCACCCCACACTTAAAATGAAGACATGTCCCCATGGCTTAAAAATTTAAAGAACAGTGAGGTTAAGGAACTTCCCTGAAGGCTCACTCCTGATTGGAGACAGTGTCTGTGTTCACGTTGCACGCACGTCCCAGCGCTCTCAACCAGCCCAAGAATTTCTTCTCCGACTTCACTTGCCTTTTAGCCACCGCATCAATACGGGCACCCAAATCAGTGATTGAGGTATGCAACCCAGCCATATCCTGCTCCAAAGTTGTCATACGGGTGCTCTAGCATGGCTGTGATGGGCTTGCCACATCAACTCTCGGAGGAGGAGGAACCGCAACTACCTCATCATCATCATCATCATCATCATCAGAGTCATCAACATTCACCACTGGCTCTCATCCAATTCCAATTTTTTCGCTCGGAACGGGGCTTTTAGTGGCAATCTCCCATCAACCCGAGGGTTTTCAGGGACTCTAGCAATACGGCACAACCGAGTGATCAGCGAAGGGAAGTAGTTGCCCTTGGTTAGCTCAGGTGATCTAATGAACATCTCTTCATGGATGAGCCGAGCCACATCAAAATCATTGTGGGACATGAAATAGTGGATTGCAAATGCCCGTGGTAGATTAGCATCTGTCGTGTTGCTGGATGGCAACAATCGACTGTTGACAATGGTGAGCCAACACTTAGCCTCCCAATTCAGACAGTGGGAGTTGAGAGTAATCTTGTGCTTGATCCATAGGTGTTCTCCGTCCGGCACACAGATAGTATCAAAAAGAGTTCCCCACAAGGCCCGTGTACCGCTAAAAGTACGATAAGGATCAAATTCACCTCGAAACACTGGCAGCCTGTATACCCTGCGGATGGTGTTGAGGGATGCGTTTACCGGGGTATTACGCACCATCACAACCCCATTCTCATGTTCTCGCAAGTTCACATAGAACTCCCTTACTAGTTGAACATTAGCCTCCTCCGGTACCTCGAAGAAGATGTCCAATTGACACCGCCTCAGCTCATTAAACATATTGGGGCATTCCACCTCCAAAGTCGTGCAATCAATGTGCACCTCATGTTGTAACTTCTTAGCTGCTTTCTGGTTGTACCTATCCTCCACTGCTTTGGATACAAATCGAGTGTTATCGAACTGAGGTGCACTGGCTTGGCTCCTAGCTCATGAGGAGCCTCCCGGTCTACTAGTGGAAGGCCCGGTGTTTCGTCTCTTCTTGGAAGAACTCATTATACCTGTCATTCAACGAAACACCTATTAGTGAGTGCGTGAAGTGTGTGACTATGGGTGGTTACTCAGACTTCACCACGACCATATCACATTAGCTCCTTATAACTCCATTGGGGTAATTCCCCAAACACCTTGTGGGCAAGACAAATATCTTCATATACACTGCCCATGTAGCAAAACTTCCCCAAATCAAATATGATACTACACCCACACACCCCACCAACAACACCGTTCCACCACATTAAATAAATAGCCCATTTACCAATCATCATCAAAAACGAAATTTAATATAAAAACAAGAAGAAACTACAAAAATCTACCAATACAACACCATATCAGCATAAAACTACATAAGCTACAACACAATACAACACAAAACCAGAGAAAAGAGAGAGGAGAGGTAAGTACATACCTTAGTTAAAGAATGGGTGAGAGGAATGGCGGTGGGGGATGTTAGTATGAAGAAGAAGGAGAAGAAGAAGGGATTTGGGGGTTAGGGTAGTAAAGAGAGGGAGATGAAGAATTAGAATGAGGGGGGGATGGGTGTCGGTTGTTTTGATATTTGGGGGAAGGGAGTTTTGTTATAATAGGGGGTTATTAAATTAAAAAAAGAGGAAAAGAATAAGTAAAACGGAAAAAAATAAATTAAAAATACCTGGTACCCCCGCGTTCGATTGCGGTCCACCACGGCCGTGGTGGGTTTAAAAATTTGGGGCAGAATGTTCACGCCTCACCGCGGTTTACCGCGGTCCACCACAGTCGCGGTGGGATGAAAAATCTGTGGTAGAATGTTTGCCTTCCAAAGCGGCCACGGTGCTGGCATTGTTTTTTTTATATATATGAAGTTACATGAACACACTAACAACACACTCGTGGGTTGCCTCCCACGCAGCGCCTGATTTAATGTTGCGACACGACGCAAGCATTTGATCATCACTCCTCATTCGCGTACTGGGGCTCTGCCAAATGGACTACCACTCTATCCCCTTTTTCTTCATCCATTCCAAAGTAATGTTTCAACCTTTTCCCATTTACTGTGAACTTGTTTGTCCCATCTTCTGATTCAATCTCTACAGCTACACTTAAGAACATTTGCACTACTCTGAAGGGTCCTGACCATCGGGACTTTAACTTACCCTGAAACAATCTCAACCTCGAGTTGTATAACAACACTAGATCTCCGGGTTTGAAGTTTTGATCCAAGATGTGCTTATAATGCATTAATTTCATCCTTTCTTTGTATAATCTAGCACTCTCTAAGGCCTGGAACCTGAATTCCTCGAGCTCATGTAACCCAGTGATTCTGTTAGTACCTGCTGTCTCCATATCTAAGTTTAACTGCCGCAATGCCCAAAGTGCTTTATGCTCTAGCTCAACTGGGAGGTGGCATGACTTGCCAAACACCAACTTGTACGGTGACATACCAATTGGGGTTTTGAAGGCTGTGCGGTACGCCCACAATGCATCATCCAATTTATTTGCCCCGTCAGTCCTTGTTGCATTCACTGTTTTTGTGAGGACACTTTTAATCTCCCTGTTGGACACTTCAACTTGCCCGCTCGATTGTGGGTAGTACGGGGTGGTCACTTTATGACGAACTCCATATTTTTCCAACAGCCGTGCGAATGCTTTATTGCAGAAATAGGTTCCGCCATCACTGAGTATAGCTCTTGGGTTACCAAAACATGTGAAAATGTTCTTCTTTAGAAAGCCTAGTACCCCTTTAGCATCATTGGTCGGAAGAGCCACTACTTCGGCCCACTTGGAGACATAGTCAACTGTTACCAATATGTACTTGTTACCATACGAGCTGACGAATGGCCCCATGAAGTCAACCCCCCACATGTCAAAATCTCCACCTCTTGAATTGTGGTCATTGGCATCTCGTGTCTACGAGATATGTTGTTAGTTCTTTGGTATTCATCGCAGCTTTTAACCCAAGCATGGGCATCCTTGAACATAGTAGGCCAGTACAAGCCTAACTCCAACACCTTAGCTGCTGTCCTAATTCCTCCAAAGTGTCCACCATATGGTGAAGCATGGCAAGCCTGCAAAATATAATGTTGATCTTTCTCGGGGATACACCGCCGGATCATGTTATCTACACATATTTTAAACAATAGAGGTTCATCCCAATAATAATACCGACAATCACGAAAGAACTTTTTCTTTTGTATTGAGGAGAGTTCATAAGGTACAATACCACTTGCTAAATAATTAGCAATATCAGCATACCATGGTGCCTCATCCATTGCCATTGCCAGTAACTGTTCATCCAGGAATGTCTCTATTATATCCTCAACCTCTACCTTCTTTTCAGCTCCTTCCAACCATGAGAGATGGTCAGCTACTTGGTTCTCTGTCTCTTTTTTGTCACGTATCTCTAGATCGAATTCTTGCAACAGAAGAACCCAGCGAATCAAGCGTGGCTTTGACTCCTTCTTTTCTACCAGGTACCTAATTGCTACATGGTCAGTGTAAACAATAACCTTCGAGCCAATCAAGTATGACCTGAATTTGTCGAATGCAAAAATGACAACCAACATTTCCTTTTCCGTGACGGTGTAATTGAGTTGTGCACCGCTTAGCGTTCTGCTTGCATAGTAAATCGGGTGCATCAATTTATCCTTTCGCTGCCCCAAGACTACTCTTATGCATAGTCACTTGTGTCGCACATGAGCTCAAATGGCTGCTCCCAGTTGGGTGCAACAATGATGGGTGCATTCACCAATCGCTTCTTCAGCTCCTCAAATGCCAACCTGCAATCATTAGAAAACACAAAGGGTGATCCTTTTCAAGGAGTTTGCATAATGGGTGAGCAATTTTGGAGAAATCTTTTATGAATCGCCTGTAGAACCCGGCGTGCCCAAGGAAACTTCTCACCTCCTTGACTGAAGTGGGCGGTGGTAGCTTTTTAATCACGTCAACCTTAGCATGGTCGACCTCAATTCCTTTACTGGACACTCGATGCCCTAGGACTATCCCTTCCTGTACCATAAAATGGCACTTCTCCCAGTTCAATACCAAATTTGTCTCCACACATCTTTTGAGCAGTCTTCTTAAGTTGTGAAGACAGTCCTCGAATGAATATCCCACCACGGAGAAATCATCCATAAAGACCTCCATAATATCCTCCACCATGTTTGTGAAAATGGCTAACATGCACCGTTGAAATATCGTCGGTGCATTACAAAGCCCAAAAGGCATTCTCCGAAAGGCGAAGATGCCATACGGACAAGTGAAGGATGTTTTCTCTCTATCTTCGGAGGCTATTGATATCTGATTGTACCCCGAATATCCATCCAAGAAATAGAAGTGCGATCGCCCGGCCAGCCTGTCCAATATTTGGTCAATGAAAGGTAAGGGGAAGTGGTCCTTCCGGGTGGCTATGTTTAATTTTCGGTAATCCATGCAAATCCTCCATCCCGTGACTGTACGGGTTGAGATCAACTCATTGTTCTCATTTTGCACAACAGTCATTCCCCCTTTTTCGGCACAGATTGGACATGGCTAACTCAATTGCTATCAGAGATAGGGAAGATGATTCTCGCATCTAACCATTTAATCACTTCCTTCTTTACTACCTCTTTCATGTTCAGGTTCAGCCTTCGTTGATGTTCTCTAGAAGGTTTGTGCCCTTCTTCCAAGAGAATCTTGTGCATACAGAAGGCTAGGCTGATACCCTTTATGTCTGCCATGGTCTAACCAATGGAGTTTTACTTTCCTGCAGTACCTGTAAGAGCTGTTCTACCTGCACATCTAGCAAACCGGATGATATAATAACAAGAAAAGTAGAATCAGGGCCTAAGAAAACGTACCTAAGGTGAGTTGGGAGCGGCTTCAGCTCCAGCTTGGGTGGTTCCTCTACTAATGGCTTTGCTGAAGGTGTAGCCCTTTTTTCTAACTCAAGGGACTCGAACTGAGGTTCTCTTTTCCAGAATCCTTGGCCTTCAAGTGCCATGACCCACTCAGCTAACCCTTCACCATCCATCTCTTCTAAATTTGTCAGACATGCCTCCAATGGATCTTTAGCAGTTAAGGTCATATCATCTTCTTGCAGGATCACATCCACTGCCTCCATTAGAGAGCAATTAGCATATTCACTGGGTTTCCTCATATATTGATGAACATTGAATATGACTTCTTCATCGTTCAGTCTCATTTTTAATTCCCAGTCTCACAATCAATCAGTGCTCTCCCAATGGCCAAAAATGGCCTACCTAAAATGATAGGTATCTCCTTATCTACCTGACAGTCCAGAATAACAAAGTCTGTAGGGAACACGAACTTCCCCACTTGCACCAACACATTATCAAGAATCCCAGTAGGCCTTTTTACCGTGTGGTCAGCCAGCTGCAGCAGCATTGAAGCCAGTCTAGCTCAGCCAATGCCCAGTTTGGTGTATACAGCCAGATGCATCAAATTTATGTTGGCTCCCAAATCACATAATGCCTTTACAAAAGCATAACTCCCAATCGTGCATGGAATAGTGAAGCTACCTGGGTCGGACATCTTTTGAGCCACCGGTCAAGTCACTACTTGTCACACCTCCCTTTTGCGCGCCCCTCCCCGAAGGGTAAAATGCGCGAGGGGAGTTTTTCCAATTTAAGTGACAATATTCGAAATGAGATTATTTATTTTAATTCAGAGTCGCCACTTGGGAAAGGTTTGGCTTTTGGTGTCCCAAGTCACCGGTTTATCTTGAATCCCAAATCGAGGAAATTTTCGACTTTTCCAAATGAAGTCTGCGAACCAGAAATTCTAAGTAAGGAATTCTGTTGACCCGAGGGAAGGTGTTAGGCACCCTCGAATCCCGTGGTTCTAGCACGGTCGCTTAAATTGTTATAATGGCTAAATATCTGATTTAAATACATGTTGTGACTTATGTGCTTTTATTAAGTTTAAACCGCTTTTATTATTATCATTTATTTTTATAGAATTGCAACGTCGTGAAAATGCATCTCGAACCACGTCACAATCAATGCACCCGTGGTCGTCGACACATTTTGACTCCGTTGAGATTCGGATTTGGGTCACATCAATGTGCACCCGTGTTTAAGAAGGTTAAATTATTAAAGGTGCGCCTAAAGCAACTAGCGTATTGTTATTTTGGGAAGGCCGTAAAATTCGCTAAACGGCCTGTCCCGAATTCTAAGTATTTTAATATATACATTTAGAGGGCCCCGCAGCTTGTGCATTTTTGTTTGTCGAGGCTCGTCTCATTTTTATTTAAAAGGATAAACCTACAGTGACTATATTTTCCTATTAAGTTCGTCTCTAAAATAAAAGAAAATCTCTTAATTAATTACATGCTAAAAACGTAACTTATTAATTATTAGTTTACGGCTAATGCGAATGGAAAATTGCGACCGAGTTTGTACAAAGAAAAACTGCTTTCATTCTATATTCTATTATTCAATAATACTAAAACGTGAATTTAGCTAAACTTATTTAGGCTAGATTAAAGGAATTGACTACTAGGCATTGTTACTAATGGGGATTCGAACGTGATCCTATATACTGCTTAACGGGACTCGATAAAAGAACTATAATAAAACAGAACAGCATTGTATAAAGTTGAAGTGTTCTATCCTATGCATATCATTATAGCTGAAAAGGAATCTGGTCAGTCACTATGTCAATTATCCATGCATTCTGTGTACTGTACAATTACATACCTCGTACCAATAAACAACTATAAACTAAACCACAAGAGACTAAAACTCAGTTAAGTATCAATTAACTATCCTTTCATGCTATTGAATACAAACCAAATCAATTATACGAGCCCATCAATATACCATGAGTATTACAAAAAATACTTAAACTTCTTCAACATCTTTCATTTCATGCTTTCAAACTGTTTCAGTTACACCAATATGGGACTCGAAATGTGTACCTGGAATGTTGAAAATGCAGAGGAGAAGAAGAAAGAGATAGGGAAAATCAGTAGCAGCAGGGCACAAAGTAACAGCAGCAGACAAAGTAACAGCAGCAAACAGAACAACACAACAGAATAGGCTTGAGTGCAAGAATGCAACTATAGCCGATAGAAAAGGTAGCCAAATGACAGCAGCCCACAATGGAATAGAATCAAAACTCCAGGCAGACCAGAACCAACAATAAACCAATGAAAACACTCAACCAGTAGACTCAATTGGAACTTCAAAGAATCAGAATTGTTTGAACAAGTTGAAAACAAATGAAACCCAAACAACAGTAGGAAGAAACAGTTTCTGATTTTTTGTATGTTTTCTCTATTGCGTATGTGTCTGTTTATATCTAACAAACAAAAATCTGAGTCCAATTTTCATTCTAAAAAAATCTGTCTGCCCTCTTTTTCTTTTCAAAATTCAGTCCCCTCTAATGGAAGTTTTGCCTGTTTTTTATAGCCTAGCAATCATCCCTTTACAGTCTGTTAAACACATTCAGGTCCCCTCCCATGTGGTCTGTGGTTTTCCACTCATCTTTTAAAATTAACAAACCCCTCCCATGATATTCCCTGACAGTCCTCTTTAACATTTTATTAAACTAAAAGCAGGCAGGGCAGCAAGAATATAATCTGACAGCATATGCTGTCAAACTATTTTAATCTAAAAAGGGCCTTTAGGCACATGTTGTGCACAAATGCACATGCCACCAATTCAGACTACGGTTACAAACCAAATCCTTAAGTTTCTGATTCAAATCAACAAATATAAGTAGCTATAGTCGATTCTCAATTTTGATTCAAACAATGTTCAGCAAGAATAGATCAATTTGTTATCATTCAGACAACTGAAACTATTCGACGACACGTATCGAATCGACTATACTAATTATACAATCAAAGACCATGATCAGAAATCTAACAGTATTGAACAAGGGGTTCAGGTTGTAATGTCAATACAGAAATGACCTTGGGAACTAATTAAATGACCAATTACAAATACAATCAAATATGCAGTTTACAAAACACACACATTATCAGTGAATGAAGAAAGACTTTGACCATATACAGAGGGGTCCAGGCAAGGTGGTCAACAACAGTTGATAAAAATTCAAAACACAAACTAAACAAGACGTTTTGGCCATACGAACAGACCTTTAACAATCACATGGAATGAATAAAGAAAAGAAAAACAAACTTACCTTAAAGCCCTTGAAAAAATCAGAAAACCAGCTCGTGTTTGAATAGGCCCTTCTTGGGGTTGAACGGACTTTAATCGAAGTGTTCTCACTGAGAACACTTCGATTAAGGTCCATTAGACCCTAAATACTTTGGCTCAAACGGACACAGACCAGTCACGAGGAACCCTAGGGCTCCTAAAAGCAGATCTGGGATTCATGTTTCCCTGGTTAGATTCGGACCAAACCAAACATGGTTTGGTCACGAGGGAGGTCCGAGGACTGTCTGGTGTGAAACTAGGGTCAATCGGTGTAAGTCAGGTTCCGACTCGAATCTTCAAATGAAGATTCGAGAAGGTGGGAGGGGATTCGAGCTAAGTGGTTGGTGGATTTGGGTTCAGGATGGTGAGGTGATCTATGGTGTTAAGGCGGGGGACATCGGCGTCCATGCCGCTGGGTTTTTGGTGAGGGGAAAGGGGGCGGCTCTAGGGTTCCGGGGTTGGGTCTGTGGAAGGGATGACTAAGGCAGGGGGGTTTGGATATGGGGGCAGGGTGTGATATGAGGCTTTTTATATGGGGTGGATGATTGTGTCTTGGCCGTTGGATTGCCACTGATCAACGGCTGTGATCTTTCCATTAAAAGAAACGGTGTCATTTGCTTTCATACTGGGGTGGATCAGGCCGGGTTTCATTGGGTCGGGTCTGATAACGGGTAAAGGCGATGGGACGAGGGCTGTTAGATCAGCCCGGCTTGAACGACTGAGATTAGACGGCCTTATACGGCGTCGTTTGGGTAAAGGATTGGCCTGATCTGGGCCGTTCCTTTGAACCAATCAACGGCTCGAAGAAATGATGCCTATACAGCATCGTTTGGGGCGTCTTACAGAAGGCCTGGTTGGACTGGGTCATTTGCATTGGTTTGGGCCTGATTTTATTTGAAATCTTGGCCCAAATCTAATGTTTTCCTTCTTATAATTAAAAAAAAAAGAAACAATAAAAAAAATCTTAAAAATAAAATCATACCAATATTAATAAGTACTCAAAACAACAATTATCACTCACATTGACATTTAATTAAAAAATAAAATCATTAAATGCAAACAAAAAAAATAGAATAAAAGACACATATATTTTACGATTTTGCTTTTAAAATTAATTACGGTTCAAATACACATGACACACATTTTTTTTATTTTGTTTTAATAAAAAATAATAAATGGGCAAAAATCATAAATAATTAACAACATGCCACGTAAAATTCCAAAAATTGTACAGCTAGACCAATTGCTATTATTTTTGTTTCTTTTGGAGTGATTGTCGCGTAAAACAAAAATCACGTGCTCACAGCTGCCCCTCTTTGTTCGGAAACACGAAGAGTTTTCGTGCAAAGATAAAGTGAGCGGATATGAGCGATTTTTGCCTATCGGAAAACTCCGTGTGAAGCACTTTTTGAAAGATTTGACCGAATCTTCGCTTCAAAGATTTCCTACATATCCTGGGCTAAACAGGAATCAGGTCAATGTAGTTCGGGAAATTTTGGCAGCTGGGACTACCATGGGATTGCAATGCTTGCTGTTATTGCTGTTGCTGTTGTCATTGTTGCTTTACTGACCGCCTTATTACAACCACAGAAAAAATTGAAACTGAACTAAATACTTATACTCATGTCAACTGCTAGTTACAAGATTCCTATCTATGATTCTTTTGCGACTTGATCTTGAATCTTAGCTGATTTTGCTTGGAGACTTCGATCCGAATCTTGATGCTTGCGAGTTGTAGGTGCTTGTTTATCTCTGGGATACAGAGTGAGACGTGATTGGCAGAGTTCGGGACCCTGATCAAGTCTTGGAGCGATCCGCCTTCCATTTTCTCCGGTATCTCGGGACATCTTTTTCTTCTTCCCCCTTTTTATTCTGGGTTGAGACTCATCTTGTGGGTCGTCTCGATCCATGCGCCTCGAGGTTAGACCTGCGGGAAAAAACAAACGAACGAAATTTTCTGCCCCAGTTTCACTAGGAAAAATTTCATGAGTTATTAGCTAGGAAGTTCATAGAATTGATGAAGGAGTTGGAAAATTTCAGTTTCCAAAATGCCGATTTCGGGATTGGATCTACGGTACGGCCAAAAGATATGAATGCTCAGTTTAGGGTTGGACCACTAAGGCTGGCAGAATGGAAATATTTCAGTTCTGGGTTGGAGCCCTAATGCCGACTAGCTGGGGAGAAGCTCAGTTTAAAGTTGAAACTCTAATGCTGACCAACTGGGGAAAAGTTCAGTTTAGGGTTGGGGCCCTAATGCTGACCAACTGGGGAAAAGTTCAGTTTAGGGTTGGGGCCCTAATGCTGACTGAATGGACAGAAGTTCAGTTTAGGGTTTAAAACCCTAATGCTGATTGAAGGGAAAAAGTTCAGTTTTGGGTTTAAAACCCTAATGCTAACTAAATGGAAAAAGTTCAGTTTAGGGTTTAAAACCCTAATGCTGATTGAAGGGAAAAAGTTTAGTTTATGGTTTAAAACCCTAATGCTGACTGAAGGAAAGAGTTCAGTTTAGGGTTTAAAACCCTAATGCTGACTAAATGGAAAAGTTCAGTTTAGGGTTTAAAACCCTAATGCTGACTAAATGGAAAAGAGTTCAGTTTAGGGTTTAAAACCCTAATGCTGACTGAATGGAAAAAGTTCAGTTTAGGGTTTAAAACCCTAATGCTGACTAAATGGAAGAGTTCAGTTTAGGGTTTAAAACCCTAATGCTGACTGAATGGAAAAAGTTCAGTTTAGGGTTTAAAACCCTAATGCTGACTGAATGGAAAAAGTTCAGTTTAGGGTTTAAAACCCTAATGCTGACTAAATGGAAAAGAGTTCAGTTTAGGGTTTAAAACCCTAATGCTGACTACATGGAAAAGTTCAGTTTAGGGTTTAAAACCCTAATGCTGACTAAATGGAAAAGAGTTCAATTTAGGGTTTAAAACCCTAATGCTGACTAAAGAAAAAGTTCAGTTTAGGGTTTAAAACCCTAATACTGACTAAAGGAAAAGTTCAGTTTAGGGTTTAAAACCCTAATGCTGACTGAAGGAAAAGAGTTCAGTTTAGGGTTTAAAACTCTAATGCTGACTGAAGGAAAAGAGTTCAGTTTAGGGTTTAAAACCCTAATGCTGACTGAATGGAAAAAGTTCAGTTTAGGGTTTAAAACCCTAATGCTGACTGAATGGAAAAAGTTCAGTTTAGGGTTTAAAAACCTAATGCTGACTAAATGGAAAAGAGTTCAGTTTAGGGTTTAAAACCCTAATGCTGACTGAATGGAAAAATTTCAGTTTAGGGTTTAAAACCCTAATGTTGACTGAATGGAAAAAAGTTCAGTTTAGGGTTTAAAACCCAAATGCTGACTAAATGGAAAAGTTCAGTTTAAGGTTTAAAACCCTTATGCGGACTAAATGGAAAAGTTCAGTTTAGGGTTTAAAACCCTAATGCTGACTGAATGGAAAAAGTTCAGTTTAGGGTTTAAAACCCTAATGCTGACTAAAGGAAAAGTTCAGTTTAGGGTTTAAAACCCTAATGTTGACTAAATGGAAAAGAGTTCAGTTTAGGGTTTAAAACCCTAATGCTGACTGAATGGAAAAAGTTCAGTTTAAGGTTTAAAACCCTAATCCTGACTGAATGGAAAAGAGTTCAGTTTAGGGTTTAAAACCCTAATGCTGACTAAAGGAAAAGTTCAGTTTAGGGTTTAAAACCCTAATACTGACTAAAGGAAAAGTTCAGTTTAGGGTTTAAAACCCTAATGCTGACTAAAGGAAAAGTTCAGTTTAGGGTTTAAAACCCTAATGCTGACTGAAGGAAAAGAGTTCAGTTTAGGGTTTAAAACCCTAATGCTGACTGAATGGAAAAAGTTCAGTTTAGGGTTTAAAACCCTAATGCTGACTAAATGGAAAAGAGTTCAGTTTAGGGTTTAAAACCCTAATGCTGACTGAATGGAAAAAGTTCAGTTTAGGGTTTAAAACCCTAATGCTGACTGAATGGAAAAAAGTTCAGTTTAGGGTTTAAAACCCAAATGTTGACTAAATGGAAAAGTTCAGTTTAGGGTTTAAAACCCTAATGCTGACTAAATGGAAAAGAGTTCAGTTTAGGGTTTAAAACCCTAATGCTGACTGAATGGAAAAAGTTCAGTTTAGGGTTTAAAACCCTAATGCTGACTGAATGGAAAAAGTTCAGTTTAGGGTTTAAAACCCTAATGCTGACTAAAGGAAAAGTTCAGTTTAGGGTTTAAAACCCTAATGTTGACTAAATGGAAAAGAGTTCAGTTTAGGGTTTAAAACCCTAATGCTGACTGAATGGAAAAAGTTCAGTTTAGGGTTTAAAACCCTAATGCTGACTAAAGGAAAAGAGTTCAGTTTAGGGTTTAAAACTATAATGCTGACTAAAGGAAAAGTTCAGTTTAGGGTTTAAAACCCTAATGCTGACTAAAGGAAAAAAGTTCAGTTTAGGGTTTAAAACCCTAATGCTGACTAAAGGAAAAGTTCAGTTTAGGGTTTAAAACCCTAATGCTGACTGAAGGAACAGAGTTCAGTTTAGGGTTTAACACCCTAATGCTGACTGAAGGAAAAGAGTTCAGTTTAGGGTTTAAAACCCTAATGCTGACTGAAGGAAAAGAGTTCAGTTTAGGGTTTTTAAACCCTAATGCTGACTGGTTGGGGACAAAGTTTGAGGATACTAACTGACCTCTTTTTTTTTTTTTTGAATTTTCTTGTTTTAGTAGAAGATAAAAGGGAATCTCGTAGAAACTTACCTTTCGAGTGGATTCCTTATTGCTAAACATGTTTCTTGTACCCATGTACCTTCTTCCTTGGGTGACACCTACTTCTTGCACGGTTGTCTTGGATTATACCTGTTTCAACTTTTCAGACAAAGAACAATTGTTAGTTCGGAAATGACGGTTGGTTCAGTGACCTTGATCGTTCCAGTTGCTTTGTTGCGTCCTTATATCTGTTGCGAAGTCCTGCCATTGATTGGATTCAAATGGCGAAACCCTTTTAGACTGCTCAAGCTTGTATTTCCAGATTCTGTGATGATTTGCCTCGTAAGGCTCTTTTTTTTGTGTCCCGTTTTGTTTGGGGATTCTCAACGGGGATTTTATTGGGATACTCTGTGGGGATTTGTACAAGGCGGACTTGTCGGGGATTTGTTGCAAAGCGGACTTGCCGGGATTTGTTGGGAAAGCTCGCTGGGGAATTTTTACAAAGGGAGGCTCTGTGGGGATTTGTACAAAGGGAAGTTCTGTGGGGGATTTGTACAAGGCGGACTTGCTGGGAAAATTTATTATTTTTTTTAAATGCAGTCAAACATCATGATCCATCGGGTTTGGACAAACGTACCAACGAAACGGGGCATTTCCTTTGCGAAACGGAATTCCGTGAAACCAAACCTGCCACCTGTCCTTTCCAGTATATCTGGAGACTTAGGGTTAAAAATGAAAGGGATTTGTAGAAAAACAAAGAAAGGAGAAAGCAAACTTCAGAAAAGAAGTATCCCTTTCGGGACGAAAAGACTTATCTGAGGAAAACAATGCTGACTTTAAATGGACATGACATGCTCTTTGGACTGGACGCCTGACCTTCAATGAACTTGCATTTCCCCCTGAACCAAAATGGGTTTGTGTTTCAAACCGGTGGAACTTTGCCGAGACTTCCTGGGGTGGAGTCATCTTTTCGGCCAACAGCGCCCTTTGCGGGTTTTCGCTAGCTGACCTCTCTCATTTCTCTCCTTGCTGTCGCTTGATAGCACTCTTTACGAGTTTTTACTACACAAGCTCTCTCATTTTGGTTTTTCTACTCCCGTCGCCTCACGGTGCCCGGAGGTTTTCACCGACGAGACTCTCTCATTTTATTTCTCTCAATTTACAGTGTACCGGTCTTCATTCGTGACGCTTTTGGCTTCCCATTACCTTTGGTAATTGATCTGAAAGGCTTGTGCCTGGCAAAGTAGACGATACTACGACTTCTAAGACGCTTGACGTGCCCCGGTTTCAATTTCAAGGTAAATGGGATTTTATTATTGGTATGACTGAACCTCAGGGAGAGGCTGCCTACGTATCCTTTCGAAATCAAGTCAAACGTAGTTCAGGCCTCGATCAATGTTATGTTTTGTTTGTTTTTGTTTGTTTTTTTCTTTTTTTTTCTTTTTTTTTGTAACCGGCTCAAAGGCTTGTAGAGAGAGTTGATTGTGGGAATAAAACCTTCAGCATTTCAAATGTGTCAGGATCGCTGGGGCGTCACTCAGACATAGTATCTTTTGACTGCGTCCGTATTCACTGCTGTTTCGGGATCATTTCCTTCAATGTCACCTAGGTACAATGCTCCTCTCGGCAATATCTTCCTGATGATGTATGAGCCTTTCCAGTTTGGAGAAAATTTCCCTTTTGCTTCCTGGTGATGTGGCAGAATGCGCCTCAGTACCAGTTGACCTACTTCGAAATTCCTAGGTCTGACTTTCTTGTTGTAAGCACGGGCCATTCTTCGTTGGTACAACTGTCCGTGACAAACCGCGGCCATTCGTTTCTCATCAATCAAAGTCAACTGCTCCAATCGAGTCTTAACCCATTCGCTGTCCTCGATTTCTGCTTCAACAATGGTTCGAAGCGAGGGGATTTCTACTTCCGCTGGTATCACAGCCTCGGTCCCATAAACCAAAATATAAGGAGTTGCTCCTACTGACGTGCGTACCGTAGTGCAATACCCCAATAATGCAAATGGTAACTGCTCATGCCACTGTCGGGAACTTTGGATCGTTTTCCTCAAAATCTTCTTGATGTTTTTGTTTGCCGCTTCTACAGCGCCATTGGCCTTTGGCCGATAAGGAGTAGAATTCCTATGCGTTATTTTGAATTGCTCGCATACATCTCCCATCAAGTGACTGTTCAAGTTTGCTGCGTTATCTGTAATGATAGTCGCAGGAATACCGAAACGACAGATAAGATTTGAGTGTACAAAATCCACTACAGCTTTTTTAGTGACCGACTTGAGAGTGACAGCCTCTACCCATTTTGTGAAGTAATCGATGGCAACCAGTATAAACCTGTGTCCATTCGAAGCCTTTGGTTCGATTGGTCCAATGACGTCCATGCCCCAGGCGACAAATGGCCAAGGTGCAGACATGGGATGCAGCTCCGTGGGAGGTGCATGAATCAAATCACCGTGCACCTGACACTGATGACACTTCCGAACGAAGCTAAAGCAATCCTTTTCCATGGTTATCCAGTAATAACCTGCTCGAAGGATTTTCTTTGCCAAGACGTACCCGTTCATGTGGGATCCGCACACTCCTGCGTGTACTTCGTGCATGATCTTTCTTGCCTCCTCAGCGTCAACACATCTTAGTAGATTGAGGTCCGGGGTCCTCTTATACAACAATTCACCGCTCAGAAAGAAACCACTTGCATGCCGCCTAATGGTTCTCTTTTGATCTCCAGTAACATGCTCGGGGTATTCTTGCGTCTTTAGGAACCTCTTGATGTCATGGTACCAAGGCTGCGTATTTGATCCCGCCTCGATTACGTTGCAGTAACCGTGTCTTTCCCTGATTTGGATTTCCAAAGGATCGACGTGGGCGTTGCCCGGGTAGGGTAGCATTGAAGCCAGAGTAGCAAGTGCATCCGCTAGTTCATTGTGACACCTCGGGATATACCTGAACTCTATTGATTTAAAACGCTTGCCGAGGTCCTCCACGTGTTGTCGGTAAGGGATAAGCTTGACATCCCGAGTTTCCCATTCACCTTGGGCTTGCCGGATAATTAGGTCAGAATCTCCCATGATCAGTAAGTCTTCGATATCCTGATCGATCGCCATATGCATGCCCATGATGCAGGCTTCATACTCAGCTGTATTATTTGTGCAAAAGAAACGCAGTCTAGCTGTGGCTGGATAATGCTGACCGGAAGGCGAAATCAAAATTGCCCCAATCCCTACATCTTTGGCGTTTACGGCTCCATCAAAGAACATCTTCCAAACATGAGCGTTCTCCGAGACCACTTCTACCGTGTTTATTTCTTCATCCGGAAAGTAGATACTCAATGGCTGATATTCCTCATCGACTGGATTTTCGGCCAAATGATCTGCTAGCGCCTGGGCTTTCATTGCCGTGCGAGTGACATAGACTATGTCGAATTCAGTAAGCAAGATTTTCCACTTGGCTTGTCTTCCAGTAGGCATCGGTTTCTGGAATATATACTTCAAAGGATCCAGCCTGCTTATGAGAAAAGTAGTGTGGGCTTGGAGATAATGTCTCAGCTTTTGAGCAACCCACGTTAAAGCGCAACACGTTCTTTCCAACAGAGTATACTTGGCCTCGTAGCCGGTGAACTTCTTGCTCAAGTAGTAGATTGCTTGCTCCTTCTTTCCGGTTATGTCATGTTGCCCGAGGACGCAACTGAAAGAGTTTTCTAAGACCGTCAGATACAAGAACAGTGGTCTCCCTGGCTCTGGCGGGACCAAAACTGGGGGGTTCGAAAGATATTCTTTGACTTTGTCAAAAGCTTCCTGACATTCAGCCGTCCATTTGATCGCCGCATCTTTCCTCAATAGCTTAAATATGGGCTTACACGTGCTTGTCAGCTGGGCAATAAATCGACTGATATAGTTTAATCTGCCCAATAGACTCATCACGTCTTTCTTCGTTCTTGGGGGAGGTAGATCCTTGATAGATTTTATCTTTGTTGGATCTAATTCGATACCTCTCCTGCTCACTATAAAGCCCAAAAGCTTGCCCGATGGAACTCCGAAAGCACATTTGGCTGGGTTCAGCTTCAAGTCATACTTCCTCAGTCTCTCAAAGAACTTTCTCAAGTCTTGGATGTGATTATCCTGCGTCCTGGACTTGACTATCACGTCGTCCACGTACACCTCTATTTCTTGATGCATCATGTCATGAAAAATGGCAGTCATGGCCCTCATGTAAGTAGCCCCAACATTCTTCAGACCAAATGGCATGACCCGATAACAGTAGGTGCCCCAAGGCGTGGTGAAGGCAGTTTTCTCGGCGTCTTCTTCATCCATCAATACCTGATGATATCCAGCGTAACAATCTACGAAAGACTGTATCTCGTGTTTGGCGCAATTATCAACGAGGATGTGGATGTTGGGCAGTGGGAAATTATCTTTGGGACTTGCTCTATTCAAATCTCGGTAATCTACACATACCCGAGTTTTCCCGTCCTTTTTCGGTACTGGAACCACATTTGCCAACCATGTTGTATATTGGACTACCCGAATCACTCCCGTTTTCAGTTGTTTGGTGATCTCCTCTTTAATCTTGTCACTGACCTCAGTTTTGAACTTTCGTTGCTTTTGTTGAACTGGAGGACAATCAGGATGAATCGGCAATTTATGAACCACTAGATCAACACCTAGACCCGGCATGTCATCATATGACCAAGCAAACACGTCTTTAAATTCAAAAAGAAGTTGAATTATCGCCTCTCGCGTTTTCTTGTCCGTGTGAATGCTTATTTTGGTCTCCCGGATTTCTTCAGGAGTTCCTAAATTAATCGGTTCGGTGTCATTCAGATTTGGCTTAGGTTTATTCTCAAAATGTTCCAACTCTCGGTTTATTTCCCTAAAAGCCTCTTCTTCATTATATTCTGGTTCTGGGTTCATTATTTCGCAATTAAATAGCTCGTTGTGATCTGGGCGTGAAGTCCGCAAGCATGTCATATTTAAAGCCGCATTATTATAACTGAAAGAAAAGATAAAGGAAAAATAACAAAATCAGAACAAAGGAAAAATGGGAAAACAACGATGATTTTTTTTATTTTTCTTCTTGAAATTTGGAAGACAACAATGTTTACAAACTCAGGAATTCAAAACAACAAATAAAATAAGAAAACATCCAAGTTATATCCTGGAGATAACTTGTGATGCAGGAAAGGTGGCAGGACAGGTCTACCCGGACTTCCGTCTAGTCGGGAATGGCGTGGCCTCCCAGTTTCGGAGTTTGGCATTTCGCCCCATATATAGTATTTCGGCGGTGCTGGTGCCTTCTCCTAGCTGAACCATATGAGCTTCATAGAGCATTTCTCTCATTGCCCCACATATCTCCTCGATTTCCTCAACCGTAAAAACCTCGTCGTCTTCTTCTTCAGTGTATCTTGGTCCGACGAAAGTTTCATATAAATCTGGCAGCGGCCGAGGCAATTTCCACCCCTTATTCTTCCTTTTCTTCGCCCATTCTTCATCTTCTGGAGTGGGTCGAAAACCTATCCCAAAAAGTTTTTTGGCGGAAGGCAGGGTGATGGGTTCTGTTATTCCCTGTAATGTTCGTCCGAGCCCTTTTCCTGGCCTGAATCCGTGCCGGATCATCTCTTTAGCCACCATAACCGAGGCGTTAGATAAGAAAGGTTGGGGGCAAGGTTTTCCCTCTTCATGCTGCTCTGCTAACACAATCTCGAAAGCTTGATAGACCGTGTGTTCACTCCCTTATCTTGGTTCAAGATATGGGATGGATGGGTCCCGATAAATAGCATGCTCGTCTTCTCCATGGACCACAATCTCTCGGTCTTCGTACTCAAACTTCACCATCTGATGAAGAGTGGAAGGTACAGCTCCTGCCGCATGAATCCAAGGTCTGCCAAGGAGGAAATTGTAGGACGTATCCATGTCAAGCACTTGGAAAGTTACCTCAAACTCTACTGGCCCTATGGTCAAAGCCAAGTCTATTTCTCCAAGGGTGTCTTTTTTGATGCCGTCAAAAGCCCTCACGCAGACATTATTGGGGTGGATTCTTCCGGTCCCAATTTCCATTCTCTGTAGTGTGGAGAGCGGACAAATGTCAACACCTGAACCCCCATCCAACATTATCCGCTTGACGTAGTAGCCTTCGCATTTAACTGTTAGATGCAGGGCTTTGTTGTGTGCCGCTCCCTCTGGAGGTAGATCGTTCTTGCTGAAAGAGACTTGGTTGATGGCAAAGAACCTCTCCGTCATCCGTTCCAATTGTTCAACTGAGGTTTCTACTGGTACGTATGCTTCATTCAAGGTCTTGAGTAAGATCTTTTGATGCTCGGTTGACCTCATTAGCAGAGATAGCATGGACACTTGCTCAGGGCACTTGCGCAGTTGATCTACTACTTCGTAGTCTGGCATTTTCATTTGTCGGAAGAAAAATTCCGCTTCTTCAACGCTTACAGGCTTCTTTGGTGGGAAACATCTCCGTGTGGCGTCGTTCAGCTCTTGGGTATTTGAATACCTTCCAATGAAAGTATTTTCTGGAAGTTCTCCCGTGACTTCTTTACCTTTGTACGTTACCAACGTCCTTTGATAATTCCACAGCACTGTGGACGGGTTGGTCATCGGCTTTTGTGGCACGCGTCCGATAACCACTGGCTCATTCAGCCGAGGTGGTTGAATCATCCCCCGGACCACATAGGCCCCCTTTGGTACGTACATAGGCTTTGCCCTTTTGACTTCAAAACTCTGCGTCTTTTCTGCTCGTCCTCGTGGGATGTAAAGAACTCCATTATTCACAGGCACCGCCTTCTTCTCTACCTTCTTTTTGGATTCGCACTTTACAGTACCGGCCTTTTCCCTTTTTTCTGATTCTTGGGCTGTTTCAGGCTTTTTCCCCTCGTCAACAATGGCGATTATAGCTTTCAAAGCAGGGTCAAATTCTTTGTATTCGCAAATCATTCCAATCAGCGACCCATTATTGTGAGCAGGTAATGGATTGTTAGTCACATTTGGGACCTCCTCGTCCCTTAGCACTATTTTCCCTTGCTCTATTAAATTCTCGACCACTCTTCTCAATGACCAACAGTCATTTGTATCGTGCCCCTCGGCCCCTGAATGATAGGCGCATCTGACACCGGCTTTGTAAGAAGGTGACGCCGGGTTGTGCCTTGTCTGAGGGACTGGCTGCAGGAAACCCAACTGAACTAGCTTCGGGAACAAAGTAGAGTATGGCTCACCAATAGGTGTGAAAGTCCTCCTCCTAGGTGGTTCTTGAGGACGGAAGTTATTTTGCGGAGGTTGTGGGTTATAGTGGTTGCGGTAAGGAGGCTGATTTCTGGGAGGTGGAGGTTGGCCTCTGTTGGCTTGGTGCGGCGGATGGACATAAGGCTGGGCGTTCATGATCATGTAGGGCTGAGGAGGATATGCCGCATTTGAGTGGGGGTAGTAGTGTTGTGAGGTTCTTTCCGGAAAACGGGGCCTGGGATTACGATATTCCCTTGCTTCTGAGGCTGCCATGGCTGTTTCTTCCTTTTTCTTCCCTCTTGCCATTCCTCCGGACCCGCTTTGGACGGCTTGGGAGGTCGCCCTTATGGCTGCTTGACTCAAAATCCTACCTGTTTTCAGACCATTCTCCACCATCTCTCCAATCTTAATTGCTTCTGCAAACGGCTTTCCCATGGCTGACATCATGTTTTGGAAATAGTCAGACTCTTGAGCCTGGAGAAAGGTAGTGACCATTTCCACTTCATCCATGGGAGGCTTCACCCTCGACGCCTGCTCGCGCCACTTAATAGCATACTCTCTGAAGCTTTCTGAAGGTTTCTTTTTCAAGTTCGACAGAGAATTTCGGTCTGGTGCGATGTCGATGTTATACTGGAATTGTCTCACAAAATCTCTAGCGAGATCATCCCAGACATGCCATCGGGACATGTCCTGGTCCATGTACCATTCCGAGGCTATTCCTACCAGACTTTCCCCGAAATATGCCATTAGCAATTCCTCTTTTCCGCCGGCTCCCCTTAATTGGTTGCAATATTTCTTTAGGTGAGCAATGGGGTCACCGTGCCCGTCGTACTTCTCAAACTTTGGGGTCTTGAAACCCACTGGTAGGTGTACGTGAGGGAACATGCATAGGTCGGCGTAAGAGACGCTTTTCTGTCCGCTCAAACCTTGCATATTCTTCAAACTCTGTTCAAGGCTTCTCATTCTTTTGGCCATCTCATTTTGTTCCGCAATTCTGGGGTTCTGATCCTGCCCAGGTGCAAGCTCACCCTGAGGCTGTGGAAGATTAGTGCTAGTAGCGAACCTAGTTGGTTCCATCGAGAAAGATGGGGCTTGGAATGTAAACGAGGACGAGTCAAAAGTCGGCTTGTATGCAGCAGGTTGTGCCGTGATCGGGCAAGGTGATGCAGTAAAGATATTGGTGTGTACATCCGTCATTGACACTCGAGGATGAAACTCAGAGGGCGATCCAGCAGAGAAGGCTGAAATGGCTGGGTATCAGAATGGGGTAGCAGGATAACTTATGGGGACATTAGAAGTCCCGCTTGTCCTGGAGAATAACTCAGGGAATCCAGGGACGATGCTTGGTGGCTCTTTTCCATTATTCCAGTCATCAAGCATTTCCAGCATGCGAAGACGCAAGATTCTATTTTCCTCCGCAGTTGCGGATTCGGGAGTGAGGACGGCCGAGATAGAACTTTCCTCAGAAACAGGGATTGTTGGCAACGGAATCTCTGAAGACATTTCTACACTTCCTTTTGACCTTGTGAAGTAAGTGTGAGCACTGCCTCCTGTCTTAACAATAGGTAATTGAACACTCCCTTTCGATCTCGTGAAATACGGGTGCGAGGCCAGACTTTCACCAAACCAACCACCTTTTCCAAAAACCTGGAAGGAACTCAATGACAAACGAACGGTTAATTCGAATCAAATAACAGATAAGCAATCTCACGTTGGGGCATGATGCACCTATACAGTTAAATGGATTCCTACATGTTTGCGACGAAAGCATGTGTCATTCCGGCATTCTTTTAGGCTTTTTATTATTTTCCCTTTTTTTTTCAATTTTTCTCTTTGGTTAAACCGCGACCGGATCCGATGAGGATTGCCTAAGTATCACGATGCCACGTGAATCAGATCATTACGTAGTTCAAAAACACAAATGAGCGTAAAAGAAGCAACCTTTTTATTGTTGAAAACGGTCTATTACAAACTACATTTTGCAAAAGAAAGAGCAAACTTTGAAAATAAACCTAGACTCAAATAGACTAAAACAAACTGATGGGAAAAACAGGCAGAAGATGCTTGACTTATGAGTACATTATGGTTTTGAACATTGGTGCCCGCTGTAAGCACGTGATTTTTGCTTTACGGACAATCGCTCCAAAAGAAAATAAAAATAGTGACAAATGACCACGCGATACAAATTCTTCATGACATGTATTGCTAGTCATTTGTGGGTCTGTCCATTTTGCATTTAATCATTATCAAACAAAATACAAAAATATGTGTGTCATTAAAAGAAAATTCGAAATATATATATGTGCATCGTTCGTTCTAGGTTGTGATTTAACTTACTTAAATATTTTTGTGATAACTATGTGAAAATGTTACAGTGTGGTTGATTTTAATTTCATTATTTTATTATCTCATTTTTGTTTAAAAGAAAAAAAAAAGAGCAAAAGAGTGAAGGAAAATCGGTTTGGGCCCAAAGAAATAAAACAAAGCAGGCCCAAACAGACACTCGAGTCCAGTCCAAAACCGGCTGCCCAAGCAGCAATTCAAACGACGCCGTATAAAGGCGTTCGATCTGAGCCATCCGTCCAGGCCAATCCAACGGCTCAGTACCCCTTTCAACGACCCGTTTTCAAACCCGACCCAATAACCAATCCGATCCAACCCCTCACTTAAACCAAACGACCCCGTTTAACTACCAAACGACCCCGTCTCATTTCTCACCCTTAGATCTAAGTCGTTGAGATCATCTGATCTAATGGCTCAGATCCAATCCCATAGACCATATATAAACTCAACCCTTCACCCCACGCCCCCTATTCGAAACCCCCCTTCAGTCATCTCCTTTCCCGAACCCTGAAACCCCCAAACCCTAACGCCGCCCTAGTTTCCCTTTCACCTAAAGCCGGCGGCACGAATGCCGGTGACCACCCCCTTCACACCCCTAAAGCATCCAACCACCCTGAACACGAATCCACTAACCACGAACCTCGAATCACCTCCTATCGTCTCGAATCTGGATTTGAAGATTCGAGACAAAACTCGATCTATGCCAAACCACCCCATCTTCATACCAGACACTCCCCTGACCTTCCTCGTGACCAAACCAAGCTTGGTTTGGTCCGAATCTACCCACAACTCCTAAAAATCCAGATCTGAAAATCCAGACCTTAGAACACATGCACCTGGGGAATCCGGCCGGTTTTGACAAGGGTTTGAGGTCTAATAGACCTTAATCAAGGTGTTCTCATGTGAGAACACCCTGATTAAAGTTTGTTTGGCCTCAAGAGTTCGAAGTTGAGTCTGATTTGGGTCCGTTTTGATTTCAAACTTTTTCGGTAAGTTTCCTTTTCTCTTTGTTTAGTTCTAATTAAGTTGTCAGCATGATTTGTTGTTGTGGTTATTTGTTTTGGTCTGTTACTTTGTCTGTTTTCTTCCATCTCTAGCAAAGACCCTTTATTTGGTCGATTGATTTTCTATGTGTGTGTTCTGAATGTACTCTGTGATAAACATGATCGTCGATTAGTTTAATCGTCAGATAAGTTAACTCATATAGGCCCCAGTAATTGAACAAAAATTGTCTGATGCCCTTTAGGTCCCTGAACGTATTGTTTATATGAGCGACTGATTATTACCTGCTATAATTAGTATAGTCGACTCGATAAATGTCGTCGTTTAGTTTTCTATAACTAATGAATCGAATGAGCTAATAATGTCGCATGACTAATTGAACGTTGTCACTGACTGAATGCCCCAGCATTGTTTAAAATGGTTTGTTTGCATTATAAAAATGATTGAAAAGGTTCAGTCCAGGCAGTCTTGAATTTGAACTTTCATCAGTTCAAAAATGCCCTGATGCTGCAATAGGCAGGGCAGTAATAATCAAGGTTAAGCAGGGGTATTCTGGGGTGTTATAAAGGACAGAAAGATTAGTTTAAATGAGCTGACAAGTAGGGTACTAATTTAGGATTAAACTAATACCAATGGGGAGCAAGACATAAGAGTATGGGGCTTAAAATGAATAATAAAATGATACCCATAACTCTTGATTAAACAAAAACCAAGCGTGGGGAACAAAGGGGCTGACACCAAAGATGCTTAGGCATGGGTTTAAAGGGTATGGGCAGACTGCAAGTTGTAGAAAAGGGGAGCTTAGCTGCACTTGGTCATTTTGGCTTATAAATAGACCATTCGAGAACTTAAGAAAGGGCGGGGATTTTTGGAGTCTTCAGAAAAGAAAAACAAAACAAAAGGCTGAAAGAAAAAAAAACTTTAGTCTGAAGAGAGGTCTAGTGAGTCCCAAATCACAACAGTATAAACACAAGGTAGTTTCCAATAGACATTGTAACCAAACACTGCCTGAAAGTTGTATAAGAGTACATATTGGTCAAGCTGTCTTGGCCAAGTTCTGTTGCTTGCATTGACTGAGTTGTTTGTGGTTGTTGAACTGGTGGTTCTACTGCATTTGAACCCTCAGTTACTGCTGTTATTTCCTTACTCTTTCCTGGGATTGCTGGCTTGGTACTCGACTATCTGCTAGTCCTTGTATTCTGGAAGACATTGTTGGTTATCTGTGGCTGTGGAAAACACTTGGTTTAGTTGGTTGTTGCTGTGTGTCTGCTGCTGCTGTATTCGTTGCATACTACTCAACTGATCACTCTCCTTCTTCCTTTCCTTTCCTTACCAGGTACACAATTGATACCACCAATGTAACTGAGAGTTTGAACATGAATGCAAAAGAGAGGACCTGCAGATTGTTTTTATATACATATGGACTGTTGTATTAAATGTCATGTAGTATATAGTAGTTACATTTTCGTTTGGATAATAGAAGTAGCCTACATGCTTAGTATATCAATGTAGGTAAGTGAATGCTAGTCATATATGTATGCTGTTAGGTGAAAATATTCTCATTGCAATAAGTTGTATTTTAAACTTAGTATGATGATGTAGTATATTCTCTAACGTAGGTCAAATAGGGAAACTATCCACTTTAATTAAAGTACTTTCCTCTTTTGTCAGATTGTCACATATAAATTGATAAACTCATTTATAGAACAAAGAACCAGTTCAGGGCCTCAACCTCATGAAGGTCGAGCCCAAATCGAAGCAAACCAAGTAGGCCCGCATCGAACAAGCAGAGGCCCAGGTCTGGCCTATCACGCATGGACTGGATTTGGGCCCATGATTATTTGTTCGGCTGACTGTTTATGCAGCCTCATTTCTGATTTTTTTTGCTTTTCTGAATGTCATTACAAACAACTTGCAAGCATTTAATTAATTAGGACTATCTATTGTTTTCAATTGATAAAGACAAAAACGACAAGAAACGTAGTTGTTATAGGATATCCTTTTAAAAAATAAGAACGAGATGAGCCTCGATGAAAATAAACAAAACGCGCAGATGCGGGGCCCTTGTTTAAATGAATATTATCGAAGCATTTAGGTTCCAGGACGGGTTGTTTAGCAAATCTCACAACCCTCCTAAAATAACAATACGTTAGACTCTTTAGGACGCGCCTTAATAAATCTTACCTCCTTAAACTCGGGTGCGCATTTATGTGACCCAAATCCAATTCTCAACGGAGTCGAAATGTGTTTCTAATCACGGGTACATTGATTGTGACGTGGTTCGAGATGCATGTCCATGACGTTGCAAATTCATTAAAAAATAAAGAATGAGATGAGCCTCGCCAAATAAAAATACAAATTGCGGGGCCCTCAGTAAATATTTGCTTTAAAAATTATTTGGACTTCGGGATGGACCGTTTAGTAAAATTCCACGGTCTTACCCAAAATAAATACGCTAGTCGCTTTAGGCGCGTCTTTAATAATTTAATTTCCTTAAACTCGGGTGCGCATTGATGTGACCCAAATCCAAATCTCAACGGAGTCAAAGTGTGTCGACGACCACGGGTACATTGATTGTAACGCGGTTCGAGATACATTTTCACAACGTTGCAATTCCTGATAAAAACAGTAAAATGATAAAAGCGGTTAAAAGTTAAATTTTGCACATAAGTTCACACTTGTATAAAATCAGATAATCAAGCCGAATATGATAGTTAAGCGACCGTGCTAGAACCACGGAACTCGGGAATGCCTAACACCTTCTCCCGGGTTAACAGAATTCCTTATCCGGATTTCTGGTACGCAGACTGTAATATAGAGTCATTATTTTCCTCGATTCGGGATTAAAATTGGTGACTTGGGACACCCTAAATCTCCCAAGTGGCAACTCTGAAATAAATAAACAAATCCCGTTTCGATTGTCCTTTAATTGAAAAAAAACTCCCTTGTACTCTCTCGGTGCGGAAAAAAGGAGGTGTGACAGCTCTGGCGACTCTGCTGGGGATCAGACCCAGAACCACTAGTTCAGGGTTAAGAATTCGAGCTTAGAATAATTGTTATTATTTGGCTTTGTTTATTATCTGGTTTTTATTTTACGTGTTTGAGCCTAATGTGCTAAATGCTGCTTTTACTGCTTTGATATTAGTTGGACTGTATATATAAACTGTGCCGAAACCCTTCTCTTCTCTCTTGAGGAGCGCACGCTGGTCGTGGCTTCTTTCTGTTAGTGTCATATGCCAAAATAGAACGAGGATTCGGAGGAGTTGCAAAATCGGATGGCCTTTTGGTTACCGGTACACAGCTCCCATCCTTGGCTCGAGTTGTCCGCTCGGGTAAGCCAGGTCTAGAACAAACACCCAGGTTCTGAACTTAGTATAACAAAGCCACATGCCAGGATCCCTAGTAGGAACGTTTATTTGCATCATGTGCATTTGACTTAGGGGACTCAACACAGGGGTTGGGTCCGTCTAGGACTAGCAACCTGATATGAAAAGACCATCCTGCTGCATCCTGCTTGCTTTATGCATTTACTTGTTTCAAGGCTTGCATGCTGACCGGTTTCGGAATAACGGATAAGGAGATAATTATTTTTTGAAATATCAACACCCAGAAAATGGTTAAAACTCTGCCAGAATTTTGAAAAAAATAAAAAAAATGGGTGTCTTATTAATTTGTTTTAGTAAGGGTCTTTGATTCATTTCTAAGAGAAAAATAGTGTGTCTCCAAATTTCGGCTTATGCCTGAACTACGTCAGTTCGATTCTCGCCGGGTGCAAGATACATAGGCAACCCCCATCGGGCTCAACTTGTTTTTCAAAATATAGGTACAATCCAAATAACGAAAGTTTTAAGGTAACATCGTACTTTTCAGAAACAACCAAAATTTCGTTTTTCTAGAAAAATAGTGTGTCAATTTGTGTCTTTGAGTCTAATGAGTCTGGATCTTTGCTTAATCACCCCAATAAATATGCAGAATGAGAATGAGTCCATGTTTGCCGGTAACAGTTAGAAGCAAAATCCCCCTGGAAGTGCGATTATGGTGGGAGGATTTGGAAAGGTCAGAGCAAGACAAGGTCAAACTGCACCTGGGAGGTTTGGTTGATTTGTTGAAAGTCAGGCCTCGGTGCGACATCATAAAGGCTTTGGTTACATTTTGGGATCCAGCCCACAACGTGTTCCGTTTCTCAGATTTTGAACTCACCCCAACCTTAGAAGAAATGGCGGGTTACATGGACGTCACTGAAGGTTTGAGACACAAATACCTGATCGCTCCAAGGGCTGTGAATTCACACAAATTCATGGATCTGTTGAAGATAAGCAAAGGAGTCCCATACGCTGAACTGGATAGAGGTTTTTCTACCCTACAATTCATATACCAGAGGTACGGGAGCAAAGGAGGATTTAATGATCCAGAAAGTGGTATTTGCAGCAGGGGAAATCTGGTAAAATGGAATGAGCATAGGCGGTTCGCTTTTATGGTGGCGTTTTTGGGCCTTGTGGTGTTTCCCCGAAAAGATAGAAATATCGACCTAAAGGTGGCTGGAATCGTCAAAATCCTGATTACCAACGATAAAAGCATCCTTGCTCCCATGATAATGTTCAGAAATATACCGAGCCCTCACGGCTTGTAAGGCTGGAGCAGACTTCTTCGAAGGGTGCAACTTGTTGTTACAGATGTGGATGATCGAACACTTGTGTCACCACCCTCAGTATATGCGCTACATGTCTACAAATGGGGGCTGCATCGAGGGTTATAGCCTAAGGGTTTCAGGTTTCCGATCACCGGGAGGGTTTGAAGAATGGATATCCTATCTCCGGATCATCACCGCAGACCAAATAAACTGGACTTTGGGTTGGCTTTCTGTGGAAGAAATCATATACATGCCCGCCACTGGTCCTCACTTCCTCTTGATGGGACTCAGGGGTATTCAACCTTATGCCCCTTACAGGGTAATGAGACAGTTGGGAAGATGTCAAGTACTACACCCGGACGAAGATCTCAGCACTTATGCAGTCGAGGTCAGCAGTGACGGCCAATTTCCTGAAAAGACAGTTCGTTGCATATGGAGTGAATGCCAGTACTTAACGGCAAATACCCGGGTAAATGATGTGTCTAGAGGTGAAGTCTCGCCGGCCTATCTCACTTGGCAGAACAAGAAGAGCATCGTGAAACGACCAACCAAACGGCCTCACCTCCGAAGTTTTGTTGAGTCATCGCAAGAATAATGGGACTGGATCGCAAAAGAGGAAGGTTACCTGGTTGAAATTAGGAAGCTGAAGCAACAAATTGAAAGGATGGTATTCGAAAACAACGTACAAGTCACCCAAGAGCAGGCTGAAAAAGACAAGTTAGCCCAAGAGAACCAAACCCTGAGGGCCCGCCTTCGCCAAGCCAGTAAGAATAACATCGACCGACAGAAGCGCTGCTCCGACGAAAGATTGATAGCCAGTTTGAGAAATCAGGTCATCCAGAGCCAAGATGAATTAGACCAATCAGAGGCTTGCATAGCAAGGATGAGGGTCAAATGGGCAGAAGGTACGATGGCCCGGAGGAAGCGCCTACAGCAAGTCATGAGGAATTGTGAACTGAGCGTCAAAGCAGCAAAGGAAACAAATTCCGCCCTGCAAGAGCGGATCTTCAAGCAAACACAAGATGCCCAAGCCGACAGGAGACGCTATTACAATGCAATGACAAAGATGGAAAGGCAAATGGATATGTTCCAGGATCAGCTCGCCACCAATGCACAAACGCTAGGATTAAAGAGCCGACATATAAGGCAGTTGTTCGCAGAAAGGGACAACATTCGAGCAAGAATTGACGAAATCGGGCATTACATCTACCTAAAATGTTTGGCATGCGAGCAAACACCTCGGGAAACCCTCATTGCTTCCATCATGGGCTGCGTCCACCGGATTATGAACGAGTTGAAGAGCCTGCAAAGAGACCTTACACCTAGGGCCGCGAAAGGGCCGAAAGATGCCTCGTGGGTCCCTAAGTTGGAAAATTAGTTGTTGATCGAGTCCTGATCGTTTTGTTTGTTGTTTCCCCATATGTTGTTTTCTTTTCCTCAAACCAAGTTTAAAACCGTGGAGTCTGTACTGTTGCTATTTTTCTTGAAGTAATGTGTAATGGCAAATTTTGATAATGAAATTAAGCAACTCCGAAAGAATTTCTATGTGTCTTTACTTCGAGGCAGAACTACGCCTGGTCTGATTCACGCGGGGACGTGATACGTAGGCAATCCCCATAAGATTCGACCGCTTTTAATAAATAAAGAAAAGAAAATGTAAATAAAATAAAACGCAGGGTTTCGCAAAATACTTTAAAGAGACGAATGAGCAAACCGGGATGACGCATGTTGTTTGAAGCAAAGCATGTAGAAACGGTTAACTGCCTAGGTGCATTGCATCCTCTATGTGTTATGATCAAATCTGTTAAGCTCTAACACTAACAAAGTTTGTTGTTGTCTGATACCAGACAGTTAGTTGTTAAAGAATTCTGGCAACACATTCATACCAAACCAGATCCAAAGGACCGATAGCATCAAGCATGACTACTTCGGAGAATAGCAATGAAGAAGAAAGGCCGATGAGCCAGTTGTTAAAAGAAGCGATGGAAAAGATTGAAAGGATGGGACTAGAAATGAATGCAATGCAACTAGCCCTAGCCAAAACACAAAAGAGTCCTGAAACACTGGGACACATGCCGGAGTACCCTCACTCTGGCCCTTCCACAAGCCGCCCAAATCCCCTCTATCATCAAGAAAGAAGCCCTCATGATTCCCAAGCTCCACCACCCCATCAACCTCTCCCAACACCCAATATTCCCATTTTTGTGGGACCTGCATCAGCCCCTTTGCAGCGAACGACCAGTGAGCCATTGTTTCAGGCTCATGATACACAATACTATCCCCCTGAGCCTACATTCCATGCACCCGAACCACAGGCTTACAATCCCCATTTGGAAGTACCGGCAGAGGTTGAGAAGCCGGTTAAGGCCCCTGAACAGGATGAAGTGTTGAGAAAGTTCAAAAGCCTGGAGCAATCCTTCAGGAACTTGCACGGGCTGGGCAATCAAGTCAGCGTGGCATACAAAGATCTGTGCCCTTTCCCAGATGTCCAACTCCCGGCTGGGTTCAAGATGCCCAAGTTTGATTTATATGAAGGGCACGGTGATCCCATGGCACATTTGCGGGGATTCTGTAGCAAAATGAGAGGGGCAGGAGGCAAGGATGAGCTTTTGATAGCTTATTTCGGCCAAAGTCTGAGTGGATCTGCACTGGAATGGTATACCAGGCAAGATTTCAGCAGGTGGTACACGTGGGATGATCTGGCGCAGGCTTTTGCAGGTCATTTCCAGTACAATCTAGAGATAGTCCCTGACCGTCTCACGTTATTAAGAACTGGGAAGAAACCCGGGGAAAGTTTTCGCGAGTTCGGGTTCCGCTGGAGAGAACAAGCAGCTAGAGTCGATCCTCCCATGAGAGAGGGAGAGATGGTGGACTATTTTTTGCAGACATTGGATCCAACCTACTTTGGTCACTTGGTGACAACGGTTGGAAAATCTTTCAACGAGGTGGTCAAAATAGGGGTCATGATAGAAGAAGGTTTGAGGTCGGACAAGATCTTGAACTATTCGGCACTTAAGGCCACAACCCAGGCTATTCAAAGCGGCACGGGAGGTGCGCTGAGAAGAAAGAAAGAAGAGGTTGCCACGATCGAGGCAGGCAGTTGGTCCAGGGCTGGCAGGCCGCACTACAACCAACCCAGGCCTCACAGGTCAAACTACCCATACAACCCACCACAAAATTTCTATCCACCTCGAGAACCACATTGTTCCGTACACCAAGCCCAGGTATACACTCAGCCTCCGGTTCGCCCACAATGGCGCGCACCGGCTCCCCAGAACATATATGCACCACCACAAAACACCTACCCTCCACCAAGGGCATATAGAAACCCTTCAGGGGCAGGCTTCCGGGGAAATCCAGATGCTAGGAATGACAGGTTGCGGAAGCAAAGAACCTTCACGGAGCTGGGAGAAACCTACACCGCTTTGTTCCACAAGCTGCGACAATTGGGTTTGGTTAGTCCTGTCCAGACTCGAGAACCAAATCCCCCACCTCAGAATTTGGATCGTTCAATCAGTTGTGAATACTGTTCAGGGATGCTCGGGCACGATACCGAGAAGTGTTGGAAGTTAAGGCATGCCATACAGGATCTTATTGACACCAATAAGATCGAGGTCCAGACACCGGAGGCTCCTAACATCAACCAAAACCCACTGCCAGCGCACCACGAAACTCACATGATTGAGTTGGTGTGTGAGGGAGGAGAATTAAGAAAACCCTCACAAACAGTGATGATGATCCAAGCCGCCCCGAAAGAAGTCTTAACCAGTGGAGGAACGAGTGTACAGTCGCAGGGAGAAGGCGTCAAGCCGGTAGTGATATTGGGGAAGAGCCCGTCCGTCATAGCAAGCAAACCCGAGCCAAGCAAGTTGGTAATACCAGGGATCCTGCCCACACCGGCAGTCGTGTTGAAAGGGGTATGTAGAGAACGGGTGACCATAAAGCCTGTGGTCCAACTGCCGATGATTGACAGCAGGGCTGTGCCCTGGAAATATGAAAAGGCAGTGGTGACGTACCAAGGAAAACAGGTGGAAGAAGTCAGTTGTGAAGCGCAAGGGCTGACTCGATCAGGTCGATGTTTTGCTCCGGTGGAGTTAAGAAAAACCAACCCAGTGGCAACCAAGAAGCCAGTGTCAGAAGAAGAGGCTGAAGAATTCCTGAGGAAGATGAAAGTACAAGACTATTCTGTGGTTGAGCAGCTGAGAAAAACACCTGCCCAGATCTCACTATTGTCATTACTCCTCCATTCCGAGGAACATCGTCGGGCCCTGTTAAAGATATTGAACGAGGCCCATGTACCCAGTGAGATTTCTGTAAACCACCTGGAAACCATTGCCAGCAAGATTTTCGAGGTGAACAGAGTGACATTCTCAGATGATGACCTGCCGGTGGAAGGAACGGAGCACAATAAAGCTCTATACCTAGCTGTCAAATGTGAAGACTCGGTGGTAACCCGAGTATTGGTGGATAACGGCTCAAGCGCCAATATTTGTCCATTATCCACCCTGGACCAGTTAAAGATTGACCGTGGAAGAATCCGGGAGAATAGCATCTGTGTCCGGGGGTTTGACGGAAACGGAACAGCCACTGTGGGGGATGTTGTACTTGAACTGACCATTGGTCCGGTCCTGTTTACCATGGAATTCCAGGTGTTGGACGCCACGGTATCTTATAACCTGCTGTTAGGACGACCCTGGATTCATGCAGCTAAAGCGGTGCCTTCCACCCTACATCAGACAGTGAAGTTCGAGTGGGAAAGACAAGAGGTCGTATTGCACGGCGAGGATACAACATGCACCATGGGCGGAACCATTGTGCCTTTCATAGAGACCACTGATGACAAGGGTCCCTGGGTCTACCAGATTCTCGATACAGGGTCGGCCAACAAAATTTCTGAAGGAGAAATCATCCCGCACCCTAGGGTGGCTGCCGCAACAGTCATGATGGTATCAGAAATGCTGGGTAATGGGTTTGTGCCGGGAAAAGGCCTGGGAGTTGAACTTCAAGGGATAGTCCAACCTGTCTCCCTTCCTAAGAATCTGGAAACTTTCGGGTTGGGGTTCAAACCAACCGCAGCAGACAGGAAGCAAGCGCGAAAAATGAAGAAGAGGGTCTGGTTTCTGCCTAAACCAGTGCCACGCCTCTCAAGGTCTTTTGTTAAAGCAAGTGCCAAGGGGTCAGCGATCCCAAAGATTCGAGGACCTTTGATCGGTATAAATGAAGACCTGAATCAGAGTTTTGAGAGGCTATTCGCGGATGTCAGTATGGTGGAAGCTGGAGAAGGTTCCAGCAGAGCAGAGATACAATTTGTGGGGCCTGAGGCCAAGACCAACAATTGGACGGTTACTCCTCTTCCTGTCCGAGGGGAGTCTTGGTAGTAGGCTTTGATTAATGTTTTGTTTGTTTGTTTGTTTGATCGGATTATTCAAGGGTGTAATCCAAATTTTACTTTCGTTTTTGTAAAAGTGTGAACCCTTTTTATCCCGCAAATTTAATAAAGTTCTTTTCTTTTGTCCCATTTTAATTTTTGTTTTGTTCTTTTTCTTTCTGAACAGTTCTCTTTTTACTGGTTCTAATGACATGGCATGCACAGCGGATCTTCGACCTAGTCTAATAAATCAATCTGAAACCGACTCAATGATGCAAAAGGTCGTTTGTGACGATGAATCTGAATGTGACGAAGGTGAAGCCTTCGAAGAAATAAACCGAGAACTGTGCCAATTTGAAGAGAAACCCAAGCCTAACCTAAATGACACCGAGGCTGTGAATCTAGGAGACGCTGATAACGTCCAAGAGACCAAAATTAGCATCCACATTGAGCCGAATGTCAGAGCAGAATTGATCAAAACTCTCAGGGAATTCAAAGATGTTTTTGCCTGGTCATATGATGATATGCCTGGATTAAGCACCAATTTAGTGGTTCACAAATTACCCACTGACCCGGCATACCCTCCGGTCAAGCAAAAACTAAGGAAATTTAAAACAGAAATGAGTGTAAAGATCAAGGAAGAAGTGATTAAGCAGTTACAAGCGAAGGTCATTCGGGTCACTCGATATCCCGAGTGGTTGGCCAATGTGGTACCAGTCCCAAAGAAGGATGGAAAAATCAGGGTGTGCGTTGATTACTGCAACCTCAACAAAGCAAGTCCCAAGGACAATTTTCCGCTGCCCAACATTCATATCTTGATCGACAATTGCGCAGGGCGCGAGATCGGATCCTTTGTGGATTGCTATGCAGGTTATCATCAAATTCTAATGGATGAGGAGGATGCTGAGAAGACAGCGTTTATTACGCCATGGGGAACCTACTGCTATCGGGTAATGCCGTTCGGATTAAAGAACGCCGGGGCAACGTACATGCGGGCAATGACTGCCGTGTTTCATGACATGATACACAAGGAAATTGAGGTGTACGTCGATGATGTGATCATCAAATCTTGGCGTCAGGAGGACCATGTGGCAGACCTAAGGAGATTTTTCCAAAGACTCCGAAGGTATGATATCAAGCTTAACCCGGCCAAATGCGCATTCGGGGTTCCATCAGGAAAGTTGCTAGGATTCATCGTCAGTCGACGGGGGATTGAGTTAGACCCATCCAAAATTGAATCCATCCGAGATTTGTCACCGCCAAGGAACAAAACAGAGGTAATGAGTTTGCTGGGTAGACTCAATTACATCAGCAGGTTCATCGCTCAACTCACAGCAACTTGTGAGCCCATATTTCGGCTGCTGAGAAAGGATGCTGCAGTAGGTTGGACGGCAGAGTGTCAGGAGGCTTTCGACCAAATCAAAGGGTATCTGTCTAATCCACCCGTATTGGTCCCGCCTAAGCCCGGGAAACCCCTAATCCTTTACCTGACGGTCTTGGAAAATTCATTTGGTTGTGTACTGGGGCAACATGATGACACAGGAAGGAAGGAGCAGGCCATCTACTATCTTAGCAAGAAATTCACAGTGCATGAGGTCAAGTACACTCAACTCGAGAAAACATGTTGCGCCCTAACTTGGGTAGCTCAGAAGTTGAAGCACTACCTGTCTTCATATACTACTTATCTCATATCCCGCTTGGACCCATTGAAGTATATCTTTCAGAAACCTATGCCCACGGGAAGGTTGGCAAAGTGGCAAATTCTGCTCACAGAGTTTGATATCATCTACGTAACGAGGACGGCCATGAAAGCCCAGGCACTGGCAGACCATTTGGCAGAGAATCCCGTTGATGAAAAATACGAGCCCTTAAGAACGTATTTTCCTGACGAAGAGGTGATGCATACGAATGAGTTGGAATTACCTGAGGAACCGGGTTGGAAGCTTTTCTTCGATGGAGCTGCAAACGCAAAAGGGGTTGGAATAGGAGCAGTACTCATTTCTGAAACAGGACGGCATTATCCTGTTACGGCTCAACTACGCTTCTATTGCACCAACAATATGGCCGAGTATGAGGCTTGCATTCTGGGTCTGCGCTTGGCTGCTGACATGGATGTCCAAGACGTCTTGGTCTTGGGAGACTCGGACCTCTTGGTACATCAAATTCAGGGTGAATGGGAAACACGAGATCTAAAGCTCATACCATACCGACAATGCTTGCATGATCTGAGCAAGCAATTTCGATCGGTGAAGTTCAAACACATCCCGAGAGTTCACAATGAGGTTGCAGATGCCTTGGCCACCTTAGCATCAATGCTGCACCACCCTGACAAAATGTATGTTGATCCTCTACACATCCAGGTCCGTGATCAGCACACCTACTGCAATGCCATAGAAGAAGAAGCAGATGGCAAACCCTGGTTTCATGATATCAAGGAATACCTCAGGATGGGGATATATCCGGAACATGCCTCTGGAGACCAAAAAAGAGCCCTTCGGCGTTTGTCGAATGGTTTCTTCCTCAGTGGGGGAATATTGTACAAAAGAACTCCGGATTTGGGATTGTTGAGATGCATAGATGCCAGTCAAGCAACGACGGTTATGGCTGAGGTACATGCTGGAGTTTGTGGACCACACATGAGCGGATATGTGTTGGCAAGAAAGATCCTTCGAACAGGGTGTTATTGGCTCACCATGGAACACGACTGTATCACTTTCGTGAGGAAATGCCATCAGTGCCAGATACATGGAGATTTGATTCATTCTCCGCCAACAGAGTTACATACGATGTCAGCACCCTGGCCGTTTGTGGCATGGGGCATGGATGTCATTGGGCCCATCGAGCCAGCAGCGTCCAACGGTCATAGGTTCATCCTAGTGACCATTGATTACTTCACCAAATGGGTTGAGGCTAAAACCTTCAAATCAGTAACCAAGAAGGCAGTGGTGGACTTTGTTCACTCCCATATCATCTGCAGATTTGGGATCCCAAAAGTGATCATCACGGATAACGGTGCGAATCTTAATAGCAGCTTGATGAGAGAGGTATGCCAACAATTCAAGATTACACACCGCAATTCCACCCCATATCGTCCTAAGGCAAATGGAGCAGTCGAAGCAGCCAATAAGAATATCAAGAAGATACTGCGAAAAATGGTAGAAGGGTCCAGACAATGGCACGAGAAATTACCCTTTGCCTTGTTGGGTTACCGCACCACCGTCCGAACTTCCATAGGCACAACTCCTTATTTGTTGGTATATGGAACTGAGGCCGTGATACCAGCGGAGGTCGAAATTCCGTCCCTCCGAATTGTCGCTGAAGCCGGGATTGATGACGATGAATGGGTCAAAGCTCGATTGGAACAGTTGAGCCTGATAGATGAGAAAAGATTGGCAGCGGTGTGCCATGGTCAGCTGTAGCAGAAAAGAATGGCAAGAGCATATAACAAGAAGGTGCGCCCCAGGAAGTTTGAAGTAGGGCAGCTGGTATTGAAGAAGATCCTCCCACATCAGGTCGAGGCAAAAGGCAAATTCGCCCCAAATTGGCAAGGGCCTTATATCGTGACCAGAGTATTGTCCAACGGTGCTTTGTGTTTGACAGATGTCGAAGGTAGATGTGTCGACATGGCTATCAATTCAGATGCAGTCAAGAGATATTATGCGTAACTTCTTTAATTATGGCAATTTTTGGTCTATTTGTTTGTATTTGGCATTCATTGGATAATGAGATGACGGAGGCAATTCTTTCTTCTACCCAAACACTGTTTAACCCTTGCTTCCCCCTTTTGAGCCTTAAGTTATTCTTTCATACCCCTCTTTTGGAGTCACTAATGGAAAAGACATGAAAAAAAGAGAAAAGAAAAGAAAAGAAAAGGAAAAGAAAATGAAAAGAAAGAAAAGAAAAATCAAGGAATATAAAACCGTGGGAACTACGTTTGACCTGATTCCTCAAAGAGGATACGTAGGCGCCTCACGGCTCGGTCATAGTATGCATCATAGCAAATATAGGATGCATAATGTACATAGTGTGCACAATATAGCACAATGTGCGTAACGCACGTAACTCAACATAAGCGTAAAAAATAAATTCCCCAAGCAAGAAAACTGGGGCAGAGGTTATGTTTTAAGTTCCAACAAAGGTTTGATTCCAAAAGTTGTAGCACATCACCCTTCAAATTGTTTTCATTTTTATATACTTTCTTTAACCCCACACCAAAACCAACATCAACATCCAAAAGACCTCCCGATCAATGTTCGAGAGATGCCAAGTCCGGCGAATAAGGCCGAGAATAATACACTGATCCCCAGCAAAGAAGAGGATCGTAAGACTGGAAATGAGTTGATGGTCAAGGGAATCTCCAGAAAGGAGGGACGTATCTACAACACCCCGATTTCCCGAAAGAAATAAAATGAGAGAGTCTTATCGGTGAAAACCTTCACAGGCACCGAGAGGCGATGTAAGATGAGGGACATGAAATGAGAGAGTCTTATTGGTGAAAACCTTCACAGGCACCATAAGGCGCCGGGAGATGAGAGAAAAGAGAGAGTCTCATTAGTGAAAACCCCTCGAAGGGCACTATGAGGCGACAAGACAGATCAGCAAAGCTACCACATTCGAAACGAAATGAACACTCCTTTATCATCCCCAGCAAGTCAAACCATCGGGCAAATCAATTGATACAAATAGACTGGGTCGGGAATCTATGGTGCACGCCATGATCACAGGGACCAGTTGTGTCCTCCAGATAAGTTCTTTTGATTGTCTCCTCCCACAAAAATATTGGTTCAGAAAGATTTTCTCCTTTCCATATCTTTTATTTCTTTTCCTAAAATGTGTCTTGAAAGGATTTTTCAAAGCTTACTACCAGAAACCGAAGGGGAATTCATCCAATGCAGGATAATACAAACAGTATTAAAGGCCGGTCCCAGGCAATGCAGTGACTGTGCCCGGAAATTTTGGAAGAAGTAAGCTTCAAAAGGGAGTGGTTCCGGGAGTTAGAAGTAGACTCCCACATCATGTGTTTAAAGAGAAAGCAGAAAAGGGGATAAATTGAAAACCAATCCCCAGCAGGCTAGAGACCCCCCCAGCAGGCAACTCTGCCCGTTAATCGATTATGGGGACATAGAGCAAGAAAAGGGGAAGAGAGAAAAGTTGCTCGCCGGAAAGGCACCCTCTACCACCACAATTAAAACTGACTAAATCCTTTTGTCTGTTGCAGGAGAACAAAGAATTGATGATGGCAGCAAGATGCAACGCCATGGAAGTCACCAAAAACCGGGGCAGAAAATTTTCTGCCGATTGTCGAAAATTTTCTCGAAAAACGGGGAAGCAATTTCAATACATATATGTTCTAGGTCGCCCACCAGTATAATGCGGAAATACATTTAAGTTCTAGGTCGCCCACCAGTATAATGCGGGAATACTTTTAAGTTCTAGGTCGCCCACCAGTATAATGCGGGAATACATTTAAGTTCTAGGTCGCCCACTAGTATAATGCGGGAATACTTTTAAGTTCTAGGTCGCCCACCAGTATAATGCGGGAATACTTTTAAGTTCTAGGTCGCCCACCAGTATAATGCGGGAATACTTTTAAGTTCTAGGTCGCCCACCAGTATAATGCGGGAATACATTTAAGTTCTAGGTCGCCCACCAGTATAATGCGGGAATACATTTAAGTTCTAGGTCGCCCACCAGTATAATGCGGGAATACATTTAAGTTCTAGGTCGCCCACCAGTATAATGCGGGAATACTTTTAAGTTCTAGGTCGCCCACCAGTATAATGCGGGAATACTTTTAAGTTCTAGGTCGCCCACCAGTATAATGCGGGAATACATTTAAGTTCTAGGTCGCCCACCAGTATAATGCGGGAATACTTTTAAGTTCTAGGTCGCCCACCAGTATAATGCGGGAATACATTTAAGTTCTAGGTCGCCCACCAGTATAATGCGGGAATACATTTAAGTTCTAGGTCGCCCACCAGTATAATGCGGGAATACATTTAAGTTCTAGGTCGCCCACCAGTATAATGCGGGAATACATTTAAGTTCTAGGTCGCCCACCAGTATAATGCGGGAATATTTTTAAGTTCTAGGTCGCCCACCAGTATAATGCGGGAATACTTTTAAGTTCTAGGTTGCCCACCAGTATAATGCGGGAATACATTTAAGTTCTAGGTCGCCCACCAGTATAATGCGGGAATACATTTAAGTTCTAGGTCGCCCACCAGTATAATGTGGGAATACTTTTAAGTTCTAGGTCGCCCACCAGTATAATGCGGGAATACTTTTAAGTTCTAGGTCGCCCACCAGTATAATGCGGGAATACTTTTAAGTTCTAGGTCGCCCACCAGTATAATGCAGGAATACATTTAAGTTCTAGGTCGCCCACCAGTATAATGCGGGAATACATTTAAGTTCTAGGTCGCCCACCAGTATAATGCGGGAATACATTTAAGTTCTAGGTCGCCCACCAGTATAATGCGGGAATACTTTTAAGTTCTAGGTCGCCCACCAGTATAATGCGGGAATACTTTTAAGTTCTAGGTCGCCCACCAGTATAATGCGGGAATACTTTTAAGTTCTAGGTCGCCCACCAGTATAATGCGGGAATACTTTTAAGTTCTAGGTCACCCACCAGTATAATGCGGGAATACTTTTAAGTTCTAGGTCGCCCACCAGTATAATGCGGGAATACTTTTAAGTTCTAGGTCGCCCACCAGTATAATGCGGGAATACTTTTAAGTTCTAGGTCGCCCACCAGTATAATGCGGGAATACTTTTAAGTTCTAGGTCGCCCACCAGTATAATGCGGGAATACTTTTAAGTTCTAGGTCGCCCACCAGTATAATGCGGGAATACATTTAAGTTCTAGGTCGCCCACCAGTATAATGCGGGAATACATTTAAGTTCTAGGTCGCCCACCAGTATAATGCGGGAATACTTTTAAGTTCTAGGTCGCCCACCAGTATAATGCGGGAATACTTTTAAGTTCTAGGTCGCCCACCAGTATAATGCGGGAATACTTTTAAGTTCTAGGTCGCCCACCAGTATAATGCGGGAATACATTTAAATTCTAGGTCGCCCACCAGTATAATGCGGGAATACATTTAAGTTCTAGGTCGTCCACCAGTATAATGCGGGAATACATTTAAGTTCTAGGTCGCCTACCAGTATAATGCGGGAATACTTTTAAGTTCTAGGTCGCCCACCAGTATAATGCGGGAATACATTTAAATTCTAGGTCGCCCACCAGTATAATGCGGGAATACATTTAAGTTCTAGGTCGTCCACCAGTATAATGCGGGAATACATTTAAGTTCTAGGTCGCCTACCAGTATAATGCGGGAATACTTTTAAGTTCTAGGTCGCCCACCAGTATAATGCGGGAATACTTTTAAGTTCTAGGTCGCCCACCAGTATAATGCGGGAATACTTTTAAGTTCTAGGTCGCCCACTAGTATAATGCGGGAATATATTTAAGTTCTAGGTCGCCCACCAGTATAATGCGGGAATACGTCTAGCTCTAGATTTTGGAATCAGTCACCCCACCTGAAAACGGAAGGGTACAACAGAGATCCCCAAACGGGAAACAATAAAATCCCCAGCACCAAGAAGCAGACGATTGCAGAGGCAAGCGCGCAATTCAAAAGTAAAAAGGAACGCGTCTCAAAAGAAGCAGTTTGGGAACGTTATAGCATGCCCAACACAACAATTTTGATAGAAGCCATACCACCAAAGAAACAATGGAAAGGCTTGAAGAAGAGGGTATGTTCCCAGCGAATCAAGCAAAGTGATGAAAACTGGCATTCAAACGTCAGCAAAGGACCAACATCATCTCCCAAAGTCACAAGATAAAGGCATCGGAGGAAAGCGTTAGCCGACAAGAAAGCAAGGCAACAAGAACAAGTTGAAGATGGATGAGATTTCAGGATCCTCAGTTTAGCTTAGCTTCTTGTTTTCCTTTTAGAGCAATGTAATAGGGAGATCGGTTGAGCAGTAGCATCCTACAGCAGCATACAACAGCGCACAACAACAGCAAACACTACAGTCACACGGTAGTCCCAGCTACCAAAATTTCCCGAACTACATTGACCTGATTCCTGTTCAGCCCAGGATATGTAGGAAACCTCTGAAGCAAAGGTTCGGTCAAATCTTTTTCAAAAAATGCTTCACACGGAGTATTCGGACGGGCAAAAATCGCTCGCTTTATCTTTGCGCGAAAACCCTTCGTGTCTTCGTGCAAAGAGGGGCAGCTGTAAGCACATGATTTTTGCTTTACGGACAATCGCTCCAAAAGAAAATAAAAATAGTGACAAATGACCACGCGATACAAATTCTTCATGACATGTATTGCTAGTCATTTGTGGGTCTGTCCATTTTGCATTTAATCATTATCAAACAAAATACAAAAATATGTGTGTCATTAAAAGAAAATTCGAAATATATATATGTGCATCGTTCGTTCTAGGTTGTGATTTAACTTACTTAAATATTTTTGTGATAACTATGTGAAAATGTTACAGTGTGGTTGATTTTAATTTCATTATTTTATTATCTCATTTTTGTTTAAAAGAAAAAAAAAAGAGCAAAAGAGTGAAGGAAAATCGGTTTGGGCCCAAAGAAATAAAACAAAGCAGGCCCAAACAGACACTCGAGTCCAGTCCAAAACCGGCTGCCCAAGCAGCAATTCAAACGACGCCGTATAAAGGCGTTCGATCTGAGCCATCCGTCCAGGCCAATCCAACGGCTCAGTACCCCTTTCAACGACCCGTTTTCAAACCCGACCCAATAACCAATCCGATCCAACCCCTCACTTAAATCAAACGACCCCGTTTAACTACCAAACGACCCCGTCTCATTTCTCACCCTTAGATCTAAGTCGTTGAGATCATCTGATCTAACGGCTCAGATCCAATCCCATAGACCATATATAAACTCAACCCTTCACCCCACGCCCCCTATCCGAAACCCCCCTTCAGTCATCTCCTTCCCCGAACCCTGAAACCCCCAAACCCTAACGCCGCCCTAGTTTCCCTTTCACCTAAAGCCGGCGGCACGAATGCCGGTGACCACCCCCTTCACACCCCTAAAGCATCCAACCACCCTGAACACGAATCCACTAACCACGAACCTCGAATCACCTCCTATCGTCTCGAATCTAGATTTGAAGATTCGAGACAAAACTCGATCTATGCCAAACCACCCCATCTTCATACCAGACACTCCCCTGACCTTCCTCGTGACCAAACCAAGCTTGGTTTGGTCCGAATCTACCCACAACTCCCTAAAAATCAGATCTGGAAATCCAGACCTTAGAACACATGCACCTGGGGAATCCGGCCGGTTTTCGACAAGGGTTTGAGGTCTAATAGACCTTAATCAAGATGTTCTCATGTGAGAACACCCTGATTAAAGTTTGTTTGGCCTCAAGAGTTCGAAGTTGAGTCTGATTTGGGTCCGTTTTGATTTCAAACTTTTTCGGTAAGTTTCCTTTTCTCTTTGTTTAGTTCTAATTAAGTTGTCAGCATGATTTGTTGTTGTGGTTATTTGTTTTGGTCTGTTACTTTGTCTGTTTTCTTCCATCTCTAGCAAAGACCCTTTATTTGGTCGATTGATTTTCTATGTGTGTGTTCTGAATGTACTCTGTGATAAACATGATCGTCGATTAGTTTAATCGTCAGATAAGTTAACTCATATAGGCCCCAGTAATTGAACAAAAATTGTCTGATGCCCTTTAGGTCCCTGAACGTATTGTTTATATGAGCGACTGATTATTACCTGCTATAATTAGTATAGTCGACTCGATAAATGTCGTCGTTTAGTTTTCTATAACTAATGAATCGAATGAGCTAATAATGTCGCATGACTAATTGAACGTTGTCACTGACTGAATGCCCCAGCATTGTTTAAAATGGTTTGTTTGCATTATAAAAATGATTGAAAAGGTTCAGTCCAGGCAGTCTTGAATTTGAACTTTCATCAGTTCAAAAATGCCCTGATGCTGCAATAGGCAGGGCAGTAATAATCAAGGTTAAGTAGGGGTATTCTGGGGTGTTATAAAGGACAGAAAGATTAGTTTAAATGAGCTGACAAGTAGGGAACTAATTTAGGATTAAACTAATACCAATGGGGAGCAAGACATAAGAGTATGGGGCTTAAAATGAATAATAAAATGATACCCATAACTCTTGATTAAACAAAAACCAAGCGTGGGGAACAAAGGGGCTGGCACCAAAGATGCTTAGGCATGGGTTTAAAGGGTATGGGCAGACTGCAAGTTGTAGAAAAGGGGAGCTTAGCTGCACTTGGTCATTTTGGCTTATAAATAGGCCATTCGAGAACTTAAGAAAGGGCGGGGATTTTTGGAGTCTTCAGAAAAGAAAAACAAAACAAAAGGCTGAAAGAAAAAAAAACTTTAGTCTGAAGAGAGGTCTAGTGAGTCCCAAATCACAACAGTATAAACACAAGGTAGTTTCCAATAGACATTGTAACCAAACACTGCCTGAAAGTTGTATAAGAGTACATATTGGTCAAGCTGTCTTGGCCAAGTTCTGTTGCTTGCATTGACTGAGTTGTTTGTGGTTGTTGAACTGGTGGTTCTACTGCATTTGAACCCTCAGTTACTGCTGTTATTTCCTTACTCTTTCCTGGGATTGCTGGCTTGGTACTCGACTATCTGCTAGTCCTTGTATTCTGGAAGACATTGTTGGTTATCTGTGGCTGTGGAAAACACTTGGTTTAGTTGGTTGTTGCTATGTTGTTGCTGTGTGTCTGCTGCTGCTGTATTCGTTGCATACTACTCAACTGATCACTCTCCTTCTTCCTTTCCTTTCCTTACCAGGTACACAATTGATACCACCAATGTAACTGAGAGTTTGAACATGAATGCAAAAGAGAGGACCTGCAGATTGTTTTTATATACATATGGACTGTTGTATTAAATGTCATGTAGTATATAGTAGTTACATTTTCGTTTGGATAATAGAAGTAGCCTACATGCTTAGTATATCAATGTAGGTAAGTGAATGCTAGTCATATATGTATGTTGTTAGGTGAAAATATTCCCATTGCAATAAGTTGTATTTTAAACTTAGTCTGATGATGTAGTATATTCTCTAACGTAGGTCAAATAGGAAAACTATCCACTTTAATTAAAGTACTTTCCTCTTTTGTCAGATTGTCACATATAAATTGATAAACTCATTTATAGAACAAAGAACCAGTTCAGGGCCTCAACCTCATGAAGGTCGAGCCCAAATCGAAGCAAACCAAGTAGGCCCGCATCGAACAAGCAGAGGCCCAGGTCTGGCCTATCACGCATGGGCTGGATTTGGGCCCATGATTATTTGTTCGGCTGACTGTATATGCAGCCTCATTTCTGATTTTTTTGCTTTTCTGAATGTCATTACAAACAACTTGCAAGCATTTAATTAATTAGGACTATCTATTGTTTTCAATTGATAAAGACAAACACGACAAGAAATGTAGTTGTTATAGGATATCCTTTTAAAAAATAAGAACGAGATGAGCCTCGATGAAAATAAACAAAACGCGCAGATGCGGGGCCCTTGTTTAAATGAATATTATCGAAGCATTTAGGTTCCAGGACGGGTTGTTTAGCAAATCTCACAACCCTCCTAAAATAACAATACATTAGACTCTTTAGGACGCGCCTTAATAAATCTTACCTCCTTAAACTCGGGTGCACATTTATGTGACCCAAATCCAATTCTCAACGGAGTCGAAATGTGTTTCTAATCACGGGTACATTGATTGTGACGTGGTTCGAGATGCATGTCCATGACGTTGCAAACTCATTAAAAAAAATAAGAACGAGACGAGCCTCGCCAAATAAAAATACAAATTGCGGGGCCCTCAGTAAATATTTGCTTTAAAAATTATTTGGACTTCGGGATGGACCGTTTAGTAAAATTCCACGGTCTTACCCAAAATAAATACGCTAGTCGCTTTAGGCGTTTAATAATTTAATTTCCTTAAACTCGGGTGCGCATTGATGTGACCCAAATCCAAATCTCAACGGAGTCAAAGTGTGTCGACGACCACGGGTACATTGATTGTAACGCGGTTCGAGATACATTTTCACAACGTTGCAATTCCTGATAAAAACAGTAAAATGATAAAAGCGGTTAAAAGTTAAATTTTGCACATAAGTTCACACTTGTATAAAATCAGATAATCAAGCCGAATATGATAGTTAAGCGACCGTGCTAGAACCACGGAACTCGGGAATGCCTAACACCTTCTCCCGGGTTAACAGAATTCCTTATCCGGATTTCTGGTACGCAGACTGTAATATAGAGTCATTATTTTCCTCGATTCGGGATTAAAATTGGTGACTTGGGACACCCTAAATCTCCCAAGTGGCAACTCTGAAATAAATAAATAAATCCCGTTTCGATTGTCCTTTAATTGGAAAAAAACTCCCTTGCGCCCTCGGTGCGGAAAAAGGAGGTGTGACACCCGCGGGGCATCATTCGGCCTTGCCGCGGTCCTAGGTGTGAGATCCCTTTCAAGTTGCTCCAACTCGTGCATGGTCTGTTTGACATAACCCATCACTGCTGAGAGAACGATAATGCTGGTCATGTTCTCACACCGTAAACACCGTCTGATGATGGCGTGGGAAATGACCCTGATCCTATCTCTGGTCTGTTTCTTCTCTATGAGTAGGCAACTTATTTGATCACTGCACGTCTTGAATATCTGAGAATCCTGTATATGCTGATTCTTTAGTCGCCGCACTTCTAGTTTCATCTGGCTTAACATGTCGTAACAGTATCTGCTCTCAATTTGGAAATCCTTGGCCTGATTAGCTGCTTTGATCTCCAGTTTAGCCATCTCTCTCTTCATTTTAGCAACAGTTTTCTCGTGGTCGCCTTCCAATTGATTCAAGTATCGGCGATGCTTATCTGCTCTTGTATCCCACTGTGCCCTGAGCTCTAAACCCTTTTTCCATTCCCTGACTTCACTCTTTAGCCTTTTTATCAACTGCTCGTCTGATCGACGCCTTGGCTGTTTATCCGCATCCATCCTTATCTGTTTGATCTGGGCTCTGAGCATTTCGTTTTCCTGAATCAACCTGTTCCGCTCTCCCAGATCGGCAGCAACTTGCACGTTGTGCTCATATTTCAGGCTTTCCACTTGTTGCTTCAACCTGCTGATTTCGGTACAATAGCCTCTTTCTTTTGCCAACCAATCCCACTGCTTTTGCGACGACTCGGCAAAATTCAGGATGTGTGGTCTCTTAGCCGGCCTTTTATGCTCGAGTTCCCTTCTATACCATGCAAGGTAACCTGGCGCCGTCTCACCTTTGGCTCGATCCCGCACGCAAGTATCTGATTTCAAATATTGACACTCACCTCCAGATCTGGCGAATTTTCGCTTCTGGAAACTGTCCGTCAGGACTTATCTCAATTGTTTGAGCGCTAAGATCTTCCTCATGCGGTACTGTCTGGCATCTTCCGAGCTGTCTCAAAACTCGGCAGGGCACGTAAGGTTGAATGCTCTTAAGCCCCATTAGTAAGAAATGAGTTCTACTTGCTGGCATATATATGACTTCGTCAACAGGCAACCATCCCAGTGTCCACTGTATTTGGCTGGCAGTAAGAGCTTGAAAGAATGAGGTCCATGCCATAACTCCTTTGGGCAGACTGATCTCTTTGGTTCTCATGTAAAATTCTTCTATGTAAGTTTTCTCCGAGGAACCATGGCTCAAGAGCTCGGAACGATGGCAAAGGTGTTCAGTCATCCACATTTGTAGCAGCAAGTTACAACCTTCGAAGAAATTCCCCCCGGCTTTGCAGGCTGTGAGAGCTCGAAAGATATCAGATACTATCATAGGCGCGAGAGCGCTATTGTTTTGAGTGAGCAAAGTACTGACTACCCCAGATATTTTCAGATCAATATTCCCGTCTTTCCTCGGAAATATCAGAAGGCCCAAAAACATCATCATGAAAGCTACCCGTCTGTGCTTGTCCCACTTCTGACGAATACCTTTGCTACACAGTTTGTTGATCGGATTGTTGAATCCTCCTTCATGACCGTACCTGTCATATATGAAGCATGGAGTACAAAAACCGGCAGCCAGATCCGGGTTGTGGACCGTCCTGAGTATCTTTAGTGAATCTAAAAACCGATACACCGTGACGACCCTTGGGGCGACCAGGTATTTTTTCTTTAATGGAAGTTCAGCATTTCCGATGTACCCAGCCATTTCTTCCAGAGTCGGGGTGAGTTCAAAATCGGAGAAGTGGAAAACATTGTGTGCCGGGTCCCAATAGGTGACCAAAGCTCTTATGATATCCCCTTGAGGCAGGATTTCCAGTAAACCCGTGAAACCTTTCAGATATTTCTTGACCTCATCTTGTCCTTCAACACCTAGATCATTCCACCATAGCCGCAACTTGACAGGGATTTTAGTCATTATTGAAAAGTGTTCATTTTGCATTGTGCTCATCCTGCACATTTATTTAGGGTGATTATTAAAAAAAAACCTTTATTAAACTCAAAAATTAAAAATTATCTAGATCCTTTTTTTAAGAGATTTTTTTTTGCAAAATGGGAGGTTGGACTCGATGAGAGTTGCCTACGTATCTCACACCGTGTGAGAATCAAACCGGCGTAGTTCGGTACATCGTGAATAGAGAAAATCAATTAAACCCAGAAAGCAAGAATATGTTTTTATTTTTTTTATTTTTATATATTATTATTATTTTTTTTGTTTTTTTTTCTTTAAAAAAAAGAGATAAAGAAAATATTCTTAAGGATTGCTAAATAGCATTTTTTTGGATTTTTAATAAATCAAACTAAAAGACAAATTTTATTTTTTCTTAGAAAATACCGGTGAGGTTTTGACATTACTTGGACATTGGTTTTATTTTTCAAAGTAAGTACTTATCTCCCTACACTGCTATTTTTCCTTTTTTTTTTTTAAGTTTTCCCCTTTTTTTAGGAACCGGTCAACACGCAGATCCGAAGCAAATAAATGCGCAAAACAAACGGGATGCAGCAGGATGGTCTTTTCATTTCAGGTTGCCTGTCTTAGACGGACCCAACCCCTGTGTTGAGTCCCCTATGTCAAATGCAACATGATGCAAATAAACGTTCCTACTAGGGATCCGGCATGAAGTTTCGTTATACTAGGTTTATAATGGCTAAATATCTGATTTAAATACATGTTATGACTTACGTGCTTCTGTTAAGTTTAAACCGCTTTTATTATTGTTATTTATTTTTATAGAATTGCAACGTCGTGAAAATGCATCTCGAACTACGTCACAGTCAATGCACCCGTAGTTGTTAACACATTTCGGCTCTGTTGAGATTGGGATTTGGGTCACATCAATGTGCACCCGAATTTAAGAATGTAATTTAATTAAACCGCGCCTAAAGAGTCTAACGCGTTATTGTCTTTGGAGAAGGCGGTGAAATTCGCTAGACAGCCCATCCCAAATTCTAAATATTTATTATGATTAATTATTGAGGGCCCCGCAATGTGTATCTTTATTTGCACGAGGCTCGTCTCATTATTTTTGAAAGGGATATCCTAAAGTGGCTACATTTCTGTTATATTTGTCTCTAAAAAATAGAAAGGAAAAGGTACGTGCTAATTTAATTGCATGCTTTTTTAGCCAAATCCGGATTTCCTATTAATCATCTGATTAGTTGTCTACAAGATGAAGAATGTCATAACTCATGGAGCCTGCTTTTAATTTGGTAAAAATTACATACAAGCTGATGAAACGCTACACTTACATCCAAACATTTTTTGAATTGAATTTAACTAAACTTATTTAGGCTAGATTAAAGGAATTGACTACTAGGCATTGTTACTAATGGGGATTCGAACGTGATCCTATATACTGCTTAACGAGACCCGATAAAAGAACTATAATAAAACAGAACAGCATTGTATAAAGTTGAAGTGTTCTATCCTATGCATATCATTATAGCTGAAAAGGAATCTGGTCAGTCACTATGTCAATTATCCGTGCACTCTGTGTACTGTACAATTACATACCTCGTACCAATAAACAACTATAAACTAAACCACAAGAGACTAAAACTCAGTTAAGTATCAATTAACTATCCTTTCATGCTATTGAATTACAAACCAAATCAATTATACGAGCCCATCAATATACCATGAGTATTACAACAAATACTTAAACTTCTTCAACATTTTTCATTTCATGCTTTCAAACTGTTTCAGTTACACCAATATGGGACTCGAAATGTGTACCTGAAATGTTGAAAATGTAGAGGAGAAGAAGAAAGAGATAGGGAAAATCAGCAGCAGCAGGGCACAAAGTAACAGCAGCAGACAAAGTAACAGCAGCAAATAGAACAACACAGCAGAACAGGCTTGAGTGCAAGAATGCAACTATAGCCGATAGAAAAGGTAGCCAAATGACAGCAGCCCACAATGGAATAGAATCAAAACTCCAGGCAGACCAGAACCAACAATAAACCAATGAAAACACTCAACCAGTAGACTCAATTGGAACTTCAAAGAATCAGAATTGTTTGAACAAGTTGAAAACAAATGAAACCCAAACAACAGTAGGAAGAAATAGTTTCTGATTTTTTGTATGTTTTCTCTATTGCGTATGTGTCTGTATATATCTAACAAACAAAAATCTGAGTCCAATTTTCAGTCTAAAAAAATATGTCTGCCCTCTTTTTCTTTTCAAAATTCAGTCCCCTCTAATGGAAGTTCTGCCTATTTTTTATAGACTAGCAATCATCCCTTTACAGTCTGTTAAACACATTCAGGTCCCCTCCCATGTGGTCTGTGGTTTTCCACTCATCTTTTAAAATTAACAAACCCCTCCCATGGTATTCCCTGATAGTCCTCTTTAACATTTTATTAAACTAAAAGCAGGCAGGGCAGCAAGAATATAATCTGACAGCATATGCTGTCAAACTATTTTAATCTAAAAAGGGCCTTTAGGCACATGTTGTGCACAAATGCACATGCCACCAATTCAGACTGCGGTTACAAACCAAATCCTTAAGTTTCTGATTCAAATCAACAAATATAAGTAGCTATAGTCGATTCTCAATTTTGATTCAAACAATGTTCAGCAAGAACAGATCAATTTGTTATCATTCAGACAGCTGAAACTATTCGACGACACATATCGAATCGACTATACTAATTATACAATCAAAGACCATGATTAGAAATCTAACTGTATTTAACAAGGGGTTCAGGTTGTAATGTCAATACAGAAATGACCTTGGGAACTAATTAAATGACCAATTACAAATTTAATCAAATATGCAGTTTACAAAACACACACATTATCAGTGAATGAAGAAAGACTTTGACCATATACAGAGGGGTCCAGGCAAGGTGGGCAACAACAGTTGATAAAAATTCAAAACACAAACTAAACAAGACGTTTTGGCCATACGAACAGACCTTTAACAAACACATGAAATGAATAAAGAAAAGAAAACAAACTTACCTTAAAGCCCTTGAAAAAATCAGAAAACCAGCTCGTGTTTGAATAGGCCCTTCTTGGGGTTGAACGGACTTTAATCGAAGTGTTCTCACTGAGAACACTTCGATTAAGGTCCATTAGACCCTAAATACTTTGGCTCAAACGGACACAGACCAGTCACGAGGAACCCTAGGGCTCCTAAAAGCAGATCTGGGATTCATGTTTCCCTGGTTAGATTCGGACCAAACCAAACATGGTTTGGTCACGAGGGAGGTCCGGGTACTGTCTGGTGTGAAACTGGGGTCAATCGGTGTAAGTCAGGTTCTGACTCGAATCTTCAAATGAAGATTCGAGAAGGTGGGAGGGGATTCGAGCTAAGTGGTTGGTGGATTTGGGTTCAGAATGGTGAGGTGCATCTATGGTGTTAAGGCGGGGGTCACCGGCGTCCATGCCGCCGGGTTTTTGGTGAGGGGAAAGGGGGCGGCTCTAGGGTTCCGGGGTTGGGTCTGTGGAAGGGATGACTAAGGCAGGAGGGTTTGGATATGTGAGCAGGGTGTGATATGAGGCTTTTTATACGGAGTGGATGATTGTGTCTTGGCCGTTGGATTTCCACTGATCAACGGCTGTGATCTTTCCATTAAAAGAAACGGTGTCGTTTTCTTTCATACTGGGGTGGATCAGGCCGGGTTTCATTGGGTCGGGTCTGATAACGGGTAAAGGCGATGGGACGAGGGCTGTTAGATCAGCCCGGCTTGAACGACTGAGATTAGACGGCCTTATACGGCGTCGTTTGGGTAAAGGATTGGCCTGATCTGGGCCGTTCCTTTGAACCAATCAACGGCTCGAAGAAATGATGCCTATACGGCGTCGTTTGGGGCGTCTTACAGAAGGCCTGGTTGGACTGGGTCATTTGCATTGGTTTGGGCCTGATTTTATTTAAAATCTTGGCCCAAATCTAATGTTTTCCTTCTTATAATTAAAAAAAAAAGAAATAATAAAAAAAATCTTAAAAATAAAATCATACCAATATTAATAAGTACTCAAAACAACAATTATCACTCACATTGACATTTAATTAAAAAATAAAATCATTAAATGCAAACAAAAAAAATAGAATAAAAGGCACATATATTTTACGATTTTGCTTTTAAAATCAATTACGGTTCAAATACACACGACACACATTTTTTTGTATTTTGTTTTAATAAAAAATAAAAAATGGGCAAAAATCATAAATAATTAACAACATGCCACGTAAAAATCCAAAAATTGTACAGCCAGACCAATTGCTATTATTTTTGTTTCTTTTGGAGTGATTGTCGCGTAAAACAAAAATCACGTGCTCACAGTCAAGTCACTACTGTACTGCAGGTCTGCGTTAGAGTCATTGTGGATAGGTCCTGAAAATCAAAATTCTGTGACATTAGGTCTTTCATCATCTTCGCATAACCTGACATCTCCCTCAAGGCATCCATCAAAGGAATATTCAACTGAATTTGACGCAGCATCTCCATGAATTTCTTGTATTGATCTTCATTCCTTTGTTTTACCAGTCTCTGAGGGAATGGTGCAAGTATCACCCTTTGTGCATTGCTTGCTGGCTTCTCTCTGTTGGGGTTCTGTGGAACAAGAGGCACCACCTGTTCTGCAGCTTGTTCATTTACCTTAGCCTACCCTTTTCATCTTGACCCTGTTCAACCACCACTTTAGTCAAATTTGATGGTTCATCTACCTCTAGTGGAATTGAAGTGGCTGGCGTAGTCTCTTTGCTGGTTTGTGCAACCTCCTGCTCTTTGTCTAAATCTCTCTCATTCCGGAGACTTACTGCCATCAACTGATTCGGGTTTTACTCCTTGGGGTTAATATTTGTGTCCGCTGGCAATGTTCCCTGGGGGTGGTTGTTTAAAGCCATAGACAACTGCCCCAACTGAGTTTCAATGTTCTTTATAGCTAAATCATGTACTTCCAACTTTTCTTGCATCTTACCATTTGTCCCAATGAGTTGCTGGAGCATCCCTCTGATCTCTACCATGTTGTTATCTTGCTGCTGAGGAGGTGGCTGATATGTCAACTGTTGCTGGTTCTGCTGTGGGTAGCCCTGTTGTCTCTGGTGGTATGGCACCATTTGGCCTTGAACTTGCATGCCCCCAGGATGAGGCATGTTGGGTCTGTATTGCTGATTTGGTACCAGTCTCCACTGATGTCCTCCTTGTCTCTAACCCCCAAAGTTGTTAACATAATTCATATCTTCACTTTCCCCTTGATTTTCACCTTCTCCGCTCCATGAACACACATAAGACTGATTAACACAAGGTGTACACAGTCCTCCATTTGTCGTGTCAACAATATGCACATGTTTGGTACCCATCTCATCTATCTTCTTTGTAAAAATACTCATCTAGAGTCATGAGTGTGGCCATGTTCTCTGCATTCAATTAGTTGGGTCAAGAGGAACTGAATGCACTATGGGTGCCAGTGTTGTACCTCTAGTCATCCACCCCAAATTCTGGGACATCTTGTCAAGAAGGACTTTGCACTCGGTGAATGTCTTACTAAAAAATGCACCTCCAGCTGAAGCATCCACATTAGCCTTTAGATTGTCAGCTAACCCCATGTAGAATCTCTGGCCAAACATTTGGTCTGGAATGCCATGGTGAGGACACTTCACCAGCATCCCTTTAAATCTTTCCCAAGTTTCTTGCAAGGTCTAAGTCGACTGCTGCTTGTACAACAATATTTCATCAATCTGCCTTGCAGTCTTGTTGGGTGGGTAGAACTTATTCAGGAACCGCTTTAGTAATTCCTCCCAGGTGACAATGGAATTGATTGGGAGCAAATTCAGCCAAGTCTGCGCTTCCCCAGTCATAGAGAACGAGAACAGTAATAGCTTGATAGCTTTTGGGGTCACATTTGGCTGCCTTTGAGTCACATAAATTGACAGAAAGTTTTTCAAATGTTGCTGAGGGTCTTCAATGTGTGACCCGGAGAACAATCCTTTATTCTGTAGCAGACGCAGCATGTTGTTAGTGATCTGGAATGTCTCCGCTTGAATTGCGGGCACAACTATGGCAGTTGCCAGGTTGTCAGCTGTGAGTTGAGCCTAATCATAAAGTGCAGCTTCTGGCACAAGAGCTGCCACCACTCTGACGTTTGGGTCAGCTGGCTCATCCCTGATGTTTCCGTTGATGTTCTCTACGTCACCCATGTCAATTTCAAGCTGGTGTGGTTGTTGTGATTGTTGGATCCTCTTGTTGGCACGGTTAAATGCCCTGAATATTTTCTCGGGGTCTGAAAGTCCTTCAAGCAGTTCTCCAGTCCTCGAAGAATTTCTAGGCATACACCTGAATTCCACAAGAGTTCAAACGTTAAATTTCAATGAAAATTGTTTAACACCTTTGGAAATTGATTTGAACTAATAATTTTAACACTACTTCTAAGTTGTAATAAATAACACCATTAGTTCCCCGGTAACGGCACCAAAATTTGATAACGCCCAACTATTCCTTTAAAAGGACAAAGCGGTCGCTATAAATACAATCAGGTTTTAAGTCCGGAATCGAATCCTCAGGGAACTAACCTATCTATTACACTCTACGGCAATATTATTATCAATTCAATCAATCTCTAGATGCAAGATTTTTGATCAATAAAGATTGGGTTTTTGTTTAACTACTTCAACAACTATTAAAAACAACAGTAAGCTAAAACAAAGATAATTCAATGGTAAAAAGGTCTAGGGCAGTGATTTCCCAATTGCTAGTTTAGGTCTTGACTCTTCCGCTATAATCTCATCTTAATACTCTATGAGGATTAAGTTATGAGTTATTGTAATTATCTCTCGATCAACTACAATAATATACTAGAGCATTCTCTGGAACTACTCTAGCTGACAATAGTTATGCAACTCTAAATTATCCCACCAAAGTTTTGTTATCTCTAAACCCACTTTTAAGTTCAAGTAATAAATCTCTTCAATTACCCAAAAGTGGTGTTGTTCAACAACTATCTAACCTAATATTCTCTCTCAAGTAATATAAGGTAATTAGACACGATTAATCAAGGGCCCATTCAATTAATCACCATACAAAACGTAGTTGAACAATCATATCATAAATCTGGCTCGATTATAACAACTTGAGTCAAAACTTCAACTAATAATTGGTTCCATCAACGCTAGATAAGTATTTAGCTACTCATAACAAAATAAGAGAAAACTACTAAATTGTTCATAATGTAAAATTGCAAGAATTAAAAGGAGATAGAAAAACTCTATTGTTTGGTTGATCTTCTCACTCTTGTTCTTGCCTCCAAAAGTAGTCTAAATTTAGCTTAGCACAATCTTGGGCGAGTTTCTAAAGCATATAAGGGTTTTACAAAAGTTTTCCCGATTTTACACTTTGGTCCTCAAACTTTCCAGCAGCGTGAACAGTGCACTGCGGTTGCGGCCAACCGCGGTCGATCGCGGTGAATGCTGACCTTTCTGCCTTACGTTGTTAATCTACTGTGGTTCATCGCGGTGGTTGCGGTGGCCTTCTTGTCCAGGCCATTTATACTTCTTTGTGTTCGGGTACTTCTCGAATGGGTGTTTTTCTTTACATTATCGCCTCCAAAACACTCCATGTTGCTTCCTCTCATATAATATTCCCTGCTAAACAAAAGAACACTATTTAGAGCATTTTGTTGGCAATTTATCTATAAAACAACAACAAAGTATGGTCATATTAAGGTGTAAATATCAACTATATAGCCTATTATCAATTACTAATGCATAGGATAATACCAAGTATGATGTATAACTAATATAAGTATTAGTTATACACATGTTGAAAAAATGTACCAAGCAAGGTATTAGTAATGCATAAAGCTAATGCTTGCAGTATTTTTTTCTAATACCTCCTACCAAACGACCCCTTATGGTTTCTGAAATTCCTGGAATTTTGGAGAGTACTGGACCCCTTTGGACTAATGATTTCCTACTTTTCTTTTGGGGACCTTATTAAATACTCCCTCCGGTCCAAAATAAGTGATTTTTCCAGATTTCAAGAATGAATTAATTCTTTTTTTCCTACATTGCCCTTGGAGTAATTAATATTGGAGTATGTGTTGGGAGTATTTATGTGAAGAGATAATAAAGGTTAATATAGTCAATTTAATTGTTAATTAATGTTAAAAGGTAAATTTTTTAATATGTGTGAAAATAACTAAAAAATCACTTATTTTGAACCGGAGGGAGTAAATTAGAAAATAATGAAGTCAGCTAATTTAGAAAGAAATGACATTGGAGGGGAAAAAAATCAGGATTGTCTTGATAAAGAGTTACAGACGAAGTAACCTTGTGACCCTATTAGATTCTCCTTGTAACTTTTGGTGAGTCGCGCACCGGTTGGGAAGGAAAATTAGACTTCTTAGTCTTGGACAATTTTTATTCTTTGCAATTTTGGTTATCTTATGGTTAAGCATTGACTTTCGTTTGTTTTCAACATTTACATTTGTACACGGGGTGATTTCACACCTAGAAAAACATAAAACTTAGTCAGTGTTTTGGAGCAAAATAAATAAATATGCCTGGTATATTCAGGAGATTAAGCACTAGCATGGCATGTTGGATTATTTTAATATAGGAAGTTTCAGAATCGTAGCCTTATTGTGGATATGGAGGTATAAATATATAGCATCAAGGTACGTAATATGTGCTGGTCAATAACATGGAATTATTGCACTAATTATCTTCTAGTTTCTGAATGGCTGGCATGTGTCAAGTGTTTCTTTATTAATCTAATTAATGTGTTTTTTTCATGAGATTTCTGCGGTTATAGAAGCATATATATATCATTTGTAAAAATTTAAAAAGAGGCTTCTATTGGATGGATGTTAGGCAGTGAGTGACAGTAGACCACATGATGTACCTTCATTTCCTGCAATGAATTTATCTTCTATCCATCAAAGCCGAAGGGGCTCCCGAAGAAGAGTGTAGTGAACTTTGTCATCGAACGAAAAGGAAACCATACCAACAATGACAATAAATTCAGTGTAATTTCACAAATGGAGCCTAAGAAAGATAGTGTGTATGCAGACCTTACTCCCACCTTAAAGATAAAGAGACTATTTCCGATAAACCATCGACTCACAAAAGATAAAAAGAAAAGCAACAACACCAAGATCAAACGGAAAGGAAAGGAAGTAAGAAAAGAAATGCCAAAGATAGTGTTTTAGGTATTTTGTTTTCGAAATTTGCTAGTCTGACTATTTTAGATTCACATCAAATAAGCTCATTAAAGTAATTAAAATATTTCTACTAACACATTCTTTATTTTCAAAGTCTAAGCTCGAGACATTTGATTAAAGATTATAAACTAACCATCCTACGAAAAAAGAAACATAGTGGTGGATACAAACTAAACAGCAGATTTAGGCATCTTCATTTTTCTGTTTGCCTTCCTTCGTGCTTATGGATGAGAGAGAGATATATATGATAGTAACATTTTTCATTGTCACTTGTCAGCACAAAGTTTGCAGACGTCCCCTTCACGACAATGACCATTTCCGACCGCTTGTTTTCTTCTACTGTCCACCTCTTTGTCCTCTTTCCCTCAATCTCGAAATGTGTGCTTCATACTCTCTCCAATTCTCATGCAACACTTTCTACTAACTTCTGGTACATAGAATTTCTTCATATTTTTTTCTCTTAATGGTTAAGTTTTAACACGAAATGAAATGATCAGAGAAAGGAAAAGATTGAGAAACAAGAACCCAATCCTTTGTGTAACTGTAAATTAGAAACTATAAGAAAAAGAATTTCAATCTAATACCCCCCTAGATAATGAAACGGGAAAAGTTATAGTAGTATAATTTACTCCCTAAAAGGAAGATGGCACTTTTCTATGCATATTATTGTTTCCTCCATAAAGATCTAAATAGGCTTTCTTAATTAAATATTCAAATTGGTATGCACTTCATTACTTTATACAACATTCTAATACACCCAAAAAAAAAAAGTGCAACAGAAAAAAATGATCCCAAAAGAGAAAAAGATCTTCATATGATTAAAATCCTTCATATGTGACGAATTTTAACGAAATGCATCAAGCAGCACAACAACGACAATAATAATTACGTCTCAATCCTAACAAATTTTGATCAGCTATATAAATTCTCACCTTTTTATTTAAGCTCAACTCTGTAAATCCGTATATTTTTTTCCCGAAAAAATTCAATTGAAATGTGGTTGCTCAAGCCATGGCCAGAATCCAGGTGATTGGTCATCAATAGCAGAGAGCATGTTGGATAAAGTTTCTTCTTTGACAGTTTGGTCCATTAATTTCATATTGCAGTGTAGCACTTCTTGTCTTGACGAGTGAAAGAGCTGTGCTACCCCATTAGGCCTCATTGGGGGTGGGAACAAGAGTCTGCTGCACCTAGTAATTGGCTGATGAGTAGTGGATACTAATATTGGGCTGTCAATGGCTGCTGGTCTCATTGAGGTATCTAGCTTCATAATTTCTGAGCTGTTTTCACTTCTATTACTGCTTGAACCTTCTGTTTCCTTGTTCAAGTTGATTGATATTTCTGTTGGCTGCTCTACATTTTTTAGTGTCATTATCTGCAGCCAGGTAATTTATTTATTATTTTCATGGACCAACCAATAATAATACATTAACAGTATAAATCTTAGGAAAAGTTGATAATGAAGCATGCAAATATGTAGCCTAGTGATCATTAAAGCAGATAAAAACTAGTACCATAAATATTACTTCCCCGTTTCAATTTATGTGAACTTATTTAATTTTTAGTTCATACCAAAAAGAATGACCTCTTTCCCTATTTGGAAATAATTTACCTTTATGCAATGATTTATAGCCACACAAACTATATGTGCCTTATTTTACACCACAAGTTCAAAAGTCTTCTATCTTTTCTTAAACTCCGTGCCCAGTCAAATGAGTTCACATACATTGAAACGAAGGGAGTATTGAAATAAGCAAGACTAGATTGAACATGCAATGATTTATTTTGGAACAGAGTAAAAAGAAAAATATTTCACCTAATTTAAGATGGAAGGAATAATAAATATATGAAGATGTTCAAGTTCACCTAATAATAAATAGCCAATACTTGCTGATTAGAATGTAATAATTTACCTTTATGCAATGATTTATAGTCTTTCAAGTTTTAACATAGCATATTTTACCCTATACAGATAGTTCCCCTGCTTTTCGGTGACATTACTTTGTGTCGTCGGAAAGTTGGTAGAAATATAATAATATAATTGAGCATAATTTTCAAGAATATATAATGTATCTTATAAAAATACCTTTATTTAAATAATTATTTTATATTACGTGCATGGAATATATATCTTACAACCTTTATTTTCTTTCATTCTGAATTGTGTAAATAATTTTTTGAATTTTTGTTGTTAATACTAAAATAATTATTACTAACAAATTATTCTAATTAGTTTTTTTCTTGCTATGCTCATTTTCCAACATTATATATGCTTAAATAATTTTTATTTTTTTAATTTATAAATAATATTTACTTATTCTATAGGTAAGTCCATAATGTAGATAAAAAGGGGAAAAATCATAATATTAAAAAGTTTTAAAAAAATAAAAAGAAGATAAATGTTTATAATTTAGAGGGTAAAATAGGTATTTGGCAATCCAAAATTTGGAAAATCTAGTTGAGTGACCTTCTGAATGCATTAGGCATAGTTCAGTGACTTTGTTGTTACAAACGAAAGTAAATTGACTTTAGGAGATAATTTGGGATAGTTGAGTGACCATTTGAGTAATTGACTCCTTTTTCTCCATAAAGCTCCAAGAAACTACGCTGTCTTTTTTAAATCTGGAAATGTTATTACTTCCTTCATTTCATTTGATTTAAACTTGTTTGACTAGTCTTAGAGTTTTAAAAAATTTAAAATTATGATTTTAAACATGTAACGCTGTTTGTTGAAAATTATGTCACTAGAATAGAAAAATGAGAAGGTTAATATTAAAAAAAAAAAAAAAGGGCAGCAGCACCGGACTCACGCAGGGTCCAGGGAAGGCTACGCCTAAGAGGATGTGAAGTAGGCAACCTACCCTAATGCAAGCATCAGCGACTGATTCCATGGCTCGAACCCGTGACCTATAGCCTATAGGTCACACGGAGAAGGTTAATGCTAAACTGTTTTTAAATATAGAAAAAATATTATTTTTTATAAAAAAATTAAAAAAAAATAGTCTCACATAAACCGGAACATATAATCAATTTTAAAAAAAAAAATTAAAAAATAGTGTCATTGATTTGGCCATACCTCTGCATGAAGCTTCTGATTGTGAGCTAAGAGGGAATCATTTTCTGCCTTGACAGCTTCAAACTGTCTCTTGAGAACATCATAGTCTTTCTCCAATTGCTTGGTTTTCCATCTTGCTCTCCTGTTTTGGAACCAAATGGCAATCTGCCTTGGTTGTAAGCCAAGAGCTCTAGCCAACTGCATTTTCCTCTCTGGCTCAAGTTTATTCCCTAACTCAAAGTTCTTCTCAAGCGTCTTCACTTGTTCCATATTAAGCCTTCTAATTTTCTTCTTCCTACCTGCCTCATGTAAACCATCATCAGATAAATCTTCCTCTTCATGATTTTCCTCACAGTTATTATTAGCCTCCATCCCATTAAATGACATGGTTCTTTTCCCTAGAAATGAACCAACACCTGCATCAAAATAACCATTAATAAAATTCTTAATTAAAAAAAAGAAGAAAAGAACTTCTCCCTTTATATAAAATGTAAATTTAAATAAAAAGGCAGTTCGGTGTACGAAGTATTTTGCATTCAAAAATAAGGTTCGATGAAGGCAGCATCCTGAAGGGAATATAGGCAGCCTACCCTGACACAAGTATTGACCACTGATTTCACGACTCGAATTTATGACTTACAGATCACGCGAAGACAACTTTACCGTTGCTTTAAGGCTCCATCTAAAATTTTAACAAAAAAAGGCAAAAAAAAAAAGAGTAAAAATGCTGACAAACCTTGGAAGTCTTGATGGTCGTCTTGATGAGGAGTATGTAGCATGAAATTGGCAGGGAAAAAAGCCATTTCATTAGTGGAAGTCATGACCTAGAATACTTTTGCCACAACTCCAAAAGTTATGTGACTTTGAATCATACTTGAGAGGAGGAAAACAGAGAAGAGATAAAGAGATCAACACTTTTATTCAATTAGTACTAGAGAAAATATTAGAAATGAAAGTAGTTGTTTCGTAGAGAAAATAAAATATTGGCAATGTCAGTTTTTGGGAAGCTAAGATGCATCTATATTTTTGACGGAGGGATAGCTTATATACGTTATCAACTTCATGAGGAGACATGTGTCATTTGACACAATATTCGTCGAAACAATTCATTAAATTTACATGTGAATAAATATTTTCCTAAACGAATATGTATATATACAAGTGATTGACACCACTCGAAATAATAAAAAGCAACCATAAATTGGGACAGAGAAAGTATATTGTTGTAACATTTCATAACCAAATCTATATACCAAATGAGTCGTGATAATAGATCGATATAAATGAGTTGTAATATTAGATCGGGATACAGTTTCAAGAGACTTTTTCCCTACTTTATTTGTTTTTCGATTTCCATACTCATTATGTACGTACGAGAATATTTAAGTGCTTCTTTACTACGTTTTCTACTCTGTTACCACGTAATTAGTGCTGAAGATAGGCTTCAGCAATATCTCAGTTATGTTTATTTATTCATCAACTTTTTCAGGTATTCATGCATGTATTCGTTCATTCATACATTTTTTGATAACAAATTTAAAACTCATATATTTTATACATTTGGTCATAGGGGCGAGGGGAGGAATCTAGGGTATGGGTCCTAGAGAGAGGGTAGGACTGCCACTTAGCCCACCAACAGGTATCATGCATTAGGACTAAGGCCTTTCCCATCCATTATACTTTCCTCTCACCATCAAAGATCAGAAGCATCAATCCAGTCTTATCCAAGTCATACGCCCATTCGCTCGCGTGATCTTATTGTATGTATATATTTTATTTTTCTCTGAATACGTATACATAGCTTGAGAATCCCATCCTAAATCTGCATCTTGTTATACCACATGGGAGTTGAAAAAAGAAAAGAAAAGAGAGACCATAGAGCAACAGTAGAAGCAGAAGAGACTTGGAAAAGCACAAACAACTCGTTTATTTCAGAGAACCCTACCAAAAACAGGTCTTTCTTGTATTTTTGCGCCCCAAGTCCATATCTCTATCACCATTTCAGAGAACCCTCTCTTTCCTCTCTCTTTCTGATCTATCGTTAAATTACACTAAGCGAACAAAAATATAATGGATCATATTAAGGTTTTATATTTTCTCTAGATAAAATTCTTGAAGGAACTTTACATCTTAGTTCTCCTAGCCTCTTCACAATAATTGTAAGCTGAATTTAATGAGTTTAAGTTTTATACACTTACGACGAGTAAAGTATATTCTTGGAGGAACTTTTACATCCTTTCTTGGTTCTCCTAGCTAGCCTCTTCACATATAAATCAAAGGATGTCCATTTAAGCTTCGACCATCATGAGTTGGTAACTTAATTATATAGAGTAAGTTGTCATGTCTTTATGTGCATTCCTTTTATTTAAGACAGCATGCCAGGGGAAGGATCTCTAGTCCAAGTGGAGGGCTATCCCACAATCCTTCATGAAAACCCTTTTTAAATTAAAGCCTATATCACGTCGTTTAAGGCACAATAACCATCCTCCATGTTAGATTTATCACTGGATCTTGCCGAAAAAGACGTTATAACGACCATCCTGGGCGTTCCACGATTGTTGCCCTGTCTCGGATTGAGGAAGACGTTCTTCAATAACCTTTTAGAGCCAATCAGAAATGTACTGATTGTATAGTTGTTTTTACATCGCCAGTACACAAAATTTCAGACAAGAAATGCAGGTATATGACATACGAACAAACCTATAACATCCAGATACAAGAATGAGAGCAAGTAAACAATAAATGGCATGTACATGAACTCTAGCTAGACGAGTTCTTACGCTATCACTACTTCAGCATTGAACATTTATGATAGTGAATATCTGAGAATATCTTTCACGTGAAAGAAGGTACATGGAAGAATTGTCACAACCAAAAAGAGTATAATAATCACTGTGGGTTCCATGTATTTTGTGTAAGGTTTCAAGGACATATATAGTTCCATACCCATGAGATTATCCATTAATAGTGTAAGCAAGATGTAATTTGTTCGAGACTTGACAATACTTAAAGTGGTAAATTGATGTGTACGTACTGCTGCCATTAAAATTATATATGGAGGTTGCAAGTCTCCATCACCACCGCACACATATTTGCCTCATCTTTTGACAATTTAAAAGCCAATTTTTGCCTTGTTTGAAAATTTTCTTCCCTTTTCCGTTCCATTCTATCCATAATTTCCATTTTTTCGTTTGCCTGTTGGTGTTTAATTTTTTGGGCTATGTATTTTCCATCCATATGTTGAATTTTATTTGGGATTAAAGTTGTATGGTTATATTCTCAATGTTTGTAATTTTATCTTGCAAGATTTATGTGAAAGAATCAAATTAAATATCATCAAAGGCTGTCCTCTCTTCTTCCTTTTCTCCACTTGTCCACTGAACCCACACCCAAAAGAGGAAAATATTAAAGACGATATACACAACAAGAAGTGTAAGAGATATAGGACATAAGGACCCATTAGAAATGAATAATATTCGAATCCAGCAAGGAGTGTTCCTTCCTCGAGCCAAAATTGCCACAAGCATTTGCTGCCATAAATTTGTTGGCGTTTAGCGATTCAGCCATAAACGATTTCTTCTGGATTATGTTGGTACGATTTTTGCAGAGGTCGGCTTCACATCATTTAGAATATTTCTGATAGAAATTAAGGGTCCACCAAACTATATATAGAGAATAAGGTTCTCTATAAGTTTTCATAGAACGCACACACTGCAGTAAGTAAATGACACAGTGGAATTTTACGTGAAAAATTCTCAGCTCACGGGATTAAAAACCACGACCTACCCTTGTAGGATTTTAACTTCACTACTAAGCAAACTATAGATTACAAATCATTGTAACCTAGGAATTAACCTCTTAATCCCTCACTAACTTGTAACAACTCTATTACAAGCCCTTTGTTATAACTCTATTACAAAGCTTACAATTCAACTAACTCTAGCCAAGACACAAACACAAGATTTATGATTTACAAGATTTCCTACAAAGTGCTTCTAACTAAGCTAAGTAGGAATTACAAGTAAAGTGCTTTAATCAAAGGTGCAATGCAACTAAGGACAAGTAATGACTCAATACAGGAAACTGGTCCTTCATTATGTTGTTCTTTGATCTTGATGCCCTTGAGAATCACTTGCAAGATTGACACAGAATTGAGAGAATGCTTGATGGATTCTTGAATGTGCAAGTGTACTTTTGTTTTACCTTTGCTTGATGTTAATAATTCATTTGTGATATCACTTGAATGATATAAGCATGTTAGGTAAAGGGCATTTCCCATAAAGTTAACTACTGCACTATTTTTGCACTGTTACGTGTGCAGGCAACAACTTTACAATTATAGAACTGGTGGCCATATGTTCCCTCTATTGTCCTTTTGACTCTGAAGAGTTGAACCACGTCCCCGACTTGAGACTTGTTGTTCATTAAGTACTTGAGGATGTGTAATAGTTTCTTTATCTGGTTCTTATCATTAAGTTGTTAGATCATCAAAACATAATAGGGATACATATAACCTATCAATTTTCCTCTTTTTGATGATGACAAACTTATAATTGAAGTTCCCCCTAAGAACCAGAATGACATACAAATTTCATGTATTCCCCCTGAATCTGTTTCCCATCTTGTTCCCCCTCAATTATTTTTCCTCTTTTTGGCATCACAAAAAAGATCAGTAGCAAGCAATAAGCAAAAATAATTCTAGTTTGGTTAACTCATTCCACATGTGTGCACACAATCATGACTAAAAACAGAGCAGAAGAGCAAGGCATACATAGCAAAAGGACGAAACTTTCATTGATTTTTGGAAATTAAGCAGGGAGTAGTTCCATTATTACTAAAACATCCACAAAATAAAAATAGCAAAAAGGTACTAGTCATAAACATCATTAAGACTAAAGCAGAGGACAGACACTAGGAAGGGAACAACTTTTAGGGAGCACTCGAAGGAGAAGGCCCAGATGAAGATGCAAGGGTTCTAAGAAGGATGTCCATTCGAGCATCACCTAACACTTGCTCGTTGCGCAGTCTCTCCTTCAGGTCCTCAACCTATTTCCTGATGTCAATATTTTTTTTGTTAGACAGGCAACCTCTGTGCTTTGAGAGCTGTTAGAACCAGGTACCTCCTGAACCTGACTGAGTTGACCTTCGAGAATGGCATTACTTTCTTTCAGCTTCCTTATCTCTTCAGTGGCACTGTACTGAGTGTTGATCAGTTGAGAGATAGTAGAATTGCTGTCAACCCCTCCACTTCTATCAATGCACTCACACTCTTCTAGGGTGTTCTTGGAGAAGGTTTGCTTGCGAGTTCCCACCTTAGCTTTTTCCAAAGGGACTTTGAAAAATTCAAATACTTTAGTGAGGAGGAACCCGTAAGGCATCCCATGATTACCATCCTTGAATTATGCCACCTTATTTATGTGTTCTATCATAAAACCAGGTAGGTTTATAGTTGTGTAGACATCCAGTTCTTCCATGAGAACTGTCGCGCCCCCTTTTTCCCTCTTTGCATCGGAAAATCGGGTTTATGATATTTTGGGTATAGGACAAATCATTCCTTTTGGGAACTAGGTTTTGCATTTGAAGAGTCGTTACCTAATGATTTAAGTTGCATTAGGACATCTATAGGATTCATTTCTAAGTTTGTTTGATAACCAGAGATAGGGTAAGGGCTTGAAATTATCCCAAGAGGAAGGTGTTAGGCACCCCTTAGGATCCACTAATGTAGTTCTCAGCCAGACAGTTTTGTGAATTTTGTACAATTAGCAGAAAGACAAATATAGGCTCAAATAGTAGGGGATTTAAGTTTGAAAATAATTAAAAGGCGAATTTTGAAAACGAGTTATAATTCTACAAATACTTGAGAATATAAAAAGGATGGGGGTCCTAGGTTTATTTATAATATGGATCACATCAATGCGATACCCTGTACGACACTCCTCAGAAGAGGGGATACACGTGGTATTAGCGCACCGGTCATCATATTCATATCTACCCTTCCCACCCCATTAAGGTATTAAAGCGCAGATTAGTCTCGACCTCTATTGCATGCTATTACCCGTCCCATTCCTATCAGTCCCGATGGAATTTAGGACTACTATTTCTATAAGAGGGAGGATTTTAGGCTGACTCTTGGGTTTTAAAGGTAAAAAGGCTAAGGCGACATGCAAAACACGTAGGACTACATATTAAAGGAAAACATATAAACAAATAAGAGGCTCATGTATACCTCCGCAGACAATGCACATAAATAGCATGACTTAAACATAGTTAGGGTCAGAATTTAAAGTACTAAGGCATGAGTGTTTTAATTGTTAAAGTAGACCAATTTTTGTAGTAGTTGCTAATTAAATAAAGGCAGATTCAATTTTATCGTTATTACCTAAGACTTGCCTACGTGTTTATTGGTGATGTCCTATAAGCATGATGTATATTACTGATTAGGAATGCAGTAAAGTGGTTAATTTTAAACAGGCGATTTAGGTTCTATAGGCATGATATCTAAACCGTATTAACAAAAGGAGTAAGTTGTTTAAACTGATTCAGAATAGTACGAGTCAAACTGATTTTAATTAAACTAAAATGGTCTCAGATCTATAGACATGCTCTCTATTATTACTGATTATAATTCCTATAGACATAGTATCTACGTATTAAAAGCTGATTTTGGTCATATAGGCATGATATCTAATTGAGCATGCAGTGAAGTAGGCAGGATTTATTTGATTAAAGCGAAATTTCTATAGCCATGATTTCTATTAAAAATATTGATTTTAATTTTATAGACATGATGTCTGATTATAGCCATTTAGATCCTATAGGCATGGTATCTAAGTGTGGAAGTGAAACATGCAGAATTTATTAAATAGATCTTATAGGCATGTTATCTAAGTGTAGAAGTAAAACATGCAGAATTTATTAAACAGATCCTATAGGCATGTTATCTGAGTGTGGAAGTAAAACATGCAAAATTAAACCTATCTTATAGGCATGTTATCTAAGTGTGGAAGTAAAACATGTAGAATTTATTAAACAGATCCTATAGGCATGGTATCTACCCTCCTAATAGCTAAAACATGCATAATTCCCCCATCCCTCTTCACTAGCCAACCCCAATATTTGTTACAAATCATACAGACCAAATACTGAATTACATCAAAAAAGTGTAAAGTAAGAAGTTACAACCATATGAAGCCTGATTCTGACTTTCTCTCTAAGCTACGGGATAAACCACCTCAAATGCCACTTGTTTCAAAGCCCTTCTCAGACCTGGGCGTGTCAAAGTTCCTTAAGGGTCTCAAGGGACCTCGGGCAGTGCTTACACCTAGGTTTGCATAACTAGATAGAGATGAGTGAAGTGTGGAAGGTCCAACCCTTATGTGTCCAAGTTCAGAGGGAGCTCAAGGGTCCCAAGGCAAGGCTCACACAAGAGGGGCAAAACCTAGGTTCTAAGAGTATAGTGGAAGTGCAGAAACAGAAATTTATTTAAAACTGGGTTAAGAATAGTAAGGGGTAAGGGTGATTTGAAAACAGTAGTAGTAAAACTTAAACTACACAGAATCAGTAATTGCACAAAAGGGTCAGGGGTTTTAGGAATACATTGCATAAAGCATATGACCCCAGGAAGGGTCAGATTTGGATATGCACAACAATAGATGATGTTGGCATGCCCATAAACCAGCTAGAGAACACAAACACATAGGGGGATATGGGGGTTTGGGATTCATAAGTCAGCAAATCACATAACAAGTGACTGACAAAGTACATACATAAGGGAAAACATTAATTTAGAAGGGGAGGGAGCAGATTACATCATGGTTAGTAATGTAACTTGATTGCATAAACATAAGCAGAATCATGCAAGAGTGAAGGAAACTGAAACAGCTAAAGAAACATGTTGTTGTTGATGCTTGAAGATTAACTAGGGCATACCAGTAGAGAAGCAAAGTGCAGAAAGAAAGAAATAAGCAAGATTCCACAGTATAGCTTTGGCTTTCAGCCGGCTAGACAAAGTAGTAGCACAAGTAATAATAGAAAAGAGAGAGTTTTGAGTGAAGTGTGTGTTTTGAACTCAGATGGTTCGTGTCTTTGAAAGAAAAAAGGGTGGGTATTTATAGTTTTGAAAATATGTGAAAAATAAGGTAATAAGTAAAGTCTTAACACAAACATGGAAACAATCACAAGTTAGAATCAATTTCCACAAGTGATTCCCTTTAATTAAGGAATCACTTTTTAACGGGTAGCAGTAGGTCTAATTAAGGAAAGAAAATAAGTTTGGAGACAGATTGATTATTGCCATAAAAGGGGCAGTAAAAGCATGAAGTAAACAATCAAGTCTAAGTACAAAGATATACTTATTTTGGAAAAGATTCAGCAAGGTAAAACATCACAGTAAAGGAAAAGGAATCAATTAATTTTAAACAGGTGAGTGAAATTAGGGGTCACAAAAGAAAAGCTTTTGCAATCAGTCACCAGATCAAGATCAATCAAGGAAGAAACATGATTCTGCAATTCAGTATATAAATAGAGTGAACAGAAGCATCAGACATGCGAGGCTAAGCATATTGGCAAAAGAAACAACATACAATAGTAGCAGAAATAATCTAGGATTCAGTAGTAAGAAAGATATTCGAAGCACAGTAGTCAAGTGATCACATAAAATCAACAGTGAAGAAAACGTAGCAACAGATAAAGAGAATCAGAAACCAAATAAAGGTCTCATAGTATCAAGTGAGGAAAACCTTTTATGAAATTAGGGTTTCACCAATAGTCGAGTTAAAAGATAGTAAAACTTAGAATCAGATAAGTCACATAAAGAAAAGAGAGTTTGAAACAAGGAACTTTTAATCGAGTCACGTATACATTAAAACAAGCAATTTCAGACCAAAAGACCTAGGGTTTTCCACAATAATCGAGTTTAAAAGATGGTAAAACTCGGAATCAGATAAGCCAAGCAAGAATGGAGAACTTAATCGAACAAACACATATTTAAGCAAACAATTTCAGAACTCGAATGAGAACAAAAAGGAATTAGGGTTTTCAACATGCTGACTCAGATAGAAGAACAACATGAGCAAAACATAGCAAAATCACAAACAACATTAAAATCGGAGAAGAGATCTTTTGAAAAACTTAAAGGGAAACTCTAATGAAGAGTCGTTTTGAAAGAAAAGTTGAAGAACTTTCGAGAAAACACTCAAGACATTCATGGTAAGCACAGATCTATGGTAGATTTGAAAGAAAAATCAGAAGATCTTAAAGATTAGGGTTTCAAAAAACCTAGAAAAGGTGAGAAAAACCTTGGAAGTTTTCGATCTAACCAGGAAAGTCAAGGATTTGCCTTAAAAGGCCATGAAAGGCCGGAGAAAGGTCATGGATGGACGGAGAAAGGCCATGAACTGAAGTCGAGCAAGGACTGGACCAGTTCCTTTCGGGATCTGGCCATAAAACCACAAAAACAAACACCCAGGAGCCATATGAGGCTGTTACATATCTCAAATGACCATGAGAGGCCATGGATTAGGCAGGGGTTGAGGTGGATTAGGGTGGGGTTAGATGGCGGCGGCTAGGGTTCGTGAGGGTTTTCAGAGAGAGTTGAGAGAGAAAGGGGATTCAAGGGCGGCGGCTGGTGAAAAGTGAGGTAGGTTTAGGGGTCGTTTAAGGTTAAAAAAGGAAAGGGAGGACGGCGGCCGTTGATCTAAATGATCAACGACAAGGATTAAAGGGGTTAGGTGGGGACCGGTTGGGTTGTTTAAATTGGGTTGGGGTTGGGTTTAAAACGGAATTGGGCTGGGAAATTGGGTTTAAATTGGGGTTAGATTTAGGCTATAATTGAAATGTAATTGGGATATTATTAAAATAGCCAATTTTCTCTTTTAAGTTTATAAATATAATGAATTAATTTCTGAAAATAAATTGAAAGCACTAAAATGATTTATAACATATAATTGACAATTTAAAAATGCAGGACTTAATTTTATGAGTATAAAATACAATTGAATCTTAAAAGGGCTAATATTGCAATTATATGTAATTTAGCTTAAAAATACTAAATAAATTTGTACAAATATGTAAAAACTGCCTTAGCTATATTTTATCATAAATATAAAAGTCCAACAAATGAATTATCAAAATAATTATTTTGAAAATAATTATTGGGGTTTTTTATGGATAAAGGGGAAAATAAATTAATTTAAGAACCTTTAAAAATTATGAAAAAAATAAAACATTTGGACATGCTTATATATGCATATATATGCTATTTTGAAAGTATTTTGCATATTGAAAAATATATAGGAAAAAATTGGGTATCAATAAGAACCAGGTCTGCTCGTGACGTAATGGACCGTCTTTCTACGTGTGCGAGCAGAACTTTGTTCACCAATTCAAACAGTAGTTGGTACACTGGAAGGAGGGCCTTCTTGTGTATTTGTTCCCCTTGTTGTATTGCCTTATCCTTCACAATGGAATTTCTGAAGTTAGAAGAGCAGGTTCCCTCAATGGTGGACATTCCCCCAGTAGGCACGCCCAAAATGGTTCCCAGTACCATCACAAACTCAACACCATTCACATATAATTGACAATTTAAAAATACAGTACTTAATTTTATGAGTGTAAAATACAATTGAATCTTAAAAGGGCTAATATTGTAATTATATGAAATGTAGCTTAAAAAATACTAAATAAATTTGTAAAAATATGCAAAAATTACCTTAGCTATATTTTAACATAAATATAAAATTCCAACGAATGAATTACCAAAATAATGATTTTGAAAATAATTATTGGGGTTTTTTATGGATAAAGAGGGAAATAAATTAATTTAAAAACCTTTAAAAATTATAAAAAAAATAAAACATTTGGACATGCTTATATATGCATATATATGCTATTTTGAAAGTATTTTGCATATTGAAAAATATATAGGAAAAAATTGGGTATCAACAAGAACAAGGTCTGCTCATGACGTAATGGACCGTCTTTCTGCGTGTGCGAGCAGAACTTTGTTCACCAATTCAAACAGTAGTTGGTATAATGGAAGGAGGGCCTTCTTGTGTATCTGTTCCCCTTGTTATATTGCCTTATCTTCACAATGGAATTTCTGAAGTTAGAAGAGCAGGTTCCCTCAATGGTGGACATTCCCCCAGTGGGCACGCCCAAAATGGTTCCCAGTACAGTAGTGTCCATCACAAACTCAACACCATGCACTTTTAGACAGATATTATCATCCTCAACTGTGAAGAAGTCAGCATAGAAACTACGCACTTCTGCCTCATAAATTTTGGGACTGTCACTAGTGAACAAATGTGTCCAATATTGGTATTCACAGATGTCAGCCAGTTGGCGCATTCCTGATATATCAAGAATATCAGGGGAATATGTGCGACCCCACAACACCTTCTAATTTCTCAAATTCTCCCTTTCCTCACCCTTGATCACATTCACTCTTGTCTTTTTGGAGGAACCAGGTTCCTCAGTAGCACCAACCTTTCGCTTTACTGATCTTCTCACACTCTTTCATTTGTCTACCGATTTCTTGGACACCTTCTCAGCAGACTCCTCAGCCACTCCTTCACTAGATTCTTCAATCACTCTTTCACCAGATTTTCCACCCTCAACATTGCTCAAATCCATATCATTCATAGATGACTCCCTTTTGGACTTTGGAACAGTAAGTTTCTTTGAGGACTTACAAACCAATGAACCAGGTTCCTCTTACACCTTACCATCAACATCAACAACTAGTGCAAGAGGCACTACCTTCTCATTTACAACCTTTCCATCTTTCACCAGTCTCCTCTTCTTCTTTTCTTCTTTGTTTTTCTTTAGAACATACTAAAGTTCTTCCTTCTTCTGCAACCTAGTGATAGGTCTCTTAGGAGTTGACTCCTGAGGAGTTACCTTTCTACTCCTAGCACTAATTAAACTCGCAAGAGCCACATTGTCATAGTCTTCTTCACTATCCTCATTCTCCTCATCAGATAGAGATCTTATTTCAGGAACAACGATTGATAATGGCTCAGATAGAAATGAGGAGAGGGAGCAGGATCAATACTGACCTGGGGTTCTTGTAGTGGGGTTTTGTCCCAAGTAAAAGTAGAGGGCTCCTCTTAGGTGGAGGGATCTGGTCCCTCGGTTGGTTCCCCAGTAGTACTGTCCAGTGCCAAGATTTCTACAGGCACCCGTGCCTAACCCTCTCCCTATGTACCATTATCTTCCCCCTAAGACCCATTGGTTTCAGATATACCCTCATAACCTCCAACCAGACTTCTTTCAGCAGCTTTTGACAACATATTTTCTACAGCCTCTTGTTCTTGCAACTCCAAAGTAAACTCAGAAGGCATAGAGAAAGCATTACCTATACAATCGACAACATTCAAAATCAACACCTAGGGTAGACATCACAGAATTTTCTTCCACTAGTAGACTTGAGATTTCCTGATTTTCCTCTTCCTCCACTGTATCTTCTTCGACCATTTTTTCCGGCGTGGCAGAAGGAGAGATCACAGCCATAAATTTCTTAGGAGTCGAAGTATTGCGACTCCGATGAGAACCAGTACTCGACTAGGTTGGAGAAGAAACAGAGGGTGGTTGTGACTCTAGCTTAGGTTTTGGACTAGTTAGAGTAGAGAGTGTAGGTTCTATCACTGATGCTTCAATGGGTGAAGACACAGTGTAGACGATGCTTGGAACATTCTGGGTTTTCTGATTTTCAGACATGGTGGAGTGTAGTGAGAATGGATGGAAGAGGAAAGTGTTTGGTTTGAAGAAAAAAGGAATTTTTTGGCTTGTGATGTGAACATCTATGAAAGTGATTGTGAGAGGATTTATTTAAGAAGGGTGAGGGACCGGTTAGGAACGGATATCAATTTTGGGTAGTCGGGTCGCTTCATAATGGGTGAGATGCTTGGGGTTCAAAAAACGGGAAAAAGAGAAACTGACAATTTAATAATGTGGCACTGTTTCAGCCGTTTAAAAAATTATGCATACAGTACAGAGGAACTACTAACCTGTGTCAAGGGAACTATGTTCCCTAACAGATATTGCAAATGTAAGCTTCATCCTTTGACTAAAGTGCAATGCATTAGCTACTTGTTTTATATATAATCGTCATGTGTGTCTACATATACGGTATAGAGATGAGTTAGACTTTGCTAGAAAATAGTTTTTAGCTATTTTACCTGTACATTTCTTTCATAGCCAATTATCAAGGTAACATGTCCCTAGCTAGATTTCATCAACCCTAGTGCCATGTGTCTCTTTTCAAAGTGCTCTCTGCTCAGTGCTTTGGTGAATATATCTGCAATTTGATCTTCTGTGCTGCAAAAATTCATGCAGATGAGCCCCTTCTCAACATTGTCTCTGAGGAAGTGATGTCGTACATCAATATGCTTTGTTCTCTTATGTTGAATTGGATTTTTTGCCATGTTGAGAGCACTAGTGTTGTCACATAGTAAGGGCACACAATTAGAAAACACACCAAAATTTTCTAGCTACTGCGTGATCCACAAGAGTTGAGCACAGCAAGAGGCAACTGCCACATACTCAGCTTCAGCAATTGAAAGGGCCACTGAGTTTTGTTTTCTTGTGCCCCATTAGATTAGACATGGACCCTAAAAATGTGCCATGCCAGAAGTGCTTCTCCTATCCACCAGATAACTAGCACAGTCAGCATCAGCATACCCTATTAAGTCAAAGTTATCTCCTGAGGGATAATAGAGAACCAGTCATGTATTCCTTTGAGATACCTCAGAATTCTCTGGTCTACTTGCTGTGAGATACAGGAATGACCCAATAATGCCTCTATTCATGGTCTCGTTTACTGGAGAACTAGGTTCATCCATATCCAGGCGAGTGCCAGTGGCAATAGGTGTATTAATAATTTTTGAACTCTCCATCTCAAATCTCTTCAGAAGCTCTTTGATGTACTTTTGCTAACTTATCATTGTGCCCTTAGGAGTTTGCTTGACTTCTAGACCCAAGAACAATTCTCCCATCATGCTCATTTCAAACTCACTTCCCATGAGTTTTGCAAATTCCTCACACAAAGAATCATGTGTTGCTCCGAAGATAATGTCATCAACATAGACTTGCACTATGAGCAGGTTCCTCCCCCCGTTTCTTCAAAAATTGAGTGTTGTCAATTTTTCCTCTTGTAAAGCCATTTTCTAGAAGAAACTTGGACAACCTTTCATACCATGCATGAGGAGCCTGATTCAGTCCATATAATGCCTTGTCAAGTTTAAACACGTGCTCAGGATGCTCATGGCACTCGAAACCAGGCGATTGCTTGACGAAAACTTCTTCTTTTAGGAAGCCATTCAAAAATGCACTTTTTGACATCCATATGAAACAATTTGAATTCCATATGAGAAGCAAAGGCAATGAGGATTCTAATGGCCTCCATTCCATCAACTGGAGCAAAGCTTTCATCATAGTCAATTACTTCTTCTTGATTGTACCCTTGAACTATTAGCCTTTCCTTATTTCTTGTGGTGTTTCCAAACTCATCAAGTTGCACACCTCCTTTTTCCTACCCTTGGAAGGGTATAAGAGAGTTTTTTCCAATTTAAGTGACAATTGAAATGGGATTAATTATTTAAAATTAGAGTCTCAGCTTGGGATAATTTATGGTGTCCCAGTCACCGGTTTAAAATTCCAAATCGAGGAAATTGACTCTGTTTATGTATGCGAACACAGAAATCCGTGTAAGAAATTCTGTAAACCCGGGAAAAGGTTTTAGGCATTCCCGAGATCCGTGGTTCTAGCACGGTTGCTTTGATTATACTTGGCTTAATCAAATTGTCTAATTACTCATTTTAGAAACTATGTGCATTTGCCTCTTTTAACTAAGGAATTATCTTGAAACCGGTCATGCGCACGTGTACCCATTTGTTTAGCACATCAAAAATCATGTCACGCAGATGTGTCCACAATTAATAACGCTTTATTATTATAATAAAGTTTGGCCGAAGTTGTGCGAACGCATACTTCGTTTTGGTTTTTGGAATCGTAATTACGTCACGCGAACATGTACACAATCATGATGTTATTTTAGACGTGCCTAAAAGCAAACTACGAACATCTTTTTAAATATCTAAGTCATAAAATTAATACGAGGACCATAGGATTCAGTTATGAATAGCACACCTCGGCCTACAGAACTACATTTTATTTAGCGGCCTATTAACAACAATTTTATTATTAAGAAAGTTCGATCGAAGTTGCGCGAATGCATACTCCGAATTAGTTTTTAGAATCGTAATCATGTCATGCGAACGTGTACATAATCACAATTGTATTTTAAATGCGCCTAAAGGCTTTTCTAAGAATGTTTATTCTTTGTTCAACTCCTAAGTTTGAGATATTGTAAATGTATTAAAGCACGATGACATAGCAGACTTTTACAATCACATGACTTGATTGTACATGACATGAAATGGACATGAAATGCCTTTATATACCTAGTTCATTAAATCCGGTTAATAACAACCTAACCTATAGTGTCCAAGATCACTAACTAATCGCACATTCCAGGGTAGTAGAAGCACAAACAAGATTTCTTCAAATTGAAAATAACTGAAGCATTGGTATTAAGCCTAGTCTTCAAAGAAGTCAATCACTCCAATCTTTTAATTTAGAACCAAACAGCCATGAACCAAAATTTATATAAGTGACTCATATTTACTGGGAAAAAAATAGGGAAAATCCATATTCTAGGCATTCAAAATACAGTGCAAATAAAACAAAGGATTCAAAGTAAGGAAAGCATCAAAGATGCTAAATAACGAGAGCAAACGAAGCATTCAATTTAAACAAACCAACTAGAATAAATATAACATTGCATTTGGGATATGTAGATGAAGAACCGACCTTTATTGCTGAATATTTAAGTTATGAGATTTGTTCAAATCAAAGGATCTCAGATCGGACAACTGGATGTTGATCGGAACCTCATCAGCGACCTCGATGCTCGCCAGAAAACTCAGACTAAATCAGAAAATAGACCCAACGAACTCCATGACACTAGCTCCTGATTTGGAGTTGTTTCTCGGCCGATGGAAGTGAAGAGATTGGTTGCTGCTGTGTGCGTTCAAAAGTGAAGAAGCAGCAGTGGCTCCAATGGTTTCCTGGGGGTGTGGGTGGTCGTGAGTGAGTGTTTTCCAATGAGCTATGGTAAAGAGAAGGAGGAGTAGCGATGGGTGTTGATGGGTGTCTAGGGTTCTGGTTCGTTGTTAATGGGAAGAAGCAGAAACTGCGATGGCTATGGTGTTCGCAACTCTCTGTCCAGCAGCGACTCTGTGTGTGTGTCGGCGACTGAGGGTTAGCAGTTGTTGAAGAAGAAGAGAACGAGTGGGTCGTTTTTGTGTTGCGGCTGATTTCCAGCCCTTAGGTCCTAAGGGTTTTTCTATGTTTTTTCATGAAGAAGAAGAAGAAAGCTGATGGGGTTTTCAGCATGTAAAAAAACGGCGCTCACTCTAGGGTCTTAGAGTCTAGGGTCTTGTTTGTTTTACAAGATTTTTTAGGTTAGGGGGTGTGGGCCTAGGAATTATGGGCTTGGGAATTATGGGCTAGGTCTGAAAATTAGGCTTAAAAATGGGTTGTTTGAACCCAAATTTTATTCTTTCTCCGCGAACGAGGCTAAAAATACGACCTTATTTACCAATTAATCCTACTTAAGTAAAATAATTATTAAAATAAGACTAACCGTTAAAACAAACCTATTTTTTTGGTATTTTCAAATATCATATTAAAATAAAAATAAGGTAATATTTTTTGTATTTTTTTAGTTTTACGAAAAGTTATAAACTAAAAGCAACTAAAAAAGAAGAAATGTTTTTGTAATTTTCATTTTTTGATAAAATAAAGTAAAAGAGTCAAAACTAATTGAAATAGCGATATTAGGCTTAAACCAAACATTTACATGCTAAAATGTGAAAAATCTTGGGGAGGGTCAAAAATCACATGTCTACAGCTGTCTCTCTTTGACTGAAAATACGAAGTATCTTCAGACAAAGAACCACTAGACAGGTTTTTTGACCAGACCCTTATTTAGGGAGATCAAAAACTAAGAGAAAGGAGAAATGTGACCAAGCCCTGGTATCTGAGCTGCCTACAATCCTTGGCTATAAAGGAATCAGGCCTCGTGTAGTTCAGAAGTGAGTGATATGATGGAGTATACCGAGGTGGAGAGCCGGTCGAGGTGCCATTCTGTCGAGGTTCCGGTCCGCGGTCCTGTTATTACATCAAAAATCAAAAAATGAAAAAGACTATCTAAGCCTGTCAAATATGAGTTACAAGATTCCTATCTATAAGTCTTCTGAAGCTTGATCTTGAGTCTTGAATGGCTCTTCATGCAGACTCTAGATTTGAACCTTGGTGCTTGTTAGCTGCAGGTGCTAGCTCGCTCTCCTTCAGCTTTTCGGATCAATATCGGACATGTGGTGCTTGTGACTTCAACCACGTCTTGAGCAGTTCACATCTTTCTCTACTTCTGTATTTTGGATTCATTTCTCTTTTTTCTTTTTTTTTCTTTTTTTTTATTCTGGATTGAGATTACTTTTGTTGATCATCTCGGATTGTTGACTTGCATTTTTGCCGCGAGCTTCTGCTACTTCTAACTTGGATGGAATTTTGAAATGACTTCCCTTGTTCTCCAAGTGGGCGCCTGATTGCTGAACTCGAACTGTCTTCCTTCGGAATCTTGGACTGCCTTCCCTTATTCTCCAGGTGGGTGCCTGAATGCTGAAATTCGAACTGTTTTCCTTAAAATATAAGTTGTTTTCCTTTGTTCTTCAGGTAGGAGCCTGATTGCTGAACTTGAACTGTCTTCCTTCAAAACTTGAGCTGTTTTCCCTTGTTCTCTAGGTGGGCGCCTGACTACTGAAACTCGAATTGCTTTTCCCTGAAACTTGAACTGCTTTCCCTTGTTATTCCTGGTGGGCGCCTGATTGCTGAACTTGAACATGTCTTCCTTCGAAACTTGAGTTGCTTTCCCTTGTTCTCCAAGTGGACGTCTGATTGCTGAACTTGAATCGCTTTCCTTTGAAACTGCTTTTCCTTGAAACTTGAACTGTCTCCCCTTGTTCTCCAGGTGAGCGCCTGATTGCTGAACTTGACATGTCTTTCCCTGAAACTTGAACTGCTTTCTCTTGTTCTCCAGGTGGGCGCCTGATTGTTGAACTCGAACTGCTTTCCTTTTCCCTGAAACTTGAACTGCTTTCCCTTGTTCTCTAGGTGGGCGCCTGATTGTTGAACTTGACCTCTCTTTCCCTGAAACTCGAGCTGTTTTCCCTGGTTCTCTAGGTGGGCGCCTGATTGCTAAACTCGACCTGCTTTCCCCTTGGAACTTGAACTGCTTTCCTTGTTCTCCAGGTGGGTGCCTGATTACTGAACTTTACCCGTTTTCCTTTGAAACTCGAATTATTTTCCCTTGTTTTCCAGGTGGGCGTCTGACTGCTGGACTTGACCTATCTCCTCTTGTTACTTGAAAATGTTTTCCCTTGAAGCTTGAACCATTTTTCCTTTTTCTCTAGGTAGGTGCCTGATTGCTGAGCTTGACCCGCTTTCCTTTGAACTTATGCCGTTTTCCCTTGTTCTCTAGGTGGGCGTTTGATTACAACAAAACAGACAAAACAAAAGAAATTTTTCTGCCCCAGTTTGATATTGAGAACATCTATGAATGTTAACCAATTCCTGTTATCAAAATAAGTTCTAAGCTAAGTTCCCTTATCCTAAAATATTTCAAACCAAGTCTCATCTCAAAAGTGAAAAACTTAAATGCTAAATTATACTTCCCAAAAGTAAAACTCTCATTAGACCTTGTCACTTGTGAGGGCCTCAAAACTTACTAAATCCCATTATCCAAGAGGGTACTAGAAACTTATTGTCGAGCTTGTCTGGCACTTGCTTTCCTCCCGGAGGGTTTCTTTGGAACAAACAAAATTTCCTTCCCATATTTCAATCAAAGAAAACTTGTGAGTTTAAACATGGTGGTTGGTTTGCGGCCTTGACTTTGAGGGCGATTGCTCCTTCACTTCCCATGATAACTTCGATTTCCGCTTGGAAGACCTTGCTTGTCATTGGTTAGCCACTTTCTCTATCACCCTTATCACAGAAAATACCTCTGATCCGTTCAAACCCAATACCATTCATCTGTTGCATTGTGCTCATGCATTGCCATATACTGAACCTTTGTGTTTCACATTAATCCCAAAGCACGTCAATTTCCACCCACTCAGTGCGCATGCTGTTCTTTCCTGACTTAACCCACTGGTCTTGGCCTTGAGGTTATTGCTCCTTTACATGCCATGATAACTTTGATTTCCGCTTGGAAGACCTTGCTTGTCATTGGTTAACCACTTTCTCTATCAACCTTATCACAGAAAATACCTTTGATCCGTTCACCCAACATCCTCTATCTGTTGCATTATTCATGAATTGACATATACCAAACCTTTGTATTTTACATGAATCCCAAAACACGTTGATTGTTACCAACTCAGCGCGCTTGCCGTTCTTTCCTGACTTATGCCATTTTGATGTGCTAGCCAAATTCTATTTTGCGCAATTGGAAAGTTGGTAGTAAATTTTGAAATCATTTCTCACTTGTTCTGACCAAACAGACTCAGGAAGAGGAAGTAAACAAGGCAAAAGGAACAGAGTAAAAGACAATGAAAAAAGATGATTTCTAACAAGAAAACTACAAAGTAGAAATTTATCAGGTATGGATACAACTCTAATGACCATGACATGTAACTTTGGATTAAGTGGCCTAATCTGTCAAGCAAGTCTAATGTTCAACTCTTGTTGTACCTCTGAGTCGTGAAATCGGGCTTCCATGCTCCGATTATCCTATCTGATTCACGATCCTTATTCGACATGTAGTGCCCGAAGGGTTTACACCATCAAGCCTCTCTCATTTTTTTCTTTTTCTCAACTCACCATCGCCTTATGGTGCATGTGAAGGTTTTGACCACTAAGACTATCTCATTTTGTTCTTTTCTTCTTATTTCCTCTTATTCTGCAGATGACAAGGCATTACCTATGGTAAAAACATCATATACTCTTGGCATGTCTAAACTCAGCACTCTCAAAGATTATCCGAGAGGTCTTTTTTGGACTGGTATGTGGCTTTTGGACAGGGTTAGAAAGAATGGATAAAGGCTCAAAATAATTAAGACAACGAGGTTAATTCATTTATAACTTTTGGAATCCATTTTAGAACTTTGCCCCGATTTCTAAAACAAGGGATTTTGATTCTTTTGTTTCTTTTTCTTTTGATGGAGTTACTAAGAAAGACTGCCCCACTTTCGATTTTGTAGGATTATGAAATATTTTATTTGGTATGACCGAACCGTAAGGTTGCCTACGTATCTTGTGGTGACAAGAATCAGGTCAAACGTAGTTCACATGACTACCTTTGTTACTATTTTCCTTTTTCTTTTTTCTTTCTTTTTTCTTCTCTTTTTTTCTTTTCCTTTTTTTATCTTTATTTTTCTCTTCGTCTTTTTCTTGAATTTTCCTTTTGGAATGAACCTTTTAAAATAAACCTATGGGGACATAAACTTTTTTTTTTGTATGACTCTGACTTGATTCCAAAAGAAAGCAGGTCAAAGAAATTAGTACAGAATCAAAAGGGTATCAAATGGTATAAGTGTTTGGGTAGCTGAAAGAGGGCCTCCCAATCCCTGAAAATGCCAAGTACAACACATGCAACTTGAAATGAAAAAGGAAGAGCACATACAACATTTCTTTTACAGCTTCGATATTGATATCACTGATATGTTTTTCACTTTTTTAGTGTCTTGTCAAGTACAGAACCATCATTGGGTGATTCCTTTTTCACAATGGATATTCTCCATCAATTCTAGGGGTGTTCAAAACCAATCCGAAACTTAAAACCGAACCGAACGGAAACTTAATTGCTTACTGGTAACGGCTTAACGGACGAAGAACGAATTGAATTTTTTTTTATTAATGGCTTATCAGTTTGGGGGCAAATTATTCAATTTTCTTAATAGATAATCCGTTAACCCGTTAAGAATATAAATAATTAAATATATATATATATAATTTATTTTTATTCATATCTATTAAATATAAAAAAACAAGAACCCTTGAACTTGAATAATATAAAACAAACTCGTCTCTGTCTCTATAGTCTATTCTCTAAGTTGAAAATTTTTAGTGTGCTATAATATATTAATATATAACAAACAATCGAGCAGGCTAATAAGAACTACCATGCTCAGGACTATTGGAAGTACCAAAACCTTCTCGTGCGTACTTTCTGACTCGTCTGATGAATCCACAGGTGTTCTGCTACCGCTTGCTCCAGACGCTGAGGCATTGGCCTCAACCTTCACAAATAAAGTTGAAACAGGATCGTCAAATCCACCAAATTCCATGCTCCTGAGTAACCAACAGTAATCCTTCTCCTCATTAAGGCCATAAATAGAAGCAACACAATCACAGTTTGATAAGCAAGCATCACCACATTTAGACACAGTCCCTTTATCACTATAATTACCTATGACAGATGATTCTGAGAAATAATAATTTGTTTTCTAAATAGTAGAAATCTTGAACTGAGACATCAAGTTTTCATGCCGAGGTCCACATTTCCCTGTCACTGAAGAATTTCCTGAACATGAGACATCATTTCCCACCTTAGAAGTCCCTGGCAAACATGTGCAAGAAGCATTCGTCTTGCTTCTGTCTAAATTACATATCCCATTGCCACAAATTCCAGAAATATACTGTTGGTACAATTACCTAGAAGGAACTATTATTTTGAAGTAAGTTGCTTTGAAGTGAACCAAAAGATGAAAATCGCTGGATAAACATTTGAGATTTGAATGACTTCAGTACGGCAGTACCTAGTTGAGGATAATTTTGATTTGTGAATATGTATGCTAGGCCAATAAACCGCCCGATAACCGCCCGATAAGAGCTAAACCGATACCAATCCTCCCGATATCTTATCGGGTGGCTAACAGATTAATATATTTAAAAGCCGATAACCGTCAAGCCAAACCGTTAAGAGTAAATAATCGCCCAATGCGGCCGATAAGCAGCCCTAGTCAATTCGGAGAAAACTTCCTTGACTTTATCTTGTAACTTGAGATGCATTTGAACTCAAAGTTGCTTGTTTCAAATCGTCCGGGATGCATTCTCTTGTAACCAATTCTTGTCACCCTATTATCTTCCCAAATTATCTCCCCCAGTTTCACATAGTTTGGGCTTCAAATGATCTCAAAATGTCCAAATCTGTCCTTATTTCCCTCAAATATCCCTATCATCTTCAAAATTGTTCCATTGATTCGTGATTAAACTAACTTTTAAGACCAGACCTAGAATTATGCGCGCATGTCATGTCACTAGAGCCAACAGAAAAGAACTATAAAAGGAAAAGAGAACTAAACAAAATGACTAGAAATAACAGAAAATAGAAAATTGCATTAGACAAACTGTGAAAGGGTTTGAACAACAAGACAAGCAAACTAAACTGGGGTACAACCCTGGAACAAACCTAGACAATTCTAAATGAGTTACTATGACTAAACAAACTAGGCAAAATAAAAGGATAGAAGGGTTTGAGTCACAAGACAATATCCGTGTTACAACCCTGAGATAACCCAGACAACAGAAATGACAACAAAATAAACTACCAAGACTCCTTCCCGGCTAGCAACAAAAGGAGCATCTTTCCAATCATCAAGCTCAACATCTTAGCCACTGAGTTCCGCATCAACAGTAGTAGAACCTTCACAAGTCTCCATTACATTGGCTTTAGCAAATTGTGTTTGAGTTCCATTTGCCGGCTCGTTCTTAAGATCAACCTCTAATAGCGCTGAAAGCTTTGCAGCACGTGGACCTCTGAGGATCTCAGAAGAATTCTCATATTCCTTTTCAAAACAAATCATACCCACCATATGCATCTCATTATGAACAGGCGATGAATTTTGGCTAGTGTCTACTGCATCTGGATTTTGCACGACAATGTCACCTGCATTAATGAGCTTCTGAATTGCTCTTTTCATATGCCAACACTTTTCTGTGCTGTGACCCTGGGCATCCGAGCAATGTGCGCACCTTTAAGAATAATAAAAATTTTTTGGAAGAGGATTCGACATTTTTATCTGAATCAGCTTCAACATGTCCAATTGCCTCAACCTTTGGAACAAACTGGCATATGATTCTCCAATGGGAGTGAAAGTCTTTTCCTTTTGCTTTTGCCTTTTCATCTTGTACTCTGGCCTCAGTTGGAACCTTTTGCGGGTAGGTGGTTGATATGCTTGAGGGGGCGGGTAAGACATTTATTGAAGTGGTGTGGGCCATCGCGGGCCTAGTGGATGTGGATCATATGGTGGTGCATTGTGGATGGAGTATTGGGAAAGTAATGTACGACTTTGGGGGTTTTGTGGAGAGAAGTAGAATTGAGGAGGATTATCTGGTGTACAGGGATATCCTTGGGGTCGATATCGAGGCTGAAAGCGTTGAGCAGGAATGCCCACCGGATCCTATTGTTGGCGCGGCTCAACAACATCTTTTCTATTTCTCTTTCCTTCACCCAAACTTACTGAGATGTTTTGAATATCTTCTGTAGTATCTTTTAATGCCGAATAACTCATGATTTTGCCTGACTTGATTCCCTCTTCTACCATCTCCCCCATTTTTACCACATCATTGAAAGGTTTGCCCAAGGTCGGGATCAAATGACTGAAGTAGGTGGGCCCCTAGGCTTGTAGGAAAAGCTCAACCATTTCTTCTTAACCAATCGGGGGACTGACTCGAGCAGCCTGTTCCCTCCATCTGAGTCCAAACTCCCTAAAGCTTTCCTCCGGTTTCTTTTCCATCTTGGATAGGGAGGAGCGGTCTTAGATAATATCTAGATTGTATTGAAAATGTCGAACAAAATATTGAGCCATGTCATCCTATGTATGCCACTTATTGAGATCTTGACGAGTATACCATTGCAAGGCTGCCCCAGTCAAGCCCTCGCTGAAATATGTCATCAACAAATCCTCTTTCCCCCAACACTTCTCATTTCACTGCAATAACCCCTCAGATGGGCTATTGGATCTCCATGCCCATCATACAAGTTAAACTTTGGCATTTTAAACCCTGTGGGCAGATGAACATCAGGGAACATGCACAAGTCATTGTAAGACATGTTAATTTGATTTCCCATCCCTTGCATGCTCCTTAAGGACTGTTCTATACCTTTCAAATTCCTGGATATCTCATCTCGCCCTTCTTTTCCTGTGATTTTTTCATTTTCAACATGAGTCTCATTGCGAGGGTTCTGATTGTATGATTAGGAACCTTGTGGGCAACCTCTAAGGGGTAATATTGGGCATCATGAGCTTTGAGTGGGTGTTCATTGTTGGGGATAGTGGATATGACAGGAGGGCAATTTTGGAGAAAGGTAATTGGAGGACGAGTGATGGAGCTACTAGGGTGGTTGGGAAGGTTGTGATAAGCGGGTGGATCTGGAGAGTATGGGGGATCATCTGACACTAGGAGTTTGGGTAAGGGTAGCATCTAAGAAGCTAGGTGGTGGCGGGGGTGGTGCCTTCCCAGTCATCCAAGCCTGATACATGTCCGCCATATGTTGTCTTAACATCCTTACCTCGTCAACCAACCCATTGACCTGTTCAACCAATTGCTTTTGGGCCCCACTATCAACCGACTTGATTTCGTTGTCGTGTGCCATTGCCTTTCGACCTTATGTTGTAGAGAAGAGTTACCACTTTAAGAACCACAAACCAACCACCTTTCTGGTATGAAGATGAAGTCATCACGTTAGCGTTATGGCTTTTAACATAAGATAATCTCACTTTATGTGCAATGCACCTAGCCGCAGTTATCAGCTCTAAAATAATTTCGAGGGTACGAAGGTCAGTTGGCATCATCCCAATTTGTTCATTTCAATCCTCTCTTTTCTTTGCTTTTCTAGCACTTGCTTGCTCATTTTCCTTCTTCTTTTTTTTCTTCTAATTATCACTCTTTTCTTTCCTCTTCTCACATCCCATAATTTCACCTTTTTTTTCTTCTTTTTTTCCTTTTCTTTTAATAAAATAAAAAATTGATTCTATCGAATTCTATATAGGTTGCCTACGTATCATGACGCCACATGAATTAGAACTTTGCGTAGTTCGGGAAGATCAGGAATAAAAGAAACAAACTAACATTTTTTTTTATTTTTTTACCTTAACGATTATTCTTATGAGAAAAGAGAAATAAAAGAAGCAAGTCTTTTTTTTTGAATTTTATAGACTTAATGTTCTATAATCTATTCTAACTCAATCTTGAACGAGTATATATATATATATATATATATATATATATATATATATATATATATATATATATATATTTGAACTGGATACTCTATGAGAAATTATTGAAGAAAAAAACAAACCTAGAAGAGAAAAAATATTTTTAATTTTTTTGAGGAAGGAAATCCAAAAAATGAACTAAAGAAAATATTTTGAATTTTCGTTTGATATCCTGAAAAAATGATTTCGAACCAAGAAATGAAAAATATAAAAAAAAAATATTTTTGGATTTCTGTTTTGATTACCTAAGGAAGAAAATTTAAAGATAGACAAAAGATAAAGTATTTTTTTCTTCTATGTACAATATCCTAAAGTTCTAGTGAAAATAAAAAGAAAACATTTTTTTGTTTTTTTATATATTTCCCAGTGGAGAACCTTAAGAGAAAATCTTTTTGGATTTTTGGAATTAATATCTTAAAGAGAACTTTTAAAGAGGTACTAAAAGAAAATTCTTTTTTTTTAGTCTTAATATACTAAAAGGAAGCATAAAAGTAATTTTTTATTAAGTTCTAGTTATTAACTTCCTAAGGAAAACCACCTCAAATAAATTCTTCTTTTTTCCATTTCTAGAATTAGTATTTTAAAGAAAACTTCTAACGGAAATATAAAACGCAAAATCTCTCCTTTTTTTTTGGATTTTTGAGTTATAACACACTTTTTCAAATACAAAATAGAAAGTACAATAACAAAAAACTCGACATTACTGTATAAAACTAGAAGGTAAAAGAAGTCATAAAAAGAAAAACAGACTCAAAACATAAAAAATAAAAAAAATCTCTTTAAGCAACTCCTGAATGAGCGATCATGTCTGGATGGTCTCAGGGTGTCTGTCATGCTCAAACCCTGGTAAGTAAATCCACACCTGTATGAGAAAATTAAGACCAAATAAAGTTAAAGACCTAGAACGCTATGTAAGACAATAACCCTTCCTGTTGGACACATGCAAGACGCGATTGTGACTATTTTTTCTAAAATTAACCTTTGTGGCTAAGAGTGGCTAAAAATGCAAGATTTGGCTAAGACCCCTCGAAGCCAAGAACCTAAAACTTACTAGGAAAACCGGACCCTATGTAGGTTGCCTACGTATCACGTCCCGAAAAACGAGAATCAGGTATGCGTAGTTCGGGCAGATTGGATATGTGCGAGAAATATAGAAGAAAACAACTAATTTAAAGAAAATATATTTTTTGGTCATTTTTTTAAAAAAATGATGGAACATGTAAACTCTTTTTGGATTTTCTTTTCCCTTTTTTTTTTGATTTTTTGATTTTCAAAAAATGATGAAAAAATGCAAAATCTTTTTTTCGAATTTTTCATGTTTTTTTCTTAACAAAAATGTGACAGAAAACATAATCGGGCCCTACTTGCTTTATTTTTCACACTTCACCCTCTCTTTTTTTTTCTCTTTTTTTTTCTTTTTCATTTGCCCTCAGCTATCATTGGTCCGCCAAATGACCCTTTTACCCTTGAAGAAATGCAACATATAGCACATAGGATGCATCAAGATGGTCTATTATTTTGGGTACACCTGCCTTAAATCGACCCAACCCCTGTGTTGAGTCCCTAAAGGCAAATGCACGTGACGCAAACAAACGTTCCTACTAGGGATCCGGCATGAGGTTATGTTTTTCTAGGTTTAAATCTTGGGGTTGTGTTCTAGACCTGGCTTATACGAGCGGACAACTCGAGCCGAAGAGGGGGAAACGTACCGGGAGCACTGAAGTCTACCCGACGTTGTTGTTGGCCTAGCCCCATTCTTATTTGGTATAACTTCTACAGAAAAAGCGGGTCACGCGAACGTGTGCACCATTTTCAGAAGACTCAGAGGGGTGGCATAAGAAGACAATTATATACAATTCAAACAATATTAAAGCGGTAAACAGATAGAATTTAGCATAAAAGGTTCACAGAACACAGTAATATTAATAATAAATGAAGCCAAGTAAAAATCATATTAATAAGCTCAAATTCTGAACCCTGAACCAGAAGTTCTGGGTTCTTATCCCCAATAGAGTCGCCAGAGCTGTCACACCTCCTTTTTCCTACCCCAGGAAGGGTATAAGGGAGTTTTTCCAATTTAAGTAACAATCGAAACGAGATTAATTATATAAAATCAGAGTCGTCACTTAGGATAATTTATGGTGTCCCAAGTCACCGGTTTAAAATCCCGAATCGAGGAAATTGACTCTGTTTATATATGTGAACACAGAAATCAGGGTAAGGAATTATGTTAACCAGGGAAAAGGTGTTAGACATTTTCGAGTTTCGTGGTTCTAGCACAGTCGCTTTGATCATATTTGGCTTAATCAAATTGTCTAATTACTCATTTTAGAACCTATGTTCATTTGCCTTTTTTACCTAAGGAGTTATCTTGAAACAGGTCACATGCACGTGTACCCGTTTGTTTGGCGTATCAAAAATTATGCCACGTGAACGTGTCCACAATTAATAACGCTTTATTATTATAAGAAAGTTTGGCTGAAGTTGCGCGAACGCATACTCTAGTTTTGTTTTAGAATCGTAATTACGTCACGCGAACGTGTACGTAATCACAATGGTATTTTAGACGTGCCTAAAAGCAAACTACGAACATCATTTTAAATATCTAAGTCACAAAATTAATACAAGGGCCATAGGGATTCAGTTATGAATGGCACACCTCGACTTAGAGAACTACATTTAATTTAGCATCCTATTAACAATAATTTTATTATTAAGAAAGTTCGATCGAAGTTGCACGAACACATACTCCGAATTGATTTTTAGAATCGTAATCATGTCACACGAACGTGTACACAATCACAATTGTATTTTAAACGCGCCTAAAGGCTTTTCTAATAATGTTTATTATTTGTTCAACTCCTAAGTTTGAGATATTGTAAATGGATTAAAGCACGATGACACAACAGACCTTTACAATCACATGCCTTGATTTTGACTAGGTAAAAATAGCCATTATCATGTTAAAGGGGAAACCAACTCGACTGAACTTAACAATGGACATGAAATGCCTTTATATACCTAGTTCATTAAATTCGGTTAATAACAACCTAACCTATAGTGTCCAAGATCATTTACTAATTACACATTCCATGGTAGTACAATCACAAACAAGATTTCTTCAAAATGAAAATAACTGAAGCATTGGTATTAAGCCTAGTCTTCAAAGAAGTCAATCGCTCCAATATTTTAACTTAGAACCAAACAACCATGAACCAAAATTTATATAAGTGACTCATATTTACTGGAAAAAAATCGGGAAAAACTATATTCTAGGTATTCAAAATACAGTGCAAATTAAACAAAGGATTCAAAGCAAGGAAAGCATCAAAGATGCTAAATAACGAGAGCAAATGAAGCATTCAATTTAAACAAACCAACTAGAACAAATATAACATTGCATTTGGGATATGTAGATGAAGAACGGACCTTTATTGCTGAATATTTAAGTTATGAGATTTGTTCGAATCAAAGGATCTCAGATCGGACAACTGGACGTTGATCGGAACCTCATCGGTGATCTCGATGCTCAAGGGAAAACTCAGACTAAATCAGAAAACAGACCCAACGAACTCCATGACAGTAGCTCCTAATTTGGAGTTGTTTCTCGGTTGATGGAAGTGAAGAGATCGGCTGTTGCTGTGTGCGTTCAAAAGTGAAGAAGCAGCAGCGGCTCCAATGGTTTCCTGGGGCGTGGGTGGTCGTGAGTGAGTGTTTTCCGGCGAGCTATGGTAAAGAGAAGGAGGAGCAGTGATGGGTGTTGATGGGTGTCTAGGGTTCTGGTTCATTGTTAATGGGAAGAAGTAGAAGCTGTAATGGCTATGGTGTTTGCCGACTCTCTGTCCAGCGGCGATTGTGTGTATGTGTGTGTCGGCGGCTGAGGGTTGGCTGTTGTTGAATAAGAAGAGAACAGGTGGGTCATTTTTGTGTTGCGGCTGATTTCCAGCCCTTAGGTCCTAGGGGTTTTCTATGTTTTTCCATGAAGAAGAAGAAGAAAGCTAATGGGGTTTTCAGCATGTAAAAAAACGACACTCACTCTAGGGTCTTAGAGTCTAGGGTCTTGTTTGTTTTATAGGGTTTTTTAGTTTAGGGGGGTATAGGCCTAGGAATTATGGGCTTGGGAATTTTGGGCTAGGTCCGAAAATTAAGCTTAAAAATGGGTTGTTTGAACCCAAATTTTATTCTTTCTCCGCGAACGAGACTAAAAGTATGACCTTATTTACCAATTAATACTACTTCAGTAAAATAACTATTAAAATAAGACTAACCGATAAAACAAACCTATTTTTTTGGTATTTTCAAATATCATATTAATATAAAAATAAGGTACTATTTTTTTTATTTTTTTAGTTTTACAAAAAATAATAAACTAAAAGCAACTAAAAAAGAAGAAATATTTTTGTAATTTTTATTTTTTTGATAAAATAAAGTAAAAGAGTCAAAATTAATTGAAATAGCGATATTAGGCCTAAACTAAACATTTACATGCTAAAATGTGAAAAATCTTGGGGAGGGTCAAAAATCACATGTCTCCACAAGTTTGTTTCTAAATACCCACCTGGTTCCTATGATGGTTCTGTTAGCAGGTCGAGGAACCATGTGCCATACATTATTCCTCTCAAATTGATGGAGCTCATCTTGCATAGCCGTAATCCAGTAAGCATCTTTCAATGCTTCTTTGATATTTTTGGGCTCAATTTGAGAGAGAAATGCTGAGAAGGCAAGTGAGCCTCTTGACTTTGATCTAGTTTGAATTCCTGAGTCAAGAGGGGTGATCACATTTTGAAGAGGATGTGAGCTTTTGTACTTCCAGTTGAACAACTGAATCTCATTATGAGAGGATTCAGGTTCTCTTGGATATGATCCATGTGTCTTGTTCCTCACCTCAGCAACTGGAGTTCCATGTACAACATCTACAACTCTATTTTCTGCTTCAGTTTTTGTGATTGAAGGACCAGGTTCCTCTATGTCAGCTGGAGATTCAATTGTGTCATTGTCATTTGATTCGTTGACCTGACTCATCATATCGGCCTTTCCATTTTCCATGTCAATGACTTTACCTAGGATATTTGATAACTCTCCATCTTGATCAGCCTTATCGTGTGCAGCTTTTCCAAGAGGGTGCTGTGCTTCGTCAGAGATCACATATATGATTTCCTCAAAACATTGAGTTCTTTTGTCGTATACCTTGTAGGCTTTGCTTTGTGATGAATATCCAAGAAATATTCCATTATCACACATGGCATTAAATTTTCCCAAAGCCTCTTTACCATTGTTGAGGACAAAGCATTTGCAACCAAATGTCCTCAACTGTGTTAGCTTAGGTTTTCTCTTATTTAGCTGTTCTTACAGGATTTTGTTTAGGAGGGACTTGATCATGCACCTATCCACTAAATAGCATGCACTGTTGACTGCCTCTGCCCTGAAACCTTTTGCAACACCACTATCAATCAACATTGTCCTAGACAAGTCTTCAAGAGTCCTATTTTTCCTCTCCACGACACCATTTTGCTGAGTTGTTCTTGGAGATGAAAAATTGTGACTTATACCATTTTCAGGACAAAACTCGTCGAACTTTGCGTTGTCAAATTCTGTACCATGATCAAATCTTATACTCACAACATTATGGCTCATCTTCACTTGGATCTTCTTGACAAAAACAGCTAATACTAAAAAGATATCATCTTTGGTTTTGAAGAACAGGGTCCATGTGAACCTGGAGTAGTCATCCACAATGAAGAAAATGTACTTCTTTCCTCCTGTACTTGGCCCCCTCATATGTCCACATAGATCCATATGGAGGAGATCAAGTGTCCTTGAGGTGCTTACTTCTTTTTTGGGTTTGAAGGAGGACCTGATCTGCTTTCCTTTTGCACATGCATCACACACCTTGTGATCTTTGAAACTTGACTTAGGCAATCCACAAACCACTTCCTTCCTGACCAACTTGTTTAGCAATGTAAAACTTGCATGGCCCAACCTTCTGTGCCATAGTTCATCATCATCATCCACAACACTCAGACACATGAGATCCCCATTATGTAGTGACTCAAAATCAGTGACATAAATGTTTTTGTATCTTTTTTCCATCCAGATCACATCACCAGTCACAAGGTTTGTGACTGTGCAGATTTTTGAGACAAATTCCACTTTGTTGCCTTTGTCACAAATCTGATAGACACTCATCAAGTTGTACTTCAAGTCATTCATGTAATATACATTTTCGATTGAGTGAGTGAGAGACTTCCCAATTCTTCCTAATCTAAGAATGTATCCCGTTTTGCCATTGCAAAAGGGTACACTCCCTCCTTGCAGAGTTTTGAGTGAAAGGAAATCATTAGTGCTTCCAGTCATATACGTCGAGCAGCCACTATCCATATACCATCTTTGGCTGCTTCCTTTCACTACTCCCTGCACAAGAGAACCAAGGATTAGACTTAGGAACCCAAACAAGTTTGGGTCACTTGTAATGAGGAAAAGGGTGAATCAAAGTTTTTTTCCAAGCAGGCAATACACGTTTGTTACATGAGGGACCAAGTTTTTAAGCAATAGTTACTTTTTCAATAAAAACTTTGTTTTTCTGCTGGGACTAGAATCTGGCTTTACATGTTTCCTTGAAAACTCCAGTGTTACCATAGTGAGTGTAGAGCCAGTAATCAGGAACAATAACGTACTTGCTATGTGGGTTGTATGAGGTTTTTTCTTTCTGGAACCCGATTCTCTGCCTATTCCTTCCATTGTTCATATATATAGCAGTGATTGCATCAGAGGACCAGGTCCACTTAAGAGATTTTTCTAGGTCACTCTTCACTCTACCTAAATCTTCCTGAAGTTGTTTGTTTCTTTCAAGTTCAGCACACATACTAGATTTCACCGATTTTAGCTCATTTTCAAGCTTAAGGTGTGCCTCACTTGCAACTTCCTTTCCCTTTTGGGTGTTCACCGGCCTACATTCCCTTCTTAGTTCCTCAATTGTTTCCGTTAGGTATACAACTACAACCAATAGGTCATCTCTCTCATGTTCTATGTTTGCAACTTTCTCATTTAAGATATCTTTTATCCCTTTTTAAACTCTCAATGGTCTCTTTTAGATCGACCACAACCACCACTAGATCATATCTCTCATGTTCTATTTATCCTAGTTCCACAGTTAGCACATTTTTATCATTAATAAGACTGTGATAAGAATCAATTAAAATATAAACCAATGATATAAGATTCTTTTGAGAATAGGACTTCAAATTTCTTTGAATATCCAGAAAGTTTACCTCATCATTATCGTCATTTTCCTCATGATCATCTGATTTTGCCATTAAAGCAAATATGGAATCATATTCAGTTGCTTCACTTTCTGCTGCCATCATAGAGTTGTTACCTTGAACATCATCATCTCCAGATTCGCTGGAGGAGTCTCCCCATGTAGCAAGAGCTTGTTTCACAACATTGTCAGCATCATCTTTTCTCTTGAATGTTTTGTTAGGAACCTGGTCCTTTTTGCCTCCTTTATCTATGTTGTGCTTGTACTAGTCCTGCTTATGGAAATGGAAATCCTTGATGACGTGTCCTGGATTCCCGCATTTATGACATAGGTCATACCCTCTTTTCTTGCTTGAACTGCTCCTCTTTGGGATACCTCCATTTCTGCAAACCATTCTCTGATATCTTTTTGTCAGATAGGCCATATCAGCATCCTCACCACTTGATCATTGTTATCTGTCTTGAGGACCAGATTCTTCTCCCTTTTGGGATCTCTTTTTCAAATTACCAATGAGTTCATCAATGGTTAGCTTCTGCAAATCCTTTGCCTATGTGATGGTGTTTACCTTTCTTTCCTAGGAACCATGTAGTACACTAAGTATTTTCCTGACAAGTTTGTTCCTGGGAATGATTTCTCCCAGTGAGTGAAGCTTATTGATTATATAGGTGAAACGAGTGTGCATGTCCTAAATGGACTCGTCGTTCTTCATTCTGAAGAGCTCATACTCAGTTGTTAGCATGTCGCTCTTTGACTGCTTGACTTGAGTTATCCCTTCATATGATATTTGAAGAGCTTCCCAAATCTCCTTAGCACTCTGACAACCTAAGATGCGGTTGTATTCATTTGGTCCGATGCCACAGACAAGAATCTTCTTTGCCCTGAAATTCTTCTCAATGGCCTTTCTATCAGCATCATTATACTATTTTCTTATTTTTGGGATTGTAGTTGTTCCCTCACCAATAGTTTTCATAGGAACAAAAAGGTTCATCACAGATTATATCCCATAACTCTGAGTCCTCAGCCATGATAAAGTCATGCATTCTTGTTTTCCACCAACTATAGTATTTGTCGTTGAATCTTGGTGGTCTGTACGTAAATTGTCCTTTCTCAAAGTTTGGTGGAGCAGCCATGATGAAGATCCTTTCTAGGTATTAACCTTATAAAAAGAACCTGATATGATACCAATTGATAGAAACTAAGGGTCCACCAAACTATATAGAGAACCAGATTCTCTATAAATTCCCACAGAACGCATACACACTGCAGTAAGTAAATGACATAATAGAATTTTACGTGAAAAATTCCCAGCTCACGGGATTAAAAATCACGACCAACCCTTGTTTGGTTTCAACTTCACTACTGAACAAACATTAGATTACGAATTATTGTAACCTAGGAATTAACCTCTTAATCACTCACTAACTTGTAAAAACACTATTACAAGCCCCTTTGTAATAACTCTATTACAAAGCTTACAACTCGATTGACTCTAGCCAAGACACAAACACAAGGTTTATGATTTTATAAGATTTCCTACACAGTGCTTCTAACTAAGCTATGTAGGAAATACAAGTAAAGTGCTTTAATCAAAGATGTAACACAAATAAGGACATGCAATGATTCAATACAGGAAACTGATCCTTTGTTATGTTAATCTTTGATCTTGATGCCCTTGAAAATTATTTGCAAGATTTACACAGACTTGAGAGAATACTTGATGGATTCTTGAATGTGCAAGTGTTTTGTTTTACCTTTGCTTGATGTTAATAATTCATTTGTGACATCACTTGAATGATGCAAGCATGTTAGGTTAAGGGCATTCCCTATAAAGTTGATTGTTGCACTGTTTTTGCACTGTTGCGTGTGCAGGCACCAACTTTACAGTTGTAGGGAGTTGCCTTGTACAGTCACCAAGAGAACTGGTGACCATTTGTTCCCTCTGTTGTTCCTTTAACTCTGAAGAGTTGAACCACGTCCCCAACTTGAAACTTGTTGTTCTTTAAGTACTTGAGGATGTGTAATGATAATTGGCTTGATGTATGCATATTTTGATGTATATTGCCTCACATTTTGCTCATGTCTTGTAGATTTGAGATGTATAATAAGATGATTTATGCCAATTTGTGGTATTTCTATGTGTAGAAATCATTCGAATGCAATTTGGGACGAAATGGCGCGAATTAGAGCAAAATTGGGAAGAGAAGGCGAAAGTGAAATTTGAGGGCCACAGGCAGCGTGGGGTGCTGCCTGTGGCGCACTTTACATAAGCTTGAGAAGTTGAGCGTACGCTCGAAGTGTGAAGTTGTCCTCTTTCGACTAGGACTCGATTATTTCGACCCCAAGACGCCCCCAACTCATATAAAAACAACCAAAACCTATTTTGAAGGGGGTGACATGACTTTGAGAAGGGAACAAAAGTACGAAACACTTGGGAGCACATATTTGATCAATTATTCCATTCTTCTCCTAGTATTCATTGAGTTTATGTTTGAAAAAATTATTTTTGATGATTGTATGAACATGAGTGGCTAAGAACCCTATTGTTCTGGGTCATGGGTGCTACATGAATGTTAATGTTTGAAGTTTAAATTGACGAATTTGATTTTATCATATTGGGTTATTTATTTAATTCTGTTTTTAATTATTTTGCTGAGTAGTTAATAGTGAAATACTATCTATGAATCTAGAGCTGAACTCGAAAGTGAAAATTCTAGATTGGATATAGAACTAAATAGAGCATGTTATTGAACCCAGGCATCGGGGAACGAATTCACCATTAGGATAGAAATATATCTAATTGCCTTGCTTGGTTGAAATATAGGAGGTGTAAATACATTCTTGTTAATCTTAATTCCATAGACATGTAGGCATTAAGTTAGCTTGAATAGGCGAGTAAGAACTCGACAGATTCTTATGAGTAATATTAACCCTATCAATCAACAATCCAGATAGATCAATTAGTCATTTTAAGCCAAGAACGAAACACAATTGTTAGCAAACACGTGACCCTGGAATATCCTCTCCTATTGATTGTTATCCAAAATTGCTTAAGTATTGTGGTTGATTTCTAGTTATTTTGTTGCTTGATAGTTTTACGTAGTAAATTAGTCACTTATATATTTTGTGGGAAATCCCTTGAATCGATAAGTGGTTTGAGTTTGAATCAGTCAAAAGTTAATCATAAGTCTTCGTGGGAACGATACTCTACTCACTACTCTATTACTTGACGACCAAGTATACTTGCGTAAGTATTTTTGGTTGCAACAAGTTTTTGGTGTTGTTGCCAGGGACTTAGAAATTAGCTACTTGACTGAGTTAAGCTTTTATGAGTTATTTGTTCAAGTTTTAATATTTAGTTTTCCTTGTTTGTGTTAATGCAAGCTTTTCTCTTGAATGCGGAGGAGTAGAAGCGCAAATAACCTCCTTCCTCTTGATCCTGAAATTGAACGAACACTTCACAAAGTGAGAAAGGAAGTCAAAGCTAGAACTAGAATAGAAAGAGAGTTGGACATCATAGTTCAACTACAGCCAATAGAGATGGCCGATAATGTAGAGCGTGCGGCGATAGAAGCCGCAAGGCCCAATCTTGCTAATATGACTCAGGCTATTGTGAAGCCTGATATCACAAGGCATTTTGAACTCAAACAGTACATGGTACAACTAATTCAGTCCATAGGGCAATATGTGGGTCTATCTCATGAAGGCCTGCAGAGGCACATCCAGAATTTCCTGGAAATTACGGACACATACAATTATCCGAACGTTTCCAAGGACTATGTCAGGCTGACGCTATTTCCCTTTTCACTGCTGGGAGAAGCTAAGGAATGGTTGCAAAAGGATCCCCGCGAACTCAATCCACACTTGGGATGATCTAGCAAGGAAATTCTTAATCAAATTTTTCCTCACTAAGAAGACAAAGTCGCTGAGGAGTCACATTCTTGGGTTCCAACAACGGGGTGGAGAGACACTTCATCAAGCTTAGGAAAGATGCAAGAAACTACTCAGAGACTGCCCGCATCATTGTCAGACTGATGAGGTGTTGGGTCACAGTTTTGTTGATGGGCTAGAGGAGGCATCAAAGATGAATCTTGATTCGGCTTGTGGGGGTAGTTGCATGGCGAGGTCGTAGATTGAAATCTAACTCTTGCTAAATAACTTCACTGCTAATGATCATAATTGGCATGGAGATGGGGACTCATGAAGAGCAATTAAACAGAAGGCAGCCAGAGTGATTGAGCTTGATGACTTCTCAACCATGAGAGCCGATATAGCAAAATTGGCAAATCAGATGAATAGAATGACAATGCAACAAACACAATAGATGCAACATGTAAAACAAATGTCTATTTGCTACGAACTATGTGGTGACAGTTATACGAGTGACATGTGCCCCATGAATCCTGAATCTATATACTATATGGGGCAACAGAGTAGAGGACCGATGAATCATCACGCCCAATATGGGAATACTAACAATCCAAATTGGAAGAATCATCCTAACTTCTCATGGGGCGGAAACCAGCCAACTCAGAATCATTATAGGCCCCAAGGAAATTTCAATCAACCTTAGAAGCCACCCTAACAAATAGAAGAGAGTACGAATGACTTGTTGAAGAAGTTGTTTCTTGGAAATCAACAGCTCAAGACTGATTTCAGAAAACTTGAGAGGCAAATGGGGCAGTTAGCAACAAATCAAAATACTAGACCTGCAGGCACTCTTCCCAATGATATAGAGAAGAACCCCCAAGTTAATGCAGTTACACTCAGAAATGGGAGGGAACTAGAGGAAGTTCCAAAGAAGAGAAATGACAAGCTTATACCTGAGGAGGAGTTGATTTCTAAAGCAACACACGAGTCAAATAAAAATGAAGCAAGTTCAGAACCAGTAGAGGCTGCAAGGCCACCACCACCTTTCCCCAAGAGATTGTAGAAAAAGAATGATGATCATATGTTCAACAAATTTCTCTCTATGCTGAGCCAGGTTCAATTGAATATTCCATTGGTGGATGTACTTCATGAAATTCCAAAGTATGCTAAGTACATTAAAGATATAGTGGCTCACAAGAGGAGATTGACTGAATTCGAGGCAGTTGCACTTACTGAGGAGTGCAGTTTAAGGGTCTAAAACAAGCTTCCTCGAAAGCTTAAGGATCCTGGCAGCTTCACCATCCTTGTGCAAATTGTTAATATTGATTTGGGTCGTCCTCTTTGTGATTTTGGGGCGAGCATAAATCTTATGCCCTTGTCCTTGTTCAAGAAATTTGGCCTGGGAGCTCCAAGACTAACCACTGTGATGTTGCAGCTAGCTGATAGGTCTATAGCATACCCTAAGGGAGTGATTGAAGATGTGTTGCTACAAATTGGGAAATTTATCTTCCTTGCAGACTTCATTATCCTTGATTGTGAGGCTGATAAACTGGTTTCAATCATATTGGGACGACCTTTCTTGGCTACTGGTGATGTAATTATTAAAGTGAGAGAAATGATTATGAGGGTGGATAATGAGGAAACATTCTTTAATGTCTACAAGGCAATCCAACTTCCCCGCCACTATGAGGAGCTCTCTATGATATCTGTTGTGGAGGTGGATGATTAACTTCTTGACACGAGTGTATAGCTAGACGATTCTCTGGAGAAAGCACTCATGTTATTTGATAGCTTGGTGATTGATGATGAGGTTGAGGAGATGATGCATATCTTTGATGCATCATGTGCTTACATGCAGGGAATACACCACTTTAAGCCCCTAAATAAGCCAGGCGGGCCTCCTCCAAAGCCATCGATTGAAGAAGATCCAAAATTGGAGCTTAAACCCCTGCCCCCTCACCTTCAATATGCTTATTTGTGTGGTTCTGACACTTTACCTATTATTGTTTCTTCTGACTAGTCTAAACTGCAAGAAGAAAAGATGTTGAGAGTGCTACGTGAGCACAAGCGAGCAATTGGGTGGACAATGTCTGACATTAGAGGCCTTAGTCCAGCTTTCTACATGCATAAAATCCTCATGGAGGACGTACACAAGCCAAGTGTAGAGCAACAACGCCGCCTAAATCCAATTATGAAAGAGGTGGTAAGAAAAGAAGTAATTAGGTGGCTTGATGTAAGTATTGTATTACCAATCTCTGATAGCAAATGGGTAAGCTCGTCCAATGTCTGCCTAAGAAAGGGGGGGTGACTGTAGTGGTTAATGAAAATAATGACTTGATTCTTACAAGAACTGTCACTGGGTGGAGAATTTGCATAGATTATAGAAAATTGAACAATGCCACCCTAAAGGACCATTTTTTCCTCCCTTTTATTGACCAAATGCTTGATATATTAGCTTGTCAGGAATACTACTATTTGCTAGATGGATATTTGGGGTATAATCAGATTGCTATAGGCCCAGAGGACTAAGAGAAAACTACATTTACGTGTCCCTATGGCACATATACGTTCAAGAGAATGCCTTTTGGTCTCTGTAATGCACTTGGACTTTTCAAAGGTGTATGATGGCTATTTTTACTGACATGGTTGAAATATTTGTAGAAGTGTTTATCGATGATGAGTTTGGGTGCTCTTTTGATAATTGTTTAATGAACCTTGATAAAGTGCTTGCTAGGTGTGAAGAGATAAACTTGTTACTAAACTGGGAAAAGTTCCATTTTATGGTACGTGAAGGTATAGTCTTGGGGCACAAGGTGTCCAAAAATGGTTTGCAGGTGGACAAAGCAAAGGTGGAAGCAATTGAAAATTGCTCCCACCGACATTTGTCAAAGACATTCGCAGTTTCTTCGGCCATGTAGGTTTTTATCATCATTTCATTAAAGATTTTTCGAAAATTTCTTCTCCTTTATGAAGGCTTCTTGAGAAAGATATCCCCTTCAAGTTTGATGATGCTTATCTGAAAGCATTTGAGGAGCTGAAGAGAAAGTTGGTGACTGCACCAATTATCATTTCTATGGATTGGGCGCAGCCTTTTGAGTTGATGTGCGATGCGATTGACATAGCAATCAGAGCTTTTTTTTTGGGCAAAGGAGAAATAAAATCTTTCACTCCATTTATTATGCGAGCAAAACTCTAAATCCAGCATAGATGAATTACATTGTTACCGAAAAAGAGTTGTTTGCAGTGGTGTGGGCGTTTGACAAGTTCAGATCCTACCTAGTGGGAACCAAAGTCATCATCTATAGAGATCATTCAGCTATCAGATACTTGTTTAAAAATAAAGACGCCAAATCGAGGCTGATTCGTTGGGTCCTCCTCTTGCAAGAATTTGACTTAGAAATTCGAGATCGAAAAGGGTTAGAGAATCAAGTGGCTGATCCCTTGTCCAGATTAGAAAATCGGAGCCATGTAGATGAAGGAGGGTCAATCAAAGAAACATTTCCTGATGAGCAGTTATTAGCAATCACCTCAAGTGAATCCCTATGGTATGAAAAGTATGTGAATTTTATTGCAAACGGGGTGACACCACCAAAATTGACACCCGATAATAGAAGAAGGTTCTTACATGATGTGAGGCTTTACATGTGGGAAGAGGCATTCCTATATAGGCAGTGCGCAGATAAGTTGGTACGAAGGTGTGTCCCTGAGGAAGAGGTGAATTCAATACTGCATGACTGTGATGATTCTCCATATGGAGGTTATCACGGTGGGATAGAACCACCCAAAAATTGCTACAATCAGGTTTTTATTTGCCAAAATTGTTTGAGGATGCACATGCCTTTGTTAAAAAGTGTAACAGGTTCCAAAGAACCGGAACAATCACGAAGAAGCACGAGATGCCTTTGCAAAACATTCTGGTAGTAGAGCTTTTTGATATTTTGGGGATTGATTTTATGGGACCGTTCCCATACTTTAATAGTAACAGGTACATCTTGGTAGCGGCCAACTATGTTTCTAAGTGGGCGAAGGCCATTGCTCTTCCTACTAATGATGCAAAGGGAGTGGTAAACTTTGTAAAGAAGCACATCTTCACACGCTTTAGGACTCCAAGATTATTGCAAGTGACGGAGGAACTCACCTCTGTAACAAATTGCTGAATAATGTCATTGCAAAGTATGGAGTTAAACACAAGGTTTCCACTTCCTATCACCCCTAAACGAGTGGTTAAGTGGAAGTTTCAAATAGAGAGGTAAAGTAGATTCTGGAGAAAACAATAAGTGAAAATAGAAAGGACTGGGTCGGGTAGCTGGATGACGCATTATGGGCATATCGAACTGCATACAAGACTCCCATAGGTACTTCTCCATAAAATTTATAGGAAGGCATGCCACTTACCCGTCGAGCTTGAACACAAAACCTATTGGGCGATCAAAAAAGCTAAATATGGATATGTAATTAGTTGGTGAGAAAAGGTTGCTGCAACTCAACGAGCATGATGAGTTTTTATTGCACGCATATGAAAATGCAAAATTATATAAAGAAAAGATAAAGAGGTGGCATGACAAGCACATCCAACATTGAGAGTTTAAGCCAGGTCAAGAAGTTCTCTTGTTCAATTCGAGGTTGAAGCTTTTCCCCGAAAAACTTAAGTCTCGTTGGGCATGTCCTTTCGTTGTGGTAAGTGTGAGGCCTCATGGAGCTGGGGAACTGTGTAATCCGAGCTCAAGTGGTACCTTCTTGGTAAATGGCTAGAGAATAAAACATTATTGGGGTAGTGATAATGCACTTCACAAGACCTCGGTGTACTTGGCCGATGCTTAAAAACTTGTTGAGTCGTGTTACGACGTTAAATCAGGCGCTCATTGAGTGCTTGGGTAGTCGAATTTTATCAACAACAAAAAATTGCAAAACGAGCGCCAGGGCTAGCACCCCACGCTGCTTGGGCGCACATTCCAGTATGCAAAAAATTCCCAGTGCCATCCCTAGCGTGGGGCGCTAGGCTGATGGGTCAACGGGTAAGTAATTTTGTTTTTATTTTTTATTCTCATTTTTTTAAACACACTCCTCACCTATAAAACTCGACCCAACTACCCATATATTCTCACACAATGACCCATATCCAATTAACCAAAACCATTCCCACCTAAATTAAAATAACAAACACCCAAAACCCTTCTCTCTTTCACCGTACGCCCAAAACCTCTCTCTCTCTCTCACACCACCGCTCTCTCCCCTTCCATCTCATATTCTTCAACTTTTTTTGCTCACTTTCATCTTAAAACTCAAAGGTATGTTCTTCTTGTTCTCTCTTCTCTTGTATTTTGGATTTTTTTAGTGTAATATTAGCTCTCCTTATCCAACAATCCCCAATCCCCTAGGTCTCTTAAACATACTTTAATGTTATTGTGGGTGGCTGTATTGTACACGAAATTTGGTGCAAAGTTTAGTTGTGAATTTGTGTTTGAAGTAGTAAACTATAATTTCCTCTAATTCATGTAAATTTGGAAGGTCCACCTTGTTCCACCATTGTGGAAACAAAAGAAGCAAAGTTGATGCCCACAAGGTATTTGCTAAAATACCCAAGAGAATAAATTGAACATCGGTGAAGTCTGAGTAGCCGAGTGTAGTGTATATGAGGTTGGGCGAAGTGTGGGATATTTGGGGGCATTGTATTTTGTTGAGAACTCTTGTAAGTCGTAGTTAGTGTACTATATTAGTGTAGTAATGTAAAATTTAGCTTTTCTATGTGTTTACCTTGAAAATGGTAATTACAATTAGATTTGATTTTGTGGTTCTAAAAATATGTGATATATTTTTATGTTGGTTGTTAGGCAATAGATGCTAAGTGAAGGATTAGAGAATAAGATAATAGCTTGTAGACAGTGTAATAATCAAACCGAATGGTTGGAAATCGGGGCCTCGAGCTTGCGTATATGAGGCCTCGAGCTTGCGTATACGGGGCCTCGAGGTCGAGTCAGATGCCCGGCTAAGGGCACTCGATGGAGGATTAATATTTATGACAAATTTCATGGCGGCTCTTTATGACCAATAATGAGCAATAAATAAAGAACAATTAATGAAATGTAACAAATATGAGCAAAACAATAAATGTAAGCAATAGGATCAAACAGAGAGTGTGTTTGAGTTAGAGACCAGAGAATGTTCTTGTATTGGATGTAGTGTGTAATAATATATTGTGTCTTACAAAATGTCAAGGATCCCCTTTATACATGAAGGGGAATCCCAACATAGTACAAATGCATTTATTATAAAGATATGGGGTTGGTACAGCCATTTAAAGCCATGATATGGGTTTGAGCTAGCCTAATAAGCTTTGTCAGCTCTAGTCTCGTGCCTTGGAACTTCACATCGATCCACCATGGCTGCTGGTTTGTGCAGCCCCGAAGTCGATCATTAAGAACCCTCGGGGTTGAAACCCCGAGATGAGCTTTGAGCCTTGTGGTGGCGATCTTCACGAGGCGCCTTAATGATCATAAGATCGAACCACTGATTTTTAGCGTATACAGATAGTCCCCGCATTTCTTAGAGTGAAACGATAAGAAATGACTTTAATATCTATCTCCTCAAGCTTCCCACGATAATGTCATGTTTATGATGTAAGCCTTTGCGATAACTGAAACGTCCCATCGGTTCATCTTTCTAGAACCATTCAATGTACCGCCTATTTATATTCTCCAAAGCGATAATATCGATGCCGGTCCGTTTCCCAAAACACATTGATTGCACTTGTCGGTACATTTTTCAAAGACATTGATTGCGCCGTCGGTTACGCTGCCACCCTTTTTATAAATGAAAGATTTCATGAACCAAAAACTTCATTCAAACGTTCTTCAACAGCCTTTTACTCCTTTCTTTTCTTCGTCCTCATCCAACGCTATTTTTCATGTTTGAAGCCCATGGCCATATGGTCACACGGCAGTGTTCTCATCAGTTATGCCATGGCCCTTTTCCCAGAGCTTTCCCCTACTGAGTGGGATTGTACTGGTTTTTTGTTGTTGTTGTTGTTGGCCTGAAATAATGAGAGAGAAATCTCTAATTATCTTCGCAATAAAGGATATGCGGACTATGAACTTTTACTCATCTCTCTTAACTACCTGGTGCGGCACTTCACTCCTTTTTCTTTCCATGGAATGAGGTGGTGCCATATACTAACTATTGCATCCTGCACCGGTGCAACGTCTCAAGAAGTGGCTTCACAATAGTGGCACTGGCGATACCCATACTCACCAAATTTTTCACCCAGCCACTTTACCATCTTTTTCTTCTTCTTCTTCATCGTTTTCTACTTCTTCCTCATCCTTGAAGCCACCATTTGGAAGGTCGAGATGAGACCCCGAAGAAATGATTTGTGAAGGCATTACTCCCGAGGATGTACCCCCGAGAGTAGATTAGACTTTTACTGTTACTTTTGCTTCTTTGTTTCTGTGTAAGGACCCTTCGTGGGCTTTTGTAATCATGTGTAAGGTCCCTTCATGGGCTTTTTGTAATCATCGTTTATTAATACAAAGAAGTTTCTTCAATTTGTCTCTGATTTATGATGGATTTTCCTTTATTTGTGTTTGTGAAGAATCTGAGTGCATGACTCTACCGATCTATCCGAATACTGAGCCCGGGTGTAGGTATTTCCCCGTTTCCTGATTGGTTAATACGATATCACGTGGAGCCCTTTGTCATTCCTCGGACTAGCCCGGATTGAATTGTTACAAGCTTAGGCCGCCGGGACCCCCGAGTGAGAATAGGGCTTCGATTTTTTAGAACGAAACTTAGCCTTTCAGACTCCGTTGTTAGTCCTCTAGGGGGGAACTTGCTCGGACGCCTGAGAATAAAGATAGACCTTAGGATTTCGAAAGCAGTCCCTGAGTGAGAGTTCGCTCAAGCTCGGGCGAGCTGAAAACTTGTTTTGAACTTAGAGTAAAGATAGCCTTATAGAGTTATAGATAGATCCCAGATGAGGGTACGCCTGGATTTGGATAGCCCCTGGATTAAAGTAACCGAGAGGACGTTTAACTCAACCCGAAGGTGAGAAATAGCCCTAAGGCTTTATTAGTAATTTTCGAGTGAAAATTGGCTCGGGCTCAGGTATCTTGAGGGCCGTAGGATCGGGTAAATAACCTGTATTTGTAATAGCAGAAATCCTCGAGGTAGGGTACCACCTCGAGGTCAGGCCCATATTAGTAGTTTTTTAGAGCTTATCTTCTTTTTGACAGAGGTCCTCAAGATCGGGTACCATCTCGAGGATTGGAATGATATCAACAGCTCTTTAGAGCCTATATTCTTCTTGATAGAGGTCCTCGAGATCGGGTACCATCTTGAGGTTTGTAATGATACCAATGGCTCCTTAGAGCCTATCTTCTTCCTGACAGAAGTCCTCGAGATCGGGTATCATCTCGAGGTTTGTAATGATACCAATGGCTCCTTAGAGCCTATATTCTTTTTGATAAAGTTCCTCGAGATCGGGTACCATCTCAAGGCTTGTAATGATATCAATGGCTTCTTATAGCCTATCTTCTTTTTTACAGAGGTCCTCAAGATCGGGTACCATCTCGAGGCTTGTCGATGTAGGGGTTTTTGATCCCTAAAATGTCATACGGCAGCGTTAATTGTATGGCATGGTTATGAAATGACCGAGGCAATCCTATTGGTGTATCTTCCCAAAGTGATAATGGCTTAGTCAGTATTTTTAATTGGCCTTTGAAGCAGGCGAACAATCGCCACTTTCTCTGTATATAGGTTTGTCTTCCCTCCTTTGAGGATTCTGCTATTCTGAGTAGCTATCCTCCTTAATAGAGTCCTTCTTTCTTGCTTTAGGTTCTTTACCATTTCAACTTTGAAGCCCTTGCTCAAATTCCCTCTCCAATTTCCTAGTTTTACCACAGTTATGGTTGCTATGCCAGGGTCCGCTCGGGAAGGAGAAGGGTTTCGCCTCTGGTTCCAGCCAAGTTGGTGGTACACTGCTGGTGCTAGGCAAGCCAACCTCGAGACATTTTATTTCGAGGGGGGAATTTCCATCAGAAACCCCCCCCCCCAATGTTCAGGGTCATTGGGAGTATGCCTCGAAGTTTATTTCTTTAATAGGAGATGGGCACCTTGAGTCAGTGAGTAAAGATTGTGCATGGGGGAAAAAGGTAGAACTACGGGTACCTCCCTGGAAGAGAGCATCATGTATCATGTCTAAGGGTTTTTGAACGTATACACGTACCCTTTTACGCTAGGCCCCCTTGATAGGGTCGTGCTTGACTTCTGTCAAAAGTATCAGGTTACATTGGCACATTGGTCAAAAGTATCAGGTTACATTGTCAAAAGTATCAGGTTCACCCGTCATTTTGGAGGATAGTATTGATGATGAGGTTCTTTGTGGAGGAAGCAACACTTGAATTCACCCTTCGTCATTTCATCATGTTGTACTGGCCTTTTCACCACCAAGGCCTGCTAACCTTACGATGTCAATCCACTACGCCCTTTGTTGTCGATGAAGAAGAAGATGGGGATCTGGGATGGATGAGCAGATTCATCCAAGTATGGACTGTTGATATTATCCTCGCGGAGTTTCTGCCATTCCCTGAGGAACGGAATTTTACATGTACATGGTACACTTATGCCTTTGTTGTTTTTCTTATGGTGGAGGCGGGTTCCGTAAATGTGACTTTGTTTCCCTTTCTGCAGCAATTCCATGGATGTCATACGAGGTCCCCGGCCTGAAGGATTGGGATTGGAAGTTGGCGACCCACTCAACTTACAATGAACGTAAGTGGCGAGCCTTGTCTAAGGGTAGATGGGAGTCAAAGCACCAGGGTATGTGCTAAGTGATTTGCTCCTTTTTTGAAAGGCACTTTCTTTTTATGCGTACTAACTCCGTCATTGTAGGCATTGGGGAATGAGGAATGAGGGTTCTCTATCGTCGACTTCTTCTCCCATCGAAGGGACTTCAAGGGATGTTCGAAGCCAGGGGCCGTATATATCGAGCGACCGTATTCCAACCGGGAGCGGTTTTACTAGGGTTGATGGAGCCAAACTAGTAGATGTGTGCTCAACTTTTGAGGAAGCTCAACGGCTCTATTCTGTGGTGAGCTTTGGCTGATCGTATTGGTTTTATAGTTTTTGCAATTTTTACTCTATTATCGAGTTTCTCCTTCATAGGCTTTTAACAAGCTCAAGCCTGAGTTGCTTCATCGTGAGACCAGGCTGCGAAAAGCTGTGGATAGGGAAAATCCCTCAGGCTTCTTTGTGAAGAAAGAGAAGACGAGTTGGCATACTTGCGGTATGAGGTGAGTCGAAGTCTGAACTACGAAAGCTACCTCGAGGAGGAGGTAATTTTTGGTTCAAGGGAGTGCATGTTTCTTCTTCTATCTTCTAAGGCTAATGTTTCATTTACATCAGTTGCAGAAAAAGACGGAGGACCTGGAATGCCTTTGGAGCGATGTTGGTCAAGCCAAGTGTGAGCATGATGAGCTAAAGATTCGGGTGGACACCCAGTTTGCGGCTAAGAAGGATACTTTGGCCAAGGCTTCCTCCCTCGAAGTACAACTTCGCAACGCTCATGAGAACAACTTGGGCCGAACGGACATGATTACAAGGCTCGAGTTTGAGCTTCTGAAGATGAAGGCAGAAGTTGTGTATGCCCGGGCTGAAGCCGAAGCGATCTGAACTAAGGCTAATAAGAAAATGGTCGTCTATTTGAAGGACGCTGTCTACGCTCGTGCTGAGCTTTGGGGGCTCTCGACCAAGAGAGTAGGAGCAAAGAGCTTGTTAGGTGTAAATCTCAGAGGGAAACCCTCGAGGAGGTCCATGTCAGGGGCTTCGATCTCTCAAAAGAGATAAAGCAGGCGAAGGCGGACGAATATGACGCTAAGTTGCTTCTATTCGATGTTGAAGATAGTGAGAATGATGGGCCATAGTCCCTCGAGGGGGATGTAGATTAGGCCTTTCTTTTCTGATTTTGTGTATAGTGCTTTTAAAGAACATGGAGCTTTGTATTTTTTCATATATACATATATAAAAGGAAGCCTTGCGGTTTCATTTTTTATGCACTTCCCTTTGCTTCGATGTTTGTCAGCTATTAGCCAGACGAACTGGTCTTTGAGTTAAAAGAACCCTTAGGTTTATAGTACGACCCTAAGGCTCATTGGGCTGGCCTATAGGCTCTTATGCGTTTGGTCGGTATGACCTGTTAGCATAAGTCGGTGTTTGAGTTCTTAAGCTTTTTCTCTTAGGCATATTCAATTAACTGTTTCGGGTTCAGTCTCTGAGCCGGGTTTCGACTCGAGCTCATTGATCCTTAAGTTTTTGAATTTAAAGCTGGCCCTTAGTCTCTTACGCATTAGGTCGGTACGACCCTTCATATGGGCTAGCGATAGTGGCTCTTACGCATTGGGTCAGTATGACCCTTTATATGTGCTTGCGATAGTGGCTCTTACGCATTGGGTCGGTATGACCCTTTATATGGGCTGACAACAGTGGCTCTTACGCATTGGGTCGGTACGACCCTTTATATGGGCTTTATTTTTCATCGTTAAGGACTTTTGAAATTATGTTTGCCTGACTTTTCGATGGTTCGAAAAAAAACCTCAATTGTGAGTCGCTATGTGGCGATGAACGAGCACCTCGGGAGGTTTTGCTCGGTGGATGAGTGTTTCGAAGCCTATGGTTTGGAGTTGACATGGTCGAAGCTCTTTTTCCTATATTGAGGGTAGCCTATTTAACCTGTTCTTTTTGAAGTAATTGAAGGCCTGTGATTTTATATTTACGGTCGGGCATCCTCGAGTCGCGTTAGTTTGGCTGGTATAGCCTTGTGACCGTAGTCATTATGTTTGGCTAGAGATTTTAGGTCCCCGAGTGAACTAGTTTCGGCGTCTATATCGAGGGTATGCCTTTTTAGGGGTCTTACAAGTTCGAATATATAGCCTTAACTTTAAAGTCGGGATAATGCCTTTTTGCAAGGTCTTATAATTTTTACATGCCTTTGAGGTCTTACAATTTTGGTTACTTGGTACAAGTATGGTTCATGCCTTCCTTGAGGTCTTACAGTTTTGGTTACTTGGTACAAGTATGATTCATGCCTTGCTTGAGGTCTTATAGTTTTTGGTGTTGCCTTATAAAGGCCTTACGGGGTCGAGGTTGCCCATATGGGGTCTTATAGCCTCGGCAGTCCCCGAGATATTGAAAGTTTTATTAGCTCTGGAGCCATTTTTGTAAACTTGACGTTGCCTTATTGAGGGCTTACAAGTTCAAACCTTCTGACCCGGAGGTCATATGGCTTCGCGTTTTTGACGTCAATCCCTGAGTGTTCGGCACATTTTTGGATCTGGAGCCATTTTTGTAAATATATCGACTTGACTTTGCCTCACTGAGGGCTTACAAGTTTGAAGCTTCCGACCCGGGGGTCATACGGTTACGAGTTTTTGACGCCAGTCCCCGAGTGTTTGGGACGTTTTTGACTCTGGAGCCTTTTTTGTAAAAAATATCGAACTCCTTTGAAACGCGAAATGCTTTGATGGAGGGGAAAGTATTCTTTGATTACTTGGTACAAGTATATAAATTTTTGTTGTCAAGGGATTAGTTATTCTATACGGACACAATTAGTTTGGCCGCTTGGCCCGGTACATCATTTTCCTATCGAGACCCCATTTAACACATCTTGGCTTCTCCAAGGAGGTGACCTTCAGGGGGGGATGCCCCCCAGTATTCGAGGTTGATTGAAGAGAAGCCTTGAATACTTGTTGAGTCTTCCTTAGGTAGCATATAGATGTTGCCTCGTTAAAACCCTTGCCGGTAAAACCCTTCTTGGGAAAAAAACCCGGCTGAAGGAAAAAGTGCAACATATGCTTTCGGAACCTAAGGCCTTCAAGCTGTGTGGCGCTTCGGTTGTTCTGATCGGGCATCTGCATAAAGGTTAGTGTGAAATGTAAATAAAAGGGGAGAGGTTATACATTAGTGGCGATGGCGTTTTGAGCCTCGGTAGGTCTTCAACATTTGCTCTAAGGACACAGCACGGTCCTTTGTTTGTTTTATTCAGGTATAGCCGAGAATGTGTCTTGTGATTGCTATTTCACTGTTTGTTTATGCTGTGGTTTCTTCAACGTCGAAGGCGTTGGTGTCGGTGCTACATCTTGTACCGCGAACACCTCCCTTGCTGCATGTTGTTCCCCATACATGGTTTTTATTCCTTCCATCATCGGAAACTTCATCATTTGGTGAAGGGTTGATGGTACTGCTCTCATGCAGTGTATCTATGACCTTCCGAGCAAGGCGTTGTACCTCATGTCTCCTTCGACGATATCGAATTTGGCATTTTGGATAGTGCCGGCCACGTTGACCGGGAGCGTGATTTCCCCTTTCGTTGTTTTGCTCGCCATGTTGAACCCGTTGAGGACTCGAGAGGTGGGCACGATTTGGTCAAGTAATCTGAGCTGCTCTACCACCCTCGACCTAATAATATTGGCCGAGCTACCTGGATCCACAAGTACACATTCAATTTGAAATGTATTTACAAGAAAAGAGATTACCAGTGCGTTGTTGTGAGACTGAGACAAGGTCTCGATGTCCTCATCGCTGAATGTGAGAGCGTCCTCGGGTATGTAACCTCCAGTTTCCTTTTCTCTGGTGATGGATATTTTTGTTCTTCTAATAGTGAGTTCTTGTGGGATGTCGACCCCTCCCATAATCATGTGGATAACATGTTGCGGCTCATCTGCTTCGTTCTTCTTGGTCGCCTCTCTTTCCCGGAACTAATTTTTGGCTTGATCGCTAAGGAATTCTTGGAGGTGACCTTTGTTGAGTAGTCGGGCTACTTCTTCCCGGAGTTTCGGCAATCCTCGGTCCTAAGACCCTGTGTACCATGAAATTCACATGCTAAGTTATGGTTCCTTTGCAAAGGATCTGATTGTACAGGCCTTGGCCACCCGGCGTCTCTGATTTTACTGATGGCAAATATGATGTCTAAATGTCGACTTTGAAGTTGTATTCTGACAAGCGGGGTGCCTCTGTCGTCCCTGCATGCCTATCGAATACAGCTCTGCTAACGAGTCCCCAAGGATTCTGGCCTCGATCCATCCTTCGGTCATTGCGGGGTATGTTGCGCCTCAGGGAATTTCTTTTATCTTCAGTGTATAGTTGGCATATTTCTTTGTTTGGCTTTGGATCCCTTGCCGGAAGCCTTCTAGGATATACCGAGCCCGAGGGGGCTCCTAGTTGGTCGTCTTCGACCCTGATCTTCAATTGGTATCGGTTGTGGACATCTGACCAAATCACGGTAGGATATTTGACTAAGTTCTGCTTCAGTTGCTTCGAAGCTACCAAGCTTCACTCGTTCAAACCTTGAGTGAAGGCCTGCACTGCCCAGTTGTTGGAGAATGGTGGTAGTTCCATTCATTCCATTTAAAGCGAGATAGGAACTCTCGCAGTATCTCATTCTCCTTTGCTTGATTTTGAAGACATCAGATTTCCTTGTAGCTACCTTGATGGCACCATCATGTGCCTTTATGAAGGAATCTACCAGCATGGAAAATGAATCTATCGAGTTTGGGGCCAGGTTGTGATACCACATCATCGCCCCTTTCGAAAGCGTCTCTCTGAACATTTTTAGTAGTACGGATTCGATCTCGTCGTCCTTTAGGTAATTGCCCTTCACTGCATAAGTATAAGTAGTGACATGCTCATTGGGGTCCGAGGTTCCGTTGTACTTCGGAAGGTCGGGCATTCTGAACTTCTTTGGAATGGGTTTTGGGGTCGCTTCCTGTGGGAACGGATTTTTACGAACTTCTTCGAACCTACACCCTTCAAGATCGGGGGTGCTCCCAGAATTTGATCGACCCTAGAGTTGAACGCCTCTACCTTCTTGTCATTGGCTTCTATCTTCTTCTCGCCTGAGTCGGTCCTCTTCGTGAGGTCCTGGAGCGTCTTTATGATGGTGGGGTCGGCTGCCGACCCGTTGTTGCTTGATCTTTCTAGTGCCTGCTCGGTTTGGGAAGCCGTTTCAAGTGCTACCGTGCTGGGAGTTTTCTGGTGGTTTTGTAGCTGAGCAATTGCCAGTTGCTGTGCCTGTAACATTTCAAAAATAGCGTGAAGGATAACCGCTCGTTATTCCCTAGTTGGGGTTTTCTAAGCTTCTTGTTGGTCTCTTTGGCATATGCTCTTTTTAGTGTGGGAGTTTATATCGGCGTGTTGGGCATCGCGTGAGACCACATCCGCGGGGATTGGCTCTGGCGCACCCTCAGGTTTTAGAGGTGGTGCGCCAATACCTGCAACAACTACATCATTCTCTCCATGGTCCTCAAGACCGATGTTTTCATATGCATTCACTGAGTTAGACATTTTGACCTGAAATCAAAGATTCTTGGACAAGAAAAAATGTGAAAGATAACTCGTGTTATGTGTTTGAACCAGCAAGAAAACAATCACTATTATATTTAGCCCCACGGTGGGCGCCAAACTATTTACCTTGAAAATGGTAATTAGAATTAGATTTGATTTTGTGGTTCTAAAAATATGTGGTCTATTTTTATGCAGGTTGTTGGGCAATAGATACTAAGTGAAAGATTATAGAATAAGATAATAACTTGTAGATGGTGTAATAATCAAACCAAATGGCTATAAATCAGGGCCTCGAGCTTACGTATACGGGGCCTCGAGGTCAAGTCGGATGCCCGGCTAAGGGCAATCTATGGAGGATTAACAGTTATGACAAATTTGATGGCGGATCTTTATGACCAATAATAAGCAATAAATGAAGAACAATTAATGAAATATAACAAATATGAACAAAACAATAAATGTAAGCAATAAGATCAAATAGAGAGTGTTTGAGTTCGAGAGCAGAGAATGTTCTTGTATTGAATGTAGTGTGTAATAATATATTATGTCTTACAAAATGACAAGGATCCCCTTTATACATGAGGGGAAATTGATAACTAGGGATTTTAACGCATTTTATACTCCTTCTTGCTTATGCTTTGATTAGAAATTCATACAAAATAGTCCCAAAAGGCTCACAAGTTGTGCTTGATTGCAGGTTTGATCAATAAAGTGACAAAATATCAAAGATCAGCTCAAAAAGGAGTGAAACTTGCACAAGTTCCAAGACAAGACAAAGCTCAGGCAAAATAGGCTAGTGCGGCCGCACATCATTCTATGTGGTCCGCACTAGGGGATTCAGAGAGGCTGACATTTAGGCACAAAGGCAATGCGGCCGCACTACGTTTTGTGCAGTCCGCACTGAAGTTAATGCGGCCGCACTCGACTTAGTGCGGTCTGCAGACCCAAGAATCAGAGAGATGCCAGTTTTGAAGCTTCAAGCCAATGCGGTCCGTAGTCCATTCTGTGCGGACCACACTAGAAGCCTCCGCGGTCGTAGTCCGTTCTGTGCGGTCCACATTGCCCGAGTTCAGAGAGTTGGATTTTGAAGTCAAGAGCCCTAGTGCGGCCGCACTCCATTTTGTGTGGTCCGCACTAACCTCGCAGGGGCATTTTTGTCCAGAATTTTCAGCTTAGTATAAATAGTTTCTTTCCCATTTTTAGGGTATCAGATAGTTTTGTAACATAGCTGCACTCGTGGGTTCGACTTTCTTAGCCATTTTGGGAAATTTTATCTACTTTTCACCATTAAATCTTGTTATTTACCTTAGTGATCAACTAATATGAGTTGTTCTTCATCTATTTCTTGCTTTTCTTCTTTAATTATGAGTAGCTAGACCCATAAGCTAGGGTTGTGGCTCAACCCTACTGTGGGTAATTGATGGCTCCTGTATTTTAGGGCTAAATTGACTATGGGTATTTGATATTTGGGCATATTTTATGGTTAATTTTTGAATTAGTGGTTGCAAACACTAGTTTGTGTGTAGTTGACTTGGGTTCTTCTTGAGAAAGAGAGCTTAAGTCTCCGAAATTGGTCCAACAAGGAATTGGGGCGTACTCAAGATATTGATAACCCCAATTAAAGGGTTAAACCTCGAGAGAGTAATACCCGACTTGAACCCTAGTTGCTTGTGCAAATTTGCATACCCAATTAGTCTTGAGAAAGTCAATTTGGGCAAAATCACTCGAACCACCGAGAGGTGTAGAGTGGGTAAAATAGTGCAAAGGTTATATCGGACTCTCCAATTATGTCAATAGTGTCTTAGATTTAATTACCCTTCAATTAACCACCTAGGTGAAAGTTATTACCCTAGCACCTTTTAAACCATTTGAACAACCCTTTTTAGTTTAACTCTTAGCTTAATCTAGTTGCATTTACCATTTGTAGTTGATAATAGTAGAAATAAAATGAAAACCCCAAAAATGATTAGAAGTGTAATTTGGAACATATATGCAATCCTAAACTAGATAGATACTCGATTCCAAATTCTAGCTCTCTGTGGAAATCGATTCCGACCCAAAATCGGGTAAAAACTACTCTGACCCTCTCTCGCTACTCAATAGTAGTGCAGAGTAGGCCACAATCACCTTTTTGGCGTCGTTGCCAGGGAGCTAACGGTTTTGGCTATCTATTTAGTTAGTTTTGTGTATTGTTCTTCTTTCCTTCTTTGTTACTAACTTGTTTGTGTCACAACTCAGGTACCAAATGGCAGCAAACAATGCTAATGACCCTATTGGAAACGTGATTGCGGGGGAGGAGGTAGATGATGTCGGAGATGGTGAGGTGCCTCTTGTACCTCAAGGACAACGTAGAGGCCGCAATGCCAATGCTAATCCCAATGACAATGTTCCAGACACTCCTCCGCCACCTCCAAGAGTGGCTCCCAAAATACTTCCGAACCAGGGCTATGCGAGTGCTATTGTCCCACTCCGAATCCGGGTGGGCAATTTTCAGATAACCAATGTGATGTTGACCTTACTCGAGCAATGTGGGTATTTCACGGGTGCTGCAAATCAAAATTCCTACAAACATCTCAAGGGGTTCGTGGATACATGTTGGGGGAGCAAGTAGACGAATGTGTCCGAGGATGCTCTTAGGTTGAGACTCTTCCCATTCTCACTTCGGGGGAAGGCATTAGATTGGCTCGAGATACTTCCCAACCATTCCATCACAATTTGGGATGAGTTGGTGGATAAATTCATTGCTAAATTTTTCTCGTCGGGGCATATGGAGGCATTGCGTGATGAGATATTGGCCTTCAAGCAAGAGCCCATGGAACCTTTGCATGAGATTTGGGAGCGTTATAGAACAATGGTAAAAGAATACCCCAACAATGATATGACCGAGGCTACAACAAACCTTCTACCGGGGCATCAATACAACTAATCAATGCATAGTGAACCAACTTGCTGGGGGCAACTTTATGAAGCTGTCATATGATGAGGCATGTGATATACTTGACGAGATGGCTGACACTTCTTCTGCATGGCAAAGTAGAACCAATGTGCCTCAAGGTGACCCCATGGTTATTCATTTGCATAAGGAACCACATGATCACAAGCAAGCTATAGCTGAGCTTACAACTACTATGAACCAATTGGCAAAGGCACAGTTGCAACAAGTTCAAAATCCTCGCCAAGTGAATGCCATGGAGGCTGTTAATATGCTTGTCAACAAAAGAAGGCAACAAAACCAAGGGAATTCTGAGCAATTTGATGATAACTGTGATGGATTTCAAAATGATGGTTATGATGACCAAAGTGAAGAGGTTCAATATGTAAACAACTATCAAGGCCAACCGCGGCAACTCTTCGAACCAACAACAGTTGAGACCTCAAGGCAATTGGGGTAACCAACAACAAAACAATGGTAATTGGGGGAATAGCAACCAAAACAACAACTGGGGCAATTAGAACAACCATCAAGTCAACCAAGGGAATTGGAATGATAATAACAATAATTGGGGTGGCAATAACACTAAAGGTGGATGGAACAATGGAACCCAAGGAAATAGGGGGCAAGGCTTTCAAAAGCCCCCAATGTACCAACAACCGGACAATCCACCCCCATTTCCATCTCAAGGTCCTAGTTCTTTTGGTAATGATATGAGTAGAAGTGAAATGATGTTCAAACAGATGATGAAGAAGAATGCGGACTCTGATGCACAGTTAGCTTCCCATAATACCTCTATCAGAAACTTGGAAGTACAATTGGACCAAATATCTTAGTCTTTAAATACTCACCCTAAGGGTGCTTTACCAAGTGATACGGTAATGAACCCAAAAGGTGGAAACAATCATGTTATGGCAGTTACTACGAGAAGTGGGAGAGGCCGTGATGTGAATGCCTCCAACCAAAAGCAAATCTTGGATGATGATGTTGAATTGCAAGAAAATGAAGTCTCTTTGGTAGTTGAAGATGTGGTTGATGAAAATGTGAACAAAGAAGTGGGAATTGATATTCAAGATGTCGATGTGGAAACACAAAATGATGTGAACCCATCTAGGGAACACATAATTGACATGCCGGAGCCGGTTGTGCCTAAAGCCAAGGCACATTTGCCAAGGCCACCTCCACCTTATCCTCAAAGGCTCGCGAAGCAAAAGAATGATAATCAATTTAAAAAGTTCATTGACATGATGAAGAGCTTATCTATTAATGTGCCTTTGGTGGAGGCACTTGAACAAATGTCGGGCTATGCAAAATTCATGAAAGACTTGGTCACAAAGAAGCATTCTATGGATTGTGAAACTATAAAGATGACTCACCAAGTTAGTGCTATAGTGCATTCAATGGCCCCAAAGCTTGAAGATCCCGGTGCTTTCACCATTCCTTGCACCTTTGGGAGTGCGGATTTTGCCAAGGCTCTATGTGATTTGGGAGCTAGTATCAATTTGATACCCTACTTAGTTTTCAAAACTTTGGGTATTGGACAACCTAGGCCGACTTCCATGAGGTTATAAATGGCGGATAGATCGATGAAGAGACCCTTGGGTATTATTGATGATGTGCTTGTCCAGGTGGACAAATTTATCTTGCTAGCTGATTTTGTGATCTTGGACTGCGAGATGGACTACGAAGCACTGGGAAGATCTTTCCTAGCAATGGGTAAGGCATTGGTAGATATGGAAGTAGGGGAACTCACCTTCCGGTTGGGTGATGAAAAGGTGGTCTTTTATGTGTGCAAATCTATGAAGCAGCCCAACAGTACCGAGGTGTGCTCTTTTGTTGACCTTGTCACGACAGTGATAATTGATGACAGTGCAATGATCAATGTGGAGGACCCATTTGAGGCCGTATTGTTAAATCTTGATGTCAATAAAGATGCAAGCCGAGTGGAGTGCGTGAATGATTTACATGGAATGGGCTCTTATTCTTATGAGCCTAGGAAATTGTCTTTGGATCTCGAGAATAGAAAGACTAAACCTTAAATTGAGAAGCCTCCGGTGTTGGAGTTGAAGCCACTTCCTCCACACCTCAGGTATGAGTTCTTAGGCTCAAATTCTACTTTGCCAGATATTCTTTCTTCTTGACTTACTAACATGCAGGTTGATGCCATATTGGCGATTCTTCAAAAGCGGAAAAAGGCAATTGGATGGACTCTATCTAATATTCGGGTAATAAGCCCCGCATTCTGTATGCACAAAATTATCTTGGAGGATAATGCAAAGCCTTCCTTGTAGCATCAAAGAAGATTGAACGAAGCAATGCAAGAAGTTGTGAAAAAAGAGGTGATCAAGTGGTTGGATGTCGGGGTTGTGTACCCCATCTCTGATAGCTCTTGGACTTCGCTGGTGCAATGTGTACCAAAGAAGAGTGGCATGACCGTGGTTACAAATTCTCAAAATGAGTTGATTCCTACAAGAACAGTCACTGGTTGGAGGGTATGCATGGACTACCGCAAGTTGAATAAAGTGACCCGCAAGGATCACTTCCCTTTGCCTTTCCTTGACCAGATGTTAGACCGACTTACTGGGCGTGCCTTCTATTTCTTCTTAGATGGGTATTCTTGATACAACCAAATCTTGATTGCTCAGTAAGATCAGGAGAAGACCATATTCACTTGTCCATATGGCACTTTTGCCTTCTCTAGGATGCTTTTTGGGTTGTGTAATGCACCGGCTACATTTCAACGGTGTATGATGGTCGTTTTCATCGATATGGTGGAAGACATTTGGAGGTGTTTATGGATGATTTTAGTGTTGTTGAGGACTCATTTGATGAATGCTTGAAGAATCTTGATAGGGTGTTGGCTCGTTGTGAAGAAACCAATCTTGTTCTCAATTGAGAGAACTGCCACTTTACGGTGGAAGAAGGAATTTTTCTTGGGCATAAAATTTCGAAGCATGGTATTGAGGTAGATAAAGCAAAGATTGATGTAATTTCAAGGCTCCCTCCCCTACATCCGTCAAGGGAGTTCGAAGTTTTCTTGGACATGCAGGGTTCTACCGGAGATTTATCAAAGACTTTTCGAAGGTAGTGAACCCATTGTGCAAGTTGTTGGAAAAAGATGCTAAGTTCGTATTTGATGAGAAATGTATACAAGCTTTTGAACTTCTTAAGCATAAGTTGACTACCACTCCTATCATTACCACGCCTAATTGGACTTTTCCCTTTGAGCTCATGTGTGATGCGAGCGATGTTGCGGTTAGGGCAGTTTTGGGTCAAAGAGTGAACAAAATATTTCATCCGGTGTACTATGCGAGTAAGACAATGAATGATGCTCAAGTAAACTACACGGTGACCAAGAAAGAACTTTTGGCTATTGTGTTTGCTATGAAAAAATTCCGGCTGTATCTTATAGGTGCCAAGGTTATTGTTCATACCGACCATGTTGCACTCCGGTACTTGATGACGAAGAAGGACCCCAAAGCTAGACCGATGCGATGGGTCTTGTTACTTCAAGAGTTTGATTTGGAGATTGTGGACCGGAAAGGTAGTGAGAACCAAGTGGCACACCACTTGTCCTGCTTGGATGAGGAGGGGAGGCCTCGTGATGGCCTAAAGATCAATGATTCATTTCCTGACGAACAACTCCTTTCGGTGTCGATGAATGATATGCCATGATTTGCCGATGTTGCTAATTTCCTTGTGACCGGTATAATCCTGTGTGATCTCTCTTCTAACAAAAGGAAGAAGCTCAAGCGGGATAGTTTGGACTTCTATTGGGATGAGCCGTACTTGTTCAAGATTTGCATGGATGGTGTGATCCGAAGGTGTGTCCCGGAGGAGGAGAAATTGAGTATCTTGGAGGCTTGTCATTCCTCTCCCTATGGTGGCCATCATGGCAGGGCGAGGATGGCTTCTAAAGTTCTTAGTTGTGGGTTTTATTGGACAACTTTGTTCAAAGATGCGGGTGATTTGGTGAAGAGATGCGATGAATGCCAAAGAGCGGGTGAAATTTCAAAGAAAGATGAGATGCCTCTCAATACCATCCTTGAGGTTGATATTTTTGATGTATGGGGCATTGATTTCATGGGCCCATTTGTTAGCTCTTGTGGGAACACTTACATTCTTGTGGTGGTGGACTATATTTCAAAGTGGGTTGAAGCCATGGCTTTGCCCAACAATGAGGCCCAGAGTGTTGTTGCATTTCTCAAAAAGAGCATTTTTACAAGGTTTGGTACTCCTCGTGCAATCATCAGTGATGGGGGGGTCTCATTTTTGCAATTGAGCTTTCGACACCTTGCTTTCAAAGTATGGTGTCAATCACAAAGTTTTTACTCCCTATCATCCTCAAGCAAGTGGTCAAGTTGAAGTCTCCAATAGGGAAATCAAAAGCATATTGTCAAAGACGGTCAATGCAAATAGGACCGATTGGTCAAAGAAGTTGGATAATGCTCTATGGGCTTATAGGACTGCTTACAAAACTCTGATTGGTATGTCTCCGTATTGGTTGATGTTTGGGAAAGCTTGCCATCTACCGGTTGAGTTAGAGCACAAGGCCATGTGGGCTTTAAGGAAGCTTAATCTTGAGTAGGATGTTGCAGCCAATCTTCGTGTGGAGCAGCTTAATGAACTTGATGAATTCAGATTCTATGCCTACTCCAGTTCGTCCTTGTATAAGGACAAGATGAAGTACCTTCATGATAAATATGCTTGTGGAAAGGATTTCGATGTAGGTGATTTGGTTCTCTTGTTCAACTCTCGGTTACGTCTATTTTTGGGAAAGATCAAATCATAATGGAGTGGACCTTTTAAAGTGCTGTGTGTGACCCCGTATGTTGATCTTGATTTAAAGAACAAAAATGGTGAAGTTTTTAGAGTTAATGGGCACCGGGTCAAGCATTATCTTGGAAAAATTGATGACAGCCACATGGTGGCACTTCTCCATTTCAAATGATATGATGGTAACTTGCGTAGTACCGCGATATTAAATCAGGCGCTTCTTGGGAGGCAACCCATGTGTTTTTCTTCTTGTTTTTCTTTGATTTCATTGTAGGATATGATTTATTTTTGGGCTAACTAGTTGTGAGATGTTACAGGATTGTGTTGGTGCAGTGCAAGACATAGTGGAAAAAAGTGCCAGGTCTCTGAAGTTGTTAGTGCGGTCGCACTATATTTAGTGCGGACCGCACTAGTGAAGGGTGAAATGATGACCTCTCTGAAGTTTTCCACTGCGGCCGCACTACATTTTGTGCAGTCCGTAGTGGACCACTGCAGCCGCTGTCCATTTTGTGCGAACCGCAGTGGGTTACTTGGTCAAACTTGGTAAAAGCTGTGTAGTGCGGACCGCGGTCGATTTTGTGCGGTCCACACTGGTTGGTGAGACTGGGCCCCAGGTCCTTTTCTATAAATAGGGCCTGAGGCCCTCCTTTTACCCTTTTCGAACCCTGACTTTTAAAACTTATACAAGCACTGTTCATCACCGTCTTTGTTCGTAATTAACTGCTTGGACTTGTTACTCTTCATTAACTCTCACATCTGGTACCATTGCTTGTCTTTTAATTGTTCAATTTTGTTAATTTCTTTTGAATTTAGTTTTTCTTGTTTCCCTCTCTATGTTTCCCATAGTTTTTCTTCAATTGATTAGGTTAGGGTTGTAAATTTCTTGATTAGAGTAGGCTCTTGTAGTTAAAAACAATGGGAAATTACTTAGGGGCATTGTTTAGGTATTAATTATGCTTAAAATCAAAAATCCGTTAAACCCTAACTTAGTGCCACAACTGGGCACTCAGTGCGGACTGCAGTCATTTCTGTGCGGTCTGCAGTGCCCCGGTGCAGCCCGCAGTACCATTTTATACGGACCGCATTGATGAAACTTCTGAAAGCTGAACTTTGGACAGTGCGGTTGCACTACATTTTGTGCAGTCCACACTGCCTAGATACAGAGGGTGGGTAGTCTGAATCCCACCCATGTGTGGACCGTATGGCCATTTTGTGCGGTCTGCATTGGCCCCTGTACGGTTGCACACCACTTTGTGTCATCCACACTGGGTACCTTCTGCAATATGTCTGCAACTCTTTTCTTATGTCTACAATTCTGTTTCTTTCTTGCTGCTACTGATACTAACAAAGTCATTTGAATTGTGTTTGCGGACAATGGTACAACAATGAGGTAAATGATCTAAACAACCTGGCAGAGGTAAATCTTCCCGGGGAGGGAAGCAGAAAATGATAAGACTTACTCCCTAAGCTAGGCAAAACATCAAGAACATGAGGAAAGTAATAAAAGCTGCTAATAAAGCCATTGACATGTCGGGGAGTGAGTACGAGCCTTCCCGGGAGATCTTTTGGACTCTGTACCAGAATACATCCCTGACTGGCCAGAGAGGCATAAATTGAGAGATACACCTCCAGCATCCCCCACTGCCCAAGCATCAGTGAACATCTCTTCTGGGTCGTCTGAGGACTCAGGTGATGGTAGTGGGGAATACTCCACCTCTCCTACAGCTTCATTATCTGGAGAGGGTACAGTAGGTGATGAGGAGGAAGTAGGGGGAGACGAAGAAGTAGGAGAAGGAGGTGAACCACAAGTGGGGGGTATTACTCGAACTAGGAAGCCGGAGGTGTGGCAGGACCAGTTTGTTAGTGAGGTAGCGTACCACAAGTTCCGGGAATGGTGGCCGGTGAGGAAGTTAATCCCGGAGAGGAGTTTTATTGATAGAGACTTGCTACCTCACAACCCCAACGTGAGGAGGCAGTTTAGGACAAGAGTGGGCTGGGAACATTTTCTAGATGAGTATGTGGATACCAACGAACACTTGGTCAAGAAATTTTACAGCAACGTAACCCACATCAAAAAGAGCTCCAAAGTGACCAAGATTCGAAATCTAAAGGTGTTGTTCAACGGAAAAACAATAAATGACTATCTTGGGTTTAATGAGGAAGATGAGACCCTGTACATGGCAAAGATTGAAATGGGCGAGGAGGTTCGTCCCTGGCTAGAACAGTACATAGCAATTCCAGGTACCACCCCCGACTGGTTGACTGTTGGAGTCAAGATCTTGAGAAGGAGTTTGAACTTTGAGGCACGGGGGTGGGAGACCTTTTGTATGTAGCAGGTTGGACCCCTCAACACATGACAACTCCCTCCCTCTCCACCGGGCTATGTTAGTGGATTCGATCATAGTGGGGTACCCAATCAATGTGGGGAATGTGATGTCGCGGATTATTACTTTTGTAGTTGCCGAGCATGACAGAAACTACCCGTTCCCTAGTTTCCTTATTATGTACTTCCGAGACCTGAAAGTGGAGAAGAGGTCCTTCGATATCAAAGTCAAAGCGAAGGCCCATTTCTCCTGGTACATCATGCAGAGGGATGACAACCCCAAGAGCAAGAACTTCAAGAGTACAGTTACTGCTCCAACTGGCCAGTCTGAAGAGCCAGTTGTGGTAGTGACTCCAGCTGAGCCTGCATCTACTTCCACTGCTTCCCCTCCTAGTCCATCCACCTCAGCGGACCTAGAGATTCCATCTTCTCGGCCCATCCTATTACTGCCCACCGACTAAGCCAGGCACTTCTGAGTATCAACAACTAGATGTAGACTGCCTCATTCAAGTTGTCCATCCTGACTACCACGGTAGAGGCTCAGTCGGCATCTCCAGTCCCATAGGTTTCCTAGTCGATAGAGGATTCTTTGAAAGAGATTTTAGACAACCAGAAGAAAAACCTCGACACTCAGAAGGTACTGACTGAGGCAGTTGATTCACATAGCAAGGCTCTCAAGGAGCTTGCTCGGGAGCACAAGAAGCTGAGGAAGACACGTGCATCCAAGGAGTCCGTGAAGGTGTTGAGAGCTGATGTTGATAGACTGAAGGCGGATCAGCTACCTTTAGACTTACTACTACCAGGACCCAGTACTCGTGGCTCATTCCTAGCCAGAGCAGTCACAGAGGCCTCCCAAGAGGAAGAGGATGATTCCTAGAGCGGATGATACAGTCATCCAGTTGGCCGACCCACCGGAGGCTTCCTCCTGTCAGCCTCAGGATGCACTTCAGGAGCCTGTCTAGGACCAGGCCCAGGTCCCAGTAGCAGTAGAGTAGTAGGCCACCGGGAACCAGTCTGAGGTTCTCGAGCACAGTGAGGACCCTGGGACCACTCAGGAGCCTATGCAGACAGACAGGCCATATGGAGTCCCTATATCCTTTTTCCTATCTCTTTTTGATGCTTTATTTGGTTTAGTTGGCATTGGGGACAATGCCAGCTTTCATTTGAGGGGTAGGCCCTACTTTTTATTCATTCGGATGATTGTATATATATTTAATACTTTTTTATGCTTTCTTGATTTTTCACCTTTGGGTTGTATATAATTTTAATATTTCGTACATTTATCGCACTTTTATTTTACTTTTTGTCTGTATATAAAGTTATGTTACATTGTACATATTCATCCCATCTATTGTATATTCAAATCCCCTATTGTATATATTCATTCTACTTTCCGCAAATTTTTTGTTCTTAGTTTCTTATTTATGGTTCGCAGCTTCTTATTTCTCAAGTTTGCAATAAGACTTTGGTTTTCTTAATGCCACGGTTCTTTCCAAAGGTGGAGTGTTGTGTGAACCGGGTAGATTTTCCCAATGATGGATGGCGTGACAACCTTCTTAAGGGTTTGAGTTCGTTTTTCTTTTCGTTTTTAGTAGTTCGTAGTTAAGGGTGCCTCAAGCAAAGCTTCACTTGGGCCTAGCACATTTGCCTTTGATTTTATGGTCAAAAACAAATTGTTATGTTTAGGATGGTGAAAGAAGTGACCTTGAGACTCTTGTGTTGACCGATAATCATCAAGTTGTTTTTTGGGACTATTGTATGATCAAATCTTATCTAAGGTTATTGTGGGTCCCCGACTCTGCGTCTTTAGCAATCTCATAGCTTGTGTGGTGAGTAATCACATTGCAAGTCCTAGTCCCAAGCCATTGGTCTAGAACTTACCCTGAATGTTTGTTGAGGTGAAATCCTAAGTGAATTCTGACTTGAGACATGATTATAGGCTCTCCTTGGTCTAAATGATAGTTGAACACACCCATAACCTACCAATGATAAGATCCCTAGTCAACCCTTTTGAGCCTTAGACCTTTTTCCTTCAAGAACCACAATACAAGCTTATACCCGTTCTAAAAGATACCCCCTTTTGATACCCGATCTTTCCTTTAGCACATGGCAAAAGTATAAGTTTGGGGGAGAGATGAGGAGTGCAACAAAGTGGTAAAAGGCACAAAAATGAAGAAAAGAAAAGGCAATGAAAAAGAAAGAAAAGCAAAATGGCAAATAGAATGTTTAATATGAAAAAGAACAAAAAGGGATTCAAGAAATCAAAGAAAGAAAGGTGTGGAAAGTTGAAAAAGGAGAAAAAGTTTGAAATGCATAAGAAAGAGTGATAGTGTGTCTCTCTAACCCCTTAGAAAGAAGTGAAATGACTCAAAGAGTCAAGTGAATGGATGTCAAATGAATCAAAAGAAGTGCTTAAGGGAAGATGGAACCTACTTAGACCAAAACATTTCCTACCCTAAACCAAAAGCCTTCATAATGTCCCCACAAAAGCCTTATATGATTTTGAGTTGAATGAAGCTTACATTAGTGGATATTCACATAAGGGGCAAGCATATGGTACGTAGAGCCGGACATGTGAGTTTTTCTTGAGAGAGATGAGTGAACTTCCATTAACCTTGTTTTGAGTGCCACTATTCTAAAGGTGAGGTTTGCTTAGGGAGAGTTGAGGATGTGTAAGTTTGTGTTTCACAATGACCGAAGTAATAGAAAAGAGTTCTTTGATGTGTTGAGTCAATTCTTGATGCTTTTGTGTCGCACTTAATCCATGGTGTTTCAAGGAGTAAAAGTTATTAATGATTCATTTGTATTGAGGGCAATTGTTAGTCCCAACTGATGCTAGATGAGGTTACTTTAGGTCAGCTGAAAATTTATTGGATTTTTCCTTAAGGGGTGGGTCTTATTTTGTTTGCTTGAGGACAAGCAAGAGCGTATGTTTGGGGGAGTTGATAACTAGGGATTTTAATGCATTTTATACTACTTCTTGCTTATGCTTTGATTAGAAATTCATACAAAATAGTCCCAAAAGGCTCACAAGTTGTGCTTGATTGCAGGTTTGATCAACAAAGTGACAAAATGTCAAAGATCAGATCAAAAAGGAGTGAAACTTGCACAAGTCCCAAGACAAGACAAAGCCTAGGCAAAACAGGCCAGTGCGGCCGCACACTATTCTGTGCATTCCGCACTAGGGGATTCAGAGAGGTTGACATTCAGGCACAAAGGCAATGCGGTCGCACTATATTTTGTGCGGTCCGCACTGAAGTTAATGCGGCCGCACTTGACTTAGTGCGGTCCGCAGACCCAAGAATCAGAAAGATGCCAGTTTTGAAGTTTCAAGCCAATGCGGTCCGCAGTCCATTCTGTGCGGGCCACACTAGAAGCCTTCGCGGCCGCAGTCTATTCTGTGCGGTCCGCATTGCTTGAGTTCAGAGAGTTGGATTTTGAAGTCAAGAGCCCTAGTGCGACCGCACTCCATTTTGTGCGGTCCGCACTAACCCCGCAGGGGAATTTTTGTCCAGAATTTTCAGCTTAGTATAAATAGCTTATTTTCCTATTTTTAGGGTATCAGATAGTTTTGTAACGTAGCTGCACTCGTGGGTTCGACTTTCCTAGCCATTTTGGGAAATTTTATCTACTTTTCATCATTGAATCTTGTTATTTACCTTAGTGATCAATTAATATGAGTTGTTCTTCATCTATTTCTTTCTTTTCTTCTTTAATTATGAGTAGCTAGACCCATAAGCTAGGGTTGTGGCTCAACCCTAGTGTGGGTAATTGATGGGTCTTGTATTTTAGGGCTAAATTGACTATGGGTGTTTGATATTTGGGCCTATTTCATGGTTAATTTCTGAATTAGTGGTTGCAAACACTAGTTTGTGTGTAGTTGACTTGGGTTCTTCTTGAGAAAGAGAGCCTAAGTCTCCAAAATTGGTCCAACAAGGAATTGGGGCGTACTCAAGAGATTGATAGCCCCAATTAAAGGGTTAAACCTCGAGAGAGTAATACCCGACTTGAACCCTAGTTGCTTGTGCAAATTTGCATACCCAATTGGTCTTGAGAAAGTCAATTTGGGCAAAATCACTCGAACCACTGAGAGGTGTAGAGTGGGTAAAATAGTGCAACTGTTATATCATACTCCCCAATTATGTCAATCGTGTCTTAGATTCAATTACCCGTCAATTAACCACCTAGGTGAAAGTCATTACCCTAGTGCCTTTTAAACCATTTGAACAACCCTTTTTAGTTTAACTCTTAGCTTAATCTAGTTGCATTTACCATTTGTAGTTGATAATAGTAGAAGTAAAACAAAAACCCCAAAAATGATTAGAAGTGTAATCTGGAACACAAATGCAATCCTAAACTAGATAGATTCTCGATTCCAAATTCTAGCTCTTTATGGAAATCGATCCCGACCCAAAATCAGGTAAAAGCTGCTCTGATCCTCTCTCGCTACTCAATAATAGTGCAGAGTACACCGTGATCAGGAATTCTAACATAGTACAAATACATTTATTAAAAAGATGTGGGGCTGGTACAGCCATTTAATGCCATGATATGGGTTTGAGCTAGCCTAATAGGCTTAATCAGCTCTAGTCTCGTTCCTTGGGAACTTCACATCGATCCACCATGGCCTCTGGTTTGCACTGCCCCGAGGTTGATCGTTGAGAACCCTCGGGGTCAAAACCCCGAGCTGAGCTTCGAGCCTTCTGGGGGCGATCTTCACTAGCGCCTTAATGACCATAAAATTGGACCACTAATTTTTACCGTATACACTATGCTTGCACTGTAGTTTAAGTTACGGCCATGTTAGACTACTTGAAATATATGGCATAGGGAAGTCTGAGTACCTGTAGCCTTGTCATGACACATTGGTGCATGTTGAACCGATATTGTAGTTCGATTATACATAGCCTTCGATTTTAAGTGTGTGGTCATCTTGCCTCTCATGATGTCCTTAGGCAAAAGTTCTGGATTCATTCTCATCTTTGTGTTTATCATGTGTAGGTTGCTATGGCTCATAAAGGTGCCACCAAAGGAAAAGGGGTGGGGAAGTCCTTCACTACTGCTCCTCCTCCAAAGAAACGCAAGCAAGGCGAGAGTTCTTCCCAGCAAGCTAAGGGAAAGCAAGTTGCTAGTGAGTCAACGAGGCCACCAAGGCCTCGGGTGGAACTAGTTCGAGATGACACCATCAAATGGCATGATACTTTTGTTCCATATAGGAGATATGCTCTGAAATAGGGATTAATATAAAGGCCTTAGCACGGAACTTCCCAGATGTACTTGCCATATTGGTAGAAAAGAAGATGGATAAGCTCTTTGAATATCCAGGCCCTGCAAATCTAAGCATGGTATAAGAGTTACATGTCAACTGGAACGAAAGAAAGGACAAGTCATGGGTCAGAGGAAAGAAAATTCCAATGGATAGGGAAGCCTTGTGTCGCTTCTTGGGAGTTGATAGCCCTCATCCACGGAGGCTACGTAAGTTTGTCAAAAGTACACGCTACCAGGCAATACGTCACGTACTTTGTGGCATTGATTCTAATGTGAAGTGGACGCGGACTAAGGGAAATATTCACCTTGAAATGCTCCAGTTCGACTTCAACAAGATGGCTAAGGTATGGAAAAACTTTGTGTGGGCTAGATTAATGCCCGTTGAGCATAACAGTGAGTGCACTCGAGCTCTAGTGTGCATGATCTACTTTCTGATGACCGGGCACCCCATAAATGTGGGTGAGCTCATGCTTGGGGAGATAGTCCGCACCCGTTTTGGAGGGAGGATAAAAGGTTCTTCTTTGGGAACATCCTGACGCAGTGCATGCTATCTCGTGGGGTACCGAAGTACCCTGTCTATGATAAGGTAGTGGAGGCACCCAAGGCATTGCTAGACATCATATCCTTTCTAGAGCCCACATCAAATCTTACCCAAACTGCTAGGAATGAGAGGAATGAAAATTTTAACAGGTATCTTTATAATTCCCTCAATTTTATAATGAGCAAGCTAGGGGTGTCAGATGAGGAGCGCACGCAATTGCGAAGTGATCTCTCCAGTTCTTCCAGGGAGATGTTAGGCATAGCACCATGCAGTCCCATTTATCCGTCTGAGGATGAAAACACTCATAAGGGATCGGATGATGAGGATGCGGATGATGATGGAGTTATGGGACCAATGTTTTTGGTACCCTTAGGTGATGATGATGATGAGCCCATTGCTGCAGCTGGTGGGAATCCTAAGGAGGCAGACTCTGATTAGCAGGAGTTCTTTCTTTCCACCTTACTCTATTTTGAAATTATTATGCATCGGGGACTATGCATTGTTTAAGTGTGGGGTGGGGTAATACTCTTTGAACTGTAATTGTATAAAAATTTGTAGTGTTATTGTTTTGTTTTTGTATTACCTTTTAGCTTAGTTTAAGAACTAACCGTCTAATTAGCTAGATTGCATAAGAAAAAAAATCAGAAAAATCTCTGACTTTTCCTGACAATGGATCTGTTGGACAATGTTTTTGAGTGATTAAAGTCCGATTAAAAATACCAAAAAGATTTTCTTTTGTTTTTTAGGATAGTTAGGTAGTATCTCGTGGTTTTTCTTTGGACGCCGATTCTTTTCCAAGGGTATAGCTTGAACCGGGTATTTTGTTTTATTTTGCTTTTTTTTTCTAGGAGTAGGATAAGGGAGAAAACTAAGGTGCTCTGAGGTACTTGTTGACATGTTTGGTGTTGGCAAGTTAAGTTATGGCACGCGCTCTGTCATCCTAAATATTTGATGTGAATTGTAATGCCCAAGTAAATTAAGTAGCCTACTCTTTGACGCTTTTTTCTCCGTTGGTTGACTTGTATGCCACCTAGTGCTTTAGTGCTTAAAATTTCTCAACTTGCTATGCTTGCTTGACTTGAGAGTCGATATAGAACCATCATGAGTGAGTCAAGTGTCATGTGTGTGTAAGGATTGTTGATATTCTGTGCTATCTTGTGTAGTCTAGAACTTGTGTTTTGTGTTAATCAACGTGAAGTCATTAAGTTGTGCTAGTCTAGAAGATAACTTAGGCATTTCTTGTTTGACCATAAAGGTGCTTATCACTCACAAATAAATTTTTTCTATTGCTAGCCCCTTTGAGCCTATAGATCGTTTCTTTGGCACCCACATTACAAGCCGTACTCCTATTTTATTCTTAATTCAAGATTGTTGAACATTTACCTCCTAAGGCACTTAGTCGCTAAAGGAAGTAAGGTGGGAGATTAGGTAGTGGCTTTCGAGTGGAACCATTGAAGGGCCCTTAAGATGCACTAAAATTGTGAAAGAAGGTCACTAGCCTATGAACTTCAATGTATGGAGTGTGTGAAAAAAAAAGAGGAAAAGTTTTGCAAGAAAAAGCAAATAAAAGTTTAAATAATGTAGAAAGACACACACCTCCTAATCCTTCTAACTCATGCTAATGAAACCATAGAGGTGCTTAATTGAAAAGAGGGTTATATTATATATGGTGTATGACAAGTGAATGGGTTGAAAATAAAATGTGCTTGATTTGTGAGTGTAGTGTATTAAAGTGCTTAGGAGGGTTAGTCACTATTCCGAAATATATCCTACTAGTCCCTTAGCCTACATTACAACCTTAAAGTCCTAATTGATCCTAGAATTGGCTAGCTTAGATTAGTAGAGATGTACACTATGGTCAAGCTTATGGTACAACCACAGAATGCACATAAATTTTTTGTGAGAGTGAGTAAATTTTGTTTAATTGTGTGATGTCCTTAATTTGTGTTCAATGTCATATTTGAATGTGTGAACTACTTTTTATATTCACTCTTGTTTGTGGTGAGGGAACTTGGTCTCATGATGGATTAGTGATGTTGTATACTTCTTTTGTTGGGTGAGTGCGTGAGTTGAGGATGTTTAGTCTCGAGTAAAGATAATAATAACATAAAGCCGAACTGGGCAAACTAGTCAAATTCCTGATGTTCAACCAAATCCTTTGTTCAAAATCAACCAAGCATGAGTAGATTATAAATTCTGGAGGTTTTGTTTGGAAGGCTCATGTGTCATTGCTAAAATTAATTCTCAACAAAAATGATACTCCATTCGCATTGGAGTTACATAATGAATAAAAATTATAGAAATATAATACTTATTGGGATAGTCTTGACTCCTGTTTGCCCCATGGCCAGATGTTAAGGTCAAAATTTAAAAAAAATTGTCCATAGAACAAACGAGGAACAAAAATTCAAAATCATTTACTTCGAGAGCTATTTGTGTATTTCATTCATATGAAGCAGGTGGTATTTGGGTTTGAACAAATTATCTAGGAAATTTTACCTCCTATAGCAAAATATTACATCCTATTTATTATAAACCAAGATTATTTTAAAATATTATTATTTATAGCTACCTTTTATATTTTATAGCAAAATAGGTATTTATTATATACATTACCGTTGAGGCTTAAAATACACTATTTATATTTTTTCTCTCTTTCTTTCAGTTAACACACGTTCTCTCTCAAATCATAGCAAGATTTTTCTTCTTTCTCTCTCCACAATCTCTCTCTCTCTCTCTCTCACCAAGATTGTAGGAGAAAATTTCTCAAAACTGATCCTCAACGTTTTTGCTCCATAGATCTATAAATTCTTCTTCATCCTCATATTCATAAATGCATTTTCTAAAATCACCATGAAAATATGCATACTTTTTATATACTTAATTGAGGTGTTGTATTTTGCTCCTTGTGCCAAACACATAATCTATAATGAACTTCTGACATGACAATTGAAATGGCTTTACTCATAGCAAGATCTTGATCTGTAAAAAGTGCATATGAATTTTTTTTAGACATCGCTATAAAAAATGTTTCAAACAAACATTGAAAGATTCAGCAGTCTCATCATACATCAATGCACCTCCAAAAATTATTATCTTTCTATGGTTATTCCATCCCACAAAGCTAGCAAGGGGCCTATATTCCTTATTTGTTCGATAATTAGAATCAAACGAGAGCACATATCCAAAAATCTTATAATCCATGATTATCTTCGAATCTGCCCAAAAGATATTTATGATCATATCATCAACAACTAACTGCACCGCAAAAAAGAAAGATGGATCTTCAATTCTCTTCTTCTCAAAATACTCTAATAATGCACTTGAATAAAGAAGAAAAAATAAGAGAAATAAATATGTGTATCTTCCAAACTAATAAAATAAGCTTCAGAACTATAATAAAACTATGAAAAATATAGTACATTATGGAAAAATGTATTACCTGCTTCACCTTCTTTCATAGCTTTTTGCCTTTTCGTTTGAAGATAATTCTTTTGATCTTGCCTAGTGTAACCCAAACTTTCTCGATCACCCGCTTAAAAACTCATGAAATCAAAGGTTGCTTTAGACATCAATCTAGCATCTTTTGCCAAATCAATTTCAAGAGCTTGTACCTCATTTACTTTTCTATGAGATGGCAACATGTGAATCATTGATGGTGCGAGAAGTGAATGCTTGTGTTGTCTTACTAATTCGATACTTTCTGGAAGGTTGACTCATAATAACAACATAAGATTGACATTTAATTCTAGTTACTCTCCGTGAATTTTTAACTTGTGTTCTTCATTTATCATATCCACGAAAACCCCCTTTGAAACATGTAATTTTTCTTGATATTATATATCCTAGTTTTTTATTCGTGTTCACATATTCTTTATGAGTGCTAAAATTAATCTTTCTTGTGTACGTTATAAAAATTAATTACAGCATAATCACTATCAAATTCTAGCTTGAGTTTAGGCTCAAAATCGATATACGCTTGAGGTTTATTTGGTAAAACTTCTTTCCACTTATCAAAATTTTCCATTATGCTTCAAAAGAAACAAATTACATGTTAGTATTTTGTACTTTAAAATACCTAACTTATGAATAAAAAATATTCTTACAAATACATATAGAACAATATATCCAAATTTGAAAATTAGAATTACCCACTAAGCAAATAAACATTCACCCAACGATTATATCTCTAAAAAAATAATTTCGAAAATTTACCTAAATACAACAACAACAAAACCTAGTATAATCCCACGAGTGAGGTTTGGGGAAGGTAGCATATACGCAGATCTTACCCCTACCGTGAGGGTAGAGAGGGTGTTTTCGATAGACCACCGACTCAAGGAAAGAAAAAAAACAGTAATAAAAAGCAATATCAACAACAAGATAATAAGAAAACAAGCAGTAATAATAACAGGATAATAGGAGAACAAGCATTATCAACAACAATATAATAAGAAAACATGTAGTAATCAAGCTGTCAATAACCGAAATACAAGACTAACTAACTACTATTACCGGTATTGGGAAGACACACACTCAACTACCTACTAACCTTCTACCCTAATCCTTAACTTCCACACCTTCCAATCAAGGGTCATATCTTCAGTGAGTTGAAGCAACATTAAGTCCTGCTTAATAACCTCACCCCAGTACTTCTTTCGCCTACCTCTACCCCTCTTCAAACCACCCAAGGCCAACCACTCACACCTCCTCGCTAGAGCATCTGTGTTTCTCCTCTTCACATGTCCAAACTACCTAAGCCTCACTTCTCGCATCTTGTCCTCCACCGAGGCTACTCCTACCTTGTCCCAAATATCTTCATTTCTAATCTTATCAATCCTGGTATATCCGTACATCTATCTCAACATCCTCATTTCCACTACCTTAATCTTCTAGACATGAGAGTTCTTAACTGGCCAACGCTCTACTCTATACAACATGGTAGGTCTGACGACCACTCTATAAAATTTACTCTTAAGTTTAGGTGGCATATTCTTATCACATAAAACACCGGATGCGAGTCTCCATTTCATCCACCCCGTAATATCCTCATCAATTTTCTCATTTCCTTAGATAATAGACCTAAGGTACTTGAAACTAGCTCTTTAATGGATAACTTTTGTATCAAGCCTCACTTCCCCGCCTGCACCCGCAGTGTAACGACCCGACCGGTTGTTTTGAGCTCTAGTGCGTCATTCAATAGTCTGAGGCCATGAGCAGCTTCATTTCAGGTATTATGACTTATACACATGGTCGGAATTGAATTTCGGGAAGTTCAGGGTCGATTTGGAAAGAGAATTCTCATTTCGGAAGCTTAAAGTCGAAAGAATTAACTAGGATTGGATTTTTGAGTAAATGACCTCGAAATCGGGATCTGAAGGTTCTAGCAGGTTCGTATGATGATTTCAAACTTGGGTGTATGCCTGGATTGGGTTTTGGATGACCCGGGAGTGTTTTGGCGCCTATTGTGGAAGTTAGCATTTTGGAAAAAATTTCATAAGTTTGGCTTGAAGAGCATTTCAGTGTTATCGATGTCCGTTTGGGATTCCAAGTCTAGGAGTAGCTCCGTATGGTGATTCTGGTGTTGGGAGCGCGATCGGAAGTGAATTCGGAGATTCGTGGATCATTTTGGAGTCACTTGGCTAAAGATAGGAATTTGAAGGTTTTTGAGAAGTTTAACCGGGAGTGGACTTTTTCATATCGGGGTCGGAATTCGATACCAAAAGTTGGAGTAGGTCCGTAATAATGAATATGACTTGTGTGCAAAATTTGGGGTCAAACGAACGTGATTTGATAGGTTTAAACATCGAAAGTAGAAGTTTGAAATTCTAAAGTTCATAAAGCTTGGATTGGAGGTCGATACGATATTTTAGCGTTGTTTGATATGATTTGAGGCCTCGAGCAAGTCCGTAATGAGTTTTAGGACTGGTTGGTATGATAGAGTGGGGCCCCGGGGGCCTCGGGTGGATTCCGGGTGGTTAACGGATCGAAAATGAGATTTTTGAGAAGAGCTGAAGGTTGTTGCTTCTGTCATAACCGCACATGTGGTTGGTGGACCGCAGGTGCGAGGCCGCAGAAGCGCCTGGCATCGTAGAAGCGGCCCAAGCAAGCCAAGACAGGAACCGCAAAAGCGGCTACGAAGCCGCAGACGCGGCTCCGCAAATGCGGCCTCCAGACCGTAGAAGTGGTCCCAGCCTTCTCTCCCCATTTCGCAGATGCGGTCATCTTCTCGCAGATGCGAAAATCGCTGAGGCAGTGAGTTCTTTAAAAAATCGGGAGATGGTCATTTTTCTTCCATTTTTCATTTGGTACGGGCGATTTTGGAGAGCTTCAAGGGGGATTTTCATCATCAACAATAAGGTAAGCTAACCCACCTATATTGAGTTAAATATATCAATTTTATGTGGATTTTAGCATGTAAATGGGTAGAAATTTGGAGGTTTGAGGAAAACCTAGAAAATTGATAATCTTCGATTTTGACCACGATTTTGGGTATGGAATTAAGAGAAAATCATATATTTGAGTTTGTGAGCTCATGGGTAAACCTTATCTTCGAAAAATTTCGAAATCCGGACACTTGGGGCCGAGGGCAATTTTGTCAACTTTTCGATCGGGGTTAGGAATTGTTATAAATTGGATTGTAATGAGTAATTGAGCATATATTAATGGATTTGCATAATTATTGGCTAGTTTTAGAGCGTTGTGCATCAATTTGAGTCTTCGGAAGGGCGTGGAATGTCGGTTATGGATCTTCGGAGCGAGGTGAGTCTCCTTTCTAACCTTGTAAGAGGGAATTATCCCCATATGTGAGTTAATTGGTTATGTGCTCCTATTTGTGGGGTCTACGTATGCACGAGGTGACGAGAGTCCGTGCGTAGCTACTATTATGCTATTGTCCGGGTAGTCTAGGACCCAAAAGCATGTTGTACTTGGATTATTTGTAAGCTTATTGACAGCTTGAATCGCTTAAATCACATCGAATTGGTAGACGAATTTCTAAACAGATTAAACTTCATTTTTCTTAAATCATTAAAAGAGAATTGGCTTTTATTGGAATAAACAATTCCTGAAAAACTCTTAATTGGTTGTTTGACTGTGTGTATCTATGTGTGCCCGCGTCGTACGTATGATTCGCGAGTGGGGTATCCGTTTATTTATGTTGACCACGTCGCATGTATGATGCGCGAGCGGGGTAATAGATGCATCTATGGTTAGCGCCGTTTCACCCTCGGCACTGCACATTTTACATTTCTGTTGGATCGGGCCGTACGACCTTGGCATGATATGGGCGTGCTTGTATTGCTTGCTTGAGAATGTTATGTGATAATATTTGCCTTCCCTGGCCAGATATAGTTGATAAGCATAATGAAAAGTAAACTTTGGAAATCTGTACTTATTTGAGATGTTGTTTACCTGTTATCTGGTTTTTACGAGTTTATAATTGCTTTATAAAAATCCATGATTTCCTCATATTTTCACTATATTGTTATTGGACCACTAGTAAATGTCAAAGTCGACCTCTCGTCTCTACTTCTTCGAGATTAGACGGGATACTCATTGAGTACACATTGTTTTCGTACTCATACTACACTTCTGTGCATTTTTGTTGCTCAGGCATATGTATCTCTAGTGGCCTACTGGGCTTAGCAGCATGGTTGATTCGGAGACTTAGGTGAGCTGCACTTTGGTCGCAGCAAACTCAACCTCATACAACGGTAGGAAGAGTGGGCGCCAAGACTTTTACCCAAATAGTGGTATCAGGGTCAATTTCCACAGGGAGCTTGGAATGGAATTGCGTATTTGTTCAGACTAGGAATGCATGTTTGCTTCTAATTGTACTTCTAACAATTTTGGGGGTTTTTGTTTAATAACTACTATTATCAACTACAAGTTTAAGCTAATTTATGTTGATGGGATATGTTCTAAGTTGTGATTAATATAGAGAAAAGCACTAGGGTCGTGGCATCACCTAGGTGGTTAACTAACGGGAAAAGACTACTAATAATAGATTGACATATTTGGGATCAATGTTATAACCGTTGCACAATTGTACCCACTCTCACACCTCTCGATAGGGAGAGCGAATTTGCCCAATTGACTCTCTCGAGACCAATTGGGTAGGCCAATTAGACCAAGCAACTTGGGTTCAAGTAGGGTGATTACTCTCTCGAGGTTTAACCTGTTAATTGGGACTACCATTTCTCATGGGTCCACCCCAATTCCTTGTTGGGTCAATTTTGGGGTCATAGACTCTCTTTCTCAAGAAGAGTCAAGACCTACTAAACTAGAATCAATGTTTGCAACCATCAATCCTTAATTAAACCATAAAATTAACCCAAATAAGAAACACCCAATATCAATCTATCATTAAAAAGCAACACCCATTAATTACCCACACTAGGGTTGAGCCACAACCCTAGCTAATGGGTTTAGCTAGACATAGTTAAAGAAGAAACTGAAGAAATAGAAGATGAAACAACCATATTAATTAATTACTAATGTTAAACTACAATAATCTATGATGAAACCAAGTTATAAATGCCCAAAATAGGCCAAAACATAAGTCTCACGAGTGCAACAGCTATCAGATGTACCAAACTTAACCTAAAAATGGTAAAATGTTCTATTTATAGTGGGCTAGAAAAACTGGACAAAAATGCCCCTGCGGGGTTAGTGCGGACCACACAAAGTTGACACGTGGCCGCACTGGGTTGCTTGACCTCTGAATCATGCTCTCTGAAGATGGTTATGCGGACCGCACAAAGTTAGAATGCGGCCGCATGAAGACTGGCGCGAACCGCACAAAGTTGTTGTGCGGCCGCATGAATGGTTTTGGTAGCTTCTCTGAACTTCACTGACGCGGACTGCGTGACCATAGAGTGCGGCCGCATGGAGAGGGACGCGGGCCGCATGAAGTGGGATGCGGCCGCGTGGTTTTCTTCTGGAATATGACACTCTCTGAACTTCTTGGACGCGACCGCATAGCAAGATTATGCGGCCGCATGAGTGAGACGCGGGTCGCATGAAGTGGGATGCGACCGCATGAGTTTGACTTGTAGTTTCACAGTCTATGAACTCCTATGGTGCGGCGCATGTCATGATGGTGCGGTCCGCACCAAGTTCTGAATGTCCTTACTTTAATGATCTTTGACACTTGAGCAGGTTTCACTCCGATTTGAGCCGATCTTTGACGATTTGTCACTTTATAGCTCAAACCTGCAATCAAGCGCAATCTGTAAGCATTTTGGGACTATTTTGTAGCAAATTACACTCAAAGCGCAGGCAAGTATGGGTATAAAACATGTTAAAATCCTACTTATCAACTCCCCCAAACTTAAACCTTTGCTTGTCCTCAAGCAAACAAAATAAGACCCACCCCTCAAAGGCAACATCCAAGCAATTTCAGCTTATCCTAAAGTAACCTCAACAAGCATCAATTGGGACTAACAATTGCCCTCAATGCAAATGCATCATTAACACATTTAAACTTTGAAAACTTGTGGATCAAGTGTGACACAAGAGCATCAAGAGTTGACACATTTCATCAAAGAACTTTTCTCAATTACTTTGGTCATTGTGGAACCCAAACTCACACATCCTCAACTCTCCCTAAGTGAACCTCACCTTTAGAGTATTGACACACAAATCGAGGTTGATGGATTTTCACTCATCTCTCTCAAGGAAGAGGCCACAAGTCCGGCTCTAAGTACCATATGCTTGCCCCTTATGTAAGTATCCACTAATGTAGGTTCCCTTCAACTCAAAATCATGTAGGGCTTTTGTGGAGTCATTGTGAAGGCTTTTGGGTAAGGGTAGGACATATTTTTGTTCAAGTGGGTTCAATCTTCCCTTAAGCACTTCTTTTGATTCATTTTGGCACACTTTCTTGACTCATTTGAGTATTCACTTCTTTTTCAAGGGGTTAGAGAGAGACATTGTCACCCTTTCTTATGCAATTCAACATATTTCTCCTTTTCTACTTTTTCCACACCCTTTTTCACTTTTGTTTTCTTTGAATCCCCTTTCTGACCTTATTCAATTCGGTCTTTCTTTTTGTCTTATATTTTCTTTCTTTTTCATTACCTTTCTTTTCTTTTGCTTTTGTACCTTTTACCACATTGTTTCCTTTCTTGTCTCCCCCCCAAACTTAAACATTTGCCATCTACTCAAGGGAAAATTTGGGTGCCAAGAGAGGATATCATTAAGAACGGGTATAGGCTTGTAGCTTTGGTTCTTGAAAGAAGAAGGTTCAAGGCTCAAAAGGGTTAACTAGGGATCATTTAATTGGTAGGTCATGGAATTGTTCAATCTTAGCATTTTGGATCAAGGAGAGCCTACAATCACTTCTCAAGCCAAATTTCACCTAGAATTTTGCCTCAATAAACATTCGGGGCAAGTTCTAGACTATCGGCTCGGGACTTGGACTTGTAAATCGAATTCTCACCACACACACTCAAGGATTTCTAAAGATATCGAGTCGAGGGCCCACAATGACCTTAGTTACGATTCAAGCGCACAATGGTCCAATACGACCACATGATGACTGTTTGGTCAATACAAGAGTCTCAAGGCCACGACTTTCACCATCCTGAGCACAACATTATGTCTTTGACCATGGGATAAAAGGCAAATGTGTAGGACCAAGTGAAGCTTTGCCTGAGGTACCCTTGACTGCAAAACATGAAAATCAAAAAAAGAAAAATCAAAAACGGACTCAAACCCTTAAGAAGGTTGTCACGCCATCTATCATTGGGAAGAGCCACCCGGTTCGCACAACACTCTACCCTTGGAGAGAACCGTGGTATTAAGAAAACCAAGGGCTTATTGCAAATGCAAAAACAAAACAAAAAGGCTACGAGCCTACTATGAAGCTAAAAACGAAATTTTTTAATGAAAATAGAAAAACCGAATGAATATTTACAATAGGGGAGTAGAATATACAGCGGGGGGAATGGATATGTACATAAAGTAGAAAAGTAACTAGAACGAAAAGTTATATACAGGCCAACTATCAACTAGCAACATAAGCTAAGAGTCAAATAAATATGTACAGTCATCCCAAATGTATCAACCATCAAAATAGTAGGGCGCACCCCCACGAATAAAAGCTGGCATTGTCCCCAATGCCAACTACCAAAATAAGCATATAAACAGAGCGAAAATGCGAATGTGCCGTAGGGACAAGTAAAGGTCGTCTTTTCCTGATCTTCCGGGGCGATGAGAATCTGATTGTACCCCGAATACCTATCTAAAAAGCAATAGAACGACCGGCCCGCAAGACGATCAAGCATTTGGTCGATGAACGGCAACGGGAAATGATCCTTTCGAGTCACCTTGTTAAGCTTTCTATAGCCCATACAAACTCTTCATCCCGTCACCGTCCGAGTAGGAATCAACTCATTGTTAGCATTGGTTACCACAGTCATCCCGCCCTTCTTCGGTACGCATTGCACCGGAGAATTCCATGAGCTGTCAGAAATAGGATACACCACATCGGCGTCAAGCCACTTGATAACTTCCTTCTTGACCACTTCTTGCATAGCTTTGTTGAGTTTCCTTTGGTGTTCAAGTGAGGGCCTCGCATCCTCCTCCAATATGATCTTATGCATGCAAAAGGCGGGGCTTATACCCTGAATATCCGCCAATGTCCATCTGATCGCCCTCTTGCACTTTTGTAGAACCGCCAAAGTGGCGTCAACCTGCACGTTAGTCAAGCAAGACGAAAGAATAACATGCAAAGTGAAATTAGGGCCCAAGTATTTATACCTGAGGTGAGGAGGAAGTGTTTCAACTGCAACACCGGCGGCTCCTCAATAGATGGCTTGGTTGGGGGAGTTTTGCGATTCTCAAGATCCAAGGATAACTTCCTAGGCTCATAAGAATACGAGCCCATACCATGCAAAGCGTTTACACATTCAACTCTCCCGGTATCATCATCAACATCCATGTTCAAGAGCACGGCCTCAAGTGGGTCTTCAACATTCACCATTGCACTTGTGTCATCCACTATCACCGCCGTGACAATGTCAACAAACGAGCACACTTTGGTGATATTCGGTTTCCTCATAGATTTGCACACATGGAACACCACCTTTTCATCACCAACACGGAAGGTCAACTCTCCCACCTCGACATCTACCAAATCCTTTACAGTAGCTAGGAAAGGTCTTCCAAGGATAATTGGCACCTCAAAATCCACCTCACAATCCAAGATAACGAAATCGGCCGGCAATATGAACTTATCAACACGAACAAGGACATCATCAATAATCCCCAAAGGCCACTTCATTGATCGGTCCGCCATTTGAAGCCTCATAGAAGTTGGACGAGGTTGTCCGATTCCCAAGGTCTTGAAGACCGAATATGGCATTAAATTGATACTTGCCCCCAAGTCACAAAGGGCTTTTGCAAAGTCGGCACTTCCAATGGTACATGGGATAGTGAATGCACCGGGGTCCTCAAATTTTGGAGCCATAGAATGCATAATTGTGCTCACTTGATGGGTCATCTTGATTGTCTCACACCCCATTGATCTCTTTTTTGTAACCAAATCTTTCATGAACTTTGCATACCTCGGCATTTGCTCGAGTGCCTCCACCAAAGGCACATTGATAGTCAAACTCTTCATCATCTCAATGAATTTCTTAAATTGGTTGTCACCTTTTTGCTTGGCCAACCGTTGAGGATAGGGCTGAGGAGGCCGAGGTAAGGGTGTTTTGGCTTTGGTCACCACCGGCTCGGGCATATCAATCACGTGTTCCCTAGATGGGTTCACGGCCTCTTGTGTCTCCTCTTCAACCTCATGATTATCAACCCGCACATCATCTCTCACACTTGATTCAACTACATCTTCAACCACCAAAGGCATTTCATTATCTCGTAACTCATCTTCATCCACCATAACTTGGTTTCCTCTTGAGGCATGCACATCACCGCCTCTTCCACTTCGCGTTGTCACCTTCATCACATGATTATTGTGCCTACCCTTGGGGTTTACTACCGTATCACTTGGTAGAGCACCCTTTGGGAGAGTATTTAAAGACTGAGAAATTTGGCCAAGTTGTACTTCCAAGTTACGGATAGAAGTGTTGTGGGAGATCAATTGAGCTTTGGAGTCTTGGTTCTTCTTTATCATTTGCTCAAACATAACTTCAATTCTACCAAATTCATTTCCCAAAGAACTAGACCCTTGAGATTGAAACGGCGGCGGGTTGTTCGGTTGTTGAAACATCGGAGGCCTTTGAAAGCCTTGCCCCTGATTTCCTTGACCACCATTGTTATTCCACCCACCTTGCCCATTGTTGTTGTTCCAATTGTTGTTGTTGTTTCCGCTCCAATTCCCTTGATTACCCGAATTGTTGTTCCCCCAATTTCCTCTTTGGTTGTTGTTATTGTTCCAATTACCACCTTGTTGATTGCCCCAATTTCCTTGGGGTCTCCATTGTTGGTTCCCTTAATTACCTTTATTCCCTTGATAGTTGTTGACGTATTGGACTTCCTCACTTTGATCATCATAGCATTCATTCGAATAGCCACCACCATTATCATATTTATCAAAATTTCCTTGAGGTTGTTGCCCTCTTTGCCTCCTTTTCATCATATTCACTCCTTCCATGGCGTTGACTTGGCACAGGTTTTGAACTTGTTGTAACTGCGCTTTAGCCAACTGATTCATTGTTGTTGTAAGTTCGGCAATGTCTTGACCATGATCATGTAACTCCTTATGCAAATGTATGACGTTAGGATAACCTTGAGGCACATTAGCCCGGTTTTTCCATGCCGACGATGTGTCGGCCATCTCATCTAACACATCACAAGCTTCATTGTAAGGAAGCTTCATAAAATTTCCTCCCGCCAGTTGGTTCACAATACATTGGTTGGTTGTGTTGATGCCCCTATAGAATGTTTGTTGGATCATCACATCATTCATATCATTGTTAGGACATTCTTTCACCATTGTTCTAAACCTCTCCCATATCTCGTGTAATGGTTCAGTCGGCTCTTGCTTGAAGGCTAGAATCTCGTCCCGTAGAGCCGCTATGTGACTTGGAGAGAAAAACTTAGCGATGAACTTGTCCGCCAACTCATCCCATGTAGTGATGGAATGATTGGGGAGCCTCTCCAACCAATCTAACGCCTTCCCCCGAAGTGAGAACGGGAAAAGTCAAAGTCTCAATGCATCCTCCGAAACATTTGTCTGCTTGCTACCCCAACAAGTATCCACGAAGCCCTTCAAGTGTTTATAAGCATTCTAATCAGCGGCCCCCGTGAAATAACCTCGCTGTTCGAGCAAGGTGAGCATCACATTTGTAATCTGGAAGTTCCCCGCCCGGATTCGGGGAGGAACTATTGCACTTGCATACCCTTGGTTGGGTAGAACTCTTGGTGCCACTCTTGGTGGAGGTGGAGGAGGTTCTGGTATATTCTCATTTGCATTGGCATTTGCATTGGCATTTCGACCTCTCCTAGGAGCTTGAGATAATACGTTTTTTTGTTCTAGATCCTTAACCTCCTCCCTCACGACCACGTTTCCAGGGTCATTTGCGTTTAAAGCAATGTGTACCTGAGTGAATTGACACAAATAAAATTAGTAAAAAGAAGGAAAGAGAAGCAAAACACAAAACTAGCTACACAAATAGTCAACACCGTAAGCTCCCCGGCAACGGCGCCAAAAAGTGGTCGCAGCAAACTCAACATCACACAACGGTAGGAAGAGCGGGCACTAAGACTTTTACCCGAATAGTGGTATCGGGGTCAATTTCCACAGGGAGCTTGGAATGGAGTTGCGTATTTGTTTAGACTAGGAATGCGTGTTTGCTCCTAATTATACTTCTAACATTTTTTGGGGTTTTTGTTTAATAACTATTATTATCAACTACAAGTTTAAGCTAATTTATGCTGAAGGGATATGTTCTAAGTTGTGATTAATATAGAGAAAGGCACTAGGGTCGTGGAATCACCTAGGTGGTTAACTAACGGGTAGAGACTACTAATAATAGATTGATTTATTTGGGATCAATGTTATAACCATTGCATAATTGTACCCACTCTCACACCTCTCGGTAGGGAGAGAGAATTTGCCCAATTGACTCTCTCGAGACCAATTGGGTAGGCCAATTAGACCAAACAACTTGGGTTCAAGTAGGGTGATTACTCTCTCGAGGTTTAACCCGTTAATTGGGACTACCATTTCTCATGGGTCCACCCCAATTCCTTGTTGGGTCAATTTTGGGGTCATAGACTCTCTTTCTCAAGAAGAGTCAAGACCCACTAAACTAGAATCAATGTTTGCAACCATCAATCCTTAATTAAACCATAAAATTAACCCAAATAAGAAACACCCAATATCAATCTATCATTAAAAAGCAACACCCATTAATTACCCACACTAGGGTTGAGCCACAACCCTAGCTAATGGGTTTATCTAGACATAGTTAAAGAAGAAACTGAAGAAATAGAAGATGAAACAACCATATTAATTAATTGCTAATGTTAAACTACAATAATCTATGATGAAACCAAGCTATAAATGCCCAAAATAGGCCAAAACATAAGTCTCACGAGTGCAACAGCTATCAGATGTACCAAACTTAACCTAAAAATGGTAAAATGTTCTATTTATAGTGGGCTAGAAAAACTGGACAAAAATGCCCCTGCGGGGTTAGTGCGGACCACACAAAGTTGACACGTGGCCGCACTGGGTTGCTTGACCTCTGAATCATGCTCTCTGAAGATGGTGATACGGACCGCACAAAGTTAGAATGCGGCCGCATGAAGACTGGCGCGAACCGCACAAAGTTGTTGTGCGGCCGCATGAATGGTTTTGGTAGCTTCTCTGAACTTCACTAATGCGGACTGCGTGACCATAGAGTGCGGCCGCATGGAGAGGGACGCGGGCCGCATGAAGTGGGACGCGGCCGCGTGGTCTTCTTCTGGAATATGACACTCTCTGAACTTCTTGGACGCGACCGCATAGCAAGAATGTGTGGCCGCATGAGTGAGACGCGGGCCGCATGAGGTGGGACGCGGCCGCATGAAGTGGGACGCGGCCGCATGAGTTTGACTTGTAGTTTCACAGTCTCCGAACTCCTATGGTGTGGCCACATGACATGATGGTGCGGTCCGCACCAAGTTCTGAATGTCCTTACTTTAATGATCTTTGACACTTGAGCAGGTTTCACTCCGATTTGAACTGATCTTTGACGATTTGTCATTTTATGGCTCAAACCTGCAATCAAACGCAATCTGTAAGCATTTTGGGACTATTTTGTAGCAAATTACACTCAAAGCGCAGGCAAGTATGGGTATAAAACATGTTAAAATCCTACTTATCACACTTCTCAAGGCGACCCGCAGTCAGTAGAGTCTCTTTCATATTACTGTATTTATATTCTGTCTAATATTGTATTCCGGACGGTTGTTGTATTACATTATTTCTTAGAAATTGTTCATGCACTTGTGACACCGGGTTCTGTGATGTCTTTGGATTTATTCAGGAATTTTAAAAGTTGCTAAATGTTTCATTATTTATTCAGAGGAATTTGCTATGTATTGTTTTAAACGTATAAAAGAAGTGTTTTCGAAAATATTTAAACGAGAATTTAATTAAGTTTTTTGGTTGGCTTGCCTGACAACAGTATCCGGCACCATCACGACCCTTAGTGGATTTTGGGTCATGACAACATGGTATTAGAGCACTAGGTTCCCTTAGGTCTCACGAGTCATGAGCAAGTCTAGTAGAGTATCGTGGATTGGTACGGAGACATCTGTACTTATCTTCGGGAGGCTACAGAGTTGTTAGGAGTACTTCCCTTCTTGATTCCTCATCGTTTGATTTAATTCCTTGAGGCTTATGCCCTTGTTTCCTTCCTACTCAATCTTACGCGACGCGAACTGCTAGTTATAAATTGAGAATTGAAGAATTGTAATGGTACTACAGATGTGGTACGAGATGTTTCTTCTAGTATAGTTGGTTGGGCTATTGTCCTCGCCTTACGGAAGGATTTTTCTATCGTTTCGGCTCGGTAGTGGTTCTTCTAAGAGCTTGGAGGTTATGCACAGGTTGCTATGATGCTCACGATTGGTTGTCACATAGTAATTACTTGGTGGTAGGTTACTTGCCTATGTGTTGGGCGGTGAATGATTTGAAAGGAAGTCTACTCAATGCACGATTCAGAGATCTGATATTTCATTTCTGGCGGAGGAAAAGCACTTGACCTATGAATGTCCATATTTGGGGTAATGGAGTAATGAGACTTGGTATTTTCGAGCGTGGTGCAATTTTCATCTACGATGTAGTGTCGTCGTCCTCTATTGTATGTGTTAAGTTCACCGGTGTTATGGTCTTCTACAATTCGCCTATGGGGTAAGATATTGTGAAATAATATTGGAGAAACGACTGTTAGAGATCGCAGGGTGCGATGGTTCAGGAATCGGTGTCCCTAATGTTGACGGCTCGAGAAAGATGATCTCCGAAAAGGTTTAACGTTAGTAGCGATTTGTGGGTTCAAGTGCTACGAAGGTAGATTTTATTAAGGCAACAACTAAGCAGCAAAGGATGAAGAAGGGCATGTGGGAAGTGTCAGGTGGTGGTTAATTTCTAGAAGGCCAGGTATAGGAGGCAAGGGTCGAGTAGTCGATTAAATGGATAAGTTCCGCCAGAGTGGGAGAGTGGCGGAGTTGCATATAGGCATTATGGTAGGATGATTACGCACCTTAAGGAGAGTTTGGAATGATTTGAGGAATTTTAGTGATTGGTGATTGGGGTCTACGGATTTAATTTGAAGTATGGGCTATTATGCGGCAGGAGATTTGATATAATGGGAAGGAGCTGCTTGAAATGAAGAAGGATACAACATACTTTGAATTAAAAAGATGTTGTCGTACATTTAATTGATGTCCACGATGGGTGAATGGACTTGTGCAGCTAGAGAGTGAGCTCGGACTCAGGAGGGGTTATTAATGTCGCAGTGATTGTACCTTGTGCAGCAGCGTTGGAAGATGTCGGTAGGTAATTTCCACAGGTGGGTTATCCCCTGTGAGTAGGTTAGCGGTCGAGTGGTTGGCGAAGCTTCTGCGAAGAATTTTATTGGCCATCCAGTAGAGATTGAATATGGGGTTATTGTGAGAATTCAAAGTGTTCATGAAGCGCTAATGGGAGGTTTTCAAGGAATCTGACGGTTTGATTACGCAAAGTCATGTCAATAGGAGAGAAGGAATCTTGGTGAGTTCCAGAGTTGTGTAATAGTGTATTTAAGCTAAGTGGGAGAGTCCCACTGCCTACGGTTGGATTGCATGGTCGTCTATTCATGAGATTTCCAGTTATTAGCATATTGACGGGTTATTTCAGCTAAGGGAGAGTAACATAAGGGGTGAATTGAGCAAAGAATTATTAAAGGTGTGCTATAGTTGGCCTTATTGGCTCATGTTCAGACGTGGGAAAGGATTCAGGATTTATGTCTTGTATAAGTGCGGGTTTCAAGGGAAGTAATTATGTCGGGTCCTTCGCCAAGAGGGTATGCATGTGTTAGAAGAATCATGGAGTTGATTATATTCGGGGCCCAGTCAGAGCGGGTGGCTCTCAACAACGGCCCTAGTGAATTCAAAATTTAAAGTGTGGTGCATAATGATTTCGAGCCTACGAGTACGGTTAAGAATCAAGCTTTTGTAGCAGATTAGAAGAAGAGGCCGAGGATGTTCTATAATGTTTTGATTCGCAGTATAGCATTTGGGAGAAAAGTGAGAAAAGACTTCGGATTCATAGAGGGATTATCAAAATGGGCATACTGGTTGAGGATGCGAATGTGTGCACAAGGGAGGTATGAAACGGTTCGTGGGATTGGAGACAGTGTGGTCTCGTGATTCAAGGTCACTCGGGATGAGTGTGGATAGGGTGTGTTATATGTTAAATGGGTTATTATTATTTCTAAGGCAATCAAGGATAAATTGGAAGAAGATAGATTGATTAGCCATAGTTGAATTGGCATATTGGTGGTAGTGATCAGTTCCTGCAGCGGGACAAAAGTTATGCAAGTGATTTGTAACGGTACGTGTGAGGCCGGTCGGCCGCCGTAATTGATGTTATTCAGAAATATTCTACGGTTATGGCTTGTTATGTGTAGGCGGATCCCGTAAGGGCTATGGTGGCTTAGACCACTACTTAGAGATTTGCGTATTCCACGGTTATGAGAATTCACATATGTATTGCTACGATTCTCCTGAAGTGAGTTAAGTGAAAAGTTTTTATATGATGAAGTGTTAATCTATTAGTGCTTCCGAAGTTATGATGAAAAATGTGTTATATCGTATATTGGCATGTTGGGTGCAGTGAGTGGTATGGGATTTGAAGTGAGGATCAAGGTTACAGTTCGGTGTTGACAGGGATATCACGAACTCGGATGAGCAGGAAAGGAGTTTTGATGTTTAAGGTAAGTTGGTATTGTCTTCAGCGTCACCTGAGATTGGTGTTTTGTGAAAGAGGCCTTGCATCCTGGTTAAGGATTCTTGATCGCTTTTCAACATTAGTGCGGCTGGTGGTTTAGATGTACATACCTGTTATTGGTTATGGAAGGTTGTGGGAGCGTGTCCCACTGGAAGGTTGTATAAGTGTGGCGTGTAGTCACTTGATTGATTGAAGATTTAAACCAAGTATGAAGATTGTGGTGATGACACTAAATTGAGAATTGATGCCTGGAGGGCACTCGATTTATTGGGTTGTGGACTGTGGAGGATTGCTCCGGTTATGATGGTTACTCTTGTGTGTTATAGGAAGAAGCGGGTTATTATGGACCCAGGAAAGATTATTGGCCTAGTTCAGTACGATCAGAATCAGCTTGAGGTCTGTGGATTTATTTAAATGTGAATGTGGGCTCTACATCAGGCCAGATATGTTCATTTCAGCAATGCGCTCCTTATAGAAGAGTAGTCGGGGTGTTATGTCATCGTCAGCTATTTCATGTAATGATGTATTGTGTTGTGGGAGTCGTGAGATAGCTTGGTGAATTTCGTATATGTTGAGGTTCTGCGTAGAGATGATGTTATATGAGCAGAATGGCTCTTGAGATTTAGACCGTATATTGCACCTCAGTTGTGCTTGAGTTTGTAGCTTATAGCGCTATATGCCTCCCCAGGGATGGTATTATGCACTTGACGTGCTGGTGACTGACATCCGATATTTTGATGTGATGAGCAATCTAGCTCGGTGTGTATCTCCTTATGTGAATTTTATGTGTGGATCGGGTGGCACGCCGCCATGGGTATGCTGTTTGGATCGGGTTGCGCGTTGCAACAGTGTGATGTTGAGTACAGTTCCCTATATCTATTTTATATGTTTTGTTTCCTATTTTTCTAAGGAAAAATCATATTAGCTGTGTGCCCGCGTCGCATGTATGATTCGCGAGTGGGGTAATTAGATTTCCTTTTTCAGAGTTCGTTTTCCTTTTTGTATCGCGTTCGAATTAGTATCCTATTGGCACATTGTGGCACCATATGAGACTTTTGATCTTGTCTAGGGTGGCTTATTGCCTGAGCAGTTCGTACTGGGTGAGAAGAGATCATTGGATTTAGGATCAGTGCAATCTGACTATATGAAGTATATTAAGGAGCTAAGACCATCATTTGGTTCAGAATGGGGTGATAGTTCTTGTCAGGAGTATAGCCCAATGATTTATTGATTCAGCAGTTGGTTACGAATCTCTACACATCTCTTTCATCGTGGCGGTATTGTGAGAGTTAGAGCAAGACCTATGTATGTCATGAGGTGCAAGGGAAGCATCAAAGTCATGGAATTTCTACTAAATTGATCAGAGAATGTTATTATGGTCCTATGAGTAAAATGGTGCAAGATGTGAATTCAGTTAAGGTATGCAGTCAAGTCTTGGTGCTGCGTGTAGTTATTGACATGGTGAGCGTATGTTGGAAACAGGTCTGGCATAGAATTCCGGATGTTGGAATTGGGCTCTAAGGCTTATTTGCTTTAATAAAAGGGAATATCTTCAGAATTGATCGAGCTAATGTGTTCACCTGAGTTGTGGTAGCACGGGAAGGTGCATGAGGTGTTAAACATTGATTTCAAACTACTTCAGTGTAGTTCTCAGCACGTTCGAGGACGAATGCATGTTTAAGTGGGAGAGAATGTAATGACCCGACAGGTCGTTTTAAGCTCTAGCGCGTCGTTCAGTAGTCTGAGGCCATGAGCAGCTTCATTTCAGGTATTATGACTTGTACGCGTGGTTGGAATTGAATTTCAGGAAGTTCAGGGTCGATTTGGAAAGAGAATTCTCATTTCGGAAGCTTAAAGTTGAAAGAATTAACTAGGATTGGCTTTTTGAGTAAACGACCTCGGAATTGGGATCTAAAGGTTCCAGCAGGTTCGTATGATGATTTCGGACTTGGGCGTATGTCCGTATCGGGTTTTGGATGACCAGGGAACATTTTGGCGCCTATTATGGAAGTTAACATTTTGGAAGAAATTTCATAAGTTTGGCTAAAGTGTATTGTGTTATAGATGTTCGTTTGGGATTCCGAGTCTGGGAGTAGCTCCGTATGGTGATTTTGGTGTTGGGAGCACGATCGGAAGTGAATTCGGAGATACGTGGGTCATTTTGGAGTCATTTGACTAAAGATAGGAATTTAAAGGTTTTTGAGAAGTTTGACCGGGCGTGGACTTTTTGATATCGGGGTCGGAATATGATACCGAAAGTTGGAGTAGGTCCGTAATGTTGAATATGACTTGTGTGCAAAATTTGGTGTCAATCGGACTTGATTTGATAGGTTTAAACATCAAAAGTAGAAGTTTGAAATTCTAAAGTTCATAAAGCTTGAATTGGAGGTCGATTCGAGTTAGCATTGTTTGATATGATTTGAGGCCTCGAGCAAGTCCGTAGTGTATTTTGGGACTGGTTAGTATGATTTGTTGGGGTCCCGGGGGCTTCGGGTAGATTCCGGGTGGTTAACGGATCGAAAATGAGATTTTTGAGAAGAGCTGAAGGTTGTTGCTTCTGTCATAACCGCACCTGCGGTTGGTGGATCGCAGGTGCGAGACTGCAGAAGCGGTCCTGGCATTGCAGAAGCGGCCCAAGCAAGCCAGGCCAGGAACCGCAGAAGCGGCTCCGCAAATGCGGCCTCCAGACCGCTGAAGCGGTCCCAGCCTTCTCTCCCCATTTCGCAGATGCGGTCATCTTCTCGCAGATGCGGGACCGCAGATGTGGTCCCCTGACCGCAGATGCGGAAATCGCTGAGGCAGTGAGTTCTTTTAAAAATCGGGATATGGTCATTTTTCTTCCATTTTTCATTTGGTATGGGCGATTTTGGAGAGCTTCAAGAGGGGAATTTCATCATCAACAATAAGGTAAGCTAACCTACCTATATTGAGTTAAATATATCGATTTTGTGTGGATTTTAGCATGTAAATAGGTAGAAATTCGGAGGTTTGAGGAAAACCTAGAAAATTGATAATCTTGGATTTTGACCACAATTTTGGGTACGGAATTAAGAGAAAATTATATATTTGAGTTCGTGAGCTCATGGGTAAACCTTATCTTCGAAAATTTTTGGAATTCGGGCACGTGGGCATGAGGACAATTTTGTCAACTTTTCGATCGGGGTTAGGAATTGTTATAAATTGGATTGTAATGAGTAATTGAGCATATATTAATGGATTTGCATAATTATTGGCTAGTGTTGGAGCGTTGTGCATCAATTTGAGTCTTCGAAAGGGCGTGGAATGTCGGTTATGGATCTTCGGAGCGAGGTGAGTCTCCTTTCTAACCTTGTAAGAGGGAATTGTCCCCATATGTGAGTTAATTGGTTATGTGCTCCTATTTGTGGGGTCTACGTATGCACGAGGTGACGAGAGTCCGTGCGTAGCTACTATTATGCTATTGTCCGGGTAGTCTAGGACCCAAAAGCATGTTGTACTTGGATTATTTGTAAGCTTATTGACAGCTTGAATCGCTTAAATCACATCGAATTGGTAGACGAATTTCTAAACAGATTAAACTTCATTTTTCTTAAATCATTAAAAGAGAATTGGCTTTTATTGGAATAAACAATTCCTGAAAAACTCTTAATTGGTTGTTTGACTGTGTGTATCTATGTGTGCCCGCGTCGTACGTATGATTCGCGAGTGGGGTATCCGTTTATTTATGTTGACCACGTCGCATGTATGATGCGCGAGCGGGGTAATAGATGCATCTATGGTTAGCGCCGTTTCACCCTCGGCACTGCACATTTTACATTTCTGTTGGATCGGGTCGTACGACCTTGGCATGATATGCGCATGCTTGTATTGCTTGCTTGAGAATGTTATGTGATAATATTTGCCTTCCCTGGCCAGATATAGTTGATAAGCATAATGAAAAGTAAACTTTGGAAATCTGTACTTATTTGAGATGTTGTTTACCTGTTATCTGGTTTTACGAGTTTATAATTGCTTTATAAAAATACATGATTTCCTCACATTTTCACTATATTGTTATTGGACCACTAGTAAATGTCAAAGTCGACCTCTCGTCTCTACTTCTTCGAGATTAGACAGGATACTCATTGAGTACACGTTGTTTTCGTACTCATACTACACTTCTGTGCATTTTTGTTGCACGGGCTTATGTATATCTAGTGGCCTACTGGGCGTAGCAGCATGGTTGATACGGAGACTTAGGTGAGCTACACTTCTCAAGGCGACCCGCAGTCAGCAGAGTCGCTTTCAGATTACTGTATTTATATTTTGTCCAATATTGTATTCTAGACGGTTGTTGTATTATATTATTTCTTAGAAATTGCTCATGCACTTGTGACACAGGGTTCTGGGATGTCTTTGGATTTATTCAGGAATTTTAAAAGTTGTTAAATGTTTCATTATTTATTCAGAGGAATTTGCTATGTATTGTTTTAAACGTATAAAAGAAGTATTTTCGGAAATATTTAAACGAGAATTTAATTAAGTATTTTGGTTGGCTTGCCTGACAGCGGTGTCCGGCGCCATCACGGCCCTTAGTGGATTTTGGATCGTGACACGCAGTTTCATCACTGAACTTGCACTCCAAGAATTCAGTCTTGGTCCTACTCAACTTGAAATCTTTAAACTCCAGGGTCTGTCTCCAAACCTCCAGTCTCGCGTTAACTCCGCCTCGCGTCTCGTCAATCAAACAATATCATCCGCAAATAACATACACCAAGGAACCTCCACTTAATTGTGGTGCATCAGTGTTTTCAACGCCAAGGCAAATAAAAATAGGCTAAGAGCTAACTTCTGGTGCAACCCCATTACAATTGAAATATTTTATCAAAATACAGAAAGGAAATTTAGAGAAAAGCTTATCACACTGCTTTGGATGATAATGTTCGTGTAAAATTTACTAGGTGTAATATATAAAGAGACTAGGTGTATAGTTATGAGAATAGTAATCAAGTTCAATTGAAGTAAATAATTAGCAAAATTATACTCCTTTCGTTTCAAATTAAATGAGGTACTTTCCTTTTTAGTTTGTTCCAAAATAAATGATACATTTTTAAATTTGAAATAATTCAACTTTAAACGCTTTATTTTACCCATTTACCCTTAATGAGAAACTTTTATAACCACAAAAATATCATGCCCTACAAGCTTTTATCCCTTAAACTTTTAAGATCACAATTTTTAAAATTCTTTCTTCTTTTCTTAAACTCCGTATCGAATCAAACTACCTCATATAAGACAAACCTGGCAGCTTTTGCTTTGTCAATGGCAGATGTTGTCGGTTTGTTCTTTGGTAAACTATTGCTTTTGACAGGTGTAATAGGTATAGAAGCTTTTGGAGGAAAATATTGGCGCCAAGTTCCTCTTGTTCCGGTTCACAAAATATGGAGTATAATAAAAAATGCAAGAATAAATTAAGAAGCGATCTTAGCCTTTCATAGTTATATGGACACGTGTTATCGAGAAGTTTTATTTTATGCCTCATATAATTTACACTAGTTGTATGAGGCTCTTTTTTGTCTCATAAATTTGTGGATTCCAATCTTATATTTCTGGGTCCACAGAAATCTGGGTCCACAAAACTGTGAGACAAAAAGTTAACTCATATAACTAGTGTCAGTTGTATGAGACACAAAATAAAATTTTCCGTGTTATCCATCTATATGTGTATTGATACTTATTGGAGTCAAAAGTAATAGAGTAGAGCCGAACCCAATATTAAGGAATACTCATTTAATATAAATTTATATATAATTGATAAATTGTATATTAACTTGTAATTAAAGTTAAAACTTCAATACTGAGGGTATATAAATTTTAAAAGTAGTATAACTAAGGAAATATTCTTACTTTCTTTTGTAAACAGCCAGATTTTGCCCATGATTGATTGGATTTTGTTTTTCCAATTTTGCCATTGTATAAATAGGGATTCTGTATTTATTTTTTTTTAACTTTTAACTCATTTGTTATATGAAAGAACTAGTATTAGTATCCGCGCGGATGTGTGGACGCTAATCATACCAAATATTTTAGTTATTTGGATTGTAAGTAAATAATCTTAAAATTTACACTTTCTCAGTAAATATAGATAATCATTGCATATTAACTATATGAAAAAATTAACTATTTCTTCTATTTTTCTTTTTTTGATAAAATTCTTGCCAGTGTCATTCGATCCTAAAAATAGTTAGGAAGCAAAATAATAATTCATATTTATGGCAAATTAATCAAATGTTGAGACAATGAATAACTCTTTGGATAAGACTTAACTCTTTTACTACTACTTGAACACTTATTTGGTGTGTTGATATCTCTTAAAAAATATTTCTTTATTAAAATATTAGTTTCTAAAATATTATTTTTCAATAATAATTATTTTTATAATAATATAATTTAAAATATTATTCTTAATTCAAAAATCATTTCAGTTGGTTATCTAAAAATATTTAAAAAAATCTTTAGCTAGTGAATTTTTTTTATTCCACTTTGATATTTGACATTAACCATGTAAATATCTGAGTTATTTAAATTATATGTAAATAACCTTAACATTTAAACCTTCTAAATAATTATAGATCATCGTTAGATATTAATTAAGAAACACTACATGAAAAAAGACTAACATTTTCTCAATTCTCGTAGTGCTAATTTTATTTTTGGACTTTTCTCATTGGTGTCATTGGAACCTAAAAATAGCCACAAAGTGAAATAATAACTCATATTTATGGCAAAGCACAAAGGTTGACACGATATAAACAATTATTTGATTACGACGTGACTTTTATACCACGACTTGAACTCTTATTTGGTATGATTTTATCTTTCAAAAAATATTTCTATTTTGAAATTTCAATTTCTAAAAAATTATATATATTATAATAATGATTATATTTATGTATATATTATAATAATAATTATTCTTAATTTAAAATTCACTTTAATCGGCTATCTAAAAATTTAAATTATCCTTTGGCCGAATTTATTTCAGTATGACTCCACTTTAAATTTATCAATATCTCTAGCCCTAGAATTTGAATTTTTAATATCCTATATCTACAAAAAAAAATTGTTCTTTGAATCATTAAATGTTAAATTAGTTGATTATTGTTATAAAGCATTGCATATATTATCTTAAAATTGTCAAGTAGTTTATTTTTCGATATCATACTTGGCTTAACCTAAATGCAAACTATTCAAATTGCAGTCCAATTCAAATTCGAATATGATATCAGTTTGTTAGTAATAGTGATTTTTTAAAAACGGCACATAATGTAAATAAAAAAATATTCTAAGATATCATTATCTTACAATCTATGTATTTGAGTTGAAAAAAAAATATTTGAAATCGATGAGATTAACTTTCAAATTTTTTATACTCAACAAAGATGAAACATAAAAAGAAATTTGTTGTCATCTTTTATTTCTCATTTTTAGATCTGTCTAACATTTTTTCAATATTTATTTTCTTTTATCTTATTTTTTATGTCATTATTTCTTTTGTTATAAAAAATTAATTTATTTCACTATAAAAGGATGAGTTTTAATAAAAATTGTCTACATATGAACTTTAATTATATTTTTAGTCTTTGGTTGAAATTACTTCATATTTTTCTTTTGGCTTTATCTAATCAACCTAAATATGTACTCACTTGAACACTTAAATAAAAAAATTAAATAATGTGTAATTTATATATAATCCATATATAATATGTGTATAATCGTATGTTGTCGGTATATCATCTATTTATATTAGCTATAAATGGTAAACAATAAATATGGCCGGATATTATATAAATATTCCATAAAATTTCGGTTTTTGAGTTTATCCATGTGACGACCCGGCCGGTCGTCTTAAAAATTAACGCCCCGATCCCCTATTAGCTGCTTTTCCCAAGTTTATTTCTGCTAATGTGAATTACCGGGATATTCGATTTTAAGTTTCCGAGAGTTTTGGGACACTTAGTCCCTAAATGAGAGCTTAAGTGTTGGAAAGTTGACTGCAGTCGGAACAGTGTGAATACGGCCTCGGAATGAAAATCCGATGGTTTCGTTAGCTCCGTTGGGTGATTTTGGGGTTAAGAGCATGTTCGGATTGTGTTTTGGAGGTCCGTAGCTAATTTAGGCTTGAAATGCCGAAAGTTGAATTTTGGAAGTTTACGGTTCGATAGTGAGATTTTGATCTGAGGGTCGAAATGAAATTTCGAGAGTTGCAGTAGTTCCATCATGTCATTTGGGATGTGTGTACAAAAGGTTATTCGGACGAGGTTTGGTAGATTTTTTGATCGAAAGTGTGTTTTTAGAATTTTTGGAATTTTTAGGCTTGAATCCAATGAAAAATAGGTGTTTTGATGTTGTTTTGAGCGTTATGAAGATTGGAACAAGTTTGAATGATGTTTTAGGATTAGTTGGCAGGTTTGGTTGAGGTCTCAGGGGCCTCGGGTGTATTTCGGATGCTCAACGGGTCATTTTTGGAACTTGGGAAATTGCAGAAAATGTTGCAGCAGTCAGTTCTCGTTTCCTTCTTCGCGTTCGCGAAGAGGAGCTGGGACTAGGGGAAAGTTTGGCCTTCGCGTTCGCGAGAGGGCCTCCCCGTTCGCGAAGAGGCTGGATGGTTGTGCTATGCGTTCGCAAATGGGCTTCGCGTTCGCAGAAGAGGAATTGGCCCAGTGGAGTTTTGTGCATCGCGTTCGCGTGGTGCCCGTCGCGTTTGCGAAGGTTCGTCTGTGCAAGGCATCGCGTTCGCGGAGTGAGGGACGCATTTGCGAAGAAGGAAAAATGGTCAAAGTTATTTTGTGCTTCGCGAATGCGAGGCTTTGACCGCGTTCGCGAAGAAGGAATTTTCTGGGCAGATATAAGATTTCAAAATCGAGTGTTTGGCCATTTTTATCAAAACTTAAGCTTGGGAGCTCGGATTTGAGTTAGATTTTGAGGGATTTTCAGAGGTAACGACTCTTAACTCATTTTTGCTTGTAACCCATTAATCTAAACATGAATTCATCCTTTCATTTCAGAATTTGTATGAAAATTGGGGAAAAGTTCTTAGGCCAAGAAATTGAGTTTTGATTGGGTATTTGACATCGGATTTAGACTCGTGAGAGTGTGAGGTTTCTGAAATGTAAATTTCACTCGATTCCGAGATGTAGGTCCGAGGGGCATTTTGGTCATTTTACATAATTTCGCATATTAGCTTAGAATTTAATTGTAGAATCAGTTACTTGAAGTGTTATTTACATTATGCAATTGAATTGAATAGATTTGGGCCATTTGGAGTCGAGTACTCGTGGCAAAGACGTGGTGTTGGGTTGATTTTGAGCCGGTTCGAGGTAAGTGGCTTGTCTAACCTTGTGTGGGGGACCTTCCCCTTAGGATTGATATATTTGGTAATTGAAATGTCGTGGATGTGACGTGACGAGTGCATACTTGTGCAAATTGTTGGAAATCCGGTTTTCTTTAAGTACTTATTGGTATGTTCCTTCTCCTTTTTTTATTACTTGTACTATAAAGCTCGTTGTTAGCTTAGGAAAGCATGTCTAAGTGATTTAATTGCTATAATTGTTCAATTTGTTTACCTGAACCCTGTGCAGCATCCTAGGCTAGAATTATTTGTTGCCTTAACATGAAATTTCCCTTCTCTGAATATTTTCTTGCGACTGCTGTGTATTTACATTGGGACTACGGATATAGGATTCCAGTAGCTCCCCCTTGTCTATTTACTTTGGGACTGCGGGTTAGATTCCCGATAGATCCCCCTGCACATTTACTTTGGGACTGCGGGTTAGATTCCCGGTAGATCCCCCTGCACATTTACTTTGGGACTACGGGTTAGATTCCCGGTAGATCCCCCTGCAAAGTTATATGGAACTAACGGGAATGCACCTGGTAGATTCCTCCAGTACTGGGTATTTACATTTGGACTACGCATTGGATTTCCGGTAGATCTCCGCACATTGATAGTTAGACTATGGGACGGGATCCCGGGAGATCCTTCGGACATATATATGATGGACTACGGGACGGTATCCTGGGAGATCCACTGGACAATTGTAATTGGGACTACAAGACGGTATCCTGGAAGGTGCCCCGGTTGTTGTCTCTGTATTGAGCTGTATTTCTTTCTGTGGTTTGTTTTGTCTCTGTTCTATTTGTTGTTGTTCTGTCAATTCTATGTTATTTCTTACTGTTGCACTTATTTATACTGTTTTATTCCACACTGTTAACCCTTATATTGTATTTAACCTTAGTAGGCCCTGACCTTCCTCGTCACTACACAACCGAGGTTAGGCTTGGCACTTACTGAGTACCGATGTGGTGTACTCATGCCTCTTCTGCGCATGTTTTTCATGTGCAGATCCAGGTACTTCTACTCAGGCCTACCATCCCTGAGGGAGGCGACTACTTAGAGACTTCGAGGTACATCTGCCGCATCCGTAGACCGAGGAGTCCCTTTTTATTCCTGCTTTCTAGTATTTAGCCCTTCTGTTCTTACTAGACAAAGTCGGAGTTAGAGCTATGTAGTATTTCTTTTTCTTAACTTGTGATTCGTGGGTTTCCGGGTCTTGGATTTAGATATTAGTTTTGAGATCTATATACATATGGTGTATGCCAAACAGTACATTTAACACAGTTATTGCCTTATTTCTGTTTTTAAATTGTTTTACTTCCGCAAGTTTTGGTTATCTTCCGCAAGTTTAGGCTTACCTAGTCGTAGAGACTAGGTGCCGTTACGATGGTTCGTGGAGGGCGAACCGGGGTCCTGACAAGTTGGTATTAGAGCTCTAGGTTCAAAGGAGTCATGGACCACAAGCCGGTTTATTAGAGTCTCGCTGATTGGTACGGAGATATCTGTACTTATCTACGAGAGGCTATGTAACTGTTAGGAAAATTCCACTTCATTTGATTTCCTTGTCATGCGATATTTTGACATTACAATTCTAAACTTCTATCTTTTATTCTCTCACAGATGGTGAGGACACGTGCTACCTGAGATGATCAGGCACCCACGCCCCCTAATGTAGTTGTCAGAGGCTGGGGCCGGGGTAGAGGCCGAGGACCCACACGTGGTGCATCTAGAGCATCTACGCGAGCTGCCCTCGGGTTACCACCAGCAGTTCCAGTCGGAGTCCAGGCACTTGATACGCCTACTGCTACTACTACTCCAGCCCTTCAGGAGACTTTGGCGTAGTTCATGAGCATGTACACCACCTTGGCTCATGCAGGGTTGCTTCCCCTTGCTGCAGCCACATCTCAGGCCGAGGGAGGAGCACGGACTCCCACTGCCCACACTCCTGAGTAGCGAGTGCATGTTGAGCAGGTGTTTGAGATTTTTCCTATGCCGCCTGCAGTGCTAGTTCAGCCCGAGGACAGGGCAACGGCTTCCGAGGATGAGCAGTTGAGACTTGAGAGATTCAAGAAGTACAAGCCCTCTGTATTTAGTGGTCTAGCATCGGAGGATGCTCTGGGATTTCTTGATGAGTGTTACTGCATTCTCCGTACCATGGGTATTTCAGGATCGAGCGGGGTTTCTTTCACTACCTTCCATCTTTGAGGAGCCGCCTATTAATGGTGGCACACTTATGAGTTAGACAGTCCAGATGAGGCTGCTTCACTGACTTGGGCTCAATTTTCAGATCTGTTCCTAAGGGAGTATGTCCCTTAGAGCCTTAGGGACGCATGGCGCGCAGAGTTTGAGCATTTGCGCCAGGGTGCTATGCCTGTTTCAGATTATGTTGTCTGTTACACCAGTTTGGCTAGGCATGTGCTAGCCTTGGTTTCTACTGTCCGCGAGAGGGTTCGCCGGTTTATTGAAGGCCTTATTCCAAGCATCAGATCTAGCATGGCTCGTGAGTTGGAGATGGATATTTCTTATCAGCAGGTGGTGAGCATTGCTAGGATGATTGAGGGTATGCATGCTAGGGAGAGGGAGGCTAAGAGGACTCGAGAGTGGGGCCATTATTCTGGTACCCGTACCCCAACTGCAGGTCGTCATGGTCGGGGTTATATGAGTCGTCTTGCTCATTCAGCTCTTCCAGCAGCTAGTGGTATTCTAGCTCCTCTTAGGCCTCAGGAGCCTTCGGGGTGTTTTCAGAGGTCAGTCCAACAGACCTGGCCCTAGCTAGTCATAGCCACCACGTCCTCCCAGAGCTTGTTTTGAGTGTGGTGACATACATCATATGGTGAGTGATTGCCCCAAACTTGGGAGGGGTGCACCTCCATAGACTTCTCATCCACAGCGTGCCTCGCAGAGTTCTCAGGCTATGGTTACAGCTTCAGTTACTACCCCACCTGCTCAGCCAGCTAGAGGTAGAGGTCGGGGAGGTATAGGTCACCCTAAGGGGGAGGCCAGGCCAAACACTATGCCCTTCCTGCCCGTACAGAGGCTGTTGCCTCCGATTTTGTCATCACAGGTATTATATTGGTTTTCCACAGAGATGCATCGGTTCTATTCGATCCAGGCTCTACTTATTCTTATGTATCTTCTTATTTTGCTCCACATTTGGGTGTATCTCGGGATTCTTTGAGTTCTCCTATTTATATTTCTACTCTTGTGGGAGATTCTCTCGTTGTGGACTGCATTTATCGATCGTGTTTGGTTGCTCTTAGTGGTTTTGAGACTAGAGCCGATTTATTATTACTTAGTATGGTTGACTTCGATATTATCTTGGGTATGGACTGGTTGTCGCCCCATTATGCTATTCTTGATTGTCACGCCAAAATCGTGATGCTGGCTATGCCAGGTGTGCCACGTGTTGAGTGGAAAGGTACTTTAGATCACACTCTCAATAGAGTTATTTCTTTTCTTAAAGCTCAGTGTATGGTTAAGAAGGGGTATGATGCGTATTTAGCATATGCGAGAGATGTCATTATTGATACCCATCAGTTGATTCAGTTCCAGTAGTACGGGATTTTCTCGATGTATTTCCAGTTGATCTTCCAGGTATGCCGCCTGATAGAGATATTGATTTTGGCATTGATCTGTTGCCGGGCACTTAGCCCATTTCCATTCCTTCGTATCATATGGCTCCTCCTAAGTTGAAGGAGTTGAATGATCAGTTACATGAATTGTTTGATAAGGGTTTTATTCGGCCCAGTGTATTACCTTGGGGTGCTCCTGTCTTGTTTGTGAAGAAAAAGGATGGTTCTATGCGTATGTGTATTGATTATCGCCAGTTGAACAAGGTTACAGTGAAGAACCATTATCATTTGCCTCGTATTGATGATCCGTTTGACCAGCTTCAGAGCGTACAGGTATTTTCTAAGATTGACTTGCACTCAGGTTACCATCAGTTGAAAATTCGGGAGCCAGATATCCCGAAGACTGCTTTCAGGACTCAGTATAGTCATTACGAGTTCCTTGTTATTTCATTTGGGCTGACCAATGCCCCAACAACCTTTATGTATTTGATGCACAGTGTGTTTCGGCCGTATTTTGACTCATTCATCATTGTCTTTATTGATGATATTCTAGTGTATTCCATGAGTCGGGAATATCATGAGCACCACCTGAGGACTGTGCCTCAGACTCCGAGAGAAAAGAAGTTATATGCTAAGTTCTCGAAATGTGAGTTTTGGTTGGATTCAGTGGCATTCTTAGGCCACGTGATATCGATTGAGGGTATTCAGGTGGATCCGAAGAAGATAGAGGCCATACAGAGATGGCCCAAACCATCCTCAGCTACCGAGATCTGCGGTTTCATTGGTTTGGCTGGCTACTACCGTCGTTTTGTGGAGGGGTTTTCATCGATTGCAGCTCCTATGACTAGGTGACCCAAAAGGGTGCTCCATTTTAGTGGACGGATGAGTGTGAAGAGAGCTTTCAGAAGTTCAAGATAACTTTGACCACAACCCCAATTTTGATACTACCTACAGGTTCGGGGTCTTATACGGTCTATTGTGATGCCTTGAGGGATGGCCTCGGAGCGGTGTTGATGCAGGACCGAAGGTGATTGCCTACGCGTCTAGACAATTGAAGATACATGAGAAGAACTACCCTGTTCACGATCTTGAGTTAGCTGCCATTGTTCACGCCCTGAAGATTTGGCGCCATTACTTATACGGTGTCCCCTGTGAGATTTATACTGACCATCGGAGCTTGCAGCACCTGTTCAAGCAAAAGGATCTAAATTTGCGCCAGAGGAGGTGGTTAGAGTTGCTGAAGGACTATGACATCACTATTCTGTATCACTCGGGCAAGCCAATATAGTGGCCGATGCTTTGAGTCGCCAGGCAAGGAGTTTGGCATATTTACCAGCATCGGAGAGGCCTATGGCGATGGATGTTCAGGCCTTAGCCAACCAATTTGTGAGATTGAATCTTTCGGAGCCCAGTCGGGTTCTAGCTTGCGTGGTTTCTCGGTCTTCCTTATTTGATCGTATCAGGTAGTGGTAGTATGATGACCCTCATTTGCTTGTCCTCAAGGACAAGGTTCAGCACGGTAATGCTAGGGATGTGACTATTGGTGATGATGGGGTATTGATGATGCATGGTCGGATTTGTGTACCCAATGTCGATGGGCTTCAAGAATTGATTCTAGAGGAGGCCCAAAGCTCGCGGTATTCCATTCATCTCGGTGCCGCAAAGATGTATCAGGATTTGAGACAGCACTATTGTTGGATGCGGATAAAGAAAGATATAGTTGGATTTGTAGCTCGGTGTCTCAACTGTCAGCAGGTGAAGTATGAGCACCAGAGACCGGGTGAGTTGCTTCAGCAGATAGAGATTCTGGAATGGAAGTGGGAGCGGATCACCATGGACTTCGTAGTTGGGCTCCCACGAACTTTAAGGAAGTGTGATGCTATTTGGGTGATTATGGATCGACTGACCAAGTATGCTCACTTTATTCCTGTGTGTACTACTTATTCCTCGGAGCGGCTGGCGGAGATCTATATCCGGGAGATCGTTCATCTACATGGTATTCTGGTTTCTATCATTTCAGATAGAGGTACCCAGTTCACATCACGGTTCTGGAGAGTCGTTCAGCATGAGTTAGGTACTCGAATAGAATTGAGTACAACATTTCACCCTTAGATGGACGGACAGTCCGAGCACACTATTTAGATTCTTGAGGATATGCTCCATGCGTGTGTGATTGAGTTTGGAGGGTCTTGGGATCAGTTTTTGCCATTGGCGGAGTTTGCTTACAATAACAGCTATCATTCCAGCATTCAGATGGCACCGTATGAGGCTTTATATGGTAGGCGGTGTAGATCTCCGGTGGGTTGGTTTGAGCCGGGTGAGGCTAGACTATTGGGCACAGATTTGGTTCAGGATGCTTTGGAGAAGGTTAAGGTGATTCAAGATAGACTCTGTACGGCCCAGTCTAGACAGAAGAGCTATGCGGACCAGAAGGTTCGTGATGTTTCCTATATGGTTGGAGAGCGGGTTCTGCTTGGGGTTTCGCCTATGAAGGGCGTTATGAATTCAGGAAGAAAGGGAAGTTGAGTCTGGGGTTTATTGGCCCTTTTGAGATATTGAGGCGTGTTGTGGAGGTTACTTATGAGCTTTCCTTACCTCCCAGCTTGGCAGGAGTTCATCCGGTATTTTATGTTTCGATGCTCCGGAGGTATCACAGCGATCTGTCGCACATATTGGATTTCAGTTCAGTCCAGTTGGACAAGGATCTATCTTATGTTGAGGAGCCAGTGGCAATATTGGACAGGCAGGTCAGAAAGCTGAGGTCAAAGAACATTGCATCAGTGAAGGTTCAGTAGCGAGGTCAGCCGGTCGAGGAGGCGACCTGGGAGACTGAGCAGGATATGCGCAACTGTTACCCTCATCTTTTCACTACTTCAGGTATGTCTCTATGCTCGTTTGAGGACGAACGAATGTTTAAGTGTAGGAGGATGTGACGACCCAGCCGGTCATCTTAATAATTAATGCCCCGATCCCCTATTAACTGCTTTCTCCAAGTTTATTTCTGCTAATGTGAATTGTCGGGATGTTCGGTTTTAAGTTTCGGAGAGTTTTGGGACACTTATTTAAGTTTCGGAGAGTTTTGGGATACTTAGTCCCTAAATGAGAGCTTAAGTGTTGGAAAGTTGACCATAGTCGGAATAGTGTGAAGATAGCCTCGGAATGGAAATTTGATGGTTCTGTTAGCTCTGTTGGGTGATTTTGTGGTTAGAAGCGTGTTCGGATTGTGTTTTGGAGGTTCGTAGCTAATTTAGGCTTGAAATGGCGAAAGTTGAATTTTGGAAGTTTCCGGTTTGATAGTGAGATTTTGATCCGAGGGTCGGAATGGAATTTTGAGAGGTGCAGTAGTTCCGTCATGTCATTTGGGATGTGTGCGCAAAATTTTAGGTCATTCGGACGAGGTTTGGTAGACTTTTTGAATCCGATGAAAAATAGGTGTTTTGATATTGTTTTGAGCGTTCCGAAGGTTGGAACAAGTTTGAATGATATTTTCGGATTGGTTGAGGTCCCAGGGGCCTCGGGTGTGTTTTAGATGCTCAACGGGTCATTTTTGGAACTTAAGAAATTGTAGAAAATGTTGCAGCAGTCAGTTCTGGTTTCCTTCTTCGCGTTCGTGAGTGGGTTCTCGCGTTCGCGAAGAGGAGCTAGGACTGGGGGAAAGTTTGGCCTTCGCGTTCGCAAGAAGGGCCTCTGCGTTCGTGAAGAGGCTGGATGGTTGTGCTATGCGTTCGCGATTGGGCTTCGCGTTCGTGGAAGAGGAATTGGCCTAGTGGAGTTTTGTGCATCGCGTTTGCGTGGTGCCCGTCGCAATCGCGAAGGTTCATCTGTGCAAGGCATCGCATTCGCGGAGTGAGGGACACGTTCGCAAAAACGAAAAAATGGTCAAAGTTATTTTGTGCTTCGCGAACGCGAAGCTTTGATCGCGTTCGCGAAGAAGGAATTTTCTGGGCAGATATAAGATTTCAAAATCGAGGGTTTAGCCATTTTTATCAAAACTTAAGCTTGGGAGCTCGGATTTGAGCGAGATTTTGAGGGATTTTCATAGGTAGCGATTGGGTAACGATTCTTAACTCATTTTTGCTTGTAACCCATTAATCTAAACATTAATTCATCCTTTCATTTCAGAATTTGTATGAAAATTGGGGAAAAGTTCTTATGCCAAGAAATTGAGTTTTGATTGGGGATTTGACATCGGATTTGGATAATTTTGGTATGGTTAGACTCGTGAGAGTGCGAGGTTTTTGAAAATGTAAATTTCACTTGATTCCGAGACGTGGTCCCTAGGGACCTTTTGGTCATTTTACATAATTTCATGTATTAGCTTAGAATTTAATTGTAGAATTAGTTACTTGAAGTGTTATTTACATTATGCAATTGGAATGAATAGATTTGGGCCATTTGGAGTTGAGTACTCGTGGCAAAGACGTGGTGTTGGATTGATTTTTAGTCGGGTCGAGGTAAGTGGCTTGTCTAACCTTGTGTGGGGGACCTTCCCCTTAGGATTGATATATTTGGTAATTGAAATGCCTTGTACGTGAGGTGACGAGTGCGAACTTGTGCAAATTGTTGGAAATCCGGTTTTCTTTAAGTACTTATTAGTATGTTCCTTCTTCTGCTTTTATTACTTGTACTAGAAAGCCCGTTGTTAGCTTAGGAAAGCATGTCTAAGTGATTTAATTGCTTTAATTGTTCAATCTATTTACCTGAACTCCGTGCAACATGCTAGGCTAGAATTATTTATTGCCTTAACATGAAATTTCCCTTCTCTGAATATTTTCTTGCGGTTGATGTGTATTTACATTGGGACTACGAATATGGGATTCCGATAGCTCCCCCTTGTCTGTTTACTTTGGGACTGCGGGTGATTCCCGATAGATCCCCCTGCACATTTACTTTGGGACTACGGGTTAGATTCCCGGTAGATCCCCCTGCACATTTACTTTGGGACTACGGGTTAGATTTCCGGTAGATCCCCCTACACAGTTATATGGAACTGCGGGAATGCACCCGATAGATTCCCCCAGTACTTGGTATTTATATTTGAGACTACGGATCGGGTTTCTGGTAGATCCCCGCGCATTGATAGTTGGACTACGGGATGGGATCCCAGGAGATCCTTCGAACATATATATGATGGACTACGGGATGGTATCCCGGGAGATCCACTGGAGAGTTGTAATTGGGACCACAGGACGGTATCCTGGAAGGTGCCCCGGTTGTTGTCTATGTATTGAGCTGTATTTCTTTTTGTGGTTTGTTTGTCTCTGTTCTATTTGTTGTTGTTCTGTCAATTCTATGTTATTTCTTACTGTTGCACTTATTTATATTGTTTTATTCCACATTATTAACCCTTATATTGTATTTAACCTTAGTACGGCCCTGACCTTCCTCGTCACTACACAACCGAGGTTAGGCTTGACACTTACTGAGTACCGATGTGGTGTACTCATGCCTCTTCTGCGCATATTTTTCATGTGCAGATCCAGGTACTTCTACTCAGGCCTACCATTCTTGAGGGAGGCGACTACTTAGAGACTTCGAGGTACATCTGTCGCATCCGTAGACCGATGAGTCCCTTTTTATTCTTGCTTTCTAGTATTTAGCCCTTCTGTTCTTACTAGGCAAAGCCGGAGTTAGAGCTATGTAGTATTTCTTTTTCTTAGCTTGTGATTCGTGGGTTTCCGGGTCTTGGATTTAGATATTAGTTTTGAGATCTATATATATATGGTGTATGCCAAACAGTACATTTAACACAGTTATTGCCTTATTTCTGTTTTTAAATTGTTTTACTTCCGCAAGTTTTGGTTATCTTCCGCAAGTTTAGGCTTACCTAGTCGTAGAGACTAGGTGCCGTTACAATGATTCACGGAGGGCGAACCGGGGTCGTGACAATCCATGATATAACTTCTATTATAATAATTTTAAAACTCTCTACTAATGTTTAAAAATATCTTACGTTTTTATTATCTTTGAATTAAAAAATAAAGAGTTTTTTCGAAATAATTTGTTTACATTTAAAAAAAATATTTCACGTCATACCAATTTTTTCTTTATATATGCTTTTTGTTACACTTAAAAGTCGCTATAGAAACTATCAATTAGAAACCATATTCTCGCTTGTTGAGTTTGAAAAAAAAAACCTTTTACATAATCTAATGATTCAAAACTAATTTCTTCAACAAAAAAATATTATACCCTTGCAATATTGGCTTGACTACAGCTAAATGAAGGGGTTTCACCTTATACCATTCAATTCCTTGAATGTGCTAAATTGAAATTAACGATAGCATTTGTAACGACCCGACCGGTCGTTTTGAGCTCTAGCACGTTGTTCAGCAGTTAGAGGTCATGAGCAGTCTCACTTCAGGTATTTTGACTTGTACGCATGGTCGGAATTGAATTTCGGGTAGTTCGAAATTGATTTGGAAAGAGAATTCTCATTTCGGAAGTTTTAAGTTGAAAGAATTAACTAAATTGAATTTTTGAGCAAACGACCTCAGAATCAGGATTCGAAGGTTCCAACAGGTTCATATGATAATTTCGGACTTGGGCGTATGTCCGAATTAGGTTTTGGAAGACCCGGGAATGTTTCAGTACCTATTGTAGAAGTTAGCATTTTTGGAAGAATTTCATAAGTTTGGGTTGAAGTGAATTTCAGTGTTATCGATGTCCATTTGGGATTCCGAGTCTAGGAGTAGCTCCGTATGGTGATTTTGGTTGGGAGCGCGATCGAAAGTGAATTCGGAGGTCCTGGGTCGTTTTGGAGTCATTTGGCTAAAGATAGAAATTTGAAGGTTTTTGGAGAAGTTTGACCGGAAGTGAACTTTTTGATATCAGGGTCGGATTCCAATTCCGGAAGTTGTGCTAGGTCCGTAATGTTGAATATGACTTGTGTACAAAATTTTAGGTCAATCGGATATGATTTGATAGGTTTCGTCATCGAGTATAGAAGTTTAAAATTCTAAGTTCATTAAGCTTGGGTTGGAGGTCGATTCATGATTTTAGCATTGTTTGATGTGATTTGAGGCCTCGAGCAAGTCCATAATGTGTTTTGCGATTGGTTGGCATAATTGGTTGGGGTTCTGGGGGCCTCGAGTGAATTCCGGGTGGTTAACGGATTGAAAATGGAATTCGGAGAAGGTCTGAAGCAACTGCCTTCTGGTGTAACCGTACCTGTGAGGCTTGGGCCGCAGGTGCAGAGCCGCAAAAGCGGCCCTTGCATCGCAGAAGCGGAACTGGATTGGTTAGGCTGGGACCACAGATGCGGTCATCTTGCCGCAAAAGCAAGACCGCACATGCGGATGGAGGAGCGCAGAGCGGAGTGAGGGGTTTGGTGATAGACTGCAGAAGCGGTATGGAGAATGCACCTGCGGTACCGCAGAAGCGATCAAATGACCACAAGTGCGGAAATGCTGGAGGCAGTAAGTTCTTTTAAATCGGGGGTTGGGTTCATTTCAACCCCATTTCTTCCATTGGAGCCGATTTTGGAGCAACTTTGAGGTGCCAGTTTCACCACCAAGCATGAGGTAAGTGGATTCTACTAGTTTTGAGTTAATACTTGGATTATATATGGATTTGAGCCTGAAAATTTGGTAGAAATTGTGGGTTTTTGGTAGGAGGCCTAGAAATTTATATTTTGGATATTTTACCACGTTTTTGGGCATGGAACTAAGAGAAAATCATATATTTGAATTCGTGAGTAAACTTTGTCTTTGAAAAATTTCGGAATCCGGGCACGTGGGCCCAAATGCAATTTTGTCAACCTTTTGATCGGGGTTAGAAATTGTTATAAATTGAATTATAATGAGTAATTAAGCATAAATTAATGGGTTTGCATAATTATTGGCTAGTTTTGGAGCATTTAGCATCGAATCGAGTCTTTAGAAGAGCATGGAATGCCGGTTATAGATCTTCGAAGCAAGGTAAGTTTCCTTTCTAACCTTGTAAGAGGGAATTGTCCCCATAGGTGATATAATTTGTTATGTGCTCCTATTTGTGGGGGCTACGTACGTACGAGGTGACGAGAGTCCATGCGTAGCTACTATTATGTGTAAGTCCGGGTAGTCTAGGACCCAAAACCATGCTATACTTGAAATATCTGTAATCTTGTTGGCAGTTGAATTGCTTAAATCCTATCGAATTGGTAAATGAATTTTTAAAAGGATTAAACTTTATTTTATAAAATTGTTAAAAGAGAATTGACTTTTCTTTGGATAATTATTCCTTGTTGACTTCTTGATTGATTGTCTGTATGAGTTTAATTTCGGAACGGGCCAAACGCCTCGGTAGATTAAATAGATGCATCTATGGTTCACGCCATTCAACCCTCTGGCAGTGCACATTTTAAATATTGTTGGATTGGGCTGTACGACCTCGGCATGATATGTGCATGCTTGTATTGCTTGCTTGAGAATTTAAATGTTGATAATTGCCCCTTCCTGGCCAGAGATAAATTGATAAAGATAATGAAAAGTAAACCTTTAGAAATCCTTTATTATTTGAGAAGTTGTTTACCTGCTTTCCGGCTTTGTGAGTTAAATTTTGCTTTATGAAATCCATGAATTCCTCACACTTTTTCTATATTATCATTGGACCATTAGTAAGTGTCGAAGTCGATCGCTCGTCTCTTCTTCTTCGAGATTAGACGGGATACTCATTGGGTACACGTTGTTTTTGTACTCATACTACACTTGCTGTGCATTTTGTTGCATAGGTTCAAGTGTGGCTAGTGGCTTAGTGGCATAGTTGATACAGAGTTTTAGGTGAGCTGCATTTATCGAGATGACCCGCAGCCAGCAGAGCCCTCTTCAGAGTATTTTACTGTATTTTTCATTTCTGTCCACTTGTATTCCGGACAGTTACTGCATTTTATTGCATTCTCTAGTAAATTCTCATGCACTTGTGACACCGGGTTCTAGGATGATTATGGGGTATCTTGTATTAACGTCTTAACATTCATATTTGATTTGAAATGGTTATCTTTTACTGGTAAAATTGAAGGAAAAATCATAGTTTTCAAAATAATTTAAACAAGAATTTAATTAAGTATTTTGGTTGGCTTGTCTGACAGTGGTGTCCGGCGCCATCATGACCCTTAGTGTATTTTAGGTCGTGACAATATGTTATCAGAGCACTAGGTTCCCTTAGGTCTCATGAGTCATGAGCAAGTCTAGTAGAGTCTCGCGGATCGGTACGGAGACGTCTGTACTTATCTTCGAGAGGCTACAGGACTGTTAGAAGCATCTCCCTTCTTGATTCCTCATCCTGCGGTTTGATTCCTTTGAGACTTATGCCTTTGTTTCTTTCTTACTCAATTTTATGCGACGTGAAGCGCTTATTATAAATCGAGAATTGAGAAAATGTAATGGTACTACAGATGTGTTGCGGGATGTTCCTCCCTGCGTATTTGATCGGGCTATTGTCGTCGCCTTGTGGAAGGCCATTCTGTCATTTTTGCTCAATTTCAGTACTACCGAAGGTTTTGAGATTTGGCATTAATTGTTATGACGATTTGTGCGTTGTTATCGCAGAATATTGGTGTAATGGTAGAGTGTTTGTCTATGCGTTGAAGCAGTGAATGACTTGGAAGGATGTTTACTCAATGCAATATTCAGAGATTCAGAATTTTATTTCTCGGTGGAAGAGAGGCAATCGGGCTATAAATGTTCAAGTTTGGTTTGATGAAGTAACGAGACTAGGTATTTTTGAGCGTGGTGGAATTTTCATCTGCGATGTAGTGTCATCGTCCTCAATTGTATGTGTTAAGTTCGCCGATGTTATGGTTTTCTGCAATTTGCCTTTGGGGAAAGATATTGTGAAATAATATTGGAGAACGGCTGTCAAAGATCGCGAGGTGTGGTGGTTCAGGATTGAACCGGTATTTCTAATGTTGACGGCCCGAGAAAGATGATCTTCGGAAAGGTTTAAAGTTAGTAGCGATTTGTGGGTTCAAGTTCTACGAAGATAGGTTTTATTTAAGGCAACAACTGAGCAGCAAAGGATGAGGAAGGACATGTGGGGAGTGTCAGGCGGTGGTTAAAATTTCTAGAAGGCCAGGTATAAGAAGCGAAGGTCGAGTAGTTGATTAAAGGAGTAAGTTCCGCCAAAGTGGGAGAATGACGGAGTTGCATATGGGTTTTGTGATAGGGTGACAACACACCTTAAGGAAAGTTTAGAATGATTTGGGGATTTTAGCGGTCGATGATTGGGTCTACGAATTTAATTTGAAGTATCGGCTGTTATGCGACGGGAGATTGGATATGACGGAAAGGAGTTGTTCGATATGGAGAAGGATACAACATAATTTTGAACTGGAAGATATTGTCACACATTCGGTTGATGTCCACAAGGATTGAATGGACTTGTGCAGCTAGTGAATGAGCACGAGCTCAAGTGGGTTATTTCCTGTGAGCAGGTCAACGGTCGCGTGGTTGGCGAAGCTCCTGCGAAGGATTTTGCTGGCTATCTGGTAAGAGGTCGAATATGTGAATATCGCTAGAGATTCAGAGTGTACGCGAAATATTAACGGAAAGATTTCAAGGAATCTGGCGGTTTGATTACGCAAGGTCATGTCAATAAGAGAGAAAGGATCTTAGTGGGTTCCAGAGTTGTGTAATAGTGGCTTCAAGCTAAGTGGGAGAGTCCCACCTCCTATGATTGGGTTGCATAGTTAACTACTTGCGAGGTTTCTGGTTATTAGCATATTGATGGGTTATTTCAGCTATGGGAAAAGGATATAAGTGTAATTTGAGCAAAGGGATTGTTAAAAGTATGCTATGGTTGGCCTTATTGGCTCATGTTTAGACTTGGGGAAGGATTCAGGATTTATGCCTTGTATAGATGCGGGTTACAAGGAAAGTGATTCTGTCAGGTGCTTCGTCGAGAGGGTATTCATGTGCTAGAAGATTCATGGAGTAGATTATATTCAGGGCCAAGTCAGAGCGGGCGGCTCTCAACAACAGTCCTAGTAGATTCAAAGGGGTAAAGTGTGGTGCCTAATGATTTCTAGTCTATAGGTACGGTTAAGAATCAAGCTTTTGTAGCAGCTTATGAGAAGAGGCCCAGAATGATCGATGATGTTTTGACTTGCAGTGTAGCATTTGGGAGGTATGAAATGGTTCGTGGGATTTGAGATAGCATGGTCTCAAGGTCACTCGAGATGAGTGCGGATGGAGTGTGTTATGTGTTGAATGGAGTTATCATTATTTCTAAGGCAATCAAGGATAAATTGGGAGAAGATAGACTGGCTAGCCATAGTTGAGTTGGCATATTGTTGGTAGTGATCAGTTCCTTCAGCGTGATCAGTTATGCAAGTGAATTGTGACGGTACGTGTGAGGCTTGTCGGCCGCCATAATTGATGTTATTCAGAAGTATTCTACTGTTATGGCCTGTTATGTGTAGGCGGATCCCGGAAGAGCTATAGTGTCTTAGTCCACTACTTAGAGATTTGCATATTCTATGGTTATGAGAATTCATCTGTGCGTTGCTATGGTTCTCCTAGAGTGAGTTAAGTGAAAAGTTTTTATATGATGAAGTGTTGATCTATTAGCGGTTCCGGAGTGATGATGAAAATTGTGTCCTATCGTATATTGGCATGATGGGTGCAGTGAGTGGTATGTAATTCAAAGTGAGGATCAAGGTTGCAGTTCGGTATTGGCAAGAATGTCATGAGCTCGGATGAGCAGGAAAGGAGTTTCGATGTTTAAAGTAAGTTAGTATTGTCTTCAGCGTCACTTGAGATCGGTATTTTGTGAAAAAGGATTTGCATCCTGGTTAAGGATTCTTGATCGCTTTTCAGCGTTAGTGCGGCCGGTGGTTTGGATGTACAGACATGTATCTGTTACGGAAGGTTGTGGGAGCGTGCCCCACGGGAGGGTTGTATAAGTGTGGCATGTAGTCACTGGATTGATTGAAGAGTTAAACCAAGTATGAAGATTGTGGTGATGTCGTTAAATTGAGAATTGATGCCTGGAGGGCACTCGATTTATTGGGTTGTGGATTGTGGAGGATTACTCCGGTTATGATGGTTGTTCTTGTATATTATGAGAAAAGGGGAGTTATTATGGACCTTCGAAAGGTTATTAGCCTAGCTCAGTGCGATTAGAATCAGCTGGAGATTTGTGGATGGATTTAAATGAGAATATGGGCTCTATATTAGGCCAGATGTGTTCATTTCAGCAATGCGCTCCTTATGGAAGAGTAGTCGGGGTGTTATTTTGTCGTTAGCTATTTCATGTAATTATATATTGTGCCGTGTGAGTTGTGAGACGGCTTGGTGAATTTATTATGTGTTAAGGTTCCGCGTAGAGATGATGTTACATGAGCAGAATAGCTCTTGAGATTCAGATCGTATATCGCACCTCAATTATGCTTGAGTTTTGTAGCTTATAGCGCTATATGTCTCCCCAGGGATGGTATTATGCACTTAGAGTACTTGTGACCAATATTCGGTATTGTGTTTTAATGAGCAATTAGCTCGGTGTGTATCTCCTTATGTGAGTTTTATGCTCCGGAAGTATATTGGGATCCATCTCATGTTCTGGATTTCAGCACGGTTCAGTTGGATGGTGATTTGACTTATGATGTAGAGCCAGCAGCTATTTTGGAGCGTCAGGTTCGAAAGTTAAGGTAAAAGGATATAGCTTCAGTGAAAGTGTAATAGAGAGGTCGGCCCATGGAGGAGGCTACCTGGGAGAGAAATGCGGAGCAGATATCCTCACCTGTTTGAGGCTTTAGGTATGTTTCTTGACTAGTTCGAGGAAGAACGCTTGTTTAAGTTGGGGAGGATATGACAACCCGACCAGTCGTCTCATGAGTTACCGCTCCGTTTTCCCTATTTCTTCTTCTTATTGCTTTGTCTATCAGTTCTATATATGATCGGGTTGGTTGGCACGGGTTCAGAAAGGATTTGGTAAGGTTTGAAGCACTTAGTCTCTTTTGAGGAAGCTTAAGTTGGAAAAGTCAACTAGATGTTGACTTTTATGTTAGAGGACTCGGATGTGAGTTCTTATGGTTCGGATAGCTTCGGGAGGTTATTTGAGACATAGGAGCGTGATCGGAATATATTTTGGAGGTCCAGGGTATATTTAGGCTTGAATTGGCGAAAATGAATTTTTGGCGTTTTCCGGTTGATAGGTGAGATTTTGATATAGGGGTCGGAATGGAATTCCGAGAGTTGCAGTAGTTCCGTTGTGTCATTTGGGATGTGTGTGCAAAATTTCAGGTCATTCGGACGTGGTTTGGTTAGGTTTTTTATCAAAATTGGAATTCGAAAGATTTTTGGGAACTTAGGCTTAAATCCGATGTGTTTTGGTTGATTCGATATTGTTTGAGGTGTTTTGAAGGTTGGTATAAGTTTAAATAAGGTTATGGGGTATGTTTATGTTTTTGGTTGAGGTCCCAGGGGCCTCGGGGTGATTTCGGATGGTTGACGGAGAAGTTTGGAATTTTGGTGAAGCTGCAGACTTTTTGCTTCTGTTGTTTCCGCACCTGCGGATTTGGGACCATAGGTGCGATGCTGCAGATATGATGAAAAGGGCCTATGAAGGCTGGGGTCGCAAAAGCGGCTGAGGAGCCGCATCTACGATAGCGCAGGTGCGGGTGAGGTGCCGCAGAAGCGGAAACTGGTCGAATAAGTGGAAACCGCAAATGCAGCGCTTGGGACCGCAGAAGCGGTACCGCATATGCGATGGGTTGACGCGCAGGTGCAAAAATGCCTGGGTCGGAATGTATATATTTCTTCCTTCGCGATTTTCAGAGGGTTTCACCATTTTTAAACGCGAATTCTGGAGTATTGGGCGATTTTGAAGAGAGAATTCAAGGGAACTTTATTGAGGTAAGGATTTTGGACCTAAAACTCGTTCATATGGTATTATTTTACGGATTAGAGTTATAATTAATGGAATTTAAGGGTTAAAATTGGGGAAACTAGGAATTGGTATTGGAGACCTAGACTTGAGGATTTGAGCGACCATTTGTGGTTAGATTTTGGTACTTTTGATACGTATGAACTCGTGGGGAGATAAGGAATCTATTGATGTGAATTTTATCGAATTCCGAGACGTGGGCCTGGGGGTCGGATTTTGGTAATTTCGGGATTTAGGTTGTAAATTGATTATTTTTGCTTGGGCTTCGTTCCCTTAGCATATTTTGACGTCGTGATTCTGATTTTGGATAGATTCGACACAAGTGGAGGCCGATTCAAGGGGCAAATGCATCGCAGGCTAGATTTGGACCGGATTGAGGTGAGTAATGATTGTAAATGATGTCGTGAGGGTATGAAACCCCGTATTGCACATCGTTGTGCTATATTGAGGTGATGCACATGCTAGATGATGAGCGTGGGGTCGTGCACTGTTGGAGATTGTGACTTAGCCCGTCCCGAATGACAATTTTACCGCATATTTGATTGAAAACTATTTGCTATCTTCATGTTTTGGGCTGAATGTCATATTTGGGCTTCATGCCAACTATTTGAACCCTTAGGTGATTTTTATTGATATTTCCTCACTGTTTTGACTTTATACTTGAACTAAGTCATGTTATATTCTACTGTTTTCATAACTCAGCCATGTTTACTCTGCTTTAACACTTAAATAATATTTTAAATGATATTTTGGGCTGAGCACCTTATTTTACTGTTGCCCGAGTGGCTATGAGATTCTGACTGAGTAAGGCCGAGGGCCTATGTTGTGAGGAAACACTGATTATGATTATGAGGCCAAGGGCCTAAGATTTGTATGCCGAGGTAGCTTGTTGATATGAGGCAGAGAGCCTAGTGATGATGCCACGTGATGGCTTGATATTCCTCTTGGGCCATAAGGGGCCCCTCCAGGAGTCTGCACACCCCCAGTGAGCGCGTGTACCCAGTGTGATATGAGAGATAGCCCAATGGGCTGGTGTTGTTCTATGCTCTTGCCCGAGGGGCGATCCTTTATGTGTTTATCTTTCCTATTTGCCTGTCATTTGCTTGCTTAATTGTTAAAAAGGTATTTTTATGAAGTTTAAACTGAACTCAGTAATTTTACACATCTTTACTGCTTCACTATTTTACTGGCTTTTACTGCTTCCTTATAGCCTATAATGTGCCTTACGTGATTTCATGCTTTCAGTCTTTATTTATGATTATTACTCATTGAGTTGGAGTATTCACTTTACTCCTTGCACCCCGTGTGCAGATTCAGGCGCATCTGATCCCGCTACCAAGTATTGATCTTTCCAGCTCAGGCGGATTCGAAGATTCTCTCGGTAGCTGCCGGCGTTCGCAGCGCGGAGCTTCTTCCTTTATCTTATCTTCTTCTGTTTTAGATTTGTATTAAACTATGTATACTTTCTTGTCTTATTCCGGATTTTAGATGTTCATGACTAGTGACACCCCGGTATCGAGCTGTGTTGGGTTTTATTTTCGCAAACTGTAATATTCACTACTTACTTTTGGATTATTTACTACGTTTTAGACTTAATTCTTATTGTTTAATTGCTTAAAACTGAAATGGGAAAGTGTCGGATGACCTTGTTTTCATGAGAGGCGTCATCACGATCGAGTTCGAGTTTAGGGTCGTGACAACAAACTGCATATCACCAAAAGTACTTTTTTAAAAAGCAATTTTGAGAAAAACACTTCTCAAAATTAACTGATCTTAGAAACTTGGTCAAACGGGCTATCGGTCTTGTAGCCTGTTTGGCCAAGTTTTATTTTTGGGCCAAAAGTGTTTTTTTCAAAAATTGAGGTGTTTGGCCAAGCTTTTAGAAGGAAAAAAGTGCTTTTGAGGAGAAACAAAATAAGTTTTTGAGAAGCAAAAAAAATAGTTTATCTCCAAAAGCACTTTTCTGAGAAGCACTTTTGAGAAAATTACACTTAGAAGCAGTTTTTAAAAGTTTGGACAAACATTAATCACTGCTCAAAAGTGCTTTTCAAATTAATTAGTCAAACACAAACTGCTTCTCACGAAAACATTTTTTTGAAAAGTACTTTTGAGAAAGACATTTCTCCAAATAAGCTGATTTTAAAAATTTGGCCCAACAGGCTATTAGACTGAATGCTTCACAGATCCAGGATTCTTAGTCTCTTTTTATTTCTTTTTTTTCTTTTTGTTTTCTTTAAATAATCACATAATTTTTTGATGTCAAACTTTGGTGAAGTTGCAAATACGGAAAATGTTCGAAAGAGAATAAGCAAAATGAATCTCCTTTAATCTAGACATATGAGAGTTGTCTGATTAAAAAAGAAAAGGAGTTGTTTGATATGAAAAATTATGGTAGAAAAATGTGGATAAAAATCAATTGTACTTTTCCTCCATATAACCTTTATTCTCCTTATCCAACTCTGAGCCTACCCATATCTCCAAATTCGTCTCACAATCCCATAAATTTCCTCTAATTAAGTTCGACTTTACTTAACATAGTAGTATAACATGAAATTATGAATTTGTCATAATATTCTGCAACAATGTTCAGATGTTAGATTACATCAGAATTGCCAATAAAGCCTCACTACGAGAGAACATGCATTATTCTAGAGAGATAAAAACTAGTCAACTTATAAGGTATGTTTATGCTAAAGATATTAGTATATAGGGATAATACATAAGATGCTCTCTGAATTTGTCCAAATAAATGAGTTTCCTACTCAACCTTCACGGGTGTTCCAATACCACCCTATATTTGTTGGGACTGATTTTTTGTGCACCCTTATAAGTCATCGCCCATTACTGATATGTTGTGTAGCATACACGCGCCATCTGGTGATGCCACGTATTTAAATGAAGACTTAAGAGAGTATTATTAGTTTGATTATAATTAATTATTTTAACCATTTCTTTACATTTATAAACGACGTCGTTTATATTCTAATATTTACCCCAACCTATTTTCCTTATCAGTTCATTTCACCCATCCCGTAAAAAATCCCCAAGTCGACGAGAAAACCCTAACATCAAATCCGTCTGAATTCAATCTTCCCAACTAAAATTGAAGGGATAAGATGAATGTTTCTTTGATTAAACCTAGTTAGAACCTCAAATTGTAAGTATATTTACTGATATTTTTGGTTTTCACGAGTTGTTGGATTTGTTCGAGTTGCAAGGAAAGGTGTTCAGTCACTGCTACAATCTTTCTTTTATTTGGATTCTGGATAGAAAATGTGTTTTTAAAGGTTAGTGTTGTTCGTCGCGTTTATGTTGTTCTGAGCTCTAGGATTTTCTTCGTCATAGTAATAATGTTGAGTTTGTTGTTGCATGTGGTTTGATTTCGTAGATATTGGTCTGATATAGTTATATATCTACTTTGCGTTGAGTTAAAAATATCTTTTGAATTAGTAACAGTAAGATTCCTCCTCGGAGGAAAAATCTCCATGGATAAGCTAAACTCTTTTACGGAGGAGGATTATATAGGTGGAGTTATTACTTCTGCACTTGATGTTGATGTAGATAGGGTCTCCAATTTTGAATTTCTAGGTTATGTGAAAGAATTTGGCTATAATCCTTCTTCTGCTCGTATTTATGTAAGGCCACCTTATTGTCCTGGTTTGGTAGAAATTAAAGTGGATAGGGACATTATGGGTATTTATCAAGTATTAAAAAATGGGAATATCTTGGATGTATTTATGGAGTACATGGTCATGAACCAATAGTGGTCCCCTCTCTTTTAGAATTTGGTCAAGACCTTGGGGTAAGTGAGGGTTTGGGCACATATGAAGAGGCATTCACTAGTGCCCCTGCTGAACCAAGTGCTCCTTTTGATACTACTGCACCCCTGATATTGCTACCCCATCTGAACCTGCTGCCCCATCTGAAGATGGTTTTAGCACTGAGAATAGCTCAGATTCAGTTTATGTTGAGCTATTTGAAGAAGGGGATGAGGATTATGGTAGTGATATACATGAGGAGTATAGGTCATTTAGGGAGAAAAGAAGAACTGAGCAGAGAAAAAAGAGGAATGTTAGAGTTCCTACAGCTGAGGGTACTATGTTAGGAAAAAAAACAATAGATGTGGGTTATGATGAGTATGAATCTAGGAGAGAGTCAGGACAAAGGAATTATTTGGAGGGTAAAATAGGAGGTGATGAGCCATATTATCCTTCTGGTGAGGCTGCCAGCTTTGAAACAGATACAAATGTTGAAGATGATGAAGGAGAGGGAGAGGTTAATCAAAGGAAACCCAAAACAAGAAGAAGCAAGATTTAAAAGGAGTGATACTTGACCCAAACTGTAAGTAAATTGTGGGGGACTTGGTCTTGCATTTGAAAGTGATGAAAAGTTTAGAGAAGCTCTTACTAGGTTTGTTGTTGAAGAAAAATTTATTGTGGATAAATATATTAATCAACCAACAAGGGTGAGGTGTAAGTGCAAGGATGGTTGTCATTCGCATCCGTTTGTTAGCTATGACTCTAGGATTAAAGACTTTGTTGTGAAGAAGTACATTCCAATACACACATGTGAACCTACTAACAAGAACAAACTGTGCAATAGCAAGTACTTGGCTGAGAAATTCAAAGACAGAATAAAAGAGCAACCTAACATTAGGATATTCAAGTTTCAGCAGCTTGTAAGAAAAGAATTAGGTTTGTATGTTGGGTGATCTATTTGTAGGAAAGCAAGGAACAAGGTTTTGAATGATATAATGGGTGACCATATGCTGGAGTATAGAAGAATTTTGGACTATAGAGATGAAATGCTTAGGTCTAATCCTGGTAGTACATGTGTTGTTAAACTAAGTGAAAAGACTTTCGAAAGTGGCAAGAAAATATTTGTTGGCTTCTACATCTGTTTTTATGCATTAAAAAGGCCTTCAAGGTTGGTTTTAGGCCTTGTATTGAATTGTATGGGTGCTTCTTAAAGGGTGTCTGAAAGGGGCAATTACTTGTTGCTGTCTGTAAAGATGGTAACAACCAGATGTTGCCTCTAGCTTGGGCAGTGGTTGAGGTTGAGAATAAGTTCAATTGGACTTGGTTTTTAAGGTTGTTGAAGGATGACCTTGAACTTGGAGATGGAACAAATTTCACATTCATAACAGACATGCATAAGGTTAGTATTCTGTTCTTTATCTTATTGTTATGTTGTCTTTGTGTTTATTTTCTTCTATTGCTTCCATAAGTGTTGCTGATATGTTATTGTATTTTCTGTTGTTCTTCTATGTAGGAATTGTATCAAGCAATGGATGAAGTACTACCAAACTATGAACATAGAATGTGTGCTAGACACATCCTAGCTAATTGGTCCAAGAAGTGGAGAGGCATTGAAAGAAGAAATTATTTCTGGAGGTGTGCCAGAAGTACTTATGAGGCAGAATTGGAAAAGAATCTTGACTTCATGAAAAAATTAGGTGGCAAAGGAATCATTGATGACTTGTTTTGGTATAGCAAAGAAAGGTGGTCTAAGGTGTACTTCAAGTTCTTCAGCAACTATGATAGTGTGGACAACAACATGGCTGAAATCTTCAACTCCTGGATACTAGAGCCAAGACACAAGACAATAATAACAATGCTTGATGAAATCAGAGTGAAAATGATGAACAGGATTGGGCAACTGAGAGAATTTGCCAATGGTTGGATCTGTGATATCTCTCCAATGGCATTGAAGGTTTTACAAGACAACACAACTAAGTCAATGAAGTGTGATATTATGTGGAATGGAGACACAGGATATGAAGTGAAAGAAAATGAGTATTTGAAACATTTGGTTTCTTTACAAACCATGACATGCAGTTGTAGATCTTGGATGCTAAAAGGCATACCATGTGCTCATGCAGTAGCCGCCCTTCACTTTAAGAAGTTGGAGCCAATTAACTATATTGCTCACTGGTATACTAAAGAGACTTACTTGAAAGTATACAACTATTTCATTCAACCTGCCTTTAATATGTCAATGTGGCCAGACTTACAGAATGTTTTTGTTATTCCAACAACAGTCAGAAAGATGTCAGGGAGGCCAAAGAAGTTAGAAATAAAGAACAAACTGAAAACAAGATAAGTAAGCTATCTAGGAGAGGACTGGAGATGACATGTAGAGCATGTAAAGAGAAAGGCCATAATAAGAGAGGGTGTCATAAGACCAAGGCAGCAACTTCAACTGCAGCAGCAAGTGGAGCAACAAGTGCAAGTGCAGGAGCTAGTGCAGCACCAAGGGGCAGTTCTAAGTCTACTGCAGCACCAAAAACTAGAGGAGGAGGGGGTAGACCAAAAGGTTCTACCAATAAGACAAGGCCCTACAAAAGATCAAGAGTAGTTGGAATGGAGGTGCTTCAAACAGAAAGTGGCTACACCATCCTCAATGTAAGGCCTCTTATTACCTTTGTATATCAAATAAGTGGTACTATTTTTTTAGACTAACAAATAGTATCTTTCTTTAACAGCCTGGAATGCCTTTAGTTTCTTTCAATACATTTCAAGGATTCAATATGCTTGAACAAAACAATTTAGATTCAAAACAACCACCAACTTCATTCCAAAAAGAGATAGTACCTAATACAAAATGCTTCATCCATATTGATTTGTATCATTCACCAACAAGGTTCAACAAAAAGATTGCAGTACAGTAAAAAGAGAAACAAATAGCCTATGACAACTTCAATTCATCCTCTTTCACTTGAAATCTAGTACTAACACCAATAATTAAACAACATAAAATGATAAACCAAAGAACTTTCTCTCTTTTACTTGATCGAGCAACTTTGCTCATTCATTTCTTCTCCCTTTCTTTTATCTTCTCCCTTTCTTTTATCTTCTCCATTTCAATTTTCAAGTAATCTAATTGAACGCGTATCTTATCAACCTCATGTTCATCCATCTTTGCTGCCACCGGATTGTCCAGTTTTTCAAAAACTTCAACTTGGCTCTCAAGTTTTCCAATCTCTTCTTTAAATTTAGGAATAACAAACTTTGATCTAGAGTCAATTTTTCCATCCCTCCACCAAAAATCACATACTCTAGCACTCTATCATGAATAACAACAAAATTGGTATTTGAGAGTTCTATTTCTTGATATCTTAACTGATTTACACTTGGAAATTAAATCAACTTACCCCATATTATGGACAAGCCCAATACCTTCTACCAGGATTCCTAGGGGTACAAGAAGTCATCAATGGTAGCAAATATCCATGATTACATCGCACTTCTTCAGTAGATGCATGATCCATGATCGTCATCTTCCGTACAAAGCTTACTTAACCTTTTCGAAGCAATTATATACAAACTGCAGTTCAAAACACAAGAAAAATACGAGAAAAGTAGGTAGAAACAAACGGAATTTAACTCAAATAACCAAAACTTAACTACTTTTGCCTTCAAAATTTGAGTCTTGATCGTCAGTTGTGGCTGATTTGGTAGTAAAATTAAATTAGGGTTACTGAGGTTGGTATGGTGGAAGAAGAAATAAGGTGGGTCGGGTATGGTGGAAGAAGAAATAAGGTGAAAGAGGAATATATTACCGTTGGTTTCTAATTAGTGCTGACAAATATTTTTTTCGTCTTTCACTATTAAATAATTACACTAAACGCGCTCCCTTTTAGCTAGAGACAACACGCCTCTGAAATGGCTTACAAGGGTGCATAAAAAGTCAGTCCTAAAAAGTATAAGATGGTATTGAGACACCCATAAAGGTTGGGTGTAAAACTCATTTATCGGGATAAGTTCGGGATGCATTTTATATATTCTCTCTAGTATATACTTGACATGAAAAAAAAGAACATACTAACATTTACGTGAACATATACCAACTGGAGGACAAAAAATAAGCCTATTGCATTAATTGCCGTAAAGAGAGAGCCATATATATACTAGCTAGTTGTAGGTAATTAGTTCTATGAAACAATATGCAATCTAGTAAGGTAAAATGTCAAATTCACGTATTAATACAAATCAATCCAAGTTAGCATTCAGAAAAAAAAAATAGAATATTAAGCGTTATATGATGAGGGCATACAAGATGCTTTACAAATCGCTGGTTTTGTAGTTGCTTAATAAAATGTCGTTATAGTTAAGATGGGTAATAAAATTTATCAATTAGAAAAATTGATAGGTGATTCCTCTTTTAGTTTTCTCCGCACCACTTATTGAAAATTTTTATTCTGTGTCTCACACAACTGACACTAGTTGTGTGAGATCTCTTTTTTGTCTCACAATTGTGGTCCCAGAATTTTATGAACCCAGATGTGTAAGATATGAGACCACAAATATATGAGATAAAAATATGAGGCACAAAATAAAATCACTCCCACTTATTTCTTTGGATATGGTGTCTGACATAATTAAACTTCAGTGCCCAAAAATCAACAACAATTAAAAAAAAGGAAAAGAGAAGAGTGAAAAAGTCATGCCTTTTTATCTTATTACTAGTATTTGGACATGCACATTGCGCGTGTATACCATATCAATGAGAATAAAATTTTAAAAATGACCTAAATTTGACAATATATTTGAATTATAAAATAAATAAAAAATTAAAAGTTCTTGAAAATGATGGACTTTAACCCTATTTAGCTAACTCAATACAGGAAAAGAAAATTGCTTCACAAAATTATCCAACTTTTTATGGGTGGTAATATATTCCAACTTTATAGCATTATGCAAGGAAGTTTAAATAGCATATTCTACTTGGTTCATAAGACCGTCAATATATCGAGATGGAAATTTCCTAATGAATAATATTTTTAAAATATTTTATAAATAGATGTTGAAGATCTCAAAAAGAGGATACGGGTTGACACATACTTTATTCAATTGAATCTCGATAGAGATCTCTTAATATATGCTACTTCCACCAAAGTAGTTTTTCTCACTCTGACCAATAGCCATGAGATACTCCGTTGAGACATTGAGTAGCACGCTGTGAACTTTCTAAAACTTAACCAAAATTATTTCATGTAAAATAGGTTGCCGATATGCTCCATAAGATGAGTCAATATCTATGAAAGAAGATGACAAGAACGCGAAATGGTCTACCAATCCAGAAAAGAGCTATAATAATTGTAAATATAAACGTGTAACAAAGAAGTTAAATGGTCAAGTAGACAGCCAATTGTGGATAATTAATTACCTTCACTAATCAGTTAGATGGCAGATACATTATGCATTCTATTTACATATTCATATTGAGCAGTGGAAAGCAACCCCCACTTCCAACCGAGAGGTTGTGAGTTCGAGTCTCCCCAAGAGCAAGGTGGGAAGTTCTTGGAGATAAAGATGCCGGGATTTTTTGGAAACAGTCTCTCTACCCTCGGGTAGGGGTAAGATCTGCGTACACACTATCCTCCCCAGACCCCACTAAGTGGGATTATACTGGGTTGTTGTTGTTGTTGTTGTATATTGAGCAGTGGAAACGACTTGCTAATAATTATGAGTCATAGTAATTGAATAATGACCCAACTTGATAAACTTGCACACAACTAATAAATTAGAATGAGAGATAACGTATATTATTATCATTAAAAGTAAATGTCTAAAGTTTGTACATATAATAAATATGCTCAATTTAATCATTATTATTTATTATAATACATAATTACATTTTTATTCAATAATATTAAAGGAATATTGTTATACTAAAGGGTGGAATGGTCGTTTAGATTTTGAAGATATTTTAATAAAATAATTTTATCTAAAAGTCTTCACACTTATAATATAGTATTAGTTTCTGGACACGTGCATCTCTAAATTAGTTTTAGTTAGTGAAAGAAAGCATGATTAAGTTGAACTATTCCAAGAGACAATTTTATGTTTTATATATTTTTTTGCGTTTTGATCACTTTATTATTCTCTCTATTATTTTTAATTAATTTCATGATAATATGTGTTAGCAACAAAAAGATATTGCACAAAGCGGCAAATATAAGAAAACTTTGTCATAAAAGTTACTCAATGAAACCTCAATTAAGCAGGATCTAACATTATTTGACCAAATCATATTTAATGACATATTTTCAACTTGATTTCAATTATTCTATTTTTAATTATCAACAAAGATTATTGAAAATAAATATATTTTTTTCTCCTGTTCCCTGTACCCGACATGTATTTTTATATATATTGATGTATCACTTGATAGTTGATCTCATATATATGTATTCAGGAACAGGCCAATGAATTTTGTGGTATAAAGCTAACTTTATGACGGGTTTTAACTTCTTTTTTCTTTAGAAAATAATTATTTTTTTATTTGAAGTCTATTTTTTTAACTTTTTTTTAGATGTAAAGTTATTAAGAATTTTTTTATAATCAACTTCTAATAAGTCTTTCAAAATTGACAATATAGCTAATCCAATTAATCTCTCTTGAGACATTGTTAATCAATTTTTTTTATCACTAAATAGAAAATTAAAAATATTTTCATATGTTTCGAATTGTCCAAATCTATTTTGAAGTGAAAAAACGGCCTTGTCTACTATATACATAAAGTAATAAACTCTAAAGGACTCTTCGGGATCGGAGATTTTGAGATTTCATTATCAACATTCTCATCAAATTGTTTATTCTTATATATCACACAATTTTTTGAAATTAGGGTTTGATATTCATTTCAAATGCAATTTCCTTGACAGAAATCATAGCAATTGCAAATCCTTTTTTTATATATTTGTTAAAGAAATAATCAAATATTTTTGCATCACAGGACTTTTTTTAACTTATATATAATCTATTAGGTATAACAAAATATGAGGTTCACACAAATGTAGAGTTGGGGGTCTAAAGCAGTTGTTTTACCTGCTTTAGGGAAGGGTCGCCCCTGTATGTATTTGTCTACATGTATTACATATGGTATTACTTAGTTCATGAGAGATTCCAACAGTAAATCATTTAAAGAAACTACTCAATAAATAAAATGCAAATTATATCAGTAGAGATATTTTAAGAAAGTTAGATAGTATATAATATAGAAGGCAAATTATATGAAAACATACTTGCTAAAGAAGTAAAATTACAGCTTTGGTTGCATGCCAACTGTTTAAAAAACCCACAATGACCCAAATTACGCAATACCACTTTCACAACTGGAATGCCTTTTTTTTTTTTTTTTTTTTTTTTTTTTTGCTTTTTAACGGTTAGAAATAAATGATGTTAAGACCGAGTTGTTGAGAAAGAAAAAATCGTAAGGTATTGAAAGATAACCTGGATGAAAATAAATCTCTCCTTATTGTCTTCTCTTTTGCATACTGCATAGTTATCCAAATAATTTTATGAACGTCGAATCAATTTCGAAAGCAAAATAATTGCAAAAGAATATCGGAATCTTCGATCAAACAACGTATTGGGAGTGATACTTTAGAGCCATATTGAGTAGTATAAATCAATAATCAAATAGAGAGCATCATTTTCATTGGTTGTTGATGAAACATTCAATATTCCTTTTACTATATTTTAGTAATTAACTGTCAACACCTAAAACATTACCATGGAAATTGACCAACTACTTTTTATCAAGTAGTGGTGGAAGGAAGACAGAGAAGCTCTCTAACACCATTGCTAGCCATAATTCCAAGTTGTAGAGTTAAGTTATTTAGTAAATCCATAATTCAGTGGGAGGCTGACAAAGGAAAAAATCAAAGTGTTAAAGCACATGAATATTCTCGCTAATTAGCCTATCGTTTCCACTAAAAAAGTTAATTGTAGATAATTGAATAATTAATTATGAATATATGGAAGATGATAACTTGTTTTGGAGAGAAAGAGAAAAGCTTGAGATTAAAGGAGGTGGTAGTAACACAACTTTCTTCCACATAAAATGATGAAAACTAATCAGATGCACTTCGAGATAAAAATAAAAATAAAAATATGTAAGTACAAAAAGGAAAGCACCGTGCGTTTAACATTACCATATTTCATTGGCCTCAAAGAGTTTAGAGCATATCCATATATAATGCACCAGAAAAAGATGACTATTCAGATATATATATATATATGATGTTAGGCTAGAAACTCGTGTTTTAGCTGTGGTATTACATTTCAATGATTGCATTTTTATGTGCGTTTGAGCTCAAATGATAGTAAATTACACTTAGTACATGTTTTATGCTTTGCAGGAAGCGATCCGGAGCTCAAAAATTAATTTGGAGCTAAATTGATCAATTTGGAGCTTTGAAGTCTGAGTAAAAGTCCAATGCATTAAGCCGGGATCGTGTTTGGAGGTCGTGTACCAAGTCTGGATGTTAAAAGAGGACGGAAAAAGTTCACTCTGAAAAAATTGCACTGCTGCGCCACATGGGGCGCCGCAAGGCGCAGCGCAGCAGTGTAAAATTGAGCCTGACTCGAAAATATGAGGCTGTAGATAAAATGCACTACCGCGCTGCATGGTGCTGCGCAGCCTGCGACGCGGCTATTCAAATTTTACAGAGCTAGTTCCTAGTTCGCGCAGGAAAGAGTTTTTTCGTCTGGGCCTGACCTTACTTGGTATAAATACATGTAAAAACGCCATTTTGAAGACTTTTGACATATCTTAGACCTAGGGAGGCTATTGCGGAAGGGAGAAAACGTTTGAAGCAATTTACGGAGGAAATTGGCATCAAATTCTTCATTCCTTCATCTTTGCTTTGTAATTTAATTATGCAATTTATTTGAGAAATTATGAACACGGTTATGAGTAGCTAAATATTTAGTCTAGGGTTTTGATGGAACCTATTGAAGGATGAACTTCTTGTTATGTTAATATAGTTTGCCTGGTTTAATCTCTATTTGTTCAATTATGTTGTTGTAGTTAATTGATATGATCCTCAATTAGCTGTGCCTATTTAGTGTGCATAACTCGGGAGAGAGTGCATATTTATGTAATTGTTGAACAACACCACTCCCAGAGTATATGATGGATCAATAACCGAGGGTTTAAAGGCGGGATTAGGGATAACAAAGCCTTGGGTGCAATCTAAAGTGAGCTGTAATAAACAAAGTCAGCTAGCGTAACTTGGGAGAGTGCGTCTAGTAAATTGTCGTGATTACTCGGGAGAAATTTACGGTAATAAGAGTGCTCATGATTGATAGAGACGATTAGGTGAATCTATGTGAAACATAACCTGAAGGGATTCCATCAATAAGAGAAATCATAACCTTAGATCCTTCTCTTAATTGTTTACAACTTAATCATAGTTAGTCTTTACTTACATAATTGTAGTCCGTCATAGTTAGTAAAAATATCCTCAATTGTTATTCAAAATATTTGGGAAGTTGATTACGTAGAATTTAGTGAGTCTGATAAGAGTAATTGGTAGGTTAATTCCTTGTGGGTTTGACTCCGAACTTGTAAATCGGATTATATTTGCAACATCCGCGTGTCCTTTTTATAAGGCATAGTTGGGCGTGATCAAATTTTGGCGCCGTTGCCCGGGAATTAACGGTGCTATCAATTACAATTGAAAGAAGTACATAAATTCTTATCGTAGTTATTTTTCTCTATACCCAATTTTTACATTGAAATTTTAACGTTTGTTGACTTGGTTTCACAGGTGCATGCCTAGAAACTCATCTAGATCTAATGAAGTATTTGAAGCATTATCATATCCCAATAAAGTTTTTAAGGCCTTGAATCGGGCCAACCGGAAAAACAAACAACAACTAACAACTGCACAATTCGAAACAGTCATGGGAGATCACGAGGAAAACCTAGCGGTACCAATAGTGCCAGAGGCTGCTCTCTATGATTGGGCACAACCCATAGCTGAAAATCTGTCCACAACAATTGTAGTCCCGTAGATACAGGCTGAGTCATTCCAAATCACGAATAACATGATGCACTTGTTGCAGAACAAGGGACTATTTTCGGGGTCACAAGTCGAAGATCCTTAGCAGTACTTGAAGAATTTCCTGTCTATCTGCAAAACCCAAAGGCAACCCAACTGTCACGACCCAAACCGAAGGGCCGCGACGGGCACCCGGTGTCTTACTCAACCGAGTACTAACGTAACATATCTTTCTTAACATGTTATCATGAGTAAATGAGCCAGAAAACCTGTCATGAGATAACAAGAATAAAACATAAGGGAATACTCAACATATGAAGACCCAACATGATATACAGACTAATATATGTGACATACGGGCTTATAAGGCCGACATGACCATTAGTAAACTCGAAACATAAGCCGACAAGGCCATATGATTATCCATACACCTGACATCTGTCTACAAGCCTATAAGAGTACATAAAATCATAAAGGTCGGGACAGGGCCCCGCCATACCAATCAATACATATCCAAAACATACTGACCAAATAGGCAACTCCAGAGCAAGTGGAGTGCACTAACACCTTCGCTGAGCTGATAGCCTACTAGGAGGACTGTCAACCTATCAATCGGGACCTGCGGGAATGAAACGCAGCGTCCCCAAGCAAAAGGGACGTCAGTACGAATAAAGTACCGAGTATGTTAGGCAGGAAAGCTTAAACAAGAACAGTAATGTAAAGAGAGAGATAGAGGAGATACAACCTGTAACATTTGAGTGCCTCTGTGGGTTACTGATATGAAATGCATAATACATATATATACATAAACTTTTTAAAACATTCGCCTCTGTGGGCATCATCATCATCATATCGTACCCGGTCTCAAAGAGGACTCGGGAAAAGCGTACCCGACCATCATAAGGTTCGGTAGAATCGTACCCGGCCACGTGGAGCTCAGTAAACCCAACTGATCAGTGGTTGCACAATAGGTGCCGTACCCGGCCAACTATAGAGCGGCTCGGTAGAGTAAAATAGATACTATATATAATGCATGCTAGACTCATGGAATCACCTTCTAAATCTTTTGGAGTGACTTAAGAACACTATGGGCATCCATACCCTCAATATGAACCTTAGTAGGATTCAAGGATCATACACACTTGCTTAGAATAATTTTATAAGGAAAGAACAACATGGACAACCTTAGTTGCTAGGAGTAGATCCGTTATGAAGTAGCGTATTCATTTCACTTTAGATCATGCCAAAAGAAAGAAGAAAGTGCCTTAACATACCTTAAACCCGTTGAGTCCTTAATCACTTCCAAGCAACTCTTCAAACAAGTCAACTCAATCTATCATAGTATAAGGAGATTCAAAATCAGTGCTGAGCAAAGGCTAAGTCTATAACTTAAGCTAGTAGCTCGTTTACGTAAATTTTGGCAGCATCTCCCTTGTAACAAGGGCCTCCTCCAATACCATATACAAACAACAATGACCAGAGCAATCCATCAATACATAATTATCAATATCAAGACACCATATAACAACAACAAGTCACAACTACATTACGACGAGCGGCAAGCTCCGATTGGAATCCGTATACCCCTTATCAATCCTTATAGACTTCTTACTTCAACATAAAAGTATCATTAACTTGATAATGAAGTCATTAATCAATGATTCCAGCCTTATACCATATATTTATAACAACGAAAATAATCCACAACTTCAACTATCCCCAACTAGCAACTTTATTCACTAGTTCATGTCTAGCCCATCCATTTAACTTAATCAATATCAAGATAACCTTAGGCACAAGCAAAGAACACAATATACATACCTCCTACAGTAACTTCAAGTCAAAATCCAAGTTATATTCATTTTACAACAACCCTTAATAGCAATACAACACCATAGAAGTGACTTAAGCTAATCCAAGTATTATCTTGTAGTTTATCATCCTAACAACTTAACCAACATACAAGCAAGCTTAAGCACACAATTAGTAGGCTGTTATACTCACCTTAGACAGCAGCAACAACTTGGAATTTCATCCAAATACAGCCCACAACAATCCTCAATGACAACACAACCTCAAAGAGGTGTTGTTCTTCACTAGAACTAAGTTTTGATGTTGAAATATGGTGTAATCACTTTGGAATCACTTCAAACCCTTGTGGTATATGTTTAGAAGGGTTAGGAGAAGTTTGGAGACGAATATTAGTTGAAAAATGAGCAAAAATAGGCGTCCAAATCGTTTATAAATTGAAGTAGGTCAACCACCGCCTAAGTGGGTCCCATTGGGAGCTACTTGTGCGGTCTCGCAAAAAAACGAATATCTCTCTACTTCGATGTCGTATTGACGAACGGTTTAATGAGTTAGAAACTAGACTCGTAGATCTTCAATTTGGTAGGTAGAACACCTCATGATTCCAAGTATATTTTGAGAAATTCTCAGATACATTTGACCTAAATTTCAGCAAATTTATGAATGTAACTTGTGATGACCTTTGCCAACTCTTGTTCCACAACTTGCTTGCCTTCAAAATGTAGAAAATGAATATCATACGACTAAAATAACTCATAGAATAACCTCCTTATCATGTAAGAACCCTAGTCTCACCCCAAAGTACATGTTATAACATTCCAAACTTGTCGACTTTTGACGAAACTTATTTTCTTCAATTGGTTTAGCTTCTAAGATTTCCAACCCTCTTGGTACTCGTTATTCATGATCTTAAATATTTGTAACCTCCAAGGTAACATGATTAACTTACTTTATTTTCTTCCAAATATAATCTCATTTCCGAGCTTACATCAATGACTTACGACGTACTCTCACGTATGAAAACTTGGGGTGTAACACCAACGTAACTCCGGAAGCAATCAAGCTGTTATTGTTTCTATTCTCAGTGACAGGAGCTGCCCAGACTTGGCTAAACTCACTTCCTATAAATTCTATAACAACTTGGGATGAGTTAGTAAAAAAATTCCATAACAAGTTCCACCCACCCAACAAAACTGCTCAACAAATTGATGAAATTTTGAGTTTTAAACAGAAACCAATGGAGACACTGCATGAGACATGGGAGCGTTTTAAAGGAATGTTGGTTATATGTCCACACCATGGTATTCTAGACCAGATGTTGGGGCAGCGGTTTTACATGGGATTGTCAGATAGCGTAAAGAATATTGTGGATGCCTCAGCTGGTGGGGAATTTTTGAGAAAAACATGGAGAGATGACCAGAGTCTGCTTGACAAGATGACACAAAATTCGGGATGGTCAACCATCCAAGTTATCACTCCAGTAGTTCACTCAGTGCCCTTAGATCCATCCAATTCTATGGCTGAAAATATGGCCACCTTATTGACACGGATGAGTATACTCACCAAAAAGGTGGAAGAGTCAGGGCAGAAGCAACAGGTGCACATTGTAGATACTACCAATGGGGGATTGTACGCATCTTGCATTAGTCAACCAATTGGTAACCAGTGGAATGCAGAACATGATCATTATCACTACCCCAAA